>NC_059352.1:22163203-23363203 GCF_019703515.2 Myxocyprinus asiaticus
CCACAGAATCAACATGTTTATTGTCATGTTTACAATACATAGTATAATCATGGTTACTATATGGATACTAAATCAAATCAAATCCCTTTATTGTCACTCAACCATATACATAAGTGCAACAGTGGGTGAAAGTCTTGGGTGCAGTTCCGAGCAAAATAGAAGTCATAACAGTGATGAGACATATACCAATTTACAGTAAAAATCAGATTTACACAACACAATTTCATATCTAATATACACATAATTACACACAACACAATATACAAATAATAATATACAATGTACAGTATACAATACACACAATATAGAATACACATACACACAATATAGAATACACAGTATACAATAAAAATAGTATATATAAAATATACAGTAGGTTGTATTGTGCTGTATTGACATTCAGGCTGTCAGTTGATAGTCAGTTGCCAGTGTGTTATTAAGAGAGAATATAATTATGACAGTCCAGTGTAAGATTAATAAAGTGCAGTGCTGATGTATTTTGATCGTGAGAGATCAAGAGTTCAAAAGTCTGATTGCTTGGGGGAAGAAGCTGACATGGAGTCGGCTGGTGCGGGTCCTGATGCTGCGATACCGCCTGCCTGATGGTAGCAGTGAGAGCAGCCCATGGCTTGGGTGGCTGGAGCCTCTGATGATTCTCTGAGCTTTTTTCACACACTGCCTGGTATATATGTCCTGGAGGGAGGGAAGCTCACCTCCGATGATGTGTCTGGCAGTTCGCACCACACTTTGCAGGGCTTTGCGGTTGAGGGCAGTGCTGTTGCCGTACCAGGCAGTGATGCAGCCAGTCAGGATGCTCTCTACAGTGCTGGTGTAGAACCATGTGAGGATGTGGTGGTTCATTCCAAACTTCCTCAGCTGTCTCAGGAAGAAGAGGCGCTGGTGAGCCTTCTTCACAACGTCCTCAGTGTAGACGGACCATGTGAGTTCCTCAGTGACATGGACACCGAGGAACTTGAAGCTGCTGACTGTCTCCACCTGTGCTCCATTGATGGTGATGGGACTGTGTTCTCTGTCTTTTCTTCTGAAGTCCACTACAAGTTCCTTGGTCTTGCTGACATTGAGGGAGAGGTTGTGCTCCTGACACCAGCATGTCAGAGTGTGCACCTCCTCTCGGTTTCATCATTGTCAGCGATCAGACCTACCACTGATGTATCATCAGCAAACTTGATGGCATTTGGAGCTATGTGTTGCCACACAGTCATGTGTGTACAGTGAATACAGGAGTGGGCTGAGAACACAGCGGGGCACCAGTGTTGAGGGTCAGTGATGAGATGTTGCTGCCCATTCTAACCACCTGGCATCTGCTTGACAGGAAGTCCAGGATCCAGATGCACAGCGAGCTGTTAAATCCCAGAGCCCGGAGTTTCTCATCAAGCTTAGAGGGCACTATGGTGTTGAATGCTGAGCTGTAGTCTACAAACAGCATTCTCACATATGTGTTCCTTTTTTCCAGGTGGGAGAGAGCAGAGTGTAGTGTAGATGCAATGGCGTCATCAGTGGAGCGATTGTTGCGATAGTCAAACTGCAGTGAATCCAGTGAGGTGGGCAGCACAGAACAGATGTAATCTCTGATTAGCCTCTCAAAGCATTTGCTGATGATGGGGGTCAGAGCAACAGGACACCAGTCATTTAAGCAAGTAATTTTGGATAGCTTTGGTACAGGCACAATGGTGGACGTTTTAAAGCATGCGGGGACTACAGACAAAGAGAGGGAAAGGTTGAAAATGTCCGTAAAAACACTAGCCAGTTGGTTCGCGCACGCTCTGATGACGCAGTCCGGAATGCTGTCTGGACCCGCGGCTTTACGGATATTCACCTGTCAGAAGGATCGGGTTACATCCGCTACAGAGACGGAGAGTGAACTAACCTCTGTAGTTTCGGCCGCGAGAGCTCACTCCGCGAGTGCAGTGTTATTTCCCTCGAAACGAGCATAAAAAGTATTAAGCTCATCCGGGAGAGAGGCAGCGGTGTTCATGGCAGACTTTTTATTCCCTTTGAAGTCCGTGATGATATTAATTACCTGCCACATGCTTCTAGAGTTGGTGGTGTTGAACTGTCCTTCAATCTTGTTCCTGTACTGACGTTTGGCTGCTCTGATAGGTTTTCGGAGGGCATAACTGGCTTGTTTATTCTCTTCCGCATTCCCAGAATTAAAAGCGGAGGTCCGCGCATTAAGTGCCGTGCGAACATCGCTATTAACCCATGGTTTCTGGTTAAGGTAGATCTGTATTGTTTTGGTCGGTACAACATCCTCTGTGCACTATCAGCGTAGACCTCAGTGTCTTTATCAAAGGCAGACCGGAACATCTCCCAGTCCGCGTGATCAAAACGGTCTTGTAGCATAGAATCTGATTGGTCCGACCAGCACTGGATCGTTCTGAGGGCGGGTGCTTCCCGTTTCAGTTTCTGCCTGTAAGCGGGCAGAAGCAGAACGAAAGAGTGGTCTGATTTGCCAAATGGTGGGCGGGGAAGGGATTTGTAGCCGTCCCGGAAGGGAGAGTAGCAATGGTACAAAACCCGGTCCCCTCATGTGTTGAAACTGATGTGTTGGTAGTATTTCGGTGCTATTGACTTGAAGTTGGCTTTGTTAAAGTCCCCGTTCACAATGAACGCGGCCTCAGGGTGCGTGGTTTCCTGCTTGCTTATACTCCCATACATTTCCTTGAGTGCACAGTCTGTGTCGGCTTGTGGGGGGATGTACACAGCTGTGATAATGACCGCTGTGAATTCCCTCAGTAGCCAGAATGGTCGACACAGAAGCTTGAGAAATTCCAGATCAGGAGAGCAGAAAGACTTGATAGAATGTATGTTCCTCTGATCACACCAGGATTTGTTGATCATAAAACATACACCACCACCTCTGCTTTTACCTGAGAGGTCTTTAGGTCTTTCGCTCTATCCGCTCGGTGCACTGAGAACCCTGCGGGTTTGATGGCTGAGTCTGGAATCTCCGCAGACATCCAAGTTTCTGTTAGGCAGATAATGCAGCAGTCTCTCGTTGGAAAGAGATCTGCATTCTCAGCTCACAGAGCTTGTTGTCCAGAGACTGAACATTTGCCAGTAGAATACTGGGTAGCAGGGATTGGTCTTAGTCTGATGAGAATGCCGGCTCTCCTTCCCCTTTTCCGGCTGCGTTTCCGCGGCCGGGCTGCCCAGACAAAGGGCTCCGCTGTCGTGTTTGAAAACAGCGGGTCGGCATTGAGGTATTTAAAGTCCAGTGTGCTATTGCAGAACCAATGTCCAAAAGTGTTTGTCTATCGTAGATCATAAGGCAGACAACATCCAAGACGAAAAACATAAGAATTGTAGACAAAACAAACAAGAAACTGCAACATACCATACGCAGCAGCCATACTCGGCGCCATCTTGAGCAGAGTTACTACAGTATTACTGTTGTAAAACCATGATTTCTGCAAAGAAAACCATGGTGACAGCAGTCACGGTTACTACAATATTACTATAGTAAAACCATGGTTAATTTTTGCTGGGTCTTTAACTAAAAAAACCCTTTTCTCTAATTAATAAATCAACATTTTAACTTAATACCTGCACTATTACACTACATGCATCGACATAAAATGCATTTCAAACCCTACTGCACATATATTTCATATTCGGAAGCTGTACATCACTACAGAAGGATCTTTCCTATTAAAATGGAAACAAGGGATCTTGTGACACGGCTCGAGTATTATAATCATGCGCAGAAATCCCACATCTTCATCAACGGAGTAGGGAAACATATCGTTGGCAATGAACACCCCAATGAATGAACACCCCAATTAATTTAGTTATTGTTTTATGCCTGTCGGAATCAGCACTGAGTGCTTGCTTAAAAACGAAAGGTAGTGTGTGCAGTTTTGGCTCATCTTTTCCCGTTGATTCCGTAAATGATCATATGTCGATGTATTACCAGTATACGGCACTCTTGTCGAGCGATGTCTGCAGACAGTGCCAGTTTTGTAAATGTTTTTTGACCATCGCTGTTGTATTTGACTGCAAAAAGAAAATGTTCCCAGACAGGAGACCTGAATAACACAGGGGGCTACTCTATCAGCGGCTCGTTTCCTCTACTTGCCATATTCATTTACATATCCATTGAGGTGCATTAGTGGAGGTTGTAGCTGTGCTTGTCTATTTGACACTTTATTTTCTTCACAAAACCTTGTGCTCCAGATGCGTCAATAAACTTAAGGTGAACCGTGGTGCCAATGCTTCCCGAATCGTGGGTGGCGAACCGTACGGTTCGGTTTTTAACCGAGAATCGTTTAACCCTAGAAAACACACAGTCACGCACACGAACACACACACAAACGCAACACGTGCTACTAATGCCTGATTTTCATGCAGTGTGTGTGTGACTATAGTAGTATCCATCAGCAGAGACACAGATCAGTGTGTTGAGTGTATAACTCTATAATGAACTCTCTCTCCACTGCAGCTCGGAGATTTCATCTCGCGAGTTGCGGGAAGCTTGATATAATGAACTCTCCACAAACAGGAAGAACTTCAAAGATCTTTCAAAATAAAAGTCCCGCTGAAATGAGAGCTCTGTTCAGACTGTCGTGTACACCTTTGTATGAAATCTTAATTTTTTTGTGCAATTTCAAGCATGTATTGCCTTCATTCCTCAAAACAATGATTGACTGATGAGTTTCTAGAGAAAGCTGTTTCTTTTTTGCCATTTTTGACCTAATATTGACCTTAAGACATGCCAGTCTATTGCAATGTTAAGCTTCATTTAACAAGCCAAATAACTTGCAACTGTGTTTGATATAATGGCAAGTGATTTTCTAGTACCAAATGAGAAATTTAGCATGATTACTCAAGGATAAGGTGTTGGAGTGATTGGCGGCTGAAAATGGGGCCTGTCTAGATTTTAAAATAGTGATGGTGCTGTTTTTTACATCAGTAATGTGCTGACTATACTTTGTGATCAGTTGAATGCAACTTTGGTGAATTAAAATATCAATTTCCTTCCGAAACAGCAAAATCTGTACATTATTCCAAACTTATGGCCGCCTGTGTGTGTGTGTGTGTGTGTGTGTGTGTGTGTGTGTGTGTGTATGTATGTATGTATGTATGTATGTATGTATGTATGTATGTATGTATATATATATATATATATATATATATATATATATATATATATATATATATATATATATATATATATATAAAAAATATACACTACCGGTAAAAAGTTTTGAAACACTTACTCATTCTTTATTATAATTTTTTTTCCACATTTTAGAATAATAATAAAGTCATCAAAACTATGGAATAACATAAATGGAACTATGGGAATTATGTTGTGACTAAATAAAATCCAAAATAAATCAAAACTGTGTTATATTTTAGCATCTTCAAAGTAGTCACCCTTAGTAGCCTAGAATTTGCAGACATGTGCTCTTGACATTTTCTTCTTCAACTTTTTGAGGTATCACCCTGGGATGCTTTTTAAACAGTATTGAAGGAGTTCCCATCTATGTTGGGCACTTATTGGCTGCTTTTCTTTATCATTTGGTCATCAATTTCAAAAACATTTTTTTTAAATTTTTTTTTATTACAATTTAGTTTTATAATGAAATAAATTAATATGTTGGCACAGTTATATTTTTGTCTACAAAACTAATTTCAAACATTTAAGCATACGCCTTCAGATCAAAAGATTTTTAAGATCATGAGAAACATTTCAGTCGTGTTTCAAAAAAATATACAGTTGAAAGTATTATATACTCACTTGATTAAAGCTGTACAGTATATATTTGATTAAAGACATTTTGATCATAATATTTAATTAAAACATTTAACATGGAATCCAGAAAAATTAAAACAGAAAAGGCATAATTTGTATAGATAAGACTTTATGCAGTTCTTTTAGACAAGTAATTTTCATCAAAAATCTGAGTTTTTTTTATATCGAGTTAGTAATGAGTTAGTATCGATACCGAGGTACCAGGGCTGGTATCATACCGAAGCCAAAATTTGGTATCAGAGCAACCCTAAAATGGACATGAAACATTGTTTTGATTATATTATTTATTGCAATGTTCCGCAAGGATCCCTGTTAGTGCCAGTATTGTTTTCACTATATATGTTACCGCTTGGTTTTGTGATTCGATTAATTTTCATTGCTATGCAGATGACCTGCAATTGTATTTGTCGTTGAATCCCAATGATCTGACTAATTTAAATGTTCTTCAAGTGTGTATAGCAGATGTAAAAAATTGGATGGCAAGGTTAGACATGTCTTGAGTTTATACATGCTTTTAATTCATCTCGCTTTGATTATTGTAATGCACTGTTTTCAGTTTTATATCAATGCACTTTAGTATAGCTACAGTCAGTGCAAAATGCTGCAGCTAGACTTTTAAAACAGTCTAGGTCTTTAAATCATATTACTCCAGTTTTAGCTTCTATGCATTGGTTACCAATTCATTTTAGGGTTGATTTTAAGATTTTATTAACTACATATAAGGCATTACATGAGTTGGCACCAAAATATTTAGCAGAACTATCAAGACCTTATGAAACAATTCATGAAACAGTTAGATCTTCTTGTCATGAACGGTTGGCTGTTAAAAATGCAGATACAAAACTAAAGGTGATAGAGCATTTGTAGTGAAGACCCTACGATTATGGAACAGCCTGCCCTGGTATTTTAGATCTGATGAATCTGTGTCAGTTTTTAAGTCTTGTTTAAAAAATAATTTTTATAGACTTGATTTTGTTACTGTGGGAATGTGTTGTGTTTTACTGTGTGTGTTCTATGTTTTGTGAAGCACTTTGTGCTTAATCGCTAAAAGGTGCTATATAAATACAATTATTATAATTGTATTATGTTAAGCTATGTAGGAAATCAGTTTTCTGGAACAATCAATTATTCAGTTTAGCAGTCATTACAAAAATATTTGAACCCAAAATACCACGATTGATCAGATCTGAATCAAGACGTAGAATCATATAATAAATTGGTCATTTTTTTTATTCACCTTTATCTGTCAACAAATAGGTTATTGTCAAATGACAATGACAGAAAGTACACTTACGATTTCCACACAACTATATCTATATCTGTAACCGGTCAGTTGATTTGTAGTTTTCCACATTCTCTCATTGCCCACCCTTTTCGACTCTGACCCCGAGTGTTCATGGTTACCATGGTTTTTGCACTCTGACCTCCAGTGATGTTAATTCAAAGACATGAGCACTCAAAAATGCAAAGACAACTCCATCCAAAACACTTTATTTTGCTCTTTCTCTGGCACTCACTTGATCATATAATGGCTCCCTGCCACCTCTTCACTGCTTGTGTGCTCCCTCTCTTTCTCTCCACTACTACCTCATGTATTTCCTTCTACACTCATATTTATGTTATCTAGCCAGTTCAGTTACTTCTATTATGACAAAAGCAGGCAGAGAGAAAGGGGGATGATTAATATTATATATAGGTATGGCAGTAGCAATGCTCTGCCTATGGACCATAATCCCTCTTGCTTTTGTTCCTCCTGTCCCTTGAGATGAACACAGCCACTGCAAATGCAGCAATGTACTGAAAGAGAGCCCTGCACAATCTCATTAAACTGTCATTACGGCATGCACCGATATTAAGTTAAATTATTTTCCTTTTACAAAACACAGACACCTTGTTTGAAAGAAAAGGAGAGGCATAAAGAATAGACGTGTTTGTAAATTGAGTTTGTGCTTGTCACAGCAGTATGTTAGAATAGTAAGGATGGAGAGAGAGATTGTTTGTGTGTATGTGTGTGTGTTTTAGTGGTAAATCAGACCGTTGAACAGAATGGCAGAGAGGGGAGTGAAGGGGTGTGGCCTTTTTGCTCCCCCATTCATATTATGCAATTACCTCTGAGCCCGAGCATGCCTGATTGGCTGGCTGGATGTGTTGCTGGCTGATAGGACCGATAAAGCAACATTCAGCAGTGGGGCACTGGGGAGAGGAGGAGTACAGAGCGTATAAAGAACGGTTAGAGAAACGGAAGATACAGAAGCCTTTTATGTACAGCACAAACAAAGAAGAAATACAGCTATTTCATTGATTTGGCCACCTGCTTTTACTGGCTGTGCACTAAGAGAAGATTGTGCAAAGGGAAGATCTTAAAGACAAGATTAATGTGATTGGATTTTGACTCTTTTGTGGCCGCTCCTCCGGCAGGCAGCCCATTCACAAACAGTGGACCGCTATGACAGGGAAAAAGATGAGGATATCTTGAGTAACACTCCTCCTGCCCCCTCCTCCTACGTGGATTGTTCATCTGGTTCTTTGCCGTTTTCAGGAGACCAAGTTTGGCCATAGTCCAGTTCATCTGGCTGAGCTCAGGAAGCTGAATAGAGCCAGAGAGAAATGCGAACAAAAAGTAGACAAGCAATCAGCGTGAGTGCAACAGATCGTCCAGCACAGCTTTTGTCATCTGCCCGCCTGGCGAATGAGAAACAGAGGCCTTGCGGCAGAGGGGAATGGAATCCAGCCATGCGGCTCTGACTGGAGTTGTTGTTTGCCTTGTGCTGTCAGTGGGCAGCTACTGCCTGTTGCTCACTGTTTCTAGATAATCTCAAGAGTGTAGGCTGAAAATATTCACTGCCTGCTCCTCTACCCTTCCATTCAGGGTTTGCTTTCTTACTAATAGCCACTATTGGGCAAAGACAAGTGACAAACAACTTACTTGATTAGTTGGATTAACCAACTAGGTGGACTAAAGCTTGGCTTCCTGTGGGGATTAAACTTCACTTGGTCAGTCTTCTGATTCTCTGCACTGAAGGACTGCGCTGGCCTGAATATTTTTCTATTTTCTTCACCTGAGGTGGCATTTTTATCATTAACTGCCCACCAGTTGTGTAGAGGCTGTAGTTTCCATAGAAATGAAGATATCAAAGAATCTTTGGAGACTCTGAGGCAAAGTAAAGGAGAGCCACAGGAAAAGAACTCTGTTCTGCTTCCTTGAACAAGGGTTGGAAAGATGTTTTGATGATAGCGGTGGTGGAGGTAACCTGCGTTGAAAGGATGAATGAAGGAAGAGTTTCAGGGAAAAGCACATTCCAGCCATTTCGCACTTTTAAGGAAGAGGAGAGTTACTGAGGCATGCTGTTCTAAAAGCTTGCCTTTCTCTGAACCACCTTAAGCAGACAGAGAACAGATAACAAGAATGTGAGCCATGTGCTGAATTGATCTCCTACTCTCAAAAAAAAAATGACAGTGTGTCCCCATGTTGACCCGTATTTCACAATTTGTTCATTTTCTGTTCCTGGAATACATGTTGAAAAATCTACAGTGTCAAATAAATGATGGTATTATTAAATTTTTTTTAATTATTATTTTGCAGAGATTTTTTTGCGAGCACTGTTACCGGCTCCCTTTGAAAAGGCTGCACTCAAGACTGTTGTAGCATGTGGGAAAGTTGTTTAACAGTCATTTGCTAATCTTGTAGGATGATCACATCTGTTTTTTCTGCGGCTAACGTGGATGGGTATGACATCAGCACAGAGTACATTTTCAGCACTAAAACTGATGAGCCAGTCAGGTTTTGCCAATCTCTACATATCACCTATGGAATTCTGTTGACTCTTGGATAGAGGACTTTATCCTGTATTAGGAAAGTGTAGCAACTTCACTGAAGTCGGCATCCAGATACAAGGCAGTAGAATGGATGACTCCAGTATACTGAGGCGGAGAGGTCTCCAGGTAAGGATAAATACCACTAATGACTAAAAAAGCATGATCCAAAACATCTTTATTCCATGTATTTTTATGTTCTTCAGTGTTCTTACTGTACTCAATCTCTAACTTAAATCTTCTTAAATCTAACCAATCTTCAAAAGTATTTTTTACCAAAAGTAGTTTGTTTTTTTTTCTTTTATCCTATCAGTTTAATGCCCTCATTTATTGAGATACTACATGGAATAATTGTAATTTTAACAATTAATTTTTAAATCTCACACTGCAAGACCATTTAAGCAATCTGCAAAAAAGCTAAAAGGTGATTTAAAAATGGTCAAAACATTAAAAAAAAAATGTTGACCAGTTACAGCACCTAAATATAAAAAAAGATTTTGATGTTCCATGAGATAAAGTTCATGGACATATATTTGTCAACTCTCCTTTTATTACTTTCCTTGTTGTCGCCCCTGGTTTTACTCCACTTAATTAAAATATCAGTATGTCACGATTAAAAAATTTGGCTGACGATTAATTGTCAAACAAATAATTGCAATTATGATGATTAATTGTCAGTTTAAGGACTCACGATTATGATGATTAATTGTCATACAAATTGTCATGTTTTTGTCAAAGGTGTATGTGTGCTTCATAAACCTTAAGAAGTCATTTATTCATATTTAACTTTTACATGATTTTAGAAGACTTTAAGAAGACTTTAAAAATGTATGAATGACATTAAAAATAATATTTTAAATATCAGAATTTTTCCAAAAAAGTATCTGTTCTCTTTTTGGTAAAATTTTGTCTTGGTCCATTTTGCATTTACACTGTTGTTGTTGTTGAAACCCAGCCAACCATATATTTATATTATATTATATTATATTATATTATATTATATTATATTATATTGCAATCGTAAAATATTTATATCCAAAATTCTTTAATTTCACACGTTACGTTAAGGCTTTCCAAATAAACCCATGAGCCTTTGTTTCACATTAGGGCTACAACTAATGATTATTTTGATAATCGACTAATCTAACGATTAGTAGAACGATTATTTGACTATTCGGCTGATTATTGCAACGATTAATCATTAGCTCTTAACTGACTATTCAGCTTGTACCTTGACTTAAAAAGTTGTAATAAACATACTTACTAATAATAAAGAGGACAAAATCATCTTTTAAAAATACCTCTAAATGACATTCACTGAATTAAAGGGAAAGATACTTTTTATTAAGTTTAATTCAGTAAAGAAATTCACTGCAAAAAATCATATTGTAATCAAGTGTTTTGTCTTGTTTTCCATTTATAAATATCTAAAAATCCTTAAAACAAGATACATTTACCTGAAACAACATATAATATATTTAGACTTGCTTTCAGAGAATATATCTTGAATATAAGTGAAAATAAGTGTATTTTTTCACTTGTTTATTCATCTGCTAGTGCAATAAAGTCAAAATATACTTATATTCAGGAGCTATTCTCTGAAAGCAAGTCTAAATGTATCTTGTTTTAAGGATTTTTAGATATTTTAAAATATTTATTATATGACATATTATATTCAACATTCTCAGACAACAAATTTGTCTTCTGCAGTATAGCTCCTAAAGTAAATGTACTTTATTTTAAAGGAGTTTTAGATATTTATATTGGAAAACAAGCCAAAACAACAACAAATCAAAAAAGTATTTAGTTGCAGTGTAGATAATGGGTGTAGACCACCCTCTTATGTTTTTGTTCACATCAATCCATCTTTAACTTTCAAAAAACAAATTCGTTCTTCTTAATAGAGCTTCATATCGCCGATTTTCTTCACAATAAGATACACACTGCAACAAATATGTATTATGATTCAATTCGTGGTGAGCCATCACGTTATAATCTAACTGAAGCAAGCGTGTGTGAGGGACGAGCGTGCCCACGCCAGAGTGTACATCAGCCGGGTGCAGTTTCAATCTCTCCCCCTTCACGCGACTCATAGAAGCGGCGCTGACCGCACAGAGATGTGCCAGTTTCGGAGTTTATACTTATTTACATGACCTGCTTCTTTGATTATTTGAACTTTAATAAAGGATGCAGTAAAGATATAACAGCGATGTGTTTCCTTTAAAGACGCTCTGACATGCAAGTTTTCAGTGGAACGGCAGCCCCGGCTCCGCTTTATTTCACAATGGGAGTACTTCTAAGTATTAAGTTATTTTGTATTTTTGTATAATTTCCTCATACTTTGCGATCTACATCACCTGAAGCTGTTTGGAAAGGTTTTTTGTTTTGTTTTTGTTTGGATTTTTCCCCTTTTTCTCCCAATTTGGAATGCCCAATTCCCAATGTGCTTTTAAGTCCTCGTGGTTGCATAGTGATTTGCCTTAGTCCAGGTGGTGGAGGACGAATCCCAGTTGCCTCCGCGTCTGAGATTGTCAACCCGCGCATCTTATCACGTGGCTTGTTGAGCGCGTTGCCATGGAGACATAGCGCGTGTGGAGGCTTCATCATGAGGAGTTTACCCCATGTGACTCTACCCTCCCTAGCAACTGGGCCAATTTGGTTGCTTAGGAGACCTGGCTGGAGTCACTCAGCATGCCCTGGGATTCGAACTAGCGAACTCCAGGGGTGGTAGCCAGCGTCTTTACCACTGAGCTACCAAGGCCCCCGCTGTTTCGAAAGTTTGAAGTGTGTCTGGACTGTAAGCTGTGTCTTCATCCTCTCCGCAGTCAGGCACGAGCTGCAGTGCTGCTCTTGTGCGCCATCATTAGCTTCATATCTGATCTCATGTTACGTTAAATGAGATCAAATGACTATTCGACAAAGGAAATTTTTGTTGACAATTTTTTATTGTCGATGTTGTCGATAACATTGACTAATAGTTTCAGCCCTATTTCACATGAAGAAAGACCTTTTGAGATTCTATGTTTCTTCATTCTATCATCTCTGGCATGACACAGGGCTCCTCTCATTAACATTGCGTGTATGAACCCGTAACAACAAATTACATTTGCCATTACACGATCTTTAAATTAAAGTGAAACCGGATCACTTTGCATTCACTAAAATCCTCCTTTATTTTCATGGGAGTTTGGTGTGAACCTCCGCAAACAGCATGTGCATCAGTGCTTCAACCATGGTTCTGAAGCATTAATCTTCACATGCTCTTCAGGAACTGCACTCAGTGCGATTGGAATTTAAAGTGCACAATAATCACAGTTATCTCAAATAACCGCAGTTTGATCAAATAACTGCAATTAGACAATTATTTAATAATCGCAACAGGCCTAAGTATGCTCATTTATGTATCTAATAAGTCATAACATTTCATCATATATTGTGCTTTCTTGTGCAGTTTTTTTATTGTTGATGTGATTTTTCAGCACTCTTATAAACATTAAAGTGCTGTGGAATGCAAGGAAACCTGCCTTGGGAACAAAAAAGTAATCGTTTTGTCAACAAATGTGAACTTCTAAATGTGTGAATGCATGGCTCTTAATGAATACATTGCAGTGCTCGGGGAAGGATTTTAAATTCATTCTTAGCTGAAAACAGGATTTATTGCACCAGCGGCAGATGCAGTTTATCACGTCTGCTTGTCTGTCTCTCATTCCTCAAATTATTTGATTACTAGCTGCCCCAACTCTTTTCCATTTGAATATTTATAGAAACTGTAAGTTGTCATCATGATTCAGTGCTTTACATTACTACAGACTTTCTGTTTGTGGCTTTTCTTTTAAAGATTGAATCATATATATAGATAAGTGGAAAGATAAAGAGTGTTTTATATTTGTTTTTATATATATACTAGGAGTATGGAGCAGGAACTTTTACCAGTGAAGTATGAATTCGCCCTCCCTTGCTTGTCACCCTCTCATCATGGGGCCAACTCAACTCTTTGTTGGTTCAGTTATCATCCACATACCTTCCCCCAGTGGGACAAGAACAGTACATTTCAGGCTGCAGTGTAGTTGTAAGTGTATTATGACAGGATTTATTTGCTTTTTTATGGAGTTTGACAGACATGCAAAAAAGCCTGCACTGTCATTTACAATTGACAACTCTGTGCAAAATACGTCACAAACTCCTTTTAGACCCCGGTTACAATTGTAACCTGTGGGATTAAATGGGTTTATGACAGTGTAGATTACCTGTAGGTTTCCAGCAATGTCTCCAACTTCTGCATTGGCCAGTGCACTATCAAACAGAGACACTGTGTCAGAACCTTTTAGACAGCAGCAGGGTTTCCGTTAGCCGGTAATCAGTACCGCCGCTCCCTATACGCATATTACGCAACTTCCTAGGGGGGCACCAGAAACTCCACTGGCTGCCTTTACTGGCACATTATACGCCATTCAACGACCCGGTAGCAGTTGCGGAATACAGACGATTGCCTCACACTTTCACTTTGCGCTCGCACAGTGCGTCGC
Organism: Myxocyprinus asiaticus; assembly: GCF_019703515.2. Taxonomy (NCBI): domain Eukaryota; kingdom Metazoa; phylum Chordata; class Actinopteri; order Cypriniformes; family Catostomidae; genus Myxocyprinus; species Myxocyprinus asiaticus. The sequence goes on from NC_059352.1 coordinate 22,177,322, forward strand.
AACTTTCGTACCGTGCCTCACAGTGCAAGGCAGGTGTCCAAATGGCAGCTGTCTTGCCGCTGCAACCATTTTACAAAGTTCCAAGCTCTTTCTGTGCTTTGCAGGCATGTTCTACTGCTATGCTACATTGATAAAATGCTTGGCTCATGTCTCAGCATAATGTCTCCCACCATCTGTTTTCCTGACTGTCAATGCATGTGACATTAGCGGTGTTTGCGTGAATTGACTCGCTTCTCGTGAACAACATTTTATTCAGAGGGTCATGTTACGTGTTAATGGCGTTTTAAAAAAAATGAGTGCCGTTAAAGGAATTTTGTGTTAACGTGTTAATAACACGTTTAACTTCGACAGCACTAATATATATATGAGAAGTGCCCGACAAGACAGCCACATCTATGGCATGTGCTATAGGAAGCGTGGGGTGAAATCTGGACAAACTAACAGCTAGAATGCCAAGGATCTGCAAAGCTTTCATTGCTGCACGTGTATGATTTTTTTGATAAACTCTTTGAAGTAGTAATAGTATATTTTTATATAGTATATATCTGAGCAATAGTAATAGTCATTTTTCACATTATTAATGTCCTGAATATACTTTGTGATCAGTTGAATGCCACTTTGGTGAATAAAAGTACCAATTTCTTTCCATAAGAGCAAAATCTGTACATTATTCCAAACTTTTGGCCGGAAGTGTACATAGACACACATTTAATTACACTTAATCACCTATTGCAGATTCTAAACTAGGGTAGTCACACACATCAACAAATTTTTTCCTGGCTTTGTTTTTTCTGTAATAATATAACGTTCTTTGAGTGTGTTTTATAAGTGCATTTGCTAAGTCAATATGCTACAGGAATTGTTCCTGGTGCAATACAAGTTTAAGTCAATCAACAACATTTGTGGCATAATGTTGATTTACCAAAGAAAATAATTTCAACCCATCCCTCGTTTATTTAAAAAAAGTGCAGAATCCACAGTTACAGTAAGGCATTTACAGTGGAAGTGAATGGGGCCAGTCCATAAGCATTAAAATACACACTGTTACAAAAGTGAAGCCACAAGATGAAAACATACATTTTAACATGATTTTTGTGATAAAATCGATTACACGGTTTACCAGTACTATTTCGTCATGGCAACAAAGTTGTAATGTTGGATATAACTTTACGTAGTTAAGGTTAATAAGCAATTTTATCACAGTAAAATCATGTTCAAATGAATCATGTTTATGTCTTGTGGCTATACTTTTAAAACGGTGTGTATTTTAAAGTTTTTGGACTGGCCCCATTCACTTCCATTGTATTTACTGTTTTTAGGTACTTGCTGTAACCATTATTTTTTGTGGTAATCAACATTATGCCACAAATGCTGTCTATTGAGCTTGTATTAAATCCAGAAAATTCCTTTCATGCAATGTCAAAAGATACGTAAGGAGGTATTGCATATCTCATATCCATATATTGAGTATCAACGTTATGCCATAGAAACAAAGTGATACTGTATCTTCACAATGCACCATAGGATTCAAGCTGCTATTTGAGAAGCTTTTTGCTTGTGTAATTTAGTTGCCTGTCCCCAGGGTCTTTAGTGGGGAAGATAAGATATTAGTAAACAATATGAAACGAGAAATGACAAGGTCTTGCTGTAATTTGGACAATCCTTAAAAGGCTCTTGTGAATTGGAGCAGTGTAAGATAGCAGTGAAGTGTCATTCACTGGCAAGACATTTCATGGTTGAAATAATGCTGTGCCCAGGAGGAGTGCTGCTCCTGATGCTGTTTGTGCTTTTGTGATTTTACTGTTAAGTGACAAGAGCAGTACAGACATAGCTTGTTTCCATTGTTGTTAATTGTGTGGTATTTAAGGCACTTCACTGTTCTTTCACTCTGTTCTATCTTGCTTTGTGCGAGTGTGTCTGTGTTTTTGCCCATGGGCTGTAGAGCTGGATGAGGTTATGGTGATCTCTGTGTTGTGTCTGTTCACTGAACTATGCAGTGGGGGTTTTGTATCTGTAAATCCTCCATAGGCCTTTCTGTCTACCAGAGCTGGACTGTGAGATGAAGCAGCAGGCTTATACGGCTACCTACTGTAACATCTAATTTAACTTCATATCCTGTTTCTGCAATCACTCAGCAGAATCTGAACATATCTTTGGCTACATTCACACAGCAGCAGAATACGGTTGTCAGTCCTGTTTTAGATCACTAAATACAGTTATGTTCACCCAGTTCGGTTACAAACAAGAGTGACAACCACATTATGTAACCAAACAGGCTCCTTTAAAGATGAAGTGTCTAAATTCTATGCCACTTGGATCACCAAATTAAATAGCAAAAATAATGATTGTTTTCTTACAGCTTGCTCGTATACGATCTGTCATTGGTTTCACAAACACATTGGTTGTCTTACCATTGTAGCTTCTCCATTCAGTTTTGTGGTCTGGTCGTGATGCAAATGCTGTGCACTACGCTCATTCGGTTAATGAACATGTAACAGACCACCAAATTAAATAGCAAAAATAATGATTGTTTTCTTACAGCTTGCTCAAATATGATCTGTCATTGGTTTCACAAACACATTGGTTGTCTTACCACCGTAGCTCCTCCAATCAGTTTTGTGGTCTGGTCTACGCTCATTTGGTTAATGAACATGTAACAGATTAACTCGCAAACTTGTCAGTTAAATAGTGTTGTGTCAGTTTTAAAGACTTAAGACTAACCTTTGTCGCCATCTTTATATTTACTTTTGTCACTGTCACTGTGGTTACAGGCATTATTCAGGGCTATTTGTTCATACAAGTTGTTGTATGAACAGGACATGTCAAGAGTTACCCCTTTTAGTGAATACGGTTTTCAATCCAAGTCAGTCAACACACTCACAAAAAAACACAGAGAACTGATACACAGATACATAGCTTTAACTGGTGCTCTTTGAGATCTATACTTTCTATGAACTTACTGACTGATTGCTGATGAATAGGTCATTATGGCTTTAAGCCATGCTTCCCCTTAATGCTCTAAAGTGGTCTGGGCAGTTAGTCACATGGGGTCTGGACCCAATATGACTGCCCATTGCGAGACGCAGTGCCCATGAAATCCACATTTGGCAATGTTTATGGGAAGAGGTTAAAGGCTGAGGTTAGACTAAATCTCCGTAATGCCTCTGAGTGGTCCCTTGAGGCCCCCAATGCCTTTTCCTCAATGTCAGTGGTCATCCACATGCCCCTGACAATCAAACACTTAGTGTACTTGACATGGAATCATTCATACATAAAAATGATGTCATTGTGGGACATAGTATGTCTTTTATTAAAATTTGACTTTTCAGCCTTATGCCCATAGTTTGCCAGTAAGAGGTTTATTATGAATTGCTTCATTCAGTCTCCTTGGCCTACAGTAACCAACTTAATAGTTGAAGTTTATGGAGAAATTGTCCTAAGTTCATGATGATTTTTTGCTTCTTCTACATTTTTATTTCTTTAGAAGTATCTTAATTTGTCCAAGGGATAGGCATGGGTACCCAAGCACTCAGAAGTGATAGCAACGACCAGTCATGAAAACACGATTCATTAAATTTGATGGAATTGTCTCAATTGAATCAATTTAAATTGATTAAAATGTTTAATAAAATTAATTCCATGATTTGCCGATTAATTAATGGAATGAATCGTAATTAATCACATATAATCATTATTTACTGAGAAAGGCCACCAAATAAGATCATTTAGTACATAATAATTAAAATAATTATAAATATAATAACATATAATCAGTACCATAATTCAGAAAATTTTAACGCATTACATGATATACATATTTTGTGGCAGCAGACAAGTAAAGCTTTTAGACAAAACAAAAATAGGCTTAAAAAGTCAAACGTAGTTTGAAACTTTGAAAAACATTTCTTGGAAGCCCTGCATTCAGCTGTGCTCGGTCTATCTGTTTTTGAGTGCTAGAGCATGTCATCAGTGAAAGACTCGGCTGCCTGCTCAATTTGCGCAGTTACACCACTTTCATTCACTAACCTTTAAACTCATCAACATCACTTTGTTAATTCTTGAAGAAGTATAAAAACGGTTGTAACTTTGGACTGCAATCTACTGCGCCTCATCAGCTTATCCTGTGTGTGTGTGTGATACATGTGCCTTTCCTTACCATGACCGGCTTCAGTAAATGTTATATCACCCTCTTGTGGTCTCCTAACGCTATTACTCCAGACTGTAAAACGGAGGCCAACTGAATGAATCGGAAAGCACACAAATTAGCATTCTAATTTTAATGTTGGCTAATTTTAATATATCGATGCCTCAAAAATATATAGTTAAAATAACTTGCCAATCAATAATCGATATATTGATATTTTATGACATCCCTAATTATGACCCACAACCTTCATCATAATATGCATTCTTGCTTTCAAATACAGCTAGACAGAATGCAACTGAACGGAACAGTATGTCAGGGTTCCAAGTATTTGCCTGATTTACATGTCAAGTACTTCAGCATTAGAATTTACCAAAATTCACATCCCTTAATATGTCCTTCCTTGCAAGCTAGCTAGGCTTATGAGTTCATGGATTAGATGTGGAATTTCATCTGTAGAGAAAGTGAAACAATAGCCTCTCTGTGAGAACTGGAAGCTGATTAAACCATGTTGGCTCGTCTCCGTTATCTGTGTTGATGTTGCAGGCTTGATTTACCTTATGATTTCTCAGATGAATGTATCCATAGGAATTCAGTTTTGCACATCACATGCTCTGATGTGACGACACACTGATGGACACCACTTCATTGTTTAGTCTGTGTTGTAAGGATTTCATTAAGATGTACATAAGCTTTTCAACTCTAGGTTGTTTGTGTAGCTTAGCACAAAGTTCATAATGAAACCTTGTTGCTGATTTATTCTTTCCCTCTGTGGTAGATTAGAGCATATTAATATGTTGACTGAATTGGTTTTAGGCAGTTAATTGTAAACTACACCCTTTGTTGAAGTTTTAACAATGGGAGTACAGGTCTCAATAGCTCGGTTGTTTTTGTTGTTGAGCTGGAGATAGAGTTGCTGAGCATCAGAGCCTTTGGTCTTCAGGTGCAGATGAGCTGTGGAGGAGTGGAGTGAAAAGGTGCTGCTGGGCTTTTCATCTTTCTGTTTCTCCCATTTCCTGACAGGTTGGAGTGTTAAATTGTTCTTATGCTCTAGTGTTTGTAGCCATGGATTTGAGAAAATTTTCGCCTTGCATTGCTCGCACTAGTTTGACCGCTGGATTATAAATTTGTGTTTAAACTCGCGTTTGCGCGAGTAACGTGAACCCGCGAGTATTCCCCCTTCTGGAAAAGGACAAGAGGTGGGGCTTCTACGACAACTAATCTTTCCGCCATCAACCATGGCCGATATCACAACGATTGCTGCTCTGTATCTGTTGTGGAAGTCCCAGATACATCGGAAAACCAAACACCGTCGTGTTTGGGTGCATGAAATCATCCGGAGACGCATACAGCTCGGTGAATTTCACCGCTTTTTAAAGGAACTGTGTCTGGATGACTGCCGCTTCGTCCGGTCTCTGTACTTATATGACGTTGTGTCATACAATTCCTGGTGCCCACACACCGCTACAACAATTTTTTTCATCCATTTTTCCAGATTTATTCTGCTATTACATCAGTACGTCAGTGACATCCGGACAATCTCAATGCTGATAGTCTTTCGCGACAACGCGTCATGTGAATTTCTCGCTTGAGTCGGAAAATTTCAACTCACGCGAATACGCGAATGAAGCGATTTCTCGTGTTTGAGTTGCGTCATTCGCTTCATTCGTGCCGCCCGGCGAAACGCTCGCTTCGTATTGTATGTGAACGCACCATTAGGAGGTAGTTCAGCTTGTAATGGGTTATTTTTTTTACTCCCATTGCTTTTTATTAACCACATACATAGGTCTGGGTCAGTGACCCACTTTATATTCATCCTTTATGAGCACTTGTCTCTACCTTCTTACTGGATCGACATATTTTTATTCAGTGTCCTTTAGGGTTATCACAAATATCAAAATGTTATTAAGAAGTTAAAAATAGCAGTGAAATTTACATTTTAATGTATTATCTTACAATAAGTACAAGAAACTATTTTATTTTAGGATTGACTTGGCCCCAAAGTACTAGTTCTTTTGACATTGCTATTGTCCTCTACAACTTTTTCACTCTCATTGAATTTCAATGCGTGGAATAGCCTTAGTACATTCATTGTGATAGAGTTGATATTTTTCTCATTTCCAACATGAAAATGGCCATTAATGTCAGTTTATTCTTTCAAAATGATAGAGTAGATGTTCCTGCCCATCACTGAAGGCCATCCATGTGTACAAAATCACCTGGTGCTGTTTTAGTAAATCCCCAGCATATGGAAAACTACAAATAATAATTCTTACCCCCTCTGGTTCCAACTTTCTTCCAGACTATTAATTTTCTACCAATTTTGAAGCAAACCATTCTAATTCAGCAAGGAATTATTGTGTTGGGGCTGTGCAAGCAAAAACAGCAGCGTATCAAGTAATCTGCTTTTACTTTAGAAGATTAAAAGTTGTCAGAATAGGTTCAAGGCGTCTCAATCAGGCACAACTGTTTTAAAGAGTGAGTATGGTGAAGGACTGGTGTTTGAAGTATATGCTGGGTGCAAATGTCCATGGCCTGCTCCAGGATTCTGCCAGCAGACAGTGGTGAGAACAGAAGACCATTAGCCTGCAGGCGCTCAGTGAGTTGGTACAGAGTCAGACTGTGCATTCTCAAGGAATCGATACAGGCTTGCTCTGAGGCTGAGCAGGTAAGATATGAAGTCTTTCATTAAAAAAAATTTGAGGGGCCATGTTCATAGTAGCCTAAATCAATATATTTGAAGTCTATTGTTATTTATTTTATTTTTTTTACAGTGCTTCAAAGCACAGTATTGATATTCCTCAAACATTCTGGTTAGGGTTTTGTTTTTAACCCCTAACCCTCAGTATTTAACTTGTGCAATAATTCAGCTTTAACGGCTTGAAATACAGACTCCATTTAAACATAGTTTTGTAGGTAATTTGAGACTTTGGTTTGTTTTTTGTAGACTTTATACTTTTAAGAAGGCTTGCTAGCTAATTACATTAACATCAACACCACAGACATCTATATAGAAAACACTAGAACGGAAGTTCAAAGACAGTATTTTCAAGATGGCTGTGCATTAGTTTCTCTGGCACATATGGTGAATAGTGTTTGTCTTTTCAAACATTTCTCATCACAACTTCGGTAAAGTGTAAGCGTTAGGGTAAATTAAAGGGGGTCGCACACCGGATGAGTCTGGCAGATGACATGGCGCGTTCTAAAGTTTGTAACAATTATTTTCTACAAAGGTACGCTCACACCACCAACACTCAGCTTCAACACTCATTGCCATGGAACGCAACTCGCATAGTTTTCCATTAAATTCTACCCAAATCATTATCAAAGGACAAAGATTATTTACTCTAGCCATCACTGGATGATATATTATTTATATGTATCTTTCATATAGCCTATATAATGTATTTTTAGTTACAAGTATGTCATTTTGTGGTTTGACAGCTTGAATGAAAGACCTGTTCAAGGCTACATACAGAGAAATGGCATAATAAATGTTTTTCTAATAGTTCAGTTTGCGCAGTACACCAGTTTCATACGCTAACCTGCAAACTCATCAATGTCACTGTTCTTTCTTGAAGTACAAAAACCTTTGTAACTTTAGACTGCCTTCTGCTGCGCCGCAGCGGCTTGTCCTCGGTAACATGTTACCGGTGCTTTACCTACCTGCGACCCAGCTTCCATAAATATTATATCACCCTCTTGTGGTCTCCCAACAGAATTATGCCACACTATTAAACAGAAGGTCAATTGAGTGAATTTGAAAGCACGAAAATTAGGCTTCTAATTTAAATGTTGTCTATATTGATGCCTCAAAAATATATCGATAAAATAATGCCAATCAATAATCAATATATCAGTATTTTATGATATCCCTACTTTTAAGGAAATTCGAGATTGAAGATTGAAAATCTCCCATTGACTTGCATTGATTGAATGTTCAGCATTCAAAATATAACTGACCGCAATGACATTCTGTGTAATTTTGAAAACTGAATTGCTAGTTGTTGGAATGGAATTACTGAATTGTTCTCAAATGTTTTTCAGCATTTAAAGTCATATTTAATATTCAAAACAATAATAGAAAACAGCGAACACTTTAACAAAAAGATCTCTCCCTTTCATTTTGCTGTGTAGTTGAGCTGATATATTCCATTTCTATTGACCTGACATATTCCATAACAGTCCTTCTTTGTTTCCTCAATTAATGTTAATTTTTAAATAAATGAAATAACATTAACAACATTGTGCAACATTTAAAACTGTGAAAAACAATGCCAGGAATTAGTGGATTATTTGAACCTCAAGTGGTCCAAATAATTTCCAACACAACAAAACACCCCCTCAGATATGTATATTAAGATACATCTAATCACACCCTCAGTTCTCTTTATGTATCTCTGTTGGATCCTAGCAAGAGGAATGACTGCAACTTCACGATCACTGATGCAGCACTGGAAAGCATTGTATTTTCACACAGTGAAATTGATAGTCATGGCTATTGAGTGGCTAAATAACTCATGACCGCACTCTGACCAGAACAGCCGCTTACCTAGAAGGCAGCGTTTTCTGATGACTCAGCAATGCATTAGACAAGGCATTAGTCTAGTTCCCACACAGCCACAGTACAAGAGATTTGCATTTTATTTATTGTGTTTTTACCACTGAATGCAGTGGCATTCTATACTATCACAATTAAAGGATGTAAAAGACTTGGTATGCACTAAAAATGGCCTTTCAGCATTAAAATAATCATATCATTTTCCATTTCCATTTATTAATTTGGCAGAGTCTTTTATCCAAAGCGACTTACAAAAGAGGAATAATACATCACAAGCAATTCATCTTAAGGAGGCAGTAGTATGAAAAAGTGCTACATTACAAAGTTTCAGTTGCATCAGAATAATAGTATCCAAGACAGACTAAAGTGCAACAAAAATATATAGTTTTTATTTTTCCTCCTATTAAATACTTTATTATCCGTAACCCCTTTTTGGCCTGCATGAGATAAGATAGATGAACACCAGCTCTGTGAATGTCATATTGCTCTTGTGTCCTGCACTGCACCGATTGAAGTAAGCTTTCTCTGTAAGGGTGTTCAGACTGCAGAGATGCTGGTGTCCTAGTTTTGTCTCTCCTCATAACACTATAGTGTACTCTGAACACTCAGAGGAGGGTAGACCTTTCAGACTCTTATTTTCTAGTAAAACCTATTTCCCTGGAAATAAAACACTTCACCTAGAGCATTGTTTTACATGTTTTTGTAACATGAGAAGGCAGTTTTTTATGATGATGCTCTGTTATAGATCCAATAACAAAAGAAGATAGAAGAGAATAAAATTAAAAAAGAGATATAAAGAAAATGCATGACAGATTTTTTTTCTTTCAGCCCTATTCTGTTTGCATCCTATCAATTTGTTGTGCCATATAATTTTGGCTGTTCTGTTAGCTCTGTAAAGCCTTTTCTTTAAACCAAATCTGGCTAAAACTGATTAACAAACCTGGACTTCAGAATAGTAGACCAAGACAATGTTGTCTACATTTCCCAGTTCACAATGCTTCTGCTTTGGGTAGTGTGGCAGGGCTGTCAGCCCTCTGTCAAAGAATTAGATAAATGCATTAAGAGCATACTTGGAGACCAATGTGAGAGCATGAGCTCATCGTTTTAGACTGACTAGAGAAGGAGGGATGAAGGAGAGAAGGGAAAATGCCAGAGAGTGGACTCAGCTGCCAAGGTTAGAAACGCACACACAAACACACAAAACCCAGACTTGGATTGGTGACTTCATTGCAGACAGTATTACTTAACGGTAATGAATCGCCTAATCAATGTTGTCCCCCTTGTCTTGGAGATAAGACATTAAGATTGACAGAAAAAGACATTCAATCAATGACAAATTGAATAAAAATCCCGTTTCAAGCATAATCACGAATCAGAAACAATGGAAAAGTCAGAGATTTAAAGTCAACATGAAACAACATTCACAACCCATTGTACTCCCGTAATGTGACATACTTTTCCGATTGAAGGATAAGGAGAAACAAATGTAGGGCAAGACTTGATTTTATCCATTGGGTTAATTAATTGTAACATGATTATATCAGAATGGAGCCAATGTTTTCAGTCCATTGTGTAGGACTTTTCCCCTCCACTGCTGGCACCCACTTCTGAGGAGGCTTTTTGACGTGGAGGGTGAAGGTCAAGTTCACTCTCAAGAGCATCTTGACATATCTCTATAGTAATGCTTCTTTTTCAAAACTATTGTTATTGTTATTAGGGCTATTACGTTATTGATTGACTCGATAGGTTAAGATTTGATTTCTGTTTGATTTATATTTCAGCTATAATGTTAATTTTTATTACATATGAAATAAATTCTCTCAGCTAAGGCTGTAAATTTTACAGGGTGAGGGATCCATCTAACTTAGTAAATTATGAAAATATTTATTTAAAAAAATTAAGAACAGGGCCCAAATTGTGCTGTTCAGTTCCTATTTATTTAACAGAAATAATAATCTTAAATCATAAATAAAATTTTAAGGAAAAGTAAAAGATTGTTTTGGGGATTTTAAGAATCGACATCAGAATCGTTCAAATGAAGATCACTATTAATTGGAAAATCAATATTTTTAACCAGCTCTAACTATTATTGCTGTTGTCTTTATTTACATTACCGCATACTGGGATTAAATTAGTGTGTTAATTGTTGGTAGGATTTAAAAAAGGCAACCTTACCTACAACAGTAGCAACAATGCCTTAGTAACAGTTTTTTGCTTTTAGTTATTATAATTGCCATGCCGGTGCAACCAGAAACATACAAAAATATACGCGTTAAACATTTTTAAACATTTGTCATTTTACCGGACAATTCAGATTAATTATCATTAAATGGGTAGTTTCAAAGCTAAAACAGAGACTACTTAGCCACGGCTTCACTATAGCTTTAGCAAAGTGGAGAGTCACAGCCTGTCTGCCTATTAAGATAGTGGAGGATGAAGGCTTAAGAGATTTAATGCCCATTACAATGAATATGCAGCCTGTAAGGGCAATTTTGTTTTTATTAGTCAACCTCCCACTTAGGTATAGACTTTGGGAAAAGTTTAATGTTACTAGAGTTTGTGCCATTTTGCAGTTCTATATTTATATCGTGGAATGCTTTGTTTGGAAAATGTTTATAAACATTATTGTTACATAGAGTAGATGTTCATAGTCAAACCTTTTGTTTTCTAAAAAAAATTTATAAGTAACTAAATGCATTTTGACTGGAAAAGAAGTATATATATATATAGAGTCAAATTTCAGCACTTTAAAAATCTGTGATTAATCGTGATTAAATATTTTAATCGACAGACAGCACTGAAAATGTGTTGTGAAGTGAAGTTTTTCCCTTTCATAAACTTGAATCATGGACCCAAACCATTTTTTTAGCAGCAATAAACAAAACCTCCTCTTTATTAAAAGATTTCCACATATAAGTGAGACAAAATTAAGTCTATTGTTCATGAATTTCTAGTGTAGCAGTAAAGTTTGGCTATTAAGTTGGCCTTTATTGCTTTTTTTGGTTGAAAAATAGAGGATGCCAGAATAGTGTCTACACAACCCCCTGCCTACACTTGGCTGTAGGCTAAATACTGTTTCCAAACACGGTTTCACAGAAACAACATATTTGGACAAATGAGCACACTGCCCTTCTTTCTCTTCAATTCTTTATTACCAGGAAAATTCTTTTTGGGAACTAACACTTCTCTCCCAAAGGAAACTACAAAACCATGACTGTCACATTTCTCTTGCCCTTCTTTCTTTCTTTTTCTTTTGTTTGGCAGTAAAGACTGCTCTGGTCTCTGCTGTAGCACCTCTCTTAGTTAATCAAATGCACAGCAAAATAGCAGTATGTTGGTAGTGTGACTGTCTGTTTGCGCAGTTGGGGGCAGTTTTTGATGATCTGCCTCTCGTGTGGTGTCCTCCCTGGGGAGCCAGACCTCCATCTACCCTCACAAAGCCATTTCTCCTTCAGCTCTCAGTAATGAGCACCATCGCTTCTAATGTCTCTCTGTGGTTCTGGTGCTCTTCTGCTGGCCATAGCGTGTTCATGGGCTCCTTGTCTATATGGCTCTGTGCGTCTCCTTATTTTTTACACTTTCTATTTTTATACTCTTTGTTTGGAGCTGCTTGCTGGCTTTTATTTAAATCGGGTGTGGCATGTTGCCATCTTATATTTTCTTATCCAGTCTATTTTGTCCTCTCATTATATTTTCAGTACCTTCTAGGATATAATTTTCATGTCATGTTTAACCCTTTAAGCTCGGATGGGACCACGAGAAAAAAACATATCAAAATGTTAATAACTACAGTCTTGACCAACACAAAATAGGTATAATTTTAAATCTTATAAACTCTACTTAACTATGCATGTAGGCATTATGACCAAAATTGAACAAGTGCTTTGAAATTTATAGATAAATCAGAAGTGTTCGGTTTTGATAAATTATTAAACATTTTGCACTGTACATATTATTGTAATCGGTAAAAACATCAAACTCATCAAATAGCTATGTGTCATATGTTGTTGGAAAGCTCTCAAAGAGTAGAATGGTGTGAGAGGTGTGAATCTTCACTGGCCTCACGATTCAATTTGATTACAATTCAAAGGGTAACGATTCAATTATAAAACAATTCATGATGCATCTTGTCCTTCAATTTCTTTTTTCAGTTTCTTCAAAATTTATTTTTTACTCTCTATTTTTTCCCTTTGAGCTTTTTATTTAACAGCTGTTTTAAAAAATCAGAATGAGTCACATTACATAAACTGGCCTTTTACATTCAGCATGAGCTGTGAACAAAACATGGAACATCCACAAGATTAAATAAATGGTTCTACAGTTTAAAAGATTATCTCAGTTTTTCAGTTTCTTTCTTTAGAACCTTATAAAAAATCTCTTAAAAGCACAAGAAAAAAAATATTGGTTCTCCATCAAAGCACACTGATTACTATTACTTCAACTGATTATATTATTATTATTGTATTTTTTTTTTGTTGTTGTTGTTTTTTTGTTTAAGCATTGTAAATAATTTAATAGTATTTAATTATTATTTAAAATGAATCTATGCCATGCTATTCATTTAGATTTTTAACCACAAATGGAAGTTGCTGGTCCAGGATGAGAGATATATCTGCTTCTATGAGAGTGCAGCTGTCATCTTCTCCTCTCCTCACATGCACAGGTGATAGTAAAGTGATTCCATCTGGTTTGCTCTACAAGTAGAAGATCGCACGACTCTGTCGCAAAAGCTTCGATGATTCAAACCTTTATCATCAGGTGTGTGCACTGTCCTGACAAGCGAGTGACCAGCAGTAAAGCAAAAGCCAATGAAATGGAGAGCACGCAAGTGTAGAGAAAGGCATCGAAAAAAAAGAATTAAATGAAAACATCACCAACATCTCCCGAACCGCTGCCTTGTCATTATTTTCTTCTGTGTTTTCCCCTGTTGTGTGCAAATCAGTGCAATAATGGGTGCGAGCGCGTCTGTCATGTTGTTTGTTGGCTTATCACGAATAAACTCTCCCGTTGCTATGTGCGTGGGTTTGTGAAAGATCGTAGTTTCATTCGGGCACAAATGGTCATGTGTTTGATACAGCTGGTCTGCAAACAGTTGTGTTTGTGCGCTTGACTTTAGTGTATGCACTTAACTCACGTCTTTGTTTCTACATCTGTCTTTGGCATGCACCACTGCTCTGCCATGATTTAAAGTGAACTCAGAATTGATTCAGATTCTTTTGAGAATCGATTCAGAATCGTTTGAGGATGAATCGTGATGCATCGCTGAAACGATTTTTCCCCCCACCTCTAGTAAAAGCTAAGTATATGTCTTTGACATACATGTTTCATGTGAACAGATGTTGCTAATATGCCACATTTTCGCTTATAACTTCATGAAAATAAACAGAACATATAATAATCCATACCATTACTTACAAGAGGCGATTATATTTAAAACGAGATTGCTATCTGGCTACAAACATGTTAGATTACCTGGATCAGATGACATCATTGGAAATGCTGTGGTGTGATGGAATGCTAAACCAATCTGATTTGGTTTAGATTGCTCCAAACAGTGGTGATAGTCCTCCAAATTTAGGCAGAGAGTCATGTGATCAATCACTCTACATTGGCCACCAGGAGATGACGCCAGGTACATGACACAGACTCAATGTTGACTCAAATGGCACAGAATGAAACTCATTCTGTGAAATCTCATTACTAAAATCATAACTACATGCTATGCAAACCTTTAGTCATTGTTGTTTCTGCATGATTAATTAGTTCTTACATACAGTTATTATGTTTTAATAGTTTCGAAAGGCTTTTGGACACTAGGGTAAATTATATTTGTAATGCTATAACTTTTGATTGCTTTGTTGTATCAACACAAAATTTTACTCAGTTACAGGTGACATGATTAGGAACAAAACAAAAGCTTTTCGGAGCTACCTTATTTACACCAAGATATACAGTGTCAAATCAGAAAGATAAGAAACAATTTTTTTTTAGCAGTTTCTTATGTTGAGGGTCTCGGAATTTATCATAATCTATAACATTTAAATATATTTAAAAATAAATGTTTAAAATAACACCAATCACCCTCCTTGTTAGTTTTATTATACAGGAAAATTCTGTAGCGGTTTTCTTTCACCAAGACAAATGAGGCTCCCTCTCTAGTGTGTAGTTTTTTGTGTAAAGTAGGGTTTGTGTGAGAGTGTGTGTGAATGCAGCGTGTGGTTGGGGTAGATGGGGGGGCTGAAGGACAAAGTCTGAATTGGAAGATATCTGTGTTGTGTGTCAGAGTAATTTTGTAGCACCTGAGATTGGACTACTGCCTAGAAAAAAAAGTGTCTTTGTTTGCCTACCGGTATTGAACTCGGACGCACAGTCATGGAGGACATGGGGAGAAGAGGGAGAAAGGGATGTCAGAGACAAAGATGGAGCAAATACAACATCATTACAGACCTAGACAAGCAGGGGATTTGTTTACTTGCATCATTTGAAAGTATGCTGAAAATATGTTAAATAATAAAGGAATAGCTATATCTAAATCATATATCTGGGTCATAAGCAGGTTGTTTCTAGCCCATGTATATCTGTTTGGTCAAAACAGCATTTCAGCCATAAGTATCCATGTGTATTCATGCTGGAACCTCGTCTCGTAGTTCATCAACCATCATTGCTTGAACTTGCCCAATCAAACCAGATCATCCTAAAACAGGGTTCTAAATGTCCATAAACTTTTCTATACTCCAGTATTTACCTTACCCATTTTAAGCAATTTGAAAATAGGTTAGTGCACATAATATTTACAGTTCTGACACTTCATGAATCTTTATTACAGCCTGACTGCTTTATTAATACACACAAGAAACTGAAATGATGGGGGGGATGGCAGCGACTGTCACCCTGTATGTAGGAGACGGATGAGCTCGGTTTTGAACATCTCAGCCGGTGATGTATACTAATCGGGCAGCCTGCTGGTACACGTGGAGAGCCCTTCAAAGATCTGACAGAACATAGCTGCAGCACCGTAGCCTTAGCCTGACACTAATGCAAAATGATCTGCAGCGAAAACAAAGTGCTGGCGCAGCTTAAAGCGCTACGGTTCAAATAAAGGTAAAAAAACAACATCACTGTCAAATCACACATATATTGTCAAATACGCTCCTGCTTGACATACTGGAACAGCATTACTGCATTTTAATTGTTCAACGGTAAAAAAAATAAAAAATAATAATTCTTCACAATCTTCACATCAGCATTGTGTTTTTTGCTCTCTCCGTTATCTCCACTTAAGAATTTCTTCAAGGTATGCAGATTTAAATTAAATATGCAAATTCAAATTAGGTTTAGTGTTTTCTCTTTTCATTTTTTCACAGTTTGATAGTCAGTATGAATAGCTAGACTGATGACCAGATTAACATCTCAGCAGAGACTGAATGAGTGAATTGGGTCTAGATGTCCTCGTCTGCCAAAAAACACACCACAATAGTGGGGATAATTATTTATTGCTTCCAACAACGCAAGGAGATCCTTATATATCACAACTGCTAATTGTACTGATTTGTCCCTCACAGTGCGATGGGCGGCTGGCAGCAGCCACATCCAAGTTCTTTGTGTGTGATGATGCCAAGGCCATCACTTTAGACCTGCAGCTGCATCCATAGTTTTCTCTCTTCCGTTTGCCCTCCCTCTGTTCTTTTATTCACGCCTTCTCTCTCTTAAATCCCAGCTGCTCTGTGTCCTGTCTTTTCCCTTTCTTCCTGTCCTACATATTTCCAGCACCAGCTCCAATTAATATGAATGAGCTACAACCCAAATGAAATACACTGTTCACACACGCTACTGGGTTCAGTCTGTCCCATGCATCCTATGGAAAATGACAGACACTGAAAAGCCTTCAAGTTCACACAGAATTATTATGGCTCATACTTGGAGTTAGGGATTTGAACAAACCACTTAACCTAGTTAATACATTTCAGTGCATACCTCATCCTGCACCCTATGTGCTATGGACATGAATGATACCTCAAATTGTGCAATTACTTTTCTAAGCATCAGACTTTAGATTTCCATCTTGCGGACGATAAAACAGGCAACAACAAAAAAATACCTAAGAGCTTGTGACGAGGAGGAGGGCATGGTCAGGCCGTGAGGGTGCATGGCTGGCGCTGAATCAGCTGATCAATGGTAGAGCGCGATAAAGTGGAGCCGGAAGCGCGGGTTTGAGAGAGAGAAAGAGATGCACGTGGCCGCTTTGCATGTATGTCTGTGTCCTTAGTTTTGTATTGTTTTAAGTTCATTTATATTATTGAAGTTTATGTTTACTCTTCAGCCGGTTCCTGCCTCTTCCTTGCCCACCTTTATGGTGTAGGGCTTTACTGGTTGTTTAGATCAGTGTTACTATCAGAAATAATTAATAATTATTATAATTAATAATTATTTCTGTAGTTATTAATCAATATTTAAGTTAATTAATTGGATCTAACTCATTAAAACCTCATATGGGACTCCAGTAAATGTAGTGTGCTACGTTTAGGAGCAAGTTTGGTTATTAGCAATAATTAATAATTATCAAAGATAATTATTAATTATTAAAATCAATAGAACATTGATGAGAATCAATGTTAGCTTTTTTTAATCCTTTAAAATCAACACCTATCAAAGATAATCGTTAATTGTTAACATGGATGAAACATTAAAATTAACACTAGCTCAAATTCAATCAAAGATAATTATCAATTATCAAAAATCAATAGAATATTAATAAGGATTAACATTGACGGGGCACCACCCTGAAATCAGGGACTAATAACCGAATATTAAAACAGTCTCAATATTAGATTGTTTTCTTAGGAATATCGACGTCCGAAGAATATCGATTTACGGGAAAAAAAACAATGAATGAAGGTTTGAATCCGAGCACTGACATCCCGTCAGCATGACACAGGCGTATGCAAAACAAACCAAAACACTTCTCTTTGTAATATGAACAAAGTTTATTTATGCAGTAATATCAATTAATAATTAATACAATGCAGTCAATAAACTTCTGACTTACAACTACAAACTAAACAGTGATATGATTAGATATGGAAATAAAAAGAATCCTATAACACATAAGGTGTGTGTATCAGTGTGTGTGTGTGTGTCAGTGTGGTTAGTGAGAGAGAGAGAGAGAGAGAGAGAGAGAGAGAGATGATTAAGTGACAGCCCGAAAGATGATTTCGCGATAGCTGGAGATAAAGCAGCCGTGTTCATCACTCAGAGACGCGGTTTTACGAGCGGGGCTCGTAAAAGTCCCGTGTTATTTGACTCTAATGGATGAACTCAGTTGCTGTCTCACCCGCGATGGCGAAAATGCACAACAATCCAATGTGGTTGGACCACAATACAGCAAAACAAATTCGTGATAATTAATACCCTGAGTATTAATAATTAGCGGACATGGCGGTCCGTAAACTGTACAAGCAAAAACCTTGAAACACAAGAATAACACACTATAATATTCTATCTCTGCCCAGACGTAAACCTCTTACTTGAATCGCATGAGGACACAGGTAGAATGTGTTTTCCTCCGTCCTTTAACTTTGACCCGGTTCCTTGAGGCTCGGGTGATGACGGGGGCCGTTTCCTCGCGCTGTTGGCGGCCGGTACGGCTGTTGATTCTCGGCGGGCGGTACGGCTGTTGATTCTCGGCGGGCTGGCGGAGAACTCAGAAATGTCAACTTGATTGAAGATGGAAGAGAAATCTTTAATCTCTTCACTTCTGTAGGCCAACGGATGAAGATGCGAATTGCTCGGCGGTCTCCTTCGGATCCGTTAGAGTGTTCGGTTGAACACAGAGTAATCTCAACTCGTCCAGCGAGATGGAGATTGTATGGCTACAGTTTCAAGTCGGACATTACTTCCTTATGCCACGAGGTTACACCGGAGAGCAGCAAAAAGCTACGTCCGTATTCGGTGAACTAAGTCGCTGGAAGCAACTTTGGAAGCATTTCAGAATTATTTGAAGTCCTGATGATGTCATGTTTGAGGGATGTTCTGTGGTGTGCCTCATCCAATAGGAGTTGAGAGCTCGATCCTTTAGAGGGCAAGGCTTCATGGATCTGTAGTCTGTTTTGGACTCCCTTTGTTTGATTTTTGCGCGATTTTTGTCAGTAAAATTTACGACTTAGAAGGAGGGGGCTTGAGGAATGTTTTTTATGACTGTTAGGCCTGCCTTTGTCTTCTATCTGAATACATGAGGCCCAACAACGGTTACAGACTTACATTGATGGAGGAGGCTGAGCCATATCAAGTAACCAGAATATCACAGGCCCTGTTTACACCTGGTATTAAGATGTGTTTTCATGGCGATCCAATCACGACTGTACAGGCAAAACACATCACTGTTTACACCTGCTCGTGATATGGGTCCCTTTTGACCATTTGTGTTTGGATTTCGTCAGGAGGGTGTCTTCATGATTTCCATCATGGTTTCAGTCAGACCGTGCATCATTCGACCACCTCTGAATGTGGTTGAATTAGACAAACTTTAAAATGTTTTGGCCCCTGTTTAGCATAATCCTGTTTCAAATGGATTGCCCAAAACGTATCTTTATACCAGGTGTAAACAGGACCACAGAGCACCCGAACTACCAAAGCAGCCGCATAACAATGCACAAATAAACACGGCAAACACCTTAGCAACTGCATAGCAAGTTTTGCACAGGCAAGTTCTACTCACATATTCTCATATATCAAAAATCTATTTTTAAATCTGTTTTAATGGTCGAATGAAGCTCTTCACGATTCTGCGCTTGCAACTAGGCTCCAATATATCGAAATCCTAAGCATAATATTATGAATCTATAGACTTTTCTTTGTTGTTTGGCACAGGTTTCAGTAGTCCGTCATCCTCTGCTCCAGTCCAACAGTTATTAATCAGTCATTGTAGCGATATCTGCATTGTAGCGATATCACACTTCCCCTCTAATGCATATTGAATGAATGAACATTACATTTATATAGTGCTTTTCTGACACTACACTCAAAGCACATTACACAGTGAACAGGGGACTCTCCTCAACAACCACCAGTGTGCAGCATCCACCTGGATGATGCAATGGCAGCCGTAGTGCGCCAGTACGCTCACCACACACCTGCTATTGGTGGAGAGGACAGAGTGGAGTGATAGTCAGTTAATGGTTAGGGATTATTAGGAAGCCATGATTGATAAGGGCCAATGAGGGGAATTTGGCCAGGACACTGGGGTTACACCCCTACTCTTTTCGAGAATTTTTAAATGGGATTTTTAATGACCACAGAGAGTCAGGACCTTGGTTTAACATCTCATCCGTAGGACAGTGCCTTTTTACAGTATAGTGTCCCCATCACTATACTGGGGCATTAGGACCTACACAGTCCGCAGGGTGAGCACCCCCTGCTGGACTCCATAATACCTCTTCCAGCAGCAACCTTAGTTTTCCCAGGAGGTCTCCCATCGAGGTACTGACCAGGCTCAGCCCTGCTTAGCTTCAGTAGGCAACCAGTCTTGAGCTACAGGGTGATATGGCTGCTGGTTTTGTATTGTTCTATGTGTGTTACAGTGACCCAGTTAATTAATATCCTCCTAGTACATATAATTCTTAGATCCCCCCTTCTCACTCTTTCTTTTTCTCTCACCTCTCTCTCATCAGTTTCATTTGCCTGTTTGCTTGTTCATTGCTAGCAGTTAGTCTACACTCCATTTTTTTCCATGAGATGAGTAAACAGCTTCAGACTGGCTTTATGTTGCTTGATGCTTTATGCAGTCACTTCTAGATACTGGACTACACCCTTCTTTACCTTTTAATGTAGTGACAGGAAGTGGTAGGGGACTTGCTATGTAGTTATAGCTATGTGTGTATTGTTTGCCATAGATATTGTAAGATCCTTTAAGAATTACCATCTAGTTCAAATGCATAACTTAAAAATGGTGCAGCATCTATATGAAGTATGTTGACTGGTGGATCACAAATATATTCAGTGCCTTGTGGATCAACACCATGAAAAACAGCTTGTCCTTATAAATAATTTAAAAAATGCATTATACAACTGGTGAAACTAGCTTGTCAATCATCTTATCAAAGAATTAAAATGATGTTTTAAGGTAATTTATAACATCAATTGTTTAAATGATTAACCTATAGTTCCAAGCAGAGATTTAGCCTTGCCCCAGTGCACTACACATTTAGATAATCTTATATAATACAGTTTTTTAGCCTTAACTTAAAACACCTATCTTGCCAGATACAAAGTTCTTGGATATACATGTAGTTGCTAAGCTTTGTGGGGGCATTTTTCCTTCCGTGCAGTGGTGCTGTAGCCTCATAACCCCTCTGTCCTTTCGCTAGAAATTCAGGCAGGGAACTGGGCATCTCGTGGGTCCACTGTAATTAGTTCATTAGCCCGGTGTATTGAAATCATCCAAGAGTACTGCAGTGTGTCCAGGGGTGGCAGTGTTCTTGTATCCTTCTCTCAAACAGAATAACCTTTAGTTTACATCACAGCCATGAAAATGATTTGCTAAATGTGAATATTCTCAATGTTAAAGAGTACAGCAGCATACAACTCACTGAGCACTTTATTGGGAACACTGTTCTAAAACTTGGTAGGGCTCCCTTTGCTCTCAAAGCAACCTCAATTCTTTTTGGCATGGATTCCATAAGATGGAAACATTCCTTTGAGATACTGGTCCATGTTGACATGATTGCATCACGTCGGTGACTGGGAAGGCCACTGAAGAACATTGAATTCATTGTCATGTTCATGAAACCAGTTTGAGATGACTTTTGCTTTGTGACATGGTGCATTATCATGCTGGAAGTAGCCATTAGAAGATGGTAAGCTGTGGCATTCAAGTGATTATTGATTTGTATTAACGGACCCAGTGTGTGCCAAGAAAACATTCCCCACACCATCACCTCCAGCCTGGACTGTTAACACAAGGCAGGTTGAGTCTATGGATTCATGCTGTTGGTACCAAATTGTGACCCTGCCATCTGTGTTCCTCAGATGAAATCAAATTTTTCCTGTCTTCAACTGTCCAGTTTTAGTGAGCCTGTGCCCACTGCAGCCTCAGATTTCTGTTCTTGACTGATAGAAGTGAAACCCGACATTGGTGTTCTGCTGTTGTAGCCCATCTGCTTTGAGGTTCGACGTGTTATGCATTCTGAGATGCTGTTCTGCTCACTACAATTTTACAGAGTGGTTATCTGAGTTACCGTAGCGTTTCTGTGAGTTCAAACCAGTCTGGCCATTCTCCATTGACCTCTCTCATCAACAAGGCGTTTCTCTGCAGAAATGCCTCTCACTGGATTTGTATTTTATTTTTTTTTATTTTTTTACACTATTCTGAGTAAACTCTAGAGAGAAAATCCCAGGAGATCAGCAGTTACAGAAATACGCAAACCAGCCCGTCTGGCACCAACAATCATGCCACAGTTGAAATCACTGAGGCCACATTTTTCCCATTCTTATGGTTGATGTGAACATTAACTGAAGCTCCTGACCCGTATCTGCATATTTTCTATTGGTCTGCATGAAGTTTTAGTTTTTTTACCCAAGAAAGCATTCAGTTTGAATGGCCCCTTAGAGAGCCATGTTTTTGTGCTGACTGAGCTCAGAAACTGGGTGTTTTAGAACTGTTCCACCCTGTCCCATCATTGCTTCCATCAGGATTATCTTCCCTGCATCTGTAATCCTCTGTTTAGGAAATATACCAGCCATTCGTTCACACACAGAGTGTGGTGTGATTGAGGTGCCATGTGCCCGTCCTGGCGCTCTTGGCATCCTGCACACAGCCTGCCACTCTCAGAGCCTATCCAAGGCCCCTAGTGAAGTCTCGAGGGAACCAGAGAGCACATGTTTTGGGCAGAGTCCTCTGTTTCCATCCCGGAAGCCCGTGGACACTATACATGGCTTCAGCTAGAACAGCACTTTAGAACAGCTGTCGTGAATTCTTTGTGTTCCAAGTGTCAGTGTTAACCTCACGTGACTGCAATTTTTTTTTTTTTTGTGGTGCTTGCTAAAGTAAGCATCACAATAAATATTGCTCATACTTATGTTTAAGGATTGCATCAAACCCATAACACTTAAGGCCACATTCACACTAATCTGTTTTCAGTTTCCTAACATCATTGTTTTGCAAAGTTTGCAGCGCTAGGGAGCGTTGACGAAAGTTTGCTTTTTTGGTTGAGGAAAACTCCGTTCCATTGTGGATAAGAGGTGTAAATGTAGCAAAACCCCATTTAAAAAAAAAATGGATGTGTGGATGTGGCCTAAGTATTAAACTTTGGCATGTAATGCATTTCACACGATTTTTGCTACAGATATGAATGATATTTAAGGCCTTACTGCTTATTGAGGCAAGGTGTGCTATTATTTTCCTAAGCCATCTGATTTACGATTTTTGCCTGGCGGATATTAAAATAGGCAAAAATCCCATCATCTTGCATTGGAAGAGGGATCGGAGTTATATCTCTGAACCAAAATACCATAGAAAATTGGGAATGTTTTTTTTTTTGGTTTGTTTTTTTTGGCTTGGGCCAGTATGAGACCACCTAGCAACACCTAATAGTGTAGCAACCATCCAGAACACCCCCTAGATCATTGTTGCGAGTTTTGCATGGACAAACGCCACTCAAATTTTCTTAAGAAATGTAAATATGTAGTTTTTCTTGAGACCCATGGAGGTATTGTTCAGCAAGTGATACTATCTTAGACAACACAAGGAATAAGGAAGGCTACTTTATGTGTGACATGATGGGGAGAGTGATTATGCTTTTGGCTAATCTTTAGATTCACGATAGCTA
This sequence comes from Myxocyprinus asiaticus, assembly GCF_019703515.2. Classification (NCBI taxonomy): domain Eukaryota; kingdom Metazoa; phylum Chordata; class Actinopteri; order Cypriniformes; family Catostomidae; genus Myxocyprinus; species Myxocyprinus asiaticus. The sequence goes on from NC_059352.1 coordinate 22,200,849, forward strand.
ATTTGCATTTCAACTAGCAGTTGCAGTAGCTCTGATTTGTATCAGTGCTCTAGCACTGCTGTTGCATTATGATTAAGTACTGTACTGTACACTTGCTTGGTCTGGCTAACCTAAGTGGAGCCTGATTCTGCCTCTTATGAATCTCATAATGATGCCAAATGAATGGTTAATGTGTGTTTTGTCTTAATGCATAGCTGCTTAGTCACAAGAGCTCAGAGCCTTTTGTAATGAGCTCTGCTAACTAGAAATCTGTGCTCAAGGGCTTGACATTACAAGTCAGAACTTATCAGGGGGAGATTTAGAGCTGTCACTCAAACATAAAACTGCTACTCAGGATAGCTGGATCCAATCAGGTTCTGCTCTACCCTATGTCACAATCAGGCCACAACAACATTTCACAGCATCTACAGTGCATCCGGAAAGTATTCACAGCGCTTCACTTTTTCCACATTTTCTTATGTTACAGCCTTATTCCAAAATGGATTAAATTCATTATTTTCCTCAAAATTCTACAAACAATACCCCATAATGACAACGTGAAAGAAGTTTGTTTGAAATCTTTGCAAATTTATTAAAAATAAAAAACGAAAAAAAGCACATGTACATAAGTATTCACAGCCTTTGCCATGACACTCAAAATTGAGCTCAGTTGCATCCTGTTTCCACTGATCATCCTTGAGATGTTTCTACAACTTGATTGGAGTCCACCTGTGGTAAATTCAGTTGACTGGACATGATTTGGAAAGGCACACACCTGTCTATATAAGGTCCCACAGTTAACAGTGCATGTCAGAGCACAAACCAAGCCATGAAGTCCAAGGAATTGTCTGTAGACCTCCGAGACAGGATTGTATTGAGGCACAGATCTGGGGAAGGGTACAGAAAAATGTCTGCAGCACTGAAGGTCCCAATGAGCACAGTGGCCTCCATCATCCGTAAATGGAAGAAGTTTGGAACCACCAGGACTCTTCCTAGAGCTGGCCGCCCAGCCAAACTGAGTGATCGGGGGAGAAGGGCCTTAGTCAGGGAGGTGACCAAGAACCCGATGGTCACTCTGACAGAGCTCCAGCGTTTCTCTGTGGAGAGAGGAGAACCTTCCAGAAGAATAACCATCTCTGCAGCACTCCACCAGTCAGGCCTGTATGGTAGAGTGGCCAGACGGAAGCCACTCCTCAGTAAAAGGCACATGACAGCCCGCCTGGAGTTTGCCAAAAGGCACCTAAAGGTCTCTCAGACCATGAGAAACAAAGATTGAACTCTTTGGCCTAAATGGCAAGCGTCATGCCTGGAGGAAACCAGGCACCGCTCATCACATGGCCAGTTACATCCCTACAGTGAAGCATGGTGGTGGCAGCATCATGCTGTGGGGATGTTTTTCAGCGGCAGGAACTGGGAGACTAGGCAGGATCGAGGGAAAGATGAATGCAGCAATGTACAGAGATTTCCTTGAAAAAACCTGCTCCAGAGCACTCTGGACCTCAGACTGGGGCGAAGGTTCATCTTCCAACAGGACAACGACCGTAAGCACACAACCAAGATAACAAAGGAGTGGCTACGGGACAACTCTGTGAATGTCCTTGAGTGGCCCAGCCAGAGCCCAGACTTAAACCCGATTGAACATCTCTGGAGAGATCTGAAAATGGCTGTGCACCGACGCTCCCCATCCAACCTGATGGAGCTTGAGAGGTCCTGCAAAGAAGAATGGGAGAAACTGCCCAAAAATAGGTGTGCCAAGCTTGTAGCATCATACTCAAGAAGACTTGAGGCTGTAATTGGTGCCAAAGGTGCTTCAACAATGTATTGAGCAAAGGCTGTGAATACTTATGTACATGTGATTTTTTTTTCGTTTTTTATTTTTAATAAATTTGCAAAGATTTCAAACAAACTTCTTTCACATTGTCATTATGGGGTATTGTTTGTCGAATTTTGAGGAAAATAATGAATGTAATCCATTTTGGAATAAGGCTGTAACATAACAAAATGTGGAAAAAGTGAAGCGCTGTGAATACTTTCCGGATGCACTGTAGATACAAAGGTTACACGGTTTAAGCCCTTGTAACAAGTTCTCAAGATGGGCAAGGAGGCGGCGAAATTCAACTCAAAAAGATAATTTATTTTATAACACAAAATTGGCTTTTCAGCGCTTCACTCAACAAAAACTCGCTTTTCAGCGGAGGGTCAGCACACGCTCTGTGTGTGTGGGTAGCTCTCCCCTCACTGGCATCTGGCTCGCTCTTAAAGCCCATCTCCACTCTCACTGCAATGACAAACAGCTGTTAGAGACAATCATTGCCAGGTGATGATCCTTACCATTCTCATCTCTTGATCTCGCTGCCCCTCCACAAGCTGGCGTCCAGCCACGCCCCCACCACCACACCCCTATAACCTGAAATCTACCACCACCTTTAAACTCCTGTAACAGTGTAAACACAGAATTGCTTATCATTCTGCAGCTTCTAATAGCTAACTGTCTCTAGGAGTCCATTTGAGCAGTGTGGTGCTGCTTTCGGCCCATCTCCCTGATTACATTTCCCTGTACTGCGGCTTCCTGTCATGCTGGACGGACTTATAAATGGGCTCCATTGGGGAGATTGCTTTTGTGCGAGAGCAGGGGGCCTGCTCCAAACTGTCACTCTGGCTGATTTCATTGCCCAGCCCTTTAGCCCTTTAGCCCTTGGCAATGACAGCGCCTTGGCTGGGATGCTGTTGTGTGTATGCATGTGTCTTTGTGTAGCTGGACAGACCCCACCCTCCATGTGCCCTAATGTCTGGCAGAACAGAGATCATTTGGTCAGATTACTATACATGTCTTTTTACTATATTAAATACTTTCAGTATTGTGATGTATGATGTATTTAAGAGAAAGTAGATGACGTTATGTGTTTTCTCAGCCTGATGTTCATTACTTTAGTGCACATATCAAACTAAAGGCCAAAGTATAATTTTCCTTGTGCACTACTTCTCCCACACAGTGCACTACTTAAATTTCGCCATTAGCACACTATGCGCAGACTGTCAGTGCACAGCATAGTTTTTAGAGATATGCAGACAGTCTGCACCTTTGCCCATTGTCTGCACAAAAAATGGGCAAAAAAAGACTTTGAATGTGCTTTTTTTTTTTTTTTACATTGAGAATTTGAACATAAGATTTTTACACTAATATTAATATTGCTGCAACTGAGTACAAATATGGGTATAATACATGTCATAAAATGGATAGTTCTGGTCCTCAATGCTGATTGGTCAACAGCCATGCTTTATTGATAATAAAGCACAGCTATGACCTCTTCACAGTACTTCTATTTGTATCACTCCACAGCACCCATAGCTTGTTGCTTAGCAACGTTCTATTTACTGTCAGGGTCATGAGGTGCGTCCCAAACTGCACACTTCTGCCATTTTGTAGTGTAAGTAGTGTGAGTAGTATGTTGAAAATGCAGCAAAAATAAGTGTACTTTAAGTACCCGGGTGATACACTTTTTCAACTGTCAAAACGGAGTGTGGTATGTTGGACACTTAATGCACTCAACACACGTGGCTTGCCGTACATAGTGGAAGGGGCGGAGTTACCTGGCTGCGCTGCTGGTCTGACAAAAAGTTGTAAATAATGAAGAATGTAGCAGCTAGCGAAACTTAAGTGAATACAGCACCTTACAAATTTGAGTTGAATACTTTATCATCACCTCCACACTGTGTAAATATGTAGGTTGTTTAAGATACAAGGGTTGAACTGAGGTTGGCAAACGCGCTAAAGCTAGTGGCAACACATCACATGCGCTTGAACTGTCACTTCCTTCAACTGTTAAACTGAATAAAGTTCATAGCAATCAATAAACACGTGATATTTGTATATAAAACAATTTTATTTCTAATGGAGAAAATTTCTAGGAGAAAATTGGCTGTAGTAACTGAGCAGTAGCTGAGCACCATGATGAAAATAGAAACAGGACGTCTAAAAACTTAAGGCATTGAGTACTTGCAGTGTAGACAGCTTCAGTGATTATATTTGATTTGGTCTGAATAGTCCCTTACTCTGGCTCTGTTTAAGCCCTATGTGGCATGGGGGGGCATGGTCATGTGTCGGTCTGTGGGAGAGGGAGAGTGGTAAGGATCATCACCTGGGTTATGATTACTCTAACACCTGTCTCTGATTATAGTGATGGCGGAGGGAGACCTGAAAAGGCACGCCAGAGCGTCAGAGTGGGAAGAGAGCACCAGGGATGAGCAAGAGACACAAGTAGCAAAGCCATCCCTTTTTGAGTTGGCTATAAGCCGTGACGTGTGTAAAATAAAGAGACTGACCTTAACTGTTTGCTGTCTCCTGGAATCGTCGCCATGTAGTCCTCTGCCAGCTGGACGGCCTCCTCTATCGACACCGGGTGGTGGCGCTGGACCCACTCGGACATACCTTGCGGAAGCTGGGCGATGAACTGCTCCAGTGCCACCAGCTCGACAACATCCACGGCACCGCGGGTTCCCTCCACCAGCAGCCATTTCCGGCAAGCATCCTGGAGCTTTTGGGCAAAAGCGAACAGGCGGCCGTGCTTCCCGAAACTCAAAGACCGGAAGAGCTGACGGTTCTGTTCGGGGCTACGACCGATCCGTTGCTGGATGGCCTTCTTCAGGTGTTGATAGTTAAGGAGGCTGGTGGCGGGAAGTTGATGTGCCGCCAGCTGCGCCTCCCCGGAGAGTAAGTGCCATAGACGGGCTGCCCACTGGTCGGGAGGCCACTTCCAGACCTCTGCCGTCTTTTCAAAGAGGTCCAGGAAGGCCTCCGGGTCATCGTCCAGCCCCATCTTCATTAGGGCCGCGGGTGGGTTCTGGAAAGGTTGCAGCACCAGCCCCCTCTCTGGCGATCAGGCTCCGGAACACCTGCCGGTCCTCAGCTTGTGCCTGGAACAGGACCTGGAAACACTGTTCCTGCACCTGGCGTACATCCATGAGGGCCTGGTGTTGAGTCTGCTGGATGCTGGCGAGGGTTTTTAAGACTTCGCCCAGCGGTGAGGACTCCAAAGCCGGGTTTTGGCACCACTGTGAAAAGCTCTATGTTCGTGGGCAATGGAGGAGACAGCGAACAGTTAAGGTCAGACTCTTTATTTTGCACACAATGTCACAGCTTATTGCCAACTCAAAAAAGGATGTTCTGACACTTTGGTGTGCCTTTTCAGGTCTCCTTCCGCCATCACTATAATCAGAGACAGGTGTTAGAGTAATCATAACCCAGGTGACGATCCTTACCGCTCTCCCTCTCCCACAGACCGACACATGACCACGTCCCCCCATGCCACACCCTATTTTTTGCATTCAGTGGAGAGCTGTAAATAATAGACGTGAACATTTTTTTTTTTTTTTTTGGCAAACTCTCCCTCCTGTCACTAAGGACACCGCTGGGTTCAGTTCTCCTGAATGCGGTCACATACACACACACTATCCAGATATCAGACAGTACTGCTCTGCTCTAGAACTAATCGGATTTGGCAATGAGTGTAGATGCTCACTCCATCTTTCACACACAAGCTAACAAGGTTTAGTTAATGCAGAGCACCCAGAGGCTGATGCATCTATATCTGTATTCAGACAGAGCAGTGGGAATGCATTGTCGAGCACCTCAGACTTGTAATAGAGAGAGAGTGGACGGTTACAGAGGTCAAGAGAAAGAGAGAGAGCAAGATGGGAGCACCTTTTCTGACAGCACAGAGGGAAAGTGATCTCAAGTTAAAATGAAAAACAGGAAAATCTGCCTTATAAAGCCTGCAGGCATATCAGGCTGGTATTGATGGAGTTGCTTATTAAAAAGTAAGCTTGTGTTTTGCTACAGCTGCACTTTGAGAAGTTAATATTCTGCAGATTGGTCAGAAGGACGTGAGGGTTCTCTGCATCTGTCCTCCACCGATGTGGGCAGACAGATGTCTCGAAGACACGCTCTGAATACAGTTACAGCTCTCTCTCCCTCTTCAGCTCATCTACTCACTCTAGTCCACAGTTTAACATTTACTATTGTCTATCATGTGTATTCTCCTCCTTTATCCCTGAAGTAATAAAAGCTGGATTTAGTGGGAAGCTGAAGCTCTTTAGTGCTTTTGGAAGTAAGGCTACTATATACTCTCATCCAGTGATGTGATGGAACAAGAATAATACAGTTTTCTCAGTTTTTATGTAAAAAAAAAAAAAAGAAATACTGAAAATAATTGTGAAAAATCCTTTTGACTTAAAACTAAAATTAGTTTTTGATGAGTCATGTAAATTGTTATGAAACAAAATTTACATAAATGTATCAAATTGGTTTAACTGAATTGGTTCAGAATTCAACCAAATTGGTTCAGTTGGTTCCTGAACTCTACATTGTTTGTTCAAATTTAGAGTTTTAAAATGTTTTTTTCCCCAAAACTTTGTCCATATTTATTTATTGTACCATATCTTAAGTATTTAGAGGGATGAACACTACTTCTGAATTGTCAATTAAGTAGAAGGACTGCTTGGTCCTGCAGCTTTTTATCCATACAGAGGAGGAATAGTATAAAATAATAATTCAAGTGGTTTGAGTTTAAAAAAATACAGTAACACTAATATTAAGCCTTAGCTGTCTGACTTTCTGAGCACTTTTTTTAAAGTCTGTAAAAATAAAAACAAATAGATCCAACATCTTATAAAAAAATACAACCAGGAAGTGAGACTACATCGCTGTCCATCATGGCCATATGGTCGGTAATTAGATCCCATCTTTTTGAAGTAAATGTGCTCCAAAGTCTGAAAATCAGTGTGTAACTTGTAGGGCTCTCAACTGTGCAGAGAAACTAAATTCGAATTTTTACCTTACATATTTTCAAAATTTGAATAATATTCACATTTTAAAGTCATCAGATTTTTTTTCAATTGACGTTGTTTCCTTAGTACACAAGTGGGTGCATTAAATACATAAACCATACAGCACCATTATATTACTGCAAATAACATTCCTGGCTGTTAAAAAAAGAGCATTCCATTTTCAACTAATGTGCATAAAATAAATAAATAAAAAGTTTTAGCCGGTCCATATTTTCAGAGAACGCTTCAATAGACAGTTCACATGGTGTTACACTTACGGATGCCACCGTATACTACCCCTGATTCAAACTTCATAATAACAGCGAAATACCACATTGTTTTTTATTCATTAGAGTGTATGTAAGGTAGCAATATTCACAGGTAGCATTGGTATTCGTCTGAACTCGGTGGTGAAGTGGCTCAGACTATGAGCCCAGGCAAGGGGCTGTTCAAACAGATGGAACACAACAGATTGAAACCGAACACGAGAATCTTGAGAAACATATTTCCAAGTTGAACATCTTTCCTGACAAAGCATTTAAACAAATCATTGCTTAATCTGAGAAATGCTCGTAAGAGAGCAAGACGCAACGGCCAAAGACCTCCACCAACTGTAAGGGGCTGTTCACACCGTTCACATGCTTTTGCAACCATCCATTTGTTTTTCTATGTAAACGTGCACTAGACGAATGTCTTTGTTTTGCTTTGTTTTTGTTTATTCAGCATCTCATGCAGGAGTACTGTTTTTAGATGCTGTGTCTAATTAAAAACAACTTCAAAAAGCATCTTGAGACTGTTAAACTGTATTAGTTGCACTGTGTCTTGACTTTTTTAGCGCAATAATGTGATCGATTTGAAGTCATCATCAGTGCTTGGCACATAGCCAAAATTCGAATATACAGTTTTGAAACAACCACACCGTCTTTTTCCAGAGCAGCCTGTATTTCTCCAGAGATTATCTGTGGGGTTTTCTTTGTATCCCGAACAATTCTTCTGGCAGTTGTGGCTGAAATCTTTCTTGGTCTACTTGACTTTGGCTTGGTATCAAGAGATCCCCAAATGTTCCACTTCTTAATAAGTGATTGAACAGTACTGACTGGCATTTTCAAGGCTTTGGATATCTTTTTATATCCTTTTCCATCTTTATAAAGTTCCATTACCTTGTTACGCAGTTCTTTTGACAGTTCTTTTCTGCTCCCCATGGCTCAGTATCCAACCTGCTCAGTGCATCCACGTGAGAGCTAACAAACTCATTGACTATTTATACACAGACACTAATTGCAATTTAAAAAGCCACAGGTTTGGGAAATGAAACTTTAATTGCCATTTAAACCTGTGTGTGTGTCACCTTGTGTGTCTGTAACAAGGCCAAACATTCAAGAGTATGTAAACTTTTGATCAGGGCCATTTGGATGATTTCTGTTACCATTATGATTTAAAAAGGAGCCAAACAACTATGTGATAATAAATTGCTTCATATGATCACTATCCTTAAATAAAAGTATGATCAGTCATATTTTCAAAATCAATGCCAAAATTTCACAATTTCTGCCAGGGTATGCAAACTTTTGAGCACAACTGTATATGTATATGTATGTGTGTGTGTGTGTATATATATATATATATCTATCACACACACACAGATGCATTTGGCATTTTACATTTTTTCATCAAAAATGAAAGGCGTTCTTTTTTTATTTTAAATGGATGTAGCTTTCCATGCCACACTGGAAGCCTTTTTGATAACTAAAAATAATTACTAGATATAAATGCACGGTTAGTCCAGATGTTATTGTGGTAATCCACTCAATCCCATCGCTTCTCTCTAAATATTTGCTGGATACAGAACAAACAGTTGTAGGAAACCTCTGGCTTGATATAGTTAGCAACAGTAACCAAGGGGGAAGGTTGGAAGGGACTGAGCTAAGGGTCAATTTCAGACCACGGAGAACACGCAGTGACTGAATGTGAAGTCGGCAGAATCCCCATTCTCTACCATGTGTCTGTGTTTTTTATAAACATGATAGAAGCAATATTCAACAATGTATTGACTAATTTCTACATGTTTTTAATTTTAAACAAGTACATCACTCACCCCTTTGTTTTAATTACTTAATCCTTTTTTCAGAAATATGAACTACATAAAACTCAATCCCAAATTGCTGCGATGCCAACTATATTTAGTTGCATTTCTTTTTTTTTCTTTTTTTTCTTTTTTATGCTTATTCGTTGTTTGAAAGTTATAGCTAAGCCTAATAAAAGGAAACATGGTGTCAACAGAATGTGCTCACTACCAAATACCTTGTTTGTGTTGCTGGGTGAGTTGAATCAGTAAGGATCAGTACTTACATGGCCCGTACGCCCACACAGTTAATGGATGTTGGGCTTTCTGAACACATCCTGTAGTTGAATCTAATGACTTACTTAAAAGCCAGTGTTTGTGTTGGCTATTTGTCAGTCAAGGGCACAAATAGACTGTTGCGGTTTTGTTTTGATAGGAAGATTTAAATGTCATACACACATACCTGTCCCCTAGCAAAATTACTGTTGCCATGGGCAACCTGACCCTTTCAACACCGGGTCTCCATGTTATAGCTCACTACAGTATATGACAGTCAGATTGGGACCTGTCTTGACCTCAAATGGTCAATACAAGAGTTTCTTTGACTGACTTTGGACACAATTTGGACATATTCTGGATGAATAGGATGATAAAGTTCATAGGTCTGTTCCAGAACCTTTATAGGCTGTACATCCTACAGATCCAAAAAGTCAAAAGTAAAAAAAAAATAATAAATTATCTAAATCAATGCATTTTTAATGGAAAATGGCATTAGACGCCATCCCAACTGTCATGGAACCTCATACTGTAAATTACTGATCTGGAATGCTTTACTTAAGGTGGGCGTACATGGTGCGATTTTTGGCTGACGTGCTAGCTCCCGACCGATTATTTGTATTTATTTATTTATTTATTTTTTTCCAAGTTGGGAGAGATCGCGTTGATGCTCGTGTGGTCGCAGCTCGCATCGTGTGAGAGGAATTACGAGCAGAGGTGAGCAGCTTACGAGCAGTTCATGACCTCCCGATAATTTTTAAAACTGTCCAGGACCGGAGTGGGATTCATATTCAGCCCGGGATGTCATGTCCAAGTCAGCCCATACCCAAAAGAGGGCTTGGCGGTGAAGATGAAAACAATAAAACAAGATCACAGCAAAAATATGCAATATGTGCAATTACTTTAAAATTATTTAAGCTCTCCATGTCATTATACCACATATGGTATTCACTAAGATTTTCACTTTCTGACATAAGACTTCATTGTATGTGCTGTAAAAGTAAGTGAATGTTAAAAGGATAGTTGACCCATCATTTCCTCACCCTAATGCCATCCCACATGTGTATGACTTTCTTCTTCAGAACATGAATGAAGATTTTTAGAAGAATATCTCTGCTCTGTTGGTCCATTCATTGCAAGAGAATAAGCAGTGAGAAACAGATCAATAATTAAGTCATTTTTTACTATAAATCTCCACTTTCACGTTCATAAGAGTTCTTCTTCTGTTGTTGGTGATTTACATATTTCATGCATATCGCCCCCTACTGGGCAAGGAGGAGAATTTATGGTAAAAAAAAAAAAGGACTTAAATATTGATCTGTTTCTCACCCACACCTATCATATTGCTTCTGAAGATAGATTTAACCACTGGAGTTGTATGGATTACTTTTATGGTGCCTTTGTGATTTTTGGACCTTCTGAGGTATTTTAGATTTAGAATCACCATTCACTTGCATTGAAAGGACCAACAGAACTGAGAAATTCTTCTAAAAATCTTAGTTTGTGTTCAGCAGAAGAAAGTCATACAGTAAATGATGAGAGAAATTTCATTTTTGGGTGAACTAAGTTTATTTTAAAGACTATCTAGGCACATAATAACACTGTAGAACTGTAACTGTTTATAAATATTTCAAGATGTACATGCTCACACTTTAAATGGTCAGTGCTTTGTATTTTAGATCATTAAAATCACAACAGATCCAGTGAAACAATAAAAGTTGAGTGATTGTTTTTACATTTTTACATGCCATTCAAAAATGTGCCATTTTACAACAATAAGAGTAAAATAAAAGACTAAAACTAACACATTTGTACTTTTCTTTTACTTTGAATGTAAATGTTCAGGACAAAGGCTAAATGGTTACTGTCTCTTTAAGAGGGTTTTATCGCATGATACAATATTAAAAGCACTTTGTGCAGTTTGTTTCGTTGAATTTAATCTTTTGAGAGCTGTAAATTCCCATTATTTTCGTACTGTGTCATGCTGTTGCATCTGTATTCATTTACTTTAAGTATTCTGTTATTTTGTGACATCAAATAATTTTATTATTATCATTCTGCACTGTTAGGGAAGAGAATTTCAGAGATTAACTGATTAAGATTGCGAGACTACAGTCAGTATTAAACTTGTGATAATCTTGTACCTGAAGCACGATCATCCAGTCAGATATTAGTAGCCTATCTGTTCTCGTTGGATCTTCCGTGATCCTTCCCGCGCTGTCAAGTGAAGCGGCTCAACATCAGCTTCAGCAACATCAGTTTCGTCTCTCACTGGCTACTCTCTCATTTGTTTGGGTGTGAGATGATAAAATACAGACTGTATCCGCTATAATATGGAATGCAATTCTGATCCCTTAAATACAGACTGTTACAGACTGTTGGCAACTGTTATGCGCCAAATGATGAAAGTTTATCAATCAACATGCAGACCAAACCGGCATAATTTTTGACCAGCCCAACGGGAATTCTCCCGATCTTCCTGATTAGCCACTCCGGCCCTGAAACTGTCTAAAAAATGTGTCTGCTGTCGGCTTGAATTTGTGAGGTGTGTGCGGTTGAATGAGCTGATTTGGCAATCTACCTGAAGCTGACCATCACACAATCAATGAAAACTGAGTGTTCATGAAGCTTTTACACATTTGGAGAAAATGGTTGTGTTAAAACTGTTTTTCCCATATTATTCACAACCACATCACTGGGAAGGATTCTACAGAAAGCATGCTGATCTCTGCCCTTCAAACAAATCATTTGCCATACGGGTTGCGCTATCTTTATCACTCTGACAGAAAAAGTTGTAAAATGTCCGTCATTGTCTATTTTTATTCGTCATGCTTGCATTTGTTTCAGTTCTAGGGCGACATTTAGGGGGTATAGCATCTGTTATAATTGTATATACACGACAGTGGATATGTGAGAGATTTTTAAAATTTGCTACGTGCAGCTTTAAAGTGCATTTACATGGACAAGACTTCTTCAGCATGTCTGCTATCAACATGCAAGCAGTGACAGTGTGACACAGATGAGATGGCACAGCCTACATTTAAAGCCGAATAATACAGGTAGCCTATACTCCACTAAAATAACTCAGAATTCTGCAGTAAATTTCATGTTTGCACTTAGATTAAATCCAGGTATAACCGTCAGAAACGGTGTGTGAATTTTGCTGATCTTGTTCATTTTGTGCGCTTTATTATCATGCAGTACTGGCAGCAACACACATGATTAATGTATGCAATCATGAAATCACATAGCCTCCCTTCGAAATCTGAATCTGTCAAATGTAGGACAGCATTTGTAATAATTATCCATATAAATATACACTGTGTGTGTGTGTGTGTGTGTGTGTGTGTGTGTCTATATATAAATATAAATATATATATATATATATATATATATATATATATATATATATATATATATATATATATATAAAGCGGCAGATGAGTTTTCAGCTAATGCAGCTCTTCTTTTTATTTCTAAATCACAAGCTACAAGGAACGAAAGCAATGTCCTCCTCTGGCTCCTCTGGCTATAATGATAAATAGCATAAAACTTTGTGTGATTGCTTTGGAATTCACCAGGTCGTTAAGTCATGTACCACTGCATCTGTATGATTATCAGATAAACTGACTCGTAATGCATGCAGGGGCTCACAACCTCCTGAGTGTCAGAACTCGCACCGTGTACTCACGGCTTTAGGCAGCAACTCCACAAGCCACAAAAAATTGCTTTGCACGGAAGGCTCACAATTGATTCCAACAATTATACCGCTCGTATGTTGCTGAGCTAACACTGCAATAAGCAAATATTAGGTAAAATAGTCCATTCGTAATTACACTAGATTTTTTTTTATACTTTTTAGAATTTGAAGAAAATCACGCTTGTTGCAATGCATTTTGAGGTTGCCTGCCCATGAAGGACACATGCGATGCTGCCTTAGAATGTGACTAAAACAAGGAGGCAGCATAATAAAGTTGCCTACCTATGGGAACAGCCTTCGTATTGGGCGAGCGCCTATGGTAGGTTTGAAACAGGGGAAAATCTTACTGTTTTCCAGTAGCATAGTAGGCTAAAATTCAATCACTGCTGGTTTTGTTTGGTAGTGTTTGTGTAGTGTACACACATATGAATGATATGAATGTGTTTGTTTGCACTCCCACATATATTTACAATAGTGAATCTGGTCTCTCTATGGACGACAGATGGAAAGGCCTTATTCTGTGTCTGTACTCTTTTTTTCCTGTGGGTCCTCTGAACTTGATATCAGTTGTCTTTTCTTGGTCCAGCTAACAGTACGCATGCACTACTCCAAAGTAAATCTGGCAGTGTGTAAAATTGATTCACTTTTGCCATCTAGTGGTTGTTTTGTTTTTTAAACCTTTAATATGGGTGAAAAAAGACTTGTGTTATGCTTGATCCAGTTGACCGTTCCACTTAAAATTAGTTGAATATACAACAGGGGAATTCAAACTTTTCTTTTTTGAAGGACTCCTTGGTGGATAGAGAGGGACCCCCTGTTACATATTGGATAACATTGAGTGATGCTTTTTAACCCTGATCTGAAATAAAATGAGTAACATTGATGTACATAGTCATACTTTTTTTGAAGACACCTGATATATAGTAAAATCTAAAATTGTGTAGTATTTGTACAAAAAATGTGTTTTATATTTTAGAGGCCTCCCAATTTGAACTGCTCGACTACAGTAGGGCTCATATAGTGTGATCTGAGTTGAATTGTGGTAGTTAAATTATGCCATCTGGTGGACAATCACCAGAAAAATTCAGGTTTCTGTAATATCTTGTATGCTTGTAGTTCATAAGCTCTGCTATTTGCGTAGTATTTGATTCGATTTACAGTTAATCTTGTGTTCTTCTCTTTTTTTTTTCATTTCAGAAGGAACTGAGTCTTCCCAGAAGAGGCAGTTTGTGAGTACCTGGTTTAATTTGGGGTATTTCTCAGGAGGCAGAGCAAAATCTCTGTTTATATACAGTAGAGGGTCCTTAAGTCCACTGAAAGTGGTCTAATGTGAAGAACCAGGCCTTGGGGGAAAATAATTGTATTAAATCTTTCCTTATGGAAGAGTCACAGGATGACTTAACTTGACTTATGGAAGAGGTTGCTATGCCCATTCAGAAAAGATGCATTTTGTTCTGGTCATCTATTTTAATTCCGCTTAAGTGTGTCCTCTGTGTGTGTTACATAAAACTCTTTCAGTGTGGTGGAGAAGTGAAGCCCATATGGAGTGTTTACTTCAGTGTCCTACTCTGCATGTGCTGGTTAGGGATGCACAGATATGGAAATTTTGGCCGATGATTAATTATATTTGGAGGCCAATAGCCGATATATCTAAATCTGAATATCTACATTATGTGTGCCTGATTACAAAAAGAAATGGCTCAGCTTATAAATCCACACCAAGAGCCCTTCAAATGAAATCAAACATATACAGTGGATAATTGCTTTTATTTTATAACAACTTCAAATACAGAAAGCAAGGAACCTGCAAGGAAACATCTAAATCTTTCCTTTCCCATAATAATTTACCAAATTTAGCCTACTTTGAACCAGTTAAAGAAATTTTACATTCCTATTTTATTTAAAAAACCCTTATCGACTCTGCAATTTATAATTAATTTGATGAGTGAGCTACTTATCAATACGCTGCATTGTACTTAATTCAAACCTGTCAAAAGACCACAAGAAGGAATGCAAACAAGTCTCAAACTCATTGTAAACCTGACAATATGTTTTACACACAAATAGAATAAAGATACTAAATGCAATTGTGTGGAATGGATAAGTAAAATGGAGTGTTTACTCAGACCCAGTATGATATTCTAAAGCAGTAGTTCTCAACCTTTTTTTGATGAACGCACCCACTTCATTCCTTTACCCCAGCCGTAAGGATCTGAGCAACTTTGACAAGGGCCAAATTGTGATGGCTAGACAACTGGGTCAGAGCATCTCCAAAATGGCAGGTCTTGTGGGGTGTTCCTGGTATGCAGTGGTTAGTACCTACCAAAAGTGGTCCAAGGAAGGACAACCGGTGAACCGGCGACAGGGTCATGGGCGCCCACAGAAGAGCTACTGTAGCACATATTGCTTAAAATCTTAATGCTGGCCATGATAAAAAGGTGTCAGAACACACAGTGCATCGTAGTTTGCTGCGTATGGGGTTACGTAGCCGCAGACCTGTCAGAGTGCCCGTGATGACCCCTGTCCAGCGTCAGAAGTGCCTAAAATGGGCACGCGAGCATCACAACTGGACCATGGAGCAATAGAAGAAGGTGGCCTGGTCTGATGATCACGTTTTCTTTTAGATCATGTGGACGGCCATGTGCGTGTGCATCTTTTACCTGGGGAAGAGATGGCAGCAGGACGCACTAGGGGAAGAAGGCAGGCTGGTTAAGGCAGTGTGATGCTCTGGGCAATGTTCTGCTGGGAAACCCTGGGTCCTGGCATTCATGTGGATGTTACTTTGACACATACCACCTACCTAAAGATTGTTGCAGACCACGTACACCCCTTCAGGGCAACTGTATTCCCTGATGGCGTGGCCTCTTCAGCAGGATAATGCGTCCTGCCACACTGCAAAAATTGTTCAGGAATGATTTGAGGAACATGACAAAGAGTCCAAGGTGTTGACTTGGCCTCCAAATTCCCCAGATCTCAATCTTTTTGAGCATCTATGGGATGTGCTGGACCAACAAGTCCGATCCATGGAGGCGCCACCTTGCAACTTTTAGGACTTAAAGGATCTTCTGCTAACGTCTTGGTGCCAGATACCACAGGACACCTTCAGAGGTCTTGAGGAGTC
Source organism: Myxocyprinus asiaticus (assembly GCF_019703515.2). Taxonomy (NCBI): domain Eukaryota; kingdom Metazoa; phylum Chordata; class Actinopteri; order Cypriniformes; family Catostomidae; genus Myxocyprinus; species Myxocyprinus asiaticus. The sequence goes on from NC_059352.1 coordinate 22,216,812, forward strand.
TATTCCTTGACTGGTCATAGCTGTTTTGTCAGCACGAGGGGGACCTACATGATATTAGGCAGGTGGTTTTAATGTTGTGGCTGATCGGTATACTATATATTGCTGAATATTATGTTGAATAATGCTGTGGGGGAATATAATCCTAATGTCAAATGTCACGTCTGATTTGATACATAAATAGATTATAATTGTTGAATGCATTTCCGTTGAAAAGAATATTAGTATTATTTTAGAAAAATAAAATTTGTATTTAAAAATGTTTAATGTATGTATTCAGTGACGGTGTGTAAGCAATATTTGTATCTAACATAATTCCGTATTTTCAGTAAGCAGAATTATTAGCTAATATTTACATTTAGTGTCACCATTGCCCTGTTCTTGGCTGATTTTTAATTCCAGTACATCTCTGATGGATCATTTAGGTATTTTAAGAACAGTACTTTTGCAAAATATGTTTTTAAAGTAATAATAATGAAAGAAACTTTTAATCTTAGAGCACCTATTATGGTTTTTCAAATATGATCTTTCATGTAGTGTGTTATATAGCTGTTTGTGAATGTAAAAAAGTCTGCAAAGTTTCAAAAATCAAAGTGCACGAAATATGGATTTATTGACACCCAAAAGAAAGAACCGATCCTGAACACCTGAAACGAGTCGTTAGTAATTCCAGACTTACTTCCTGTACTAACCTACGTAATTTGGTAACAAAAAACCCACCTCTGGTCTGTTTACATGTACAGCCAGTGCAGGCTGTTAACCTTTGCTAACCGGCTAACTCACGTTATTGTCAAACTACATATAAACTTACCACAGAGAAATGTCCTGTTCTCGCCGTGCTTGCGATGGTGGTTCAGGTTGATCTTCCGATGTATCACTATCGGACTCGGGCTCAAATTGGTAAGGTAAAACAGACATTTTATCAGATGGAGCTGAAACTCGGATATGGTAGTGGGCGTTTCCTTTCCGACAAGTGCTGTAAGCGGTAGACCAATCAGAGCAGAGTAGGCTCTCTGAAAGGAGGAGTTTAGAATGAATCCTTTAGAACAAATGGAGTTTTTTTGACCTGGGATGCATGTAAATCTATTGTATGAGACCTTTAAAACATAATTAGGCACGTTTAAAAATCATAATAGGTGCACTTTACATTTTCTTGATTCAGGCTTAGTTAAAAGAATCGTGAATCGAACCGAATCATGAGATGAGTGAATCGTTACACCCCTAGTGTTAATATATTGGGCAAATTTTCTTTTTGGACCTATAACCAATAACTTAAAAAATTCACATTTATCGGCTGATGCTGATATGGCCGCTGATATATCATGCATCTCTAGTGCTTTTACTAATTCTGTTGGTATTATTTATTTTGCAGATGTTCAGTCATTCTGTTCTGCTTGATTTACTATAATAAGTTCACAGTCACAGATCAACATCGGACTAATAAATAACTTGTCCAATTCAGGCGCTCCGACAACAGTCATTTAAACCAGCTCTTATTGCTTGGATATCTTTGTCACACTTGAATGAAAGAAAATGATGGCAAATGTTGAATTTATTGGAGTACACTAACACTAATGTCACACTGAGATTAGCAAAGGAGTGCATACTCAGCACAATGCAAATTTTCATCTAGAACAAATTTAAGTAAGCTTTAGATATAATCAAGTGAACATATAATGACTGCAATGCTTAATTAAAATATACAGTATATTAAATACATTTATAAATAATAGTCAAAAATGAACTGGCTGCGGAATCACTCAAACAGGATTGTTTGTTATTATAGGCAGCGAAGGATACATCGACCAGATGGAGACATCTCAGTAGACAGGATGTTACACAGTCATTCAATTTGGATGCCTTCCTACATCTGGATACTGCCTGATAAGGCAGAATTTTTAACATTTTGGACAAGCCGTATCCATTTGGTAGCATTCCTGCCAGATCACTGTGTAGTCAATGTGGTTTGTACTGCACAAGGACAGAGCCACAGAGGTTGTAAATTGACTGTTAGAGGGAATAACAGTTCGATTATGGAGCATCTCAGTCCCTGTTCTGACACACGTGTCTTTATCTTTCTGGCCATTTATTTTTAACTCATTGCCAGCAAAGAATGTACTCTTTACAGCCAATCATAAGAAAGTGCCATATCAGCATCAGGAGGTGGGGGGTTGTGACGTACAGTATTTCATGGGTGTAATATTGAATGTGTGAGTGTAATGTTGTTGTGTTTTTTGTACATGCATTGAGTTTTATGTTTTGTTGTCTTTGTATAGCTCAGAGTGAGTAGCAGGGGTGGGCAGAATGCCTGCTATTGTGAGGGTTCAGTGAGTTTATTCCACTCGCTGCTGGATTACAGATCTTAATCAAATCAAGCCTTCTGTTGAACCAAAATGTTAGTGAGCTCTCATTTTATTCCTTATTCATTTAGGGATGTGGTACTTCCTTTTCTGACTCACCCTCTCATCTCCTTCCTTCTCATTTTGTTCAAAAAAGAATCTCAGCATTTTACTTTCCTTACCTCCCCTTCACCTTTTTGCTTTTTTTCTCTTTTCTTACAGCAGGGTTCCTACGGCAATGGAAAACAGGGAAGTGTCAGGGAATTTTAAAATTGTTATTATCAGGCCTGAAAAAGTTGTGCAATTGAATACGATTTTAAAAGTCTAAAGTTCTTTTGTCAATGTCTTTTTATTTTGTATTATTTTTGTATATATATATATATTATGCTTGGCTCTAAAATATTTATTTTACTAGAAATTGTCCTTTATGGAGTAAAAGCTTTATAAGATTAATTTTAAAACACCTTATTCACTAATCATGGGTGACTAGGGCTGAGCGATATATCGAATATTAACGATATAATCACGATGATTTTTCTGCCGATATAAAATTCAGCAATATCATGTATATCGTGATGATTTTAATATGCTTTTTATTTGGCCATTTAGTTTCATAAAGAGCATTAGTTGACTAATTTCACAATCCTTCAGGGCTGCACTATTAATCAAAATAACATAAAAATGGCTTTATGGTCATATGTGATCATTAAACTGAAAGACGGATAAACATGTCTGTTTGCGCCTCAGAAGGTGCGCTGTTCTGTGTTTTTAGTGTTTTTAGAGCAGTTCAAGTGCATTGTGAAAGAAAAGTGCAAGAACCTGCAGGTTTAACATTTTCTGTGTGAAAATAAATGCTCCAGGTGAAAGTGAAGTGTCAAAATTAAGCTCCAACTTGTTCATTCACAAACAACGTTCAAGTAAAAAATATATGAAGGTAAATAATGCTTTTTATTAAGCTACTTTGTATCATTGTATCTAAAATACAAATGTGCATATCAATGAAAATGATCAAATGTTTCTTCCTTATGTTAATTTAGTGAAAAGCTATGTGGAATCATGCCTTTAATAAATTGCATCTACATGGCCACAATGGCTGTTTGGATGAAATGATGGTTCCTCTGATTTAAAAATAAATAAATAACTTGAGGCATTTTAGAACAAATATATAATTATCGAGATTTAAATCAAATATTGTCAATAGGCTAAAAATATTGAAATATAAATTTGTAGCCATATCTCCCAGCCCTAAGGGTGATTAGGAAAAACAAAGAGAAAAATTAAAGAGAAATGCTTTCATCATTTATTCATCCGCATGTCGTTCCAAACCAGTATGACGTTCTTCAGTGTAACTCTAAAGAAAATGTTTATCAACTGCTGTTTTACATAGACTAAAAGTGAATGTTGAGCTCCAAAGATAAAAAAAACAAAACATAAATGCACTAAGAAAATAGTGTATACTTGCCTATATTCTAGGCATGTAAATCAGACGTTTCATCACAATACGATCTTGCATCGATTCTCTTGGCGTGTGATCCAATATTTGCCGATACTTCAAAGTCTGCCACGATATGATTTCGATTTGCTTAGATTCAGGGCCCTGTGATCGATATTCCGATATTATTTGCCTATTTTACACAATCAATAAAAAAAACATTTGCCCTCAAATGCAACCAAAATATGATTTGAATATTTACTGAGCTCTCTGAAATGTGCAAATTTAGTATCCACATTGGGACATCCACAACAATAGTGGGGTTTTCTCTCTTACGTAAAACACCGGTATCCCCCCAATGTATGAGCACATATACGCGGAGGTAAGGGACAGTCGATAATTTACACTGGTGTTTATAAATGAGTATAGTTTACTGTGTATGTGCTTTCCCTAGTGTACTCCCGGAAATGTTGAAGTTTTTCTGCTTCGTTTGCTTCTTGTTTGGCTCCACCCGATGACGCGTTTAGTCTGGTCTGTTCACACACATGCGCACTCTTCAAAAACCTGTGAGAACGCAGTTTATGTGTTTACAGGGCCAGATAAGTCGCATTCTCCGGGAGAAACCTAGGCGTGTTAAACCGCTTTCTCTTAATCCCTTAAGTGGCATAAGGAAACCCACGTTCTCGTTTACATGGTGTTTCAGAAAATAATAAACCGTTTTCTTAAGCGTATGTAAAAGGGGTCATTGATGGCAAACCTGAGGTGACGTATATTGACAAGTTAGAGAGCAAGTTTAAATTTAGTTCTTTTTACAGCTTGACAGCCACTGTTCACTGTATGTTTTATATTGTATGAGAAAGAGCTACATGAACATTGAGGGTCAACACATTGTTGGTGAACTTTTCATTTAAGTATTTATCAACAATCTCACACAGAGCTGTAGATCATGTGTCAATGTAATTTCATTAGGCTTTCCTGTAGCTGCATGTGTCATTGTTAGAATCAGTGTTTGAGGCTTTAGCACTCATGTTGGTGCTTCTCTGCACTTTGATCCTGCCTATTGTCTTCTTGCTTGTGTGAGGGGCTTCATTTAACCAAACGTATTTGCTGGCTGCTAGGACGTTGATGTTCTCTTGGTTCCCAGAAGTGTGTGTACAGAGATGGACCAGTGTGAGGTAGGGGCAACACATGCACCTCCCCCAGGGTCTTGTGATATCATGAGAATTACCTCTCACTCATAGCTCGGTGTGGTTGTCTGTGTCTCTGCCTGTCATGCCAACATACACACACTATCAGCAGAGTGCGAAGGAGAGTGAAGCTGTACCGCCTTCTTAAACTGTTGATGTCTAATTTGCCCAAGAATTTGGATTCTCCACTGTTCAATTTGGAACCGTTATATAACATCCACTCTTCAGACTGAAGGAAAGACAGAAAATGTTCTGGACACAACATTAAGAGGATTGTCATTTGACTACAAATGCCATCATGACCTCGGTCACACAGAAATGTATGCTTTCTGTGGTTGCGGTCAAACTGAGACTTGATAAAGGCACATCATAGTCTGACATTTGATGTTTCTGCTAAAGATAAAAGAGACATGGCTGGCCAAGACTTTCACAGTCAGAGTTAGTAGTTGTATGGCAGACTTCAACAGTAAGCTATGTAGTGCTTTTGTACTTCATAGTTCCAGCTCAGAGTGAAAGGTGGTGCCTTCCCTCTGTCTTTTTTGTTTGTCATTTACTCATGAACATGAAGAAAAGAAAAGAAAGACTTGGAGCCCCCAACCTGCGCTTACAGTAAGAGTTACTTTTAGCTCACAAATTCACATCATATATGACAAGTGTTAGCCTACAAACTATGCATGTATTTGTTTACAGATGGACTTTAATGTAATGTTCCAGGTTCAGTACAAGTTAAGCTCAATCAACAGCATTTGTGCTAATGTTGATTGCCACAAAAATAGTTTCAGTTTGTTGCTAATTTATTTTGAAAAAAAGGGCAAAAATTGCATTTACAGTAATGCAATTGCAATGCAGTTGAATGGATCTAGTCAATAAATATTCAGATTCACACTGTTTCAAATGTGTAGCCACAAGGCGTTAACATTATATGTGTTATCATGATTTTAGTGTGATGAAATCGTTTACTTTTGCCTGTGTAAAGTTATATCCAATATTACAAATTAGTTGTCATGACGACATAACGTTGGTAAATCCTGTAATCTGGTAAACTCCATAATGGTGGTAAATTCCTGATTTTATCACACTAAAATCTAGGCATGTAATAAAATATCGTTATATCGATTATTGATCGGCACGCTATTTTATCGATATATTTTTGAGGCATTGATATATTAATATTAGCCGACATACAAGTTAGATGCCTAATTTGTGTGCTTTCCAATTCACTCAGTTGGCCTTCTGTTTAGTATAGTATGGCGTAATAGCATTGTGGGAGACCACTAGAGGGTGATATAACATTAACTGAAGTCGATTGCACACTGGATGAGAAGTGGACAAGGCACAGGTATCACAACACGGGACGCATTATGCGTTGCAGGTGGCAGACTAATTTATGGATCTAGTCATCACCACACACACAGAAGTTTGTGTACTTCTTCAAGAATTAAAGTGACATTAATGAGTTAGCAGGTTAGTGTATGAAACTGGTGTAACTGCGCAAACTGAACAGTTAGGAATTATTATGCAATTTTTCTGTCTCTTTGAAGAGGTTTCATTCCAGCTGTCAAACCACAAAAAGACATATTTGTAAAAAATGTATTTTAATGTTTATGGACTGGCACCCAATTTTATTTTTTTAAATGAGTGATATATATATATATATATATATATATATGTATATGTGTGTGTGTGTGTGTGTGTGTATATATATATATATATATATTTAGTTATCAACATTTTGCCACAGATACTATCGACAGAGCTAAACTTGAATTGAACCTGAAGCCTTCCTTTAATTCTTTCCTCTTTTCTACTTTTTTAATTAATGCTGCTGACATGATACCATTTATTTTTTCCAGTGCATGAGTTTTAGCGGTTTCGAAACATGACCACAGCAGAAGCTTAACATAAAGACACCACAGACTCCTCTGACCTCCCTGGCAGTAAAGCACTGGGTTTCCTCTGTCTCTCTGGGAACCCGATACCTGCTTTTCCCTCATGCATGCAGTCCTGGCTGAATTTCTTGCTCTCGGTCTGGTTGATTGACAGCCACAGTGTGTTTGTCTCGGCTTACAGCTTTCAAATACAACCAAATAGAATGCCAAAAAGGCTCAGAGAAATTAGAAAGAAGGAAAGTCCTTCCTCAGCAAAGTGTGTTTGTTTGTTTATGACTCAGTCATGTCATCTGCCAGCTTATTGCCCAGTCTGCTCCTCTTGCCCCTTGTCTGCCCTGTATTCCTTGCCTCTGGCCTCCTGCCCAGCTTTATCCAGGAAGATGCGCTCGACCCTGGGCAGCTCCTTTGAGAGCACATCTGCCTTGGCAAGCTTAAGTAGCTCCCTCTTGCTTTCTATATGGTATTTGACACATTTAAATCAATTTTGTGTTTAGTTTGATCCGCATTAAGGCCTGTTGACACCGAGATGCCAAAACAAAACAATGCATTCCTGTGGACTCCTCACCAAATATATATATATATATATATATATATATATATATATATATATATATATATATATATATATATACAGTTGTGCTCAAAAGTTTGCATACCCTTGCAGAAATTGTGAAATTTTGGCATTGATTTTGAAAATATGACTGATCATGCAAAAAACCTGTCTTTTATTTAAGGATAGTGATCATATGAAGCCATTTATTATCACATAGTTGTTTGGCTTCTTTTTAAATCATAATGATAACAGAAATCACCCAAATGGTCCTGATCAAAAGTTTACATATCCTTGAATGTTTGGCCTTGTTACAGACACACATGGTGACACACACAGGTTTAAATGGCAATTAAAGGTTCATTTCCCACACCTGTTGCTTTTTAAATTGCAATTAGTGTCTGTATCTAAATAGTCAATGACTTTGTTAGCTCTCACGTGGATGCACTGAGCAGGCTAGACACTGAGCCATGGGGAGCAGAAAAGAACTGTCAAAAGATCTGCATAACAAGGTAGTGGAACTTTATAAAGATGGAAAAGGATATAAACAGATATCCAAAGCCTTGAAAATGCCAGTCAGTACTGTTCAATCACTTATTAAGAAGTGGAAAATTCTGGGATTTCTTGATACCAAGCCAAGGTCAGGTAGACCAAGAAAGATTTCAGCAACAGCTGCCAGAAGAATTGTTCGGGATACAAAGAAAACCCCACAGGTAACCTCAGGAGAAATACAGGCTGCTCTGGAAAAAGACGGTGTGGTTGTTTCAAGGAGCACAATACGACGATACTTGAACAAAAATGAGCTGCATGGATGAGTTGCCAGAAAGAAGCCTTTACTGCGCCAGTGCCACAAAAAAACACCTTGACACGCCTCACAGCTTCTGGCACACTGTTCTCAACCATAAGCGCTATGTTTGGAGAGGGGTCAACAAGGCCTATAGTGAAAAGAATACCATCCCCACTGTGAAGCATGGTGGTGGCTCACTAATGTTTTGGGGGTGTGTGAGCTCTAAAGGCATGGGGAATCTTGTGAAAATTGATGGCAAGATGAATGCAGCATGTTATCAGAAAATACTGGCAGACAATTTGCATTCTTCTGCACGAAAGCTGCGCATGGGATGCTCTTGGACTTTCCAGCATGATAGTGACCCTAAGCACAAGGCCAAGTTGAAAAAGTTACAGCAGAAAAAGGTGAAGGTTCTGGAGTGGCCATCACAGTCTCCTGACCTTAATATCATCGAGCCACTCTGGGGAGATCTCAAATGTGTGGTTCATGCAAGACGACCAAAGACTTTGCATGACCTGGAGGCATTTTGCCAAGATGAATGGGCAGCTAAACCACCTGCAAGAATTTGGGGCCTCATAGACAACTATTACAAAAGACTGCACGCTGTCATTGATGCTAAAGGGGGCAATACACAGTATTAAGAACTAAGGGTTTGCAGACTTTTGAACAGGGGTCATTTAATTTTTTTCATTGTTGCCATATTTTGTTTTATGATTGTGCCATTCTGTTATAACCTACAGTTGAATATGAATCCCATAAGAAATAAAAGAAATGTGTTTTGCCTGCTCACTCATGTTTTCTTTAAAAATGGTACATATATTACCAATTCTCCAAGGGTATGCAAACTTTTGAGCACAACTGTGTGTGTGGTGTGTGTGTGTGTGTGTGTGTGTGTGTGTGTATGTATGTGTGTGTGTGTGTGTGTGTGTGTGTGTGTGTATATATATATATATATATATATATATATATATATATATATATATATATATATATATATATATATATATATATATATACCGATCAGCCACAACATTAAAACCACCTGCCTAATATTGTGTAGGTCCCCCTCATGCCGCCAAAACAGTGCCAACCCGCATTTCAGAATAGCATTCTAAGATGATATATTCTCACCACAATTGTACAGAGCAGTTATCTGAGTTACCGTAGACTTTGTCAGTTCGAACCAGTCTGGCCATTCTCTGTTGACCTCTCTCATCAACAAGACATTTCCGTCCACAGAACTGCCGCTTACTGGATGTTTTTGGTACCATTTGGAGTAAATTCTAGAGACAATTTTTGCTTAGCATATCTAAATTATCTTACCCGAGGATGGTTTTTAACATAATCTTTCTCCGCAAGCTTAAGCTTAGATTCCAAAATCTATCTTTGCTCAGCTTGTTTGTGCCTCTTACTAGACGTCTATGATATAATAAGACCCCTGGAGAAGGCTTTAGATGTTTCCCATATCAAGGATGGGTCTTCAGTAGAGGCAGATTTAATAGAGAGAAAATAATTAAACTCCTCTGTGAAATAAGATATAAAGTTATGATCCGCCAAAATAAAAGATGAAACCTCCAGTGTCTAGATTTAATAGCCGGATCCCAAAAGAGTATCGGACAAAGACTGCTATGTCCTCTGTAGAGATAGAGACTATAGACTGTAACATGGTTTTCTGAGTGAGGATATAGTCTATCCTTGTGTAACATTTATGGACCTTGGAGAAAAAAGTGTATTCTTTTTTCACTGGGTGTTTAGCCCTCCAGACATCTACATAATCAAAATCTTCACAAAATGCATTAACAGTCTTAACTTGGGGTGACTGACATGGCTTGTTTATTGGAAATTTATCCAAAACAGGACTTAGATAACAATAGAAATCTCCCCCAATGAATGAGTTATTAACATTGAGACCTGTTAATTTAGAGAAAGTGGTAGCTAGAAAATCACTGGGGTGACCAGGAAGCCAGTAAACATTCATAAAAGCAACTTCTTCCCCTTGCAGTATCCCTTTCACAATTAAGTAGTGCCCTCATGTGTCCTTAATGACATCCACTAGTTTAAATTAATATGTTAAATGAATGTTGTTCTTTTTTTTTCTTTTTTTTTTTACCCAATTTGGAATGCCCAATTTCCAGTGTGCTTTTAAGTCCTCGTGGTTGCATAGTGATTCGCCTCAATCCGGGTGGTGGAGGATGAACCTCAGTTGCCTCCGTGTCTGAGACCATCAACCTGCGCATCTTATCACATGGCTTGTTGAGTGTGTTGCCACGGAGACATAGCGCATGTGGAGGCTTCACGCCATCCACTGCCGCATCTGCGCTCAACTCACCACATGCCCCACTGAGAACGAACCACATTATAGCGACCACGAGGAGGTTACCCCATGTAACTCTACCCTCCCTAGCAACCGGGCCAATTTGGTTGCTTAGGAGACCTGGCTGGAGTCACTCAGCATGCCCTGGGATTCGAACTAGCGAATTAGCGAACTCCAGGGGTGGTAGCCAACTTCTTTTACCACTGAGCTACCCAGGACCCCAAATTAATGTTTTTCTTAAAATATCTACTCCCCTACTCCTTGATGTGAAGGATGAAAAAAGATTTGCCCAAACCCCTCTTTTTGCAGCTTTAAATGTTCCTGATCGTTTAGGTGGGTCTCCTGGAGTAAGGCAATGTGAATCCCCTCCTTTTTAAGATAAGTCAAAACCTTCCTCCTTTTAACAGGTGTGTGAATGCCATTAACATTCCATGTACATATATTCAGTCCTGACAGTGCCATAATTTATCAGGTACAGTATTTCCTTCCCACATTTTCATTGTATGAAAATAAATGTCATTTGAGTGAAAGATGAGCTGATAAACAAAAACAAACAAGCAACTATTATACAGAGAACAAACAAGTCTAGACAGAGAACAAAAATGGCCTAACATTAGCAATAGAATTAACCACTTTCCCTCCCTCAGCACGACGAGAGCTCAAGTGAAAAGGGCCCTCTAGCGACAAAAGAAAAAAAAAGAATTGTCTGCTCAATACGCCAAGAGGCGATTCCTACACTCAAACCCACATAAAGGTTTGTAGAAAAACAAAAACAAACTCTCAAGTTCAGTTGAAGCTCACACCAATATGTCTTCAAGGTCTGGTGTACGTACCATTAAGAAACTGGGCGACACATAGTTTATGACAAACAGTTATACCTTATCAACAGGGGTCACCTCCAGCAAATCAATAAATTCCTCCACATCAGTCGGGTCCTGAAAGGTCTTTACAGAGCCACGAAAGGTGACTTTAAGCAAGGCATGGTAGATTTGACTGTATTTGGTGCCGGTAGATTGCAGCCGCTTCTTCACTCCAATGAACATTTTGCGCTTACGAAGGACCACAACTGAAAGGTCTTGAAAGAACATCACTGTAGTATTCCCGAATTACAATGGCGAATCCTTTGTCCCCATCTATTGTGCAGCATTCAGTATGTGTTGTTTGTCCTGAAAATCGTGGAACCTCACCAGGATAGATTGCAGCTTCTGTGTGGGAAGAGGCTTGGGGGCAAGCGAGCGGTGCGCTCAATCTAACTTCATTTGGCCCGTTTTCATTTGGATGTGTAGGGTTTTGGGCAGCCAAGACTCAAAGAACCGTGTAGGGTTATCACCCTAAACACCTTCAGGCAATCCAACAATGCGAACATTCTTTCTCCTTCCTCTATTTTCCAGATCATCAATACGTTCACCCATGTCGAGCACTTGCTTTTCTAGGGATCTTAGCTTTCCCTTGATAGGGCTAATCTCCAGTGTGGAGATTGTGGCTTCTGCATTCGTAATCCACTTTTCATGTCCGTCCAGTTCAGCATGGTGCATTTGTAGCAACTGTGATATTGGCCCCAACTTTTCATCAATAAATTTAGAGATGTTTGCCGTAATCTCAGTCAACGCATCAGAGAGTGGAGACACGGGTGGGCTAGCTTCAGCGTTAGCATTTTTAGCTTGTTTGTCAGTCTCATCCGGGCTGTCAGAAATTAGGGCTTTCCTAGGTGGCATATTGTCCGACTGCCTCAAAAAATTGTTGTTTATGCTCAGTATAGGACAAAAGATCACAAGAGCTTACAAAGGTAACTTTGTGTGGGTTATAATGTAAAAAGTCTGTGAAATGGCTCGCCAGCTCGACTACACCTGACCGTCCTTCAAGCCACCATCTTGGAACCCCTCGGAAATGCCTTGTTGATGAGAGAGGTCAACAGAGAGTGGTCAGACTGGTTAGAACTGACAAAAGTCTACAGTAACTCAGATAACCGTTCTGTACAATTGTGGTGAGAGGAATAGCTTGCGGGTTGGCGCTATTTTGGCGGCACTAGGGGGATCTACAATATTAGGCAGGTGGTTTTAATGTTGTGGCTAATCGGTGTGTATACAGGGCATCTGGATAGTATTCACAGCGCTTCCCTTTTTCCACATTTTGTTATGTTACAGCCTTATTCCAAAATGGATTAAATTTATTATTTTCCTCAAAATTCTACAAACAATACCCCATAATGACAACGTGAAAGAAGTTTGTTTGAAATCTTTGCAAATGTATTAAAAATAAAAAATGGAAAAAAGATCACATGTACATAAGTATTCACAGCCTTTGCTCAGTACTTTGTTGAAGCACCTTTGGCACCAATTACAGCCTCAAGTCTTCTTGAGTATGATGCTACAAGCTTGGCACACCTATTTTTGGGCGGTTCCTCCCATTCTTCTTTGCAGGACCCCTCAAGCTCCATCAGGTTGGATGGGGAGCTTCAGTGCACAGCCATTTTCAGATGTCTCCAGAGAAGTTCAATCGGGTTCAAGTCTGGGCTCTGGCTGGGCCACTCAAGGACATTCACAGAGTTGTCCTGTAGCCACTCCTTTGTTATCTTGGCTGTGTGCTTAGGGTCGTTGTCCTGTTGGAAGATGAACCTTCGCCCCAGTCTGAGGTCCAGAGCGCTCTGGAGCAGGTTTTCATCAAGGATGTCTCTGTACATTGCTGCATTCATCTTTCCCTTGATCCTGACTAGTCTCCCAGTTCCTGCTGCTGAAAAACATCCCCACAGCATGATGCTGCCACCACCATGTTTCACTGTAGGGATGGGATTGGCCAGGTGTTGAGCGGTGCCTGGTTTCCTCCAGACAAGACGCTTGCCATTCAGGCCAAAGAGTTCAATCTTTGTTTCTCATGGACTGAGAGTCCTTCAGGTGCCTTTTGGCAAAATCCAGGCGGGCTGTCATGTGCCTTTTATTGAGGAGTGGCTTCCGTCTGGCCACTCTACCATACAGGCCTGATTGTTGGAGTGCTGCAGAGATGGTTGTTCTTCTGGAAGGTTCTCCTCTCTCCACAGAGAAATGCTGGAGCTCTGTCAGAATGACCATCGGGTTCTTGGTCACCTCCCTGACTAAGGCCCTTCTCCCCCGATCACTCAGTTTGGCCGGGCGGCCAGCTCTAGGAAGAGTCCTGGTGGTTCCAAACTTCTTCCATTTACGGATGATGGAGGTCACTGTGCTCATTGGGACCTTCAATGCTGCAGAACTTTTTCTGTACCTTTCCCCAGATCTGTGCCTCGATACAATCCTGTCTCGGAGGTCTACAGACAATTCCTTGGACTTCATGGCTTGGTTTGTGCTCTGACATGCACTGTTAATTGTGGGACCTTATATAGACAGGTGTTTGCCTTTCCATATCATGTCCAATCAACTGAATTTACCACAGGTGGACTCCAATTAAGTTGTAGAATCATCTCAAGGATGATCAGTGGAAACAGGATGCACCTGAGCTCAATTTTGAGTGTCATGGCAAAGGCTGTGAAAACTTATGTACATGTGATTTTTAAAAAAAAAAATTTTTTTATTTTTTATAAATTTGCAAAGATTTCAAACAAACTTTTCACATTGTCGTTATGGGGTATTGTTTGTAAAATTTTGAGGAAAATAATGAATTTAATCCATTTTGGAATAAGGCTGTAACATAACAAAATGTGGAAAAAGTGAAGCACTGTGAATACTTTCCAGATGCACTGTGTGTGTGTGTGTGTGTGTGTGTGTGTGTGTGTGTGTGTGTGTGTGTGTGTGTGTGTGTGTGTATGTGTATATATATATATATTATATACACACACACACACACACACACACACATATATATATATATATATATATATATATATATATATATATATATATATATATATATATATATATATATATATATACACCGATCAGCCACAACATTAAAACTACCTGCCTAATATTGTGAACTAATATTCCAGATCATCACATCATGCTACTGGCATTTTAAGTCACAAAGTACAAGGAACATTTAAAAGCCATAGCAGTAAGTGAAGCAAAAAAAAAAAAAAAGTGAGGTGGCAAAAAATTGAATATCAATTTGTAGTTTGTAAACAAAAACAAAGTATTACAAGTTTTGATGTATAAACAAGTAGAAGTAAGTTTCTCCCTTTTCACTGTTTGAAGTCTCTTTCAGACTCGAATGTTGCCCGGAGCGAATGTAGCCCAGTAACTGACAGAACTGTCATCTTATCCCAGTACCAACCAGCTTTAGCTTCAGTGTGCCCAGTCTATGTGTGAGTGTTGTACTGTTGCTGAAACAGCCTGTCACCAACATGACAACAGGGCAACAGACTGTCATACAAACGGCTCAAAATAGGATCTTGTTTTTCCCTCATATTCATTTTTCGAGCCTGGTGCCATGTCGTGCGGGAACATTTACTGAGAGGGAGCAAGAAATGAGTTCAGTTCACCCTGTGTGCTTATGGTGTGGACATGAACTGAAGCAGAAATACTGAGAGTAATATTAAACCTTTGCCCTGGTCATGTTTACGAACCACCGTAGGCCATCCTACCTTTTCATGCCATGACACACTTACACAAGGACAAACAGTCAAAGCCTTTTTTTTTTTTTTGCTCTTTGCTTTCCTCTCTTGCCACATTCACTTAAAAGAATCTGGCCAACTGCTCCGTACCATTGTCATGGCAACAGCAGCCTCCTGAAGCATCTTCTATCTCCTGCCTCCTCTTCCCCCTCTGCTCTCTTCCTTCCCTCCCCGGGTGGAACTGAGGGGCCAGCGTCTGCCCCTGTGCTTGCCCCAAGCGCCAACCCCTTCTTTTGGAGGTAAGGTTATGATGTTAGAGGATTCCTGCATTTGCCCCTGATCCAACCTTCCTCTCTACAGCATGCTTGCAGATAACTCTGCTGTGCTTCTCAAAGTGTCTCATATTTTATTGCACTGTAAGCCACTATGGTTAAGTGTCTGCTGAAATGACTGCTTACATAATTGTGGTTAACATTCATGGGTTTTTCAATGACTGATACTTGTATCTAGAGATCAATGTGATGTCAATATATTTAAATTTAATGATAGCAAATGTGTGACGTATACAAAATTTCTGAAATTAAACTTTTGTTTTAAATATTTAATCAAAGTTCACTAAAAAATTTGAATTTTCCATTGAGACAGCTATAAGTTGATCGATTTTGTATGTCACGCAAGGGAAAGCTACCACTTCTGTTAATCTGCAAAATAGGCCCAGAATGGCTGAATATAGACCAATTAATTAGCCTGGCTAATATCATTCTATAACTGTTACTAATCACTGTAGCTTGATTATTCATTAAAGGACCTGTTGGACCTGATTTATTATTAATGGATGGATACAATAGATGGATATATGATGGATGGATGTATTGATGGACGGACGGACGGATGGATGGACAGTAGGGCTGTTTCCGATGCAATCATATATCGATATAAATCTTTTTACTTTTTCTGCCGATATTGATATTTTAGATCCCTGTATAAAGATTTTTATTATTTCTATTTATAAACTGTATCTATTTGTGTATTCAATAAGGCTGTCTATTAAATGTGTTAATTCAATGCTTAAAAAAAATAATGCAATTAATCATGTCCCCGGACCATAAAATGAATTTTTCTACCATCGGAGCAATTCAAGTTTGAAGTACCACCTGTTTTCTCCAGGGGGCAGTAAACGAAACTCCAGCTGTGTAGACAATGCGCAGCTTATACAAAGAACAAGCCACACACACCAACAGCAGAAAGCACAAGATAAGGATGTGGTCTTGCATTCAAACATCTCAAGAAGTGTCTTTAAGTTTCAAATACGTTTAACTTGACACAGCAACCTGAAAACAGGATGTTTATGACTGGTCGCAACCAAAGTGTGACGCTTCAAAGGCAGGTGTACATTGACGTTCTTAGACAAGCACTGATAATCAATCTCAGACAGACTGACAAATTCAATTGCAAAATGGATTGATGTGAACTGTAGGCCAATGATTGGCTGATGTTTAGTAATATGGAAATAAACAACATATTCACTTACATTCAGTATAGTCACTTTTTGTCTTATCAATGCTGTACTCATCTGGCACAATAATGTAATGCATTTTAATTATCTGAATGATTATTATATATATATATATATATATATATATATATATATATATATTATATTTATGTTAGTGATTGACCGATATGGGGTTTTTAATGCCTGATGCCGATATCCAGAGAGCAGGGTGGCCGATAGTCCTATACAATGCTGATATATCACACAATTTAATATAGTAAATAATAATCATAAAATTTCTAAAACAAAATTCATAATAAACTCTTATTTAGCACTATATTTACAGGCTGGTTTGAGTATTTCTCTAATTTCTGATCTCCTGTGATTTTAACACGCAACAGTCTCTAGAATTTACTAGAGAAAACAAAAAACATTCAGTGAGTGGCAGTTCTACAGATGGAAATGCCTTGTTGATGAGAGAGGTCAACAGAGAATGGCCAGACTGGTTCGAACTGACAAAGTCTATTGGGGCTTTTCCACTGCACGGTACAAATCGACTCGACTCTGCTCGCTTTTTGGGGGTTTTCCACTGTGGATAGTACCTGGTACCTGGTACTTCTTTTAGTACCACCTCGGTCGAGGTTCCAAGTGAGCCGAGCCGATACTAAATGTGATGTCAAAACCTTGCAGATCTCTGATTGGTCAGAGAGAATCGTCACTACCAGCATCACTGGATTTGCGACACGGGACATCAACCCGCTAGTTTTAAAGTTAGCAACAGCGATAGCAGTATTATTTGTTCACGCGACTTTCGAATTGTAAAAAGAAATGGTTGTTCGCAAAACCACGCCGTGGTCAATAAACGAGGTGCAGACGTACCTCTCATTAGCGACGAACGAAACGACGTGAAACGATAAAGTCTTTCAGGAAGTGTCTCAGCTGTTGGCCGCACGCGGCTACCACCGGACCTACCAACATTGTAGGGAAAAGTTTAAAAAACTTAAGTGACTACAGAACCATCAAGGACCACAACAGCCCGAGTGGTTCAAACAGAAGAATGTGGAAGTGGTTCGACCAAATGGACGCTATCTATGGCAATAGACTGGCGAGCAATGGGAGGGAGAGTGCCCTGGACTCGGCCACGCCGTTGTTGCAGTCCACGATGGAGGATGGTGCGTTTTGATACGTTAACTCTATATTCTGCTTGAAAGCTTCACTTTATTTAGTTGACCAGCTACTGGAAAGCTTGCTTCTAAAACAACCAGGCCAGTTTAACTGTTACACTTGTATAAAATCACCATGCAACAACTGCTTTATGCAGCACAATGAGTTAGTAGCTAACAGCTAGCAGTCGCGTTATTGTTTATGGTCAGTAATGTTTGTGTCGCGTTTAAGATGATGTCACGGCAGTAGAGGTGGCGCAACTATGACAATCAGCCTATAATCCCACCCACGTTGAGGCGGCACTAAAACGCAGTGGAAAAGCAAGCTCAGAAAAGTAAAGCGAGCAGAGTCGAACCATAGCGTGCAGTGGAAAAGTGCCAATGGTAACTCAGACAACCACTCTGTACAATTGTGGTGAGAAGAATAGCATCTCAGAATGCTATTCTGAGATGCGGGTTGATGCTGTTTTGGTGGCACGAGGGGGATCTACACAATATTAGGCAGGTGGTTTTAATGTATATGTATTTTATTTGTAGTTATTTAAATACAACTTTTTATAATTATTCATCATTATTAAATTATTGTTTTTTGAGGGGCTTTCTCTGCAAATATTTATTTATATATGTGATTAATTGTGATTTAATTAATTGGCAAACCATGTAATTAATTCCATTAAAAAATTTAATCGATTGACAGCCCTAGTAGTCATATAATGCCCAACATTTAAAAATTGAAGTAGCAGCTCTTCTAAGTAAGTCTAATCTTTGAGAGCAGTGCTTCTCAGTGCGGTCAGTGCTGCTTCTATGGGGCGCAAGAGAAACTGAAACTTAACATGCATGAATCGAATAGTCAGTCGGATGTTTGAATGACTAAACTAGTTGTGTTAAGGATAATGTATAATTAGGCTACGTTTTATTTACAGTTGAAGTCAGAAGTTTACATACACCTTTGCCAAATACATTTATACTCATTATTTATTTATTTTTATTTTTTTTTACAATTCCTGACATTTACTCGTAGAAAACATTCCCTGTCTTAAGTCAGTTAGGATCACTATTTTAAGAATGTGAAATGTCAGATTAATAGTAGAGAGAATTATTTATTTCAGCTTTTATTTCTTTCATCACATTCCCAGAGGGTCAGAAGTTTACATACAATTTGTTAGTATTTGGTAGCATTGCCTTTAAATTGTTTAACTTGGGTCAAACTTTTTTGGTAGCCTTCCACAAGCTTTTTATAATAAGTTGCTGGAATTTTGGCCCATTCCTCCAGACAGAACTGGTGTAACTGAGTCAGGTTTGTAGGCCTCCTTGCTCGCACATGCTTTTTTCAGTTCTGCCCACAAATTTTCTATCAGACTGAGATCAGGGCTTTGTGATGGCCACTCCAATACCAAAGGACTTAGTTATCCTTAAGCCATTTTGCCACAACTTTGGAGGTATGCTTGGGGTCGTTGTCCATTTGGAAGACCCATTTGTGACCAAGCTTTAACTTCACAGCTGATGTCTTGAGATGTTGCTTTAATATATCCACATCATTTTCCTTCCTCATGATGCCATCTATTTAGTGAAGTGCACCAGTCCCTCCTGCAGCAAAGCACCCCTCAACATGATGCTGCCACCCCCATGCTTCACGGTTGGGATGGTGTTCTTTGGCTTGCAAGCCTCACCTTTTATCCTCCAAACATAATTATGGACATTATGGCCAAAAAGTTACATTTTTGTTTCATCAGACCCGAGGAAATTTCTCCAAAAAGTATGATCTTTGTCCCCATGTGCACTTGCAGACTGTAGTCTGGCATTTTTATGGCAGTTTTTGAGGGTTGGCTTCTTCCTTGCTTTGCAGTACTTCAGGTTATGTCGATATAGGACTCATTTTACTGTGGATATGATACTTGACTACCTGTTTCCTCCCGCATCTTCACAGGGTCCTTTGCTGTTGTTCTGGGAGTGATTTGCACTTTTCGCACCAAACTACGTTCATGTCTAGGAGACAGAATGTGTCTCCTTCCTGAGTGGTATGATGGCTGCGTGGTGCCATGGTGTTTATACTTGCGTACTATTGTTTGTACAGATGATCGTGGTACCTTCAGCCATTTGGAAATTGCTCCCAATGATGAACCAGACTTGTGGAGGTCCAAAATATTTTTGCGGAAGTCTTGGTTGATTTCATTTGATTTTCCCATGATATCAAGCAAAGAGGCACTGAGTTTGAAGGTAGGCCTTAAAATACATCCTCCAGTTGACTCCAATTAGCCTATCAGAAGCTAATTGCCGAAAGTCTTGACATCATTTTCTGAAATTTTCCAAGCTGCTTAAAGCCACAGTTAACTTCTGACCCACTGGAATTGTGATATAGTAAATTAAAAGTGAAACAATCTGTCTATAAACAATTGTTGGAAAAATTACTCATGCCGTGCACAGAGTAGATGTCCTAAACGACTAGCCAAAACTATAGTGTGCTAATATGAAATCTGTGGAGTGGTTAAAATGTTTTTTTAATTACTTCAACTTAAGTGTATGTAAACTTCTGACTTCAACTGTACATGACCCCGATCAGACACATTTAAGAGGGATATACTGAAGTTAAGCACAGAACTTCAACTTGGTGACTAATGGATATTCAACAAACAAGTAGGCTAACTAACTATAAAATCATATTGAACAAAACTATCAATGTTAGAAAATTAAGAAATAAGAGTGGCCCGAAACTGCTTATGCCACCCTAAATGTTGAGTGCTGCAGATTGACCCTTCTTGTAAATTCAAAAGTGCAGAACTATAAGATAATATTGGGGGTACACATCTAATTCACGACAACAAGCAGTTTAAACCTTTTTTTATTGCAACTATTTATTTAAGCAGTGTCAGACATAATCAGCAAAAGACATTAATCTCTCCACAGCACTTCATAAATACTGTAGTATTACTCGCAGTATTTTACGTCTTGAAATGTATTGTTAATTCTGCGCTTTGGTTGTTGTAACAGAAAAGGACTAAACCTAAAGCATAAGAGACAAAACTTCTTGCAGGTGGTTTTACTGTGCTGACTGTTATTAACTGTTAAGCAAAGCAAGCAAAAATGCTCTCCAAGATGTTGCGTCTCTTAATTAATTTGAGAAATGCATCTCCCATTAAAACCACCACTACTAAAAATATTAATGTTAGTAGTTGACCCCACTAATCGACTAGCTATTTGTTGGACGACTAGTCGATTAGTCAACCACCCTGGCACATCCCTAATATGTATCGGGAGGTGTATTGTGAGGTAGTTGCCGACACCTAGCCAGAATGGACGGATGGATCTTTTGTGCAGCTAATTCTGACCAAACTTACTTGCCAGAATTCCTTGATTTGGTTGGCCAAAGCCCTGCTCATTAACTCAAGTGTGAGTGTGTGTACCTACATGTGTGTTGACTGCCTGTGCAACCGAATGCGAGTGATTTTGCATGGAGAAACATACAATAGAGCTGTTCTGCACCAAAATGGGACAGAACATGGTGTTCTGACATTCCAGAACAGCTCTTCTGGAATATCAGAACACCATGTTCTGTCCCATTTTGGTATGTGCGTTTGTGTGTTTACCTTGATCCCTCTCTGATCTCTTGTTTAATGACATAACCTGCTGAGCATAGTCTGCTCTCGGGTTTTCCTCTACTTGTAGATTAAGGAAATTTGCATTGACAATGTAGGGATATAATGTGTGTGAGTTTTTGGCATTGTAGGGATACAGTATAAAAGGCAGTTTATAGAATACCATTATGTGTTATTTAGAGGGCATGGATCATCAGGATCAGTGTGTACTTATGACCTTCAAATCACATTCAGCAGAGCTTGCAGAAAGCTTTGTTTTATTCACGCTCAACTATTGCCTTGCCTTCCGCTGCCCTGTCCATCCACTATTGATTGTGATGACAATACTAGAAAATATGTTCAAAATGATTTATTCTCCATTTGAATCTTCTTTTCCCCCATGTATTGACTTGATGCACCAGATACCATTTCCTATTTCCAAGATGTTATCGTTTAAGTGGAAAGAGTTTTTTTTTTTTTTTTTTTTTCTGTTCCCTGCAGGTTTAGACCAAGAGAGAAGCTGCAGGAAATCAAGTCTTAAACCCTTACAGAACTGCAGCTATTAGTGCTCAACTCAACAGTTCATCAAAGAGACAGACAGGAAGCTGTTCCAAAGATAGCTTCTTTTTCCCTTTCTCCAACACTGTCACTTCTCTCACTACTTATTTTCCCATACACTCACATTCAATTTTCTTTTTTCCACATTTTACTTCTATAATGGAAATGAAAGCTCCTCTTTGTTGTCTAGACTTTCACTTCCTCTCTTGTGATACTCTACTGACCTACTGTACGCAAGACCAGTGAATGAAATTAACCTCAGTTCACTTCTGACGGACTGAATTTGTTCAGTTCTGACAATTCCTGTATGTGAATCTAAAGATAAACCACATGGCCCACGGCTGCTGTGAGAGGGTTTTGGGCCAGTTGACTGAACTGTCACTTGTCCTATTGGGCCAGAGGTGCGTTGTCGTGTGTGTGTGTGTGTGTGTGTGTGTGTGATTACACAACTATACATAAACCATATCAATAAAATATCTTACCTGTTGAGTAAGAAAAAAGCCATCTCTGGTAGACCTGCACGATTATAGCAAAAATCATAATTGTCAGTTGTTGCCCTTGATATTGTAATCACGATGATTCAAATATTAAAATACAGTGACGTCACAAAGCAACCAAACGTGTGGTTCTTCAGAATAGCAGATTTCAATGGTGGATATGAGCTGCGCTCCAGTTTCTTTTAAGCATCTTTTAAGCATTAAATATTGTAATAATGTTTGTTAATGTTAGGCCAAATAAAAATAATTTTAAATGGATATATATGGTATAGAATAAATTAAATTATTGCTAAATTACTTCTTAAATTATTAGTCCATGTACAGTAAATAATATGACATATTCAATATTCAAACTTATTAACAGCCGATTTAAATTGACCAAGTTACTTACTGGGTTCAGTAAGCCCACTAGTGGCGAGACAGGGGACCATTGATCCTGTTAGATCTTCAATGGTGATCTTGTTCATGTAAGATGATCGTTAGATCATTTTTGGCCTCAGTGGGTGCACTTTGGAAATTAAAAACAGTCATTTGCGATAGAAGTTTGTGCGATTCGTGAAAATGTTAAATCTACTAATACCAGCTGCGTGGCAAATGTGTCTTATTAGAGCAGACACAATAACAATGACGGTGATTCCTGAAATATGCTATTCATGCCATATTCTTTATGTTGGATACACCTCCAAAACAAACTTAAAACAGTTAAGCTGAATTACTTTGCTATTTTGTACAAATCAAATTCACATTGGCCTAACTATTAACATGACAATTCAAAACTGTTATTACATTTTTAATAAATTGTATACAGAAATCGTGCAACGCGACAAACTCTCCCATTACAATGATTGCTGTCACTCACTGCAGGTTTACACTGTTTGAGACCTGCATTTCGGCACGAGCCGAATGCTCTCATTAAAAATAAAGCTGTCTAATCAGCATATTAATTATTTACTCCGTGTATATGCCTTCTTTAGAGTGTTTTAGTTTTGTCGTGTTGCTCATTTGCAGTATATTTAACATCTACGTTCAAAGCGAGCGGTGCAATATGCAATGAATCCAAAATAATTCCAAAGTGCTTTTCACTCTTGTTCTACAGCTTCTTTTTGAGTGTCAGGTGATGTTTCCTCAGTATTACTTTTCGTGTGCCACCGCGAACAGAGGTGGAACATTCAGCAGCTGGGC
Source organism: Myxocyprinus asiaticus (assembly GCF_019703515.2). NCBI lineage: Eukaryota > Metazoa > Chordata > Actinopteri > Cypriniformes > Catostomidae > Myxocyprinus > Myxocyprinus asiaticus. The sequence continues at coordinate 22,240,293 of NC_059352.1, forward strand.
ATTCAGACGGTTTAAAACTTGTGCATTAGGATCAGTTGTCGTTACTGATGGGACGGAGGACTAATTTAAGTGGCTCTGATTGGCGACATGTTAGTGATTGGTTAGAATACTCAACTGCTGCAAAAACACTTTGTAAATAGAAACCATTGACGCAACAGGAGCAGATTTAAATTGAATGCTGTAATCGTCGGTTTTCACGATTACATAATCAGGGCTTGCAAAGTCGCTAGCCCGACGTCCCGGGGCTATTGTGTTTTCCAGTAGAGCTACCAAAATGCATCACCGGCCTGCCCAATGGGCTATCTGAAATAGTGTAATCAAATTCCTCCTTTGATTCACGTTATTCACTCTCTTGACTTGTTATTTTAAGGAAAAATATGATCACGGAAGTTTTTGATCATGCTGATTTGTCCGCAGTGAAGTTTAGCTTCAAAACGTGTATCGAGTACGCAGTGCAGTTTCTCATGAATCTCCGTGCCGGAGCTATTGTTTTAAGAGAAAGACATGATCAATAAAAAACGAAGCCCCACTATCACGTGAATGCTTCTCTTTGCATGTCAGAATGTTTGAATCCATGCACTAACACACACACACTATCATATATTCTGCTATATAAACAGCATAAAATAATTAGAGCACCATTTACTTGCCTCAAAAAACTCTGGTATTAATATTATTATTATTATTATTATTATTATTATTATATTGAATTTATTGCCACACTTTAATATGTGAATTATTCCATCAGAAAATGAACACATTTAGCGTTGTCAGGCTTTTATTTGTGCTTAATTGATAAAACAACAGAGCTACACGCTGGGGTTTATGGCTGCTATAAATTTGACCTGCCACGAGATGACACTGTTTTCAACACTCCTGATGCTTAGAATCTTTTAAGCTTCAAAGCTTTAAGAGTCATTATTTCTCCATCCCTGCTGCATCAAACTGCAAGTTCTGACGTTTGGGAAAGACAATTGGTGCTGCCACCCCCTGTAAAGCAGTGTCGTTCTCACTTAATTTACTGTTGCTAAGTGATAGAGATTGCGTGCGCATTGGAGAACATTGCGAAAATCGCTGACACTTTTGTGTGTGCGTGCGTGACGATGTTAAGAGGACCATGGATTTACGGCGGTATTTCAGTTCTACTCGGCCCAAAAAAACAGGTCAGGATGAAGAAGGGACAGACAAAGAAAAGCAGACAGCCACAAAGCGGAAGAGTTCAGAAAAATCTGACTATGAGGCAAAAAGAAAGCGCAGCTTTTTGGTGTCATGGACAAAAGAATTTCTGTGGCTGGAACATGACAAGGTAAACGACACAATGTTCTGTCGAGTGTGTCGTCAATTCCCTGCTATTTCTGACTCGACGAGTGTTTTTGTCACTGGAACCAGTAATTTTTTGAAAGACCCCATCAGAACCCATGACAAATCCCTGCATCACAAAAAGTGCATTTGTGCCCAGTCTGCAGCGTCTTTCCCAGAACGAATGCCATTTGCAAAAAACATACTAAAAATTAACCAAGCACAACAAGAAGTCCTGAAAAAACTTTTCAAAACAGCATACTATGTTGCAAAAAATTACCATTGGCAAAATTTATTAATTCATAGAAATTTCAGTTCAGTTAGAACCAGATGCATATTTGTATTGATGATTCTAATTTGATTATTTTATATCCGATTGTTGATATTTGTGTTTTGAAAAAGTTTTTGATTGATGTTTTGACTCCTAACCAATTTTCTACATTAAAAAATTGTCTTTTTTTAACTGAAGAGTGCCTGCCCGAAGGGCTACCAGAGATTTTGAAATTTTGCAAGCCCTGCATAATCGCCGTAATCGTAATCACGATTAGTTTTTCAATTAATTGTGCAGCCCTAATCTCTGGGTCACTTTTAAATCCTTTCAGATCTCAGAGTTGTCGCCACCTCTGGAAAGCCAACCCAATGTTGATTCAGGTTTTATTACGGGCTCTGTCGCTTTCCCTTTTTGCTTGTAGACTCTGCTCTGTTTGGGGTTTCTTTGTTTTTACAACCGGTGATTCCCCAAAGGTTTGCTGTTTTGAATGATCCGTGGTCAATTTTTCTCGTTCGTTGTGACAACAAACTTTAAGCTTCAACTGCTCCCACACACACGCTACAGTAGCTTAATCGATTAAATTATTAACATTGAATAATTGATTGACGATTATTCATTAACATCCCTAGTTTTGATGCCTTATTTCAATTAAAGCAAGTAAAGTTCTAAATTGGAGACAAAATTATATAGATTTATATTGCCCATCATATCAGTTTTTGGCTATAACATAAAAATAATTATCATCCATCAGCATCTACCTAAATTTTGATATAGTTGCATCCCTACTAACATTATAAATTCCCTATATATTAAACCATATCATGTCAGCACAGATTCTGATCGATTGAACCCCTGGTATCAGTTAGCTCAAGGTGACAGTACTGCCATGCCTGTCTGCATGAACCCCCATCCCCCCCGCCTAAACTGCTTTGACTCATGCACACCCACACACATAATTTCAACCAGCCATTTTTTTAATTATTATTATTCTTTTTTGATTCCCTATTTTTCACTCTTTATTCTTTTCTCGGCCAGCTCGGGTTTGGAAAATCCATATTCTAGGCCTGTACCATTTGAGTTGATCAAAATAATCCTTAATTTGTGTGTATGCACGAGTGAGTGTGTGCCTGCACTTTAATCCCCTGTCATTCTGTCACTTTCTCCAGAAAATGCTGTATTTAATGATCTTATCAAATCCAGTGATTTCCGGCTGACAGAGCATCCAGCATTAAAATATTTCACTATTTCTTTCTAAATGTGTACTGCTTCAAGCAGTCTATCCTGCATTGGCTGTCTTGCAGTAATATGCTTATTTTGGTCCTGTCTAGAGTTGTCTGCATCTTTATACGTACATTGTTTGCTGAGTATTTGAGTGAGAAGGTGTGAGAGAGAGAGAGGAGGGGTGGGTGTGGAGGAGAGAGAGAGAGAAAGAGAGTGAGTGAGAGAAAACACATGACAGCTTCTCACACGAGCTCTAGCAGTGTCACAGGTTGCTGCCTGCAGCAGCAGCTGGAACATCATCCAAGCGCCTGCTATCACAGGAGCACACTTGTTTAGCCAGCTGTTCTTCCTTCTCTGCTGTTTTTACCACATTCGATCTCTGGATGACAGCCATGTTAGAGCACCGATATCATGTCTGACTCTTTCTGGACCGTGCTCTCCAATTTCTCCCTGCCGGAGAGAAGTATGCTTCGCCGATCCAAGAGGTACAGCTCTCTGTTTCTCTTTCTCTGCCATTCTCTTTTTATCTTTCCATCTCTCGCTCTCTATTACCTCTGCCTCTGTATATTATTTATTCCCCCTCTCTCTCATGGTAGTCGGTTAACTTAATTTATCAGTCATATTATCTGCAATTCATGTTTTGAGATTGTGCTTGTGGGGGGCACCAGCCAGTTGTCACCATTGTGGGCACCAGCCAGTTGTCACCATGAGGAAAACCATTTAAAGCAATAATTCCTCCCAAAACTTTAAATGATGTCATAATTTACTCACCCTCATGTTGTTCAAAAGTTTATGCTAATAGAATAACTTTCTCTGAATGGAAAAAATATGTAATGAAAGGAAAATGTGACTGAGGCTTAATGTCCACACTAATACTTTTCCGGTTGAAAACGCATCTTTTGCTCTGTTTTGACCTTCCATCCACACTGAGACAGCGTTTTTGTCCAGCTTTTCGAAAACGCTCTCCCAAGTGGATAAATTTGAAAATGCAGAAAAAACGGAGATATCTGAAAACTATGATGTATTTGTTGTCATGTGATGCAGTCATGTGATCCATTCAACACAAAACAATCAAGATGGCGACCCATGTTTTAGTGCCATTGTTGTGTCTGCTACCCTTTTTGATAGCGTTGTTAAAGATAAATGTTACTTTGTACAATGTTCACTTTGCATTCCTTCAAAGGCGACGTGAAGTTTACTCGGAATTGCTGTCCGGCGATGGAACACGAGGACAATTGCATTTTTTGACCTTACATGGAACAGCGATTTTTCGCATGTGCATTAAGGTGATTTAAGTATTTTTATTTGTTTCATTGTGGACTAGAAACTTTTGGAAAACACTTGAAAACAGCGGTGTGGGTGGAGAGAGTTTCGAAAACAAAAATGCCGTTTTCAGATGTATCCGGATTAATGTGGACATAGCCTGCTGCTGATGACGATGACAGAATTTTCGGTTTGAGGTGAATTATTCTTTTTGTAACAATACAAAATAACACCTTAATGACAATTTAAAGATGCAGAAAGTTTTCTTCGAGGATTAGGTTTAGGGTAAAGGGTAAGGTTAGGTCCCCATCATATGATAGAAAAACAAATGTGAGTGTATTATCTGTTGTTTTTTTGTTTTTTAACTGCAATATGAGCTGTTTTCCAATGGTCACTCTCAATTCAAGCACCATGTCTGTCCCTCTTGGTCAGTGTGTTTTTAAGGTAGCCCTTGGACAAGGGACACAAAATATGACGTGGCCAGATCCACAAACACACACAGGTGAGCAATATTAATATGTCATAACATGACCTAAAATGTTGGAGTGGACTTACACACTGAAAAAATGTGCAAGCTCACACACTTAGATAAACAGAGATTAAGTCTTTCTCTGTTCCTTTCTACTGTAATTGGTCTCCATCATTCCCTGCTTGTGTTCTTCCTGTCTTCCTGTTGCCTGGAGAGACATAAAGGGAGGGCACAGTACTTGCATAGCAACAGAGCTGAGACTGTAATAAAGTAACTATCCATTTTTTTGTCTTTGTTTGTAAAGTAATATCCTTTGAGTAATACAGTAGCCATGAGGTTGGAGCAGTGCACTTCGTGCTGCAGATTTACATGCAGAATACTGATTTTGCAACAGGTGAGATCCCCCCAAACCCCCCCCACACCTGGGCATGATAACATAATAAACAAAACAATTCTATATTTTGTAAAATGTTTATAAATAAATAAATTAGACAGTTAAATTACCATTTATTTCAGTAAAGTTGTTTTGTAAATGTTTGCGTTTACATTATATACAGTGGTGGCCAAAAATATTGGCACCCTTGTTAAATATGTGCAAAGAAGGCTGTGAAAAAAAAATCTGCATTGTTTAGCTGATGAGCTTTTGATCTTTCATTCAAAAAATTCATAAAAATCTAAACTTTAATTGAAGTAAAACACTTAAAACAGGGGAAATATCTCATTATTAAATAAATATTTTTCTCCAAAACACATTGGCCATAATGAGATATTTCTCCTCTTTCAATTGTTTTACTTCAATTAAAAGTTAGATTAACCTACTTTAGCATGTAAAATGAGCTTTTTCAGCTAAGTTTAGCATGCCAGGAAAGTGCACCTTTAACAATGCCTTGCTCGGTATGGCCAGGTATGAAAAATGGCTGGCAAAAGATCGGGATCCTACCGTGCCCGGGAAGGGACAGATTCGGTTCACTTAATTTTGTCATTGAACTCTGGGGAATGTGATAATATGTTGTGGCCACTAGATATTATGTTGAGGGAACGACATCCTTATCTCATGGCCACAAGAAAATGATCTCATTCCCTAGCAAAATATTTGTCCCACGACTTTATGTTGATGTAAATGGCTAAAAAAATATCTATATGAAGTTGGGGTAAAGTTAGTTTTAGGCTCGATATTCGTTTTCTTTTGCCCATGCTCTCTGAAGGCGACAGTCTTACAAAAATATTGTTCACACACTTGGCCTAAAGGGTATATAACTGTACTACAAGGGCCATAAATAATTGTATGCAGAACAGTCAACACTTGGTGTGGCTGCAGAATTATGACTGAACATGCACTGATGCGCTTTCATTGCTCAGATTACTCAAGGGACCATCTGAAAATTCCACCCACTATGCTGTTGACATGCAAGTTAACATAAAAAATAAATAAAATAAAAACAGTAAAAGTGCAGTATTTTCACATTCCAAAGGTTGTAGTAAGTTCCCAGTGGATAGACTAATTTACTAAAGGTGAGATTATTACAGTAAATCCAATTATATGAGTATAGGATTTGATTATTTTAGGAAAACAAATCACTAAAATTCACCAAGATGTCATGTTCACATTCCAGAGGATGTCGCAGATTCCTAGTTCCTGCAATTATACAGATGCAGTTTTCAAATATTATAAACAAAATTCACCTTAATGACAGTAGCACATTCTAAAGGTTTCCAGGTATACTGATCTCATAGAGGAGCATGCCCAGGGAGGTTAGTGTTGAATTAGGGTTGACTTCTCTCTCTTTGTTTATAAGAAAAACACTCTAACCATTGTTGTTCCATATAACAAGCATTAACAAACACTATATATAAAAACATTAATCTCAAACTCAAAGGGGATCTTGCACAGCTGAACTTACAGCCTTTAAAATATGCAAATGTCATTTAGATACATTTTGGTGTTTCCTTTTTTTATATGTATAGTATTATTTGAATACTGCATCTGTTTAATTGCACATGCCGGAAAATCTCACCCGTTGTAAGTTAGTCTATCCACTGGGAACTTACTACAAGTTGTAGTTATTTTTAATTATTAATTTATTTATGAATTAAATTTTTTCATTTTAACATATGAAACAATGGTGTGGTTTTGTTCTGAGCCAATGGTTTAGAGGGGCAGTAATGGCTCAGCAGTTAAGGCTCTGGGTTACTGATCAGAAGGTTGGGGGTTCAAGCCTCTGCACCACCAGCTTAGCTGGGATATGAAAGAAAAAAGAATTTCACTGTATATATGCAAAATTTATAATGTGTGACAAAATAAAGGCTTCTTCTGGTGCCTTGAGTGACAGATGTGCTCCAAGTTGGGTTAGGTGTGCTATCGTGCATTACTTAAAGCACCCAGATTTACTTTAATTGCACATTTGTATAATTTCACATACCTCTATGTTTGGCCACTACAATTTACTATAGACATTTAAAATAACCCCATGAGAGAGGGTTTTTGTTGACAGCAAGACAGATGAGAGCATTTCACTGCATTAAAATGGCTGTTGTCAACTCAGCTTCATACAACAGAAACCTCCATCCCTTCATTTTCAAAATAAAAGCTTCTGACAAAATTGGTTTGAAAAAAGGCTTGAGGGTTTACAGGGACTGCATAGTAAGTTAAGAAATTTCTATTAGATAATAATAATAATAAAAAATTATAATAGTAATATTGATATTTATTATTATACAATAATATATTTCTATAATAATTTCTTAACTTTACATTATTATTATTGTAATAATATAATATTCGAGTTGACTGGGTTTAAAAAAATAAAAAAATAATGAAAATTTGACTTTTTTTTTTTTTACAAAGCAGACAGATGCAATGTGATTGTGATGCTTTCCCCCACCCCCTCTGTTTCACTGTTTATTTATTTATTCTTTTTAGAGGACTCAAGTGTGAACACCCTTTCTAGAACAGTATTTCTGGTTGGCAGTAAAGCGTGGGCAAAACATGGTTTAATTTTGGTTAAAAGGCATCACACGTTTTTTATTTTATGTTTATCATATCGCAGTTCAAATCGCAATCGCAAATTTTTTCAAAATATTCACATTTAGATTTTTTGTCCAAATCGTTCAGCCCTACATGCCATCCTGACCTCCCTTTACTTTCTCTTCTGCCCTACTGAGCAGATGAAGGGTCTTGCATTATTAATAAAGCATAGATGTGTCAAGAGGGTGTGTTGTGTCTTGTGCCCCCTGTGAACGCACCACCTTTTGCAAACACCCAGCATTACCAGTGACTTCCTGATCTAAACCTGCATGCTAATGCACGCATGCCAATGAAATATTTTTTTTCTCTTTGTTTTGTTTTTCCATGTGAACATGCGCTAGACAGACGTCATTGAATGCTGTGATGTATATGACTGATTTTTTTTTTTTTTTTTTTCAGTGTCTCATGCCATGTGCGAAGCATTTTTAAGATGCTGTTTCAAGTTAAATAACTTTTCTTTTTTAAATGCAATGTGCGTTTTGTGTGAACGGCTCCTTACTGCACTCACCAATAAGTCAACTTTACTCCAATGAGAAATTTCCCAAAGATTTCCCAAAGGTTTTGATAAGTTATCTGCATAACATGTTACAAAGTGAGTGTCTGGTATTGTATAGCTCAGCAGAACTTCTGCATATCCTCCCAGCAGTGGAGGTGTTAGAACCCATGTGCTGCTGTCACAGTCACTGCTATGTGTGACCAAATGACCATTTATCCCCCTCTATGCTTTATGCTGTCTTTCTCTTCCCTTGTCCGCATACTGTTCAAGCCCCCTTCCAGCATTCTCATTACAGTCACTTCACATGACACTATAATATCTGTGAGTTGGCGCAGGTGTATGTGTGTGTGGAAAAAGTCCCTTTCAACCTCTCATCAAACATTCAGCAGAACCAATTTAATTTTTTTTTCAGGCTGTTTGATTCTCCCCTTTCCTGATAATATAGAATGAGCTATTGATTTCTCTTTCTTGTTTCCATCTCTCTCTGCTCATCTAAAACTCAATACAGCCACTTACCTTGTAGAAAGCCTTCGCAGGCACATGTGAGCAGCTCTCCATCATTGATATATTGAATGCATTTCAGACAGTGAAGGAGCAGTGCTGGAATAGTTGATGTTTATCTTCCTTTTAATTAGCCCATATAGAAAAAGCTGCCAGCAATGTAATAATTTTTAGTAGCCACAGGCCACCATATTCCCATTTTTCCAGAAGAAAATTGGTCTAATTTAAAGTGAAAATGACTGCACCTCGATTACAGGAAGGCAGCTTGTGTTTATAACTCAAGGTTGAAACAATCTGAGCTCAGTATTGATTAACCAATCTGTGATTGGCGTTTTGGCAAGCGTTGATCCTGTGTGGTTGCTTTGTATCTCCTGAAGCCTGTATTCCTGTTCTCTGAGTTAGCTTATGCTTTCAAAGCCTCAAATCAGATCTAACTAATAATTAAAGAGACAAAGCATTTATTTATTTTAAAATGTTCCCCTTTTCAACCTGTCCACAGTGTTGAGCGCCTTGCTAGAAGGTGTTTGCTCAAAATTGCAGTGTTCAGTATTAATAGCATCCTTGCATCTGTTCATGGCAATTACTCTGTTCAGCTCATTGCATCTGGCAGCATGAGTCCTAAACCGAATACCATTTTGTTTCCTCAGGCCATGAGGTTGATAATCATTTGATATGCTAAAATGTGGAAAAGGCTCTTTATTCTTTTTTTTTTATTTTATTTATTTATTTTTTACATTTGATCTGCTGTTATCTGTACATCCTTCTGATCTGTAGTCTCTCTATGTTTGTTATGGCATTAGAAGGCACATGAGGCTTTAAACACATCTGTCTTATCACAGGGTATTTCTGGTCATAATCCTGGCCTGATGCATTGATGCTCTCCATGTCCCTGTGTTATATGTATGCAGATACATTACACACATAGACAGCTTTTCACATGAACTTACACCATTACACGATGTCCTAACTAGTTTCTAAGTTTTCAGCGACAAGTATAGTAATTTGTTTTTCCAATGAATGCAAAAATGTTTAGAACATATTTGTTATTTAATATACATTTACACTCATTTTATTAGGAAGACCTGTACTCCTACTTATTAATGCAATTATCTAATTAGCCAATCGTGTGGCAGCAGTGCAATGTATAAAATCTTGCAGATAAGGGTCAGGAGCTTCAGTTAATGTTCACATCAACCATCAGAATGGGAATTTTTTTTTTTTATCTCAGTGATTTTGACCGTGGCATGATTGTTGGTGCCAGACGGCTGGTTTGTGTATTTCTGTAACTGCTGATCTCCTGGGATTTTCACGCACAACATTCTCTAGAGTTTACTCTATATGGTGCCAAAAACATCCAGTGTGCAGCAGTTCTGCAGATGGAAACGCCTTGTTGATGCGAGAGGTCAACAGAGACCAGACTGGTTTGAGCTGACAGAAAGGCTACAGTAACTCAGATAACCACTCTGTACAATTGTAGTGAGCAGAATAGCATTTCAGAATGCACAACACATCGAACCTTGAGGCGGATGGGCTACAACAGCAGAAGACCACATTGAGCACTTTATTAGGAGCATAGTTTTCCTAATAAAGTGCTCAGTGAGTGTATGTGGGATGTATTTTGCACTTGCAATGAGATTTCTCTGTGGGTGAGGCTACCAAATGCGACTTAACAGACTAAGAAAACAACATGTCCTGTCGCTTGTCACTGTCACGGCTGGTTAGGACAAAACAAATCACATTTGTGGAAGATATAGTTTATATTACTTGTTGCTTTATCATGTCACTTCTGGTTGGGGCATGGTAGGGTTTGATAGGGTTAGGTAATGTTCTTATTGTGTCCTAACACAAGAAAACTGGAAAAGCGTTCAGGTATGTAAGGATGTGAAGTAATTTTGTGGCTCAGAAAGATTTCAGGAGAGCACAGAGCAAAGCAAAGACTGATCATCTCATATTTTCTTGCACAGGAGGAGTGCAATTTCTGTCTGTTGTCCACTGAGGCTCTGCCTCATTTCTCATGAATGAAAAATCCTCCATTATACCATCTCATCTGGCTCTGGCTAATGTACAATCAAGATCAGAGGGACTGATCAGAATGAAAAAGCACTCACAATCTCTCTCAATCAAAAACACACACACTCACAAACAGATGTGGTGTGTGTTTGTTTGTATAAATCAAAGCATCCCAAATGCTCAAGATTTGTGTTCAAGGCTGTGCTCTATGTGTGTGGGTCAGGATGGATTATCTTTTGCTAGGTGTCCCACTTTCAGAGAGCTGCAGTGCACTGAACTGATGCAAACTAAATGAAAATAAAAAAAAAAAGCACAGCATTTCTGTTTACCAAGACGCATCAACAAAATGCAAAGCATTTAATAGTCAAACACAGTCTTGTTGACTAAAGCTTGCAGACACCAAAACAGTGAACATCTCCACTTTATTTTCATAGCTGTTAATTATATCAAAACCTAAACTAACTCTACCAGACCTAACCTGTGTTTCAAAACAGCCCAAATCAATCCAGTCACACTTAAATTAGTCCAAATGAAGCTTAATGAACTCAAATGAGCCCAGACAAAAATCAAAACAAGCAGGTTTTCACGCAAATAAAATTGACATTTCTCTGTGTTTAGAAGTCGGAAGGAAGCAATTCTCTCCCAGTTACTGTAATTAAGGGATATCTTTTTGTTTCACACCCACGAACCCTGCACAACTGCTCACATTATTAGTATGTAAATTGTACCGCTGCCATGTTTTCCTCACTTTTGTTTTTGATGATGGAATGATGGTTTAATGAGCGTACTGCTCTTTTCAGCAGCAGTACACCTCTTGGAGTTCCACATCCTAAATGGATCGTAAGCAAAAATTTTGCTAACTCATGTTAATATCCACCCACACACCTTCTAGCAGGGGATCATAGAATTAAATTAGTATTATGACAATGTTATAAACAACCTGTTCTGAGAACAAGTGCTTGTCCAATGTCAGGTTTGTTCCGAAGTGTTTAAGTTTCACAATAGTACTTGTAGGGGGTTAAATAATAGAATAATATAAATTCTAATAGAATTCAATAGAAGCATATGTGCTCGAGGAGAGTAGAAATGTCCCAAAAATTTCTACTTTGTTATTATACACATTTATAAAGGACATGTCCATCATTAGCACATACTCTAAATCCTCAAACAGAGGGCCAGTTTTATTGATTAATTGAACTGTACTATATTTCATTGTTAATATCAGGATAAATCCATTGAAGACTCATTAATGTTGCAGACACTATTACTAAGAACTGCTTCGACACAAACAGACTGCTTGATGAGAGCACAGTCCAGTTTGAGGTTTATTATAGAGAGTCAATAAATGCAATATAGCCCCTCTGTGAATAGGAGATGTAAGATGGCTTTAATGCAGATTGTAAAATGTTTTGTAGCACCTTGCGGTCAGCATGCACATAAACATTGCAGACAAAAGCACAGTATGCTCTGATGTCTCGTTCATCTAACATCCTTCCACAAAGAACATCTCATCTTAAAGCCAACATCAAGAGAAGTTTTTTCTTATCAAACACTGTAAAAGAAAGGCCATTCTTTAAGTAATAATGTGCCAGTGTTAGCCTGTGAGTCAGATTTTTTTTCTTGCTTTTTCTCGCTTTTCTTTCTTCTCCCTCCCATCCCTCTCTTTCTTTCTCTCCATCTCTCCCGCTGTGACTGTACTCACTTCAAACCTTCATTACACACTGAGTGATGGCTGGCACTGTGAAAGTGGTGCAGGTCTGTACTGCAAAAGTTATTTCTGCAACATTAGGCCTACTGCATCATACCATTTGCTTGGACCAAGATGCATTCATGTAATTATCCAGAAAATTAACAAACACTTTGTAAAGGAATAGTTCAGTTCACCAAAAATGAAAATTCTTTCATTATTTACTGGTGTGAATGCTTGTTTGATGGTGTGGCGATGCTTTGCTGCTTTAGGTCCAGAGCACTTGCAATAATTGAGGGAAATATGAATTCTGCTCTCTACCAGAAAATCCTAAAGGAGAATGAATGTTGACGCTCAAGCGCAACTGGATTGTGCAGCAAGACAGTGATTCAAAGCATAGGAGTCAGTCTACCTCTGAATGGCTCAAAAAAAGCAAAATTAAAGCTTTGGAGTGGCCTAGTAAATGTCTTGACTTGAACCCGATTGAGATGCTGTAGCAGGACCTTAAATGGGCATCTCATGCTTGAAAACCCTCCAATGTGGCTGAACTAAAGCAGTTCTGCAAGGAAGAGTGGGACAAATTTCCACTACAGCGTTGTGAAAGACTGATCTCCTGTTATCGGAAGCATTTGGTTGCAGTTGTTGATGCTAAAGGTGGCACAACCAGCTATTAAGTTTAAGGGGGCAGTTAGTTTTTCATATGGGTGATATAGGTGTTGTGTACATTTTTTGCTTAAATAAAAAAAAATATTTTGTGTTTATGTTATCTCGTTTGAAGATCTAAAACAATTTAGTATGAAAAATGCACAAAAAAAGAAATCAGGAAGGGGCAAATATCATTTTTCACAGCACTGTATGTATTCATATATATATATATATATATATATATATATATATATATATATATATATATATATATATATATATATATATATTGGTCATTTTTAGACCTTGATATTGCTATCATAGTAAGGAACACATTCACTGTAAAGCGTGCAGCGCATGAAAAGAATATATTTATTTAATTAAATTGCATCCTTTTGCAGTTTAATAGTAACACTAAAACCTATTACAATTTTAATTACTTAATTGTGCATTTAATTTTTTCCCCAAATATGTCAGATTCATGTGTGAGCCTTGTGTGAGTCTTGTGTCAGTCTGACAGCACGCAGTTATCAAATTGAGTCGGTGCTGGGTACTACCGGTACTGCAGAAACACTGAATTCGTGACATCTTTTTTATTTTAGTATCGACTTGGCACCGAAGTACCATTACTTTTGGCATCCCTACTTGGAAGTAAGCCACAATAAACTACCATTGTATTGAATAGATGGACTGGGATATTCACTAAAAGTTTATTTTGCATTCTGCATAAAAATTCCAAATAATTTGGAACTACATAATGGCTAGCCAATTATGACATAATGTTCATTTTTGGCTGAACTATTCCTTAAAGTCATTGTCATGGTCTTAATAAGATACAGAGCTCTGCTAATACTCTGTAAAATGTGTAAAGCTCACAGCCATCCACTGACAGCTCTCTAGCAGTGCATGATGTCTTGTGTAGGTCACATCTGTGTTCTGCGGTCTGACCACTCAGCAGTGATCTGTCAAAATTCTTCTCACATTGAATCAAGGGGCACTCATCCCTTACTGTTTGCCACTCTGCTCAGTTTTGAAAGCTCTTTCTAGCAGCCAGTCATCCTCTATCTCTCCTCTCCGCACTGAAGCGTGAGATGGTATTGTCCTAGCTGCAGGTCTCAAGGTTCATTTAAGCTGAGCTCTGAGCTGTAGGTGGCCATTTCCCCCTCTGTCAGCTCGAGCTGGAGGCTTTTAGCATTTGAACCACACTGACATTAGTGTGCTCTTTCAGCCTTGTGGAAACAGGCAGGTTTGTTTGTTCTGAATGGGAGAGTGACAGTCAGACTCCACTGCCATTTTAGAGACAGAGTACGTCTGAACTGTAAAACTGTTGGCAAGATCTTTCTAATCATTCTGAATGGACAAACCCTCAGACTCTGACCTGTTTGTATATTCGGTTCAATCTAAAATAGTCCCATTTATAAAGGCTTTATCACATTTTGCATTACTATTCATAAATGTATGTGACAAATTATAATTATATGTTTGTTTGTTTTTTTGTACAGCTGTCGGACCAGCAACAGGAAGAGTTTGATAGTGACATCCAGCACCTCTCCTACTCTACCCCGCCCCCACTCACCACTGCACGGACTTTCAGGTAAAATCTATTTCTCTCTCTCGTCAGCTTTTTTAGGTATTATTGGCATGCATGTCAGATTCTGTTGTATTCAACTGTGCACATTAGTTTCAGGTTTGCTTTTTGTGTGGTTCACATGTCTGATGAGTGGCTACCTTTGTTGAGTATGTTAAATCTGTCATTTATGAGATTAATTTTAGTTAGATTGCTGCCTATGTACAGTAGACAGTAGACCGCGAGGCAGCTCACTAAGCTTTAAACCAGAGCCATACACACCGAAATCCACACACTTCATTTTTGTAACACATTTATATATACTATTTGTCTTTTTACCTAAATAAATAAATAAATAAAATTCAGTTTGCTCTGTGGCAGCTGTTCACAACATATTGAAACTCCACAGACCCAGCAAATCTCATGGTGTAGGAATTTCTCATCTAATACACGGGCATTATAAATGGATTGACAGTTGACATTTAGTAATACCATTTCTTTATATTGCCTGTTAGGGAAGCTGTGTGCTTCGAAATCTGTCATTCTGTCTTGGAAATTCTTCATATTAACCTTTCCCAGCTAGACATGAGCAATAAACATATCAGTGTGGTATACACCAAGACAGGCTAGGGTTTAGGGTGAATACATGTCTTTGTCATTTACTGTACATTGTTTTAAAATATGTTCCAAATGTTCCAAATGTCTTAGCCTCACACAATACCATTTTAAATAGCTAAAGATCTCTTGTACATCCCATAGTAGTTTAGGATGAACCTAATGATGATTTTTTGTATTTTAGTATGAATTTTAATAGATGAATGTGCACATAATGATAAAGATGATTAAGCTTAAGTGTCCCACATTACCTGTATTCACCCTAAGTGTAAGTTAGTTTTATGATTTCATACAGTGGTGTTGAGTGTAGTTGTGATGTAAATGTGAGAGGAAGTGTACAAAACATTCTTTAATTTTACTGAATTGCAAATGACAATTTGCCCTAACAAAGACACAGTTGCCTTGCAATTGGCCTCTACCGGTGGATTATTAAAATAACTAGCACATTTTCTGGATGATAACCCCACAGTTAGGGATCATTAGTCAGGTTTAAAATCTGTAGAAACTCTATGAAAATAAAGACTTAAGAGCATGTCTACTATGTTGGAGATAAAGTTAAAGGAAAGTTTCATTAGAAAATAATGTATGAGTGGCCAAAAGGAGCCATTAGTAAAAGCTTGGAGTTTGCCAAAAACCATAATAATGACCCTGTTGTAATGTGGGAGAGATTACGTGGTCCGATGAAACAAAGATTACATTTTTTTTTTTTTTTCTTCTCTCAAATTCAACGTGATTTGCCTCAAAAATCACCATACTCTACCTGCAGTGATGTATACCAATCAGCCACAACATTAAAACCACCTGTCTAATATTGTGAAGGTCCCCCTCGTGCTGCCAAAACAGCGCCAACCTGCATCTCAGAATAGCATTCTAAGATGCTATTCTTCCCACCACAATTGTACAGAGCGGTTATCTGAGTTACCATAGACTTTGTCAGTTCGAACCAGTCTAGCCATTCTCTGTTGACCTCTCTCATCAACAAGGCATTTCCATCCACAGACCTGCCGCTCACTGGATGTTTTTTGTTTTTGGCACCATTCGGAGTAAATTCTAGAGACTGTTGTGTGTGAAAATTCCAGGAGATCAGCAGTTACAGAAATACTCAAACCAGCCTGTCTGGCACCAACAATCATCCATGCAATTATCTAATCAGCCAATCGTGTGACAGCAGTGCAGTGCATAAAATCAGGAAGATAGGGGTCAGGAGCTTCAGTTAATGTTCACATCAACCATCAGAATGGGGAAAAAATGTGATCTCAGTAGCCTAGTTTCCATCCACTTTTTGCGCTATGTGAAAATGCGTAAATTTTTTTTGCGAAATTTGCTGTCTTCTGCCTGTTTCCATTCAAATGGCCTTTTATCGAAAAAAATGGTGTGTGATGACATCATGCCTAAAAAAAACACTTTGTCGCATAAGTTTTGGTTTATCGCAAAAGAAATCTGCCCTTAAGCCGTTTCCATTCAGAAATGTGTGTTTATCGCTAATTCGCCTCCCAGATGTCCGAAGTTTTCTAAAATGGGGAGAGTATTGAGACAATTCATTGAAATTAGCCAGCTTATTGTCATTTTAATTTCACAAATAAATGCAATCAGAAGATGAGGAATTGCAATCAAAAGGGAACAGTTGCCCTTTTGATAGGACTATAATACTGGTCCTGATGTTGCGCCTATCGCAGGTTCCCACCCGAAAGCGAATCGTCATGGCTCTGTTCAAACTGGCAACCTGCACCAAGTAATGGGGAAATTTTTCAGTCTTATAAGGACCATCCATCGATGTGCATATGTTGTGTGCACAGCTATTAAAGAGAAACTGATGCAGTGTAATATCAGGGTTTACACATGATACATTCCTGATATTCAGTAGGCTATTTTGAACAATCATCTAATCTAAAGCATTGCCATCTCAACTGCATTATGTCCCATATATTTGTCCCACAACATTTAACGACCAACTGAACTTGATTATCATCTAAAATTAATTTTAGCATCATAATGCAATTTACATTGAAGAAGCTCAGCAAATGCGATCCGAGGTAAAGAGGGTCAGAAAGCTTGTTTTCTGAAAGTGAACTCCACATTGGACAAATAGTTCTGATAGTTTGTAGTCTTGAAGTGTAGAAAATGTCATTCAGCCGACTTTATTCGTGTACAGAACAGGGTACGGCTAATTTAAGTTTGTGTAAAGAAAAGGCATATATAGGTCTAAAAATTTAAAAAAAAAATTTGTTTGGTAATTTTTTTTATTTTATTTTATTTATTTTTTTTATGCATTTTTCATTTGGTAATTTATATAATTTAATACAGGAAATTTTGCCAGCATTTTTTCAAAAGTAAGCTAAACAATAATTTAATAGAATTGGGCTGTTAGTGTTCCAAAAAAGCACACTGAAGCTCTTCTTCTAGTATTGTGTATTTATTTTTCATTTAAAACATCTTTGTGCACAGAAATGATATGTTTTTTGTATTGTGGGCTAATTCCGTGACTGCCGTCTATTATTTTGAATGGTGTGGAAAAGCAACTTTAATAAATAAACGGATGTCTACTGCGATTAAATTAATGGCAAAGAGTGGCCATTAATTTGTTCTCCGTGCACTTGTTGATGTGAATGATATTTGTGTTGAAGTGTCATGTTTGCATTGATTGGATCTTTATGCCGTTCAGATCAATCCATAATCATGTACAATAAATTGGCTTTTATGGATGTATACCTTGTCGTCATGATTAACACAGGCTAACGATTGGGGTAAATTCTGTCATGTGACACTACAATTTTGCGTTAATGCCAATTTTCTCAACAAGAAGTGTTTCCAAACCAGTTTTTCACGACATTTGAAGTATCGACATAGAGTTTATGCGCCAGAGTTAAACGGAAAAATATTATGTCGACACTTTGCATTTCCATCAGCTTTATTTTGATGCGCTAAAACTTTTTTTGCATAAAATCCTTGGATTGAAAATGTTACTGATTTGGACTGTGGAATGATTGTTGGTGCCAGATGCAGGTTAAGGGAGACAGTTTGTTCATCATACCTAACATCGACAAAGGTTAGTTTTACAAAAAGTATCAGCTTATTTGAATGAATATTGTTTGAGTGATATAAACTTAACCTCTAAAACTTTATGGATGTGACGCAGCACTTAAGCATAGCGACCTAATAAATTTGGCTCTTTTAAATTAATCAAAAAACGCTGTTATGACGATGACTCTATATATGTCTTATACTACTTCATATCTCTCTGGAAAATTATTATTGTTAACAAAGTGAAAAATAAAGAGTCCTTTGACCCCTCTTTTGTAACCATGAAAAATGGCTGGTTTAGAAATGGTGCACTCCTCATAAAAGGTGGATAAACCTTGCAGTTTCCTAAAAAACATTATTATAGCACTATAATACAGTAAAATGTAGACCTAAATGAACAACCTAAAAGAGTTTTTGATCATTTGCTTAAAACTTTTTTTTCATGGTATGGTTGACATTTTCATGGGATTGATCATATACGTCTGGGATGGCATGAGGGTGATTAGATGATAAGAGAATTTTCATTTTTTTCTATTTGTTTTTTTCTAACATTTAAATTGGCTACATTTAAGTGCTTTTTAATAATAAAAAAATTCAGATTTGTCATCCAGTGAACAGAGAAAATTAATTTATAGTCTAAATACTTTGCAAAGCAATGTACACCACTGCAGTTGTCAAGCTAGTGCTTTATTACAGCTAAAACCTGTGATGAAACACTTAATAAAACTGCTGCTGCAACAGGGCGTATCACTTCCACAATGCAGAAAAATTGAGGATGAAATGAGAGATCAGCTGTCAAAGCCAGCAGCCATCATGTGTGTGTGACTGTGTGTGTGTGTGTGTGTGTGTGTGTGTGTGTGTAGAGCTGAGCGAAGCTGTGTTTATAACAGCTCAGATCAAGAGCACACATAAAACACACAGCTCACGCTCAAGACTTCAGCTTGGCTCTTTTAGTGACAAATAATGTGCTGCAGTCCAGGAACACTCCCGCTTGCTCGTCAGCCCCCTCCTGTCGCTGAATTACTGAATTAAACCATCAGTAAGCATAAACAGGCTTGCCACGGTGCTGCACATTGAAAGCAATCTGACTTTGCAGATGATAAAACAAGCAATAAAAATCCCATAGATTAGCACAGGGCCATAGAGTCTTGGGGTTTGGCTGTTTTGATTAAGGCCAGTAAGAAACAACCTAACAGCTAGCCAGAACACCTTAGCAACCACATATAAAAACTTAAAAAAACAGAACACCCTAACATCAAGTTTTGCGCCGGTAAGCACCACACACATTTTCTTCAGGGAATGTAAAAGCCTAAATTTGCAATGAAATCCAACATTTTATTTTAGGTGTGTACTGTATCAAGGTTTTTTTAAGGCTTGATATTGTGCTTTGCATTAGCGTTGCTGAAAGAAAGCACTCGTTTGTGTTGTCTGCATCAAGCAGTACAGCATCAATGAAAGCAACATGCTACAGCATCACAACAATCCCAATGTTTAAATTGCTAATCTAAAAGGGAACGTTATACCAAATGTGGCTTCATTTGAAGCACTTCAAAGCCATTAGCAACATTTTAATGTGTCTGCCAACAGAAGGAGCAGAGGTGAAGTTATTTCAAACTCAGAGAAGCACAGTCAACAGGGGGGGTCACTGCCAAACTGCGCTGATTACAGTCTGTTTCAAGAAGCTATTTGCAGCAAAAGCATTAAATACTGCAGCGCTATGTTAAGTGTCTTTACACTACAGACAAGTAGAATGGAAAGAATGGAGCTGCTCTCCCTAATGTGATACAGCCATTTCTGAGGCAGAATAGGTTGATCTCTGTAAAACAAAAATTGGTCAATCCATGAAAAAAGATAGAGCACTAAGTGTGTTCTATTAGCACTGTTTACTGCTTTCCTGTTACTTGAATACAAGCAAAGCCTGGTGCCATGTCATGTATCCAACACTGTTTGTCTGTTCCAGCTCTCAGCCTTCCCAGAGTTTTCCTGACATCAGCACACATTCTTTGCAGCTATGTTTACACCTCAAACCAAAGTGCCCAATTACGATTATGGCTCCTATTTATTTTTTCATGCCATTGTTCACATGACCATTTTGATGTGAAAAGCACACTACCCTGGCATGTTCATCATTACATTATAAACCAATTTTAAAATGTTATTTAATATAATATTTTGTAATTATATGATATTAGAATAACTTTGGACTTACAGTCTTAAATCTGTTCGTTAGGAATAACATTTTAACTTCTGTTGTAAATTTTTTGTCAATGTTCAAACAAAGTGTTACATTTGAGAACAGATTTTTGTCAATGTACCTTTTAAACAAATATACAGTATTTTTGCACCTTTGTGTGTAATACTTCATACTGTGCAATACGCAAATTAGTTGGGAACACTTTACAATTAGGTTGTCTTAGATAACATTAGAAATTTAATAGGTATTATGAACTAACAATAAACAATATTTTTAACAGCAGCTATTAACCTCGTGCAACCCCGCTGCTTCATGCGAGGACTCGCTATTTTGGATTTGCTATATGCAACACATAATTTAAATTCATTTAAACCCATTGCATACTGTTCAGGACACTCTAAGGAGTCATTTAAGTGTTAAAATTCCGATGCACCGAGTGACGTGACCAAACACCATGGCGTCGACTTCCATGAACTACTTCTATGGGCACAGTGCCAACATAAGTGCCTCTGGTAAGAAACCTGTTCAGATGTTTTCACTGAAACCTATTAGGTTGTAAAGAGTAGCGACTCTAGTTTCATTTGATATGCTGCTTTAAATATTTCGTTCTTTTTTCGCACTTTGGAGTGCTGATAAACATGAAGTACTCAGATGAGTGCTGTGGAGCTGTTTTCTGACAGACGTTCCAAAACCTTGATTGTTATTTTGAATAACTTTTCTGTGGGTCATTTAGCTTCATTAAATCGAAATTTTGTTATATATATATATATATATATATTTTTTTTTTTTTTTACACTGTACAATAAGGTGCTATTCATTAACATTAGTAAATGTATTCCTATATATTTACTCTGCATTTTCACATTGAGAATAAATGTATTCATCCAAAAGCTGAAAAATGTTGCTTTTAGAGGCTTTACCTGAAGTTAGGATGAAAACAAGGTGCATTTCAAACTTTTCTGAGACCAGTGCAGACAGACAGCACACTGGAGGTTTAGTCATTCACTAAATAGGGAGTAAGGGTTCATCTTATAGCTTTCCTATGCAGCTAAATGCATTCAATCCTAGAATCTGACCAAAAGTTCAGTTTCAGGCTGCAAATGATGTTTGGACCACTCAAAATTTTTGGCAGACTTGGAACAATGATAATCAGTACATAGATTCAGAATTTTATAATTAAAATTTTTATTTGGAACTTGATTGGCAGTGATTTGATGATGCTGGCCATTACTTTTAATCAGAATTATATATTCATTTTAGAAAATCAGCTGTAATGTCTACTGTATAACGTCTCAAAAACATGAATAACCAACACTCCTGGACACATATAAACTATTTGATAACAAAACAAATCTGACTTTCTATAGCTTGGTATTTCTTAACATTTCAACAGCTTAGTCCTGCTGTCCACATATGAGGACATACATTTTTAGGAAAACTATTTGCTCTAGGAAAAAAAATAAAGAAAAAAATAAAAAGTGGCATTCAACTGATCACAATGTATAGTCAGGACATTAATAACGTGAAAAATTACTATTACAATTTGAGAAATTTTTTTTTCCAGAACTTCTTAAACTACTTCAAAGAGTTCTCATCAAAAAATCCTCCATGTGCAGCAATGACAGCTTTGCAGATCCTTGGCATTCTAGCTGTCAGTTTGTCCAGATACAGTACATGCCATAGATGTGGCTGTCTTGTTGGGCACTTCTCATGCACCTTACAGTCTAGCTGATCCCACAGAAACTCAATGGGGTTAAGATCCATAACACTCTTTTCCAATTATCTGTTGTCCAATGTGTGTGTTTCTTTGCCCACTCTAACCTTTTCTTTTTGTTTTTCTGTTTCAAAAGTGGCTTTTTCTTTGCAATTCTTCCCATAAGGCCTGCACCCTTGAGTTTTCTCTTAACTGTTGTACATGAAACTGGTGTTGAGCGGGTAGAATTCAATGAAGCTGTCAGCTGAGGACATGTGAGGTGTCTATTCCTCAAACTAGAGACTCTGATGTACTTATCCTCTTGTTTAGTTGTACATCTGGCCTTCCACATCTCTTTCTGTCCTTGTTAGAGCCAGGTGTCCTTTGTCTTTGAAGACTGTAGTGTACACCTTTGGATGAAATCTTCAGTTTTTTGGCAATTTCAAGCATTGTATAGCCTTCATTCCTCAAAACAATGATTGACTGACGAGTTTCTAGAGCAAGCCATTTTTGACCTAATATTGACCTTAAGACATGCCAGTCTATTGCATACTGTGGCAACTCAAAAACAAACACAAAGACAATGTTAAGCTTCATTTAACAATCCAAATAACTTTCAACTGTGTTTGATATAATGGCAAGTGATTTTCTAGTACCAAATTAGCAATTCATCATGATTACTCAAGGATAAGGTGTTGGAGTGGCTGCTGGAAATGGGTCCTGTCTAGATTTTATCAAAAATAACTTTTTTCAAATAGTGATGGTGCTGTTTTTTACATCAGTAATGTCCTGACTATACTTTGTGATCAGTTTAATTCACTTTGGTGAATTGAAGTACCAATTTCCTTCCGAAAAAGCAAAATCTGTACATTATTCCAAACTTTTGACCACCAGTGTGTGTGTGTGTGTGTGTGTGTGTGTGTGTGTGTGTGTGTGTGTGTATATATATATATATATATATATATATATATATATATATATATATATATATATATATATATATATATATATATAGGGGTGTAACGGTTCTCTGTAAAAAAAAAACGAACTGTACGGTTTGCCACCCATGGTTCGGTAACCAAGTTTAATGACACATCTGGAGAACAAGGTTTGGTGAAAGAAACAAAGAGTCAAATATACAGGCACAGTTATAACCTCCTCTGATGCACCTGTATGGCTCTGTTGATAAACAAGCTCCACAAGCTGTGTTTCAGGTGGGTCAGCTTGATGACATCACAGTTCTCACACGTTGTGTGTAGTTGATAACGACGAGTGTAGAAAACGATTCGCTGGGAGAGAAGCCCCATGTGTTTCTCCTTTCTGGAAATATTTTCTTTTTGCAGTCAATTACAACAGCGATGGTCAAAAAACAGGCACTTTTTGCCGACATTGCTCGACGCGAGTGCCGCATTCTGGTAATTTATGTAAAAAATGTGAGCGAGGGTTTAAAACGCACACAGGAGTTCTTCCTGTTTCCTGCGTCAGTAATGCGCTTTGATTAATGTCATTAAAATGCCATTATAGTAATACATCGATACATGATTAATCATTTACGCCGATATCACCCAAAGAAAGAGCCGCAGATGAGCCGAAACTGCACACACTCCCTTCTGTTTTTAAGCAGGCACTCAGTGCTAATTCAGACAGACATGAAACAACAACTAAAGTGCTTAGGGTGTTCAGTGTCATATGTGGGATTTCCATGTATGATTAAAATACCCGAGCCACATTATCACAACATCCCTTCTTGTATCCATTTTTATAGCAAGTTTATTCCTTTTATAGTGATGTACAGATTAGGGATGTGCGAGACTAGTCGACTAAACGGTTCTGATGCTGCTAGTTGACACTGGATTTACTAGTCGGTTAATATTTCCCCCCATTAAACTGATCATAATTTTTTACACATTTACGTTTGGCTTTATATTTTTACAGAGGCTGCACTTAAATTACTGTCATATTAATGTTACATATTTTAAATAGAATTAATAATACAAATATTATTTTAAAAAGAGGATTTCTGGAGCAGATACAGAGTTTAATTTCACCTCAGGCTGCGCGTGCTTCTTCCCTCTCTCACTCGCGGCGCGCGCAGGAAAATGACCTCTCGCTAGACAAGCAAACTCAGCAAAGTAGTTATGAAATCACTTCGGTGGTGGTGCGGGAATCGGCTTTCCAAATGTTTGAAAGTCCCTATGGATGTTTTCACATTTGAGTCTTCTTTAAATCTGTGCATACTTGAACGTTATTTTTCCACTGAGCAGGCTTTTTCAAGTGCAGGATAGACGTCACAGGTGAGTCAAGTCCCGTCTTTCACCGGACCATGTCGACGGGTTAATTTTGCTCATCCAAAAAATTATGCTTTTGAGTAAGTAGCCTAGAAAATAACTGTTTTAGGCTAGGTATGCCATTTTTTAATCTGCTGATTAAGAAGGCTATTTTCAACAAGGTGCCGACTGCTGAATGAGTTAAACTATATTTTGTGTGCACGACATGTTTAGAATACATTAGGTTTATTGCAGGCAATTTCACAGGCCTATTTTTTTTCTATCCTATAGCTATTTATTTTATTTTTTTATTTTTTTTTACATCATAACTGTTATTGGTTAACGTTCTTTACCGAACAGCTGTCATATTAGATCAATGGTTAATGCACGACTGCACGTGGTGAAATACACGCAACTTTGCAGTGCATTTTTTTCTCTCTCATAGATTTGGCTTAGTCTACCTGTTAATTATTTTCAACAATGTCCTGACTGTTTTAAGATGTTAAGTAACTTTTACTTGGTGATTTGAATTTAGAACAAGTTTTTAATGGTTGTTCCATTGATCCTGCACTATTCATTTAGTTGTTTTCAATAATTATGTCTGTTAAATATTCGCAAACGTTGATTCAGTGAATGCGTGTCATGTTCTATATTTAATGTACAATGATCATAATTGAAGGCGAGGACATCGCAGATAAATGCACCTTTTCAGTGGAATTTAGCATCGGATTTGGAATAGATTAAGTATTTTAAATGGGTCGCATAAACACACTTTTTTTTTTTACTGTTTTCTGAAGGTTGGTTTCTCTTTAGACTAGTCGACTAGTCGGTTACAAAACTTCCGTTTAAAAGACAGTCAAATTAGTTGTGGCGCACATTCCTAGTACAGATTCTGAATGTTGAATATATGTTAAGTTTAAAATGCACTTTATGTTGATGCATGTAGCATTAAAGTCCAGGTATTAATTTTAAATGTTGATTCCGTAATTAGAGAAGTGTTTTTTTTTTCTTTTGTTTTTTTTTTAAGTTAAGGATCCTGATGAAAATTAACCATGGTTTTACTGTAGTAATATTGTAGTAACCATGAACCAGAAGTAACCATCTGAGCAGAAATCATGTTTTTGATACAATTAACCATGGTTTTATAACAGTAATACTGCAGTTTTCATATAGTAATCATGATTTTACTCTATATTGTAATCATGACAGTAACCATGTTGATTTTGTGGTTACTATGGTTTTACTACAAATACCATGATTAAACTGTGGTAACTGTTGTAAAACCATGATTTTTGTGAAGGGCAAACCTGTTGAAGTGTTTACCAGATAGAGTATTCTTTGGATTTTGAAGTAATATTTTATTTATTTTTTTCCGAACATAGCAAATACTGAACCGTACCGAAACCGTGACTATAAAACCATGATACAAACCGAACTGTGAGAAATTTGAACCGTTACACCCCTAATATATATATATACAGTACGTTGCAAAAGTCTTGGGTACATAAGATGCTTCACAAAAACATTTGTCTTAAAATGGTTATTTATATTTTCAGCTTTAGTGTGTCAATAAGAAATATAAATTTTGGACTCCCAAACATTTCATTTGCAAATAGAATAGAATAGAAGAACAGGGAGCCCTGCAACAGATGGCATGGTCCCCACAGAGCCCCCCACTGAACATTGAGCCAGTCTGGGATTACAAGAAGAGACAGAAGCAATTGAGACAGCCAAAATATATAGAAGAACTATGGCAAATTCTCCAAGAAGCTTGGAACATCCTATCTGCCAACAACCAAGAAAAACTGTATCCAGGTGTACCTAGGAGAATTGGTGCTGTTTTGAAGGCAAAGGTGGTCACACCAAATATTGATTTAGCTTTTTTATGTTTACTGGACTTTGTTTGACATTAATTGATAAATGAAAACTATTTATGGCATTATTTTTGAAGAAATCCTCACTATGCAAAATTTTCCCAAGTGACTAAAACTTTTGCACAGTACTGCATGTGTGTGTGTGTGTGTGTGTGTGTGTGTGTGTGTGTGTGTGTATATATATATATATATATATATATATATATACAGGTGCATCTCAATAAATTAGAATGTCGTGGAAAAGTTCATTTATTTCAGTAATTCAACTCAAATTGTGAAACTTGTGTATTAAATAAATTCAATGCACACAGACTGAAGTAGTTTAAGTCTTTGGTTCTTCTAATTGTGATGATTTTGACTCACATTTAACAAAAACCCACCAATTCACTATCTCACAAAATTAGAATATGGTGACATGCCAATCAGCTAATCAACTCAAAACACCTGCAAAGGTTTCCTGAGCCTTCAAAATGGTCTCTCAGTTTGATTCACTAGGCTACACAATCATGGGGAAGACTGCTGATCTGACAGTTGTCCAGAAGACAATCACTGACACCCTTCACAAGGAGGGTAAGCCACAAACATTCATTGCCAAAGAAGCTGGCTGTTCATAGAGTGCTGTATCCAAGCATGTTAACAGAAAGTTGAGTGGAAGGAAAAAGTGTGGAAGAAAAAGATGCACAACCAACCGAGAGAACCGCAGCCTTATGATTGTCAAGCAAAATCGATTCAAGAATTTGGGTGAACTTCACAAGGAATGGACTGAGGCTGGGGTCAAGGCATTAAGAGCCACCACACACAGACGTGTCAAGGAATTTGGCTACAGTTGTCGTATTCCTCTTGTTAAGCCACTCCTGAACCACAGACAATGTCAGAGGTGTCTTACCTGGGCTAAGGAGAAGAAGAACTGGACTGTTGCCCAGTGGTCCAAAGTCCTCTTTTCAGATGAGAGCAAGTTTTGTATTTCATTTGGAAAACAAGGTCCTAGAGTCTGGAGGAAGGGTGGAGAAGCTCATAGCCCAAGTTGCTTGAAGTCCAGTGTTAAGTTTACACAGTCTGTGATGATTTGGGGTGCAATGTCATCTGCTGGTGTTGGTCCATTGTGTTATTTGAAAACCAAAGTCACTGCACTCGTTTACCAAGAATTTTGAAGCACTTCATGCTTCCTTCTGCTGACCAGCTTTTTAAAGATGCTGATTTCATTTTCCAGCAGGATTTGGCACCTGCACACACTGCCAAAAGCACCAAAAGTTGGTTAAATGACCATGGTGTTGGTGTGCTTGACTGGCCAGCAAACTCACCAGACCTGAACCCCATAGAGAATCTATGGGGTATAGTCAAGAGGAAAATGAGAAACAAGAGACCAAAAAATGCAGATGAGCTGAAGGCCACTGTCAAAGAAACCTGGGCTTCCATACCACCTCAGCAGTGCCACAAACTGATCACCTCCATGCCACGCTGAACTGAGGCAGTAATTAAAGCAAAAGGAGCCCCTACCAAGTATTGAATACATATACAGTAAATGAACATACTTTCCAGAAGGCCAACAATTCACTAAAAAAAAAAATTTTTATTGGTCTTATGATGTATTCTAATTTTTTGAGGTAGTGAATTGGTGGGTTTTTGTTAAATGTGAGCCAAAATCATCATAATTAAAAGAACCAAAGACTTAAACTACTTCAGTCTGTGTGCATTGAATTTATTTAATACACGAGTTTCACAATTTGAGTTGAATTACTGAAATAAATGAACTTTTCCACGACATTCTAATTTATTGAGATGCACCTGTATATGTATATATGTGTGTGTATATATATATATGTATATATGTGTGTGTATATATATATATATATATATATATATATATATATATATATATATATATATATATATATATATGTAACTTGTTTATTAGGTGCTACTAGTTAAAAAATCAAAAAATGACATGGAAAATGCACACTGTAGTCACGCGGGGGTCTCAGGAGGATAATCTGGTTAATGTTAATTTATGAATGCAATTTAATTAAAAAAAATTATTAGGATATGTTGAAATGAACATTAACCAAGATTAATAAGTGATGTAAAAGTATTGTTCATTGTTAGTTAATGTTAACTAATGTTAATGAATATAACCTTATAAATGTAAAATGTAACTATTTTGTAATTCAAGCAAGGGAAAATCAAGCACATAGTTATGGTGAATGTCGAGTTAGATTGATGTCAATATCACATGAATTCCTACATGCATGTTCACACTAAAGTCATGATGCAGAAAGCCGGATACATTTCTGATTAAATTCCACAGAAGAAAGTGTCTGAGTTCGGTATTGAAAATTTTAGAATTTTTTTCCATATTGTGATGCAAAGACAGATTGTGTCACATGTGGGGGATTGGTGCCACATTCAATTGTGGTGTGAAAGTTATGAAGATCTGTGTAATTCAACAGAGTACTGATTGGTGAGCTTTCCATTTTTCTATACCAGCATCTCTGCAGCTGTGTATAGCATCAGAAACTGTCTAAAATCTCTTCATTCACAACAGTCTTCATGATGAAAAATAAGCAGGTGCCTGGCTGTGTAGCACACTATTGTGCCATCCGAGTTATCTCTTCTATGCTCTCCTAGCCCCTCTGTGATGAGATTTTCTTTTAAATGAATGCATCTCCGTGACAGATACGCAATGTTGTGTGTCCTAGTCCAGCTGTGCGCAGCTGTTCCTACTGTCCCTTCCTGACAAAGAATTATGCTCGCATTAATATTTAAGATTTGGCACGGGATGCTTGCCGAATGCATTAATTCATGATTAATAAATGGGGGTAGGTTGTGACCCAAACCTTACCACACAGTCCAGATAGGAGCCCCCCACTGCTCAGATTGACTTGGTTGATTGATGATGTCTGGATCTATGCTAATTCACAAATGACTAAAAATTTAGTTTTTTTTTTTTTTAATGAAATGTTGTTCTTTTATATCCATTAAAGACACCAGTCATAGTAGCATTTTTCCATAGCTGGATTTTTATGGCCTCTTAATCAAATTCCCTATATGCTTTATATCATTAATCCCAAATTCTGGTTTAAAATGTACACAATGTGAAGAGCCCAGGATATGAAATCTAATTTAAAATAGCCTACCACTGGAATATAAAGATAAATAATGTGAGGTTCTTTGCAAAATCCCTTGAATATGAATTTAATCTTGAGTTGATCAAAAAAGGATTGTTTGCTTATGGTCTGCAAGTCATTAAATGATACTCATTGTGGAATATCATTCCAATTAAGCCATTTTTGATGGAGATAACTGTTGTCTATAGCACTTAAATAGGGTCTAAGTGCCTCACTTTCTGAGCACTAATCTAAGAGCATAGCGGGAGAAAAACCCATGATCAAAGAGTGTTTTATCTCTGTATCTCTGGTCTAAATGAGCCTGCCCAATAAGCCCACTCTCCTAAAAGATTTTGTTATCTTAAAAGGGCGTTTATAAATAAAATAAAGGGAAAGATTAACAGAAGAGAAAAGGTGGGACCAGTAGCATGGGCATAATGTAACTCTAGGCTGCCTGAAGTGAACTCCCCATGTGTCTCTCATGACAGTGTCTTGACTGATTTAAAAAAAAATTGTTAGTTAAGTTGGTGTGTATGATAGTATGGAGATACTGTATAAAGCATGCAAACTGCCTGTTCATATAGCAATGATTTGAATACCACAAAAGAGGAATCTACATTCCTCATCTACACTGTAACAGCATTTTCCTCCACCGAAAACAGAGACTTTTGCAAATGCTCTTTAGTACCACATACTTGGGAAACAGAAACAGTTTTCCACCAAAAATGCAGTAGTTTTGACATGGCCAGAGTTGTAAATAATCCCCTAAATCTCATGTTTTGGGTCTGTTTCAGGGAGCAGTCCATTGGACAGTCCACGCAATTTCTCTCCAAACACTGCTGCCCACTTCTCCTTTGTGCAGGCTCGCAGGTGAGTGACATCACAAGCCATAGGTCATAATGATTTACATATTAGATGAACTGTAGTTGGGTCAAAGAGCAATGGGCAAAATTCTTGCAATTTCTGTAGATTTACAAATATGGAGTCCTAGTAAAAATAAATTTTTTAAGAAGTTTTATGAATTCAGCAACTAAAATATCTCTTTGCTCCCCTTGCAAGTATAATTGTTGTTCGTTGTTGATCATCTGCTTGTTATTAAGCACCCAACTCTCAATTAATTTGTAATGTCCCATGAATCTTCTCTGTGGCTCTGAATAATAGCACCACAAATGTTAATGAGCAAATCTGAATTGGTAATTGAGCAGCAAAAGATGGTAATGCTTTAACAACTGGGAGAGAACACACAGAGCTGATGACCTCAGGCTTAATGAAAAGGATTTGTTTGAATGTCAGCCATAGAGCCAAGACCATTAAGTCATTGAGCCAGAATCACTCATGGGCCAACAGTGCCATCTAATGGACAAAGAACAAGACTATCTCAGAAGACCAATACTTAAGACACATGTGGCATGCCATACACAGAAATCAGATTTGGATGAATGCATGTGATTTGCTTGATTGGATGGGATTTGACATATGTGGGATATGTAGGTCATGAGAAAGCAAGAGATGTGCATAGTATCAGTACATAAACACACAGATGCCCCAACAGTAGTGTCTCTTATTAATGCTGTACTCTCTTCCATACAGTCATGGACACAGGGCTGACAGGTAATGATCACCCCACTTCCCTTTACGACATCATCTCCTGTGTCTGCTTGCAGCATGGCTGTCCATACTAAACATCATGTTTCCATTTAGTTAGAGCTGTCAGTCAGATCTGTTTAAAAACCTCTAAAGGCAACTTCATTTATGCATTGAATTATAAATTAGTAATCGTCCCATTGCAATCAGCCAGCTAAATACAAACAGCTTGACTGTGTGCTAAGAACTGATATCCAAACATATAAAAATATTCCACATGGTTCGCCTTCAACGAAGTCTGCGCTTCACATAAATCGTTAAATTTATTATACATGTATATTTTTGTGCAGGGATATCAAAAACAGCAATATTATATTTTTTGCTTTTTTGTGTAATATATTTGTATATAAATTATTCATAGTTCAAAATATAGTTTTTTAGGTTAATTCAAGGTTTATAAAACCCTGCTTTGTTAAAGTTGTACCTGTCATTGGTATCAAAATCACTGTACTAATTTCAAATTTTTTGCAAATTGTAATCGGGTTAGTTTACAGATAAATTAAAATTAGATCATAATTTACTCACACTCATATCGTTCCAAACCCATATGACTTTCTTTCTGAAGCGGAACACAAAAATAGATGTTTTAATGAATATCACAGCCTGTCTTTGCTATACTATGGCAGTTGATAGCGGTTTTCTTTAATAATAAAAAAAAGACCAAAATGTATCTTAAAAGTAGTCCTTGTTAAAGCTTTAAAGTACATTTCTATGAACTGTATGGAAAAGACGGACCCCAGTATTCATTAAAACATCTCCTTTTGTGTTGAGAAACAAAGTAATATGGGATTGTAGCGTCATGAGGGTAAGTAACTGATGAAAGATTTTTACATTTTTGTGTGAACTATTCCTTTAAATATAGCATGTAAAGTCATCTAAGTTTTTCATTTTGTACATTAGGGGTGGGTATTGATACAGATTTACCGATTTGATTCCAATTCACAAGCTCTCGATTCGATTTTGATTCAATATCGATCCATATGGGTATTTTTTTAGTTATAATTAGTGGTCGACCGATATGGGTTTTTTAATGGCCGATGCCGATATCCAGAGAGCAGGGTGCCCGATAGGCCGATACAATGCCGATATATCACCCAATTTAATATAGTAATAACAAACATAAAATTGCTAAAGAAATAATAAACTCTTATTTAGCACCATATTTTCTCAATTTCACACAAAACTACAAAAATTATATTGTATTTTAAATGGTAGATAGCAGTTTTGTTAAGCCGTCAAATTTTTTAAATTTATTTGCACATGAAGACATTGTTAATATATTAGGAAGAAGAAAATATCAGTACACACAGTAGTCCAGCAACCAGGGATGGCATGTCCACATTAGCAATCGCATTTTCCAGTGCGGATCCAGTGCGAGCCTCAATCTCCCGAGAGTTTAAACAGCCTGGATCGCCTGCTTGGATTTTCATAGGCCAGACCGTCATGATTTGTGAATGAGAGGAACTTTTGATCCTGAAGTTTTGATTCTGGCTGATAGAATACGCTCTTCAGAGGAAGATATTAAATGAGCACTCGACGGGAAGAAAATGCTGGATTTTCGTGAGGTTCATGAACGACATCTGTTTCAACGAGATATCTGCATATTTGCAAATGGTATATAATACAAGTTTTATTGATATTTGCCTTTTATCATTAGACAAGACAGTTAAAATTACAGGCAACTGTTGAGGAGAGAGAGAGGGAGAATGAAACAGGCGAGCACTTTAACATTATGAGCTCAAACGCGTCTGCCGCTACTCTGTTATGCGGACTGTTTAAATGACACTGTGTTGCACACCGGTCTGTTATTGTAGTAACACGATGGCACGTAACAACAAAACGAACCGTGACTGGTCGTTTACATGTCTCAGTCGCTTCACGTGCAAGCAGTCGATTCTCAGCGCCCTCAAGAAAGAAATCGGCCAAACGGGAAAATTTATCAGATAATTAAAGAAGTGAGAATATCGACCGATTTATCGGACTCTGCGATATATCGGTAGACCACTAGTTATAATGTCCCTTTTGCTTACATAACAAATACATTCTCACCCAGAAAATGCTGTTAATTATACAGGTGAGCTTCTAACTAGGTACAATATGAAAATATTATTTTGACTAATTATATATTACGTTTTTCATCATTTTGGTCACATTTTAGCTTTAAAAAATTAACAAATCAATAAGGGTTTAATCAATAAATATGATATTATATTGCATATATTATATTTGTTCCATGTTTATTGCCTAATTGTATAGTTTGTACTATTTACAGGTATTTACATTGACTTGTTGAACACGTGCTAAAAAACGTTACTGTCTCTGTAAGGAAACCTTGCATTTCTGTAAACTTAGCGCATGTTAACGAGAGAGGACTCGAATGGCTTTATCTCATCTCTGCTATGCCTGATTAGAATTAAATGTTTATTTTTTGTTGTTTTTAATCAACAACTGACTGTAAAGAACAGAAAGGGTATTATTTATTGACAAAGCGGTTGCGTGGGTCTCGTCCTTGGACACACAATTACACGGAACAACTTTTACTCTCAACCTACAGTGAAAGGATCTCGCTGTTGAATCGCTGTTGAATTACCAAATATATAACATTTTTGTCGCATAGCATAAAATTTGAATGCAAATGCGAGGGATTTCTTCTCATTGTAGTGGAGGGTTGTGCATAGAGTAAAAGATCGATTTTGGGATTTAACAATTGATATCTAGATCATTCAAATGAAGATCATGATGCATTGGGAAATAGATATTTTTACCCACCTCTGGTGTCCATGTACAGGGACACTGACTGTCTGCTGAATTCCTAATATCAGTCATCATTGGTTTATGTGCTTGAGTGAACATGTTGCTGTTGTGTGGAAAAATTCCATCATGTCACATCGGCTTTATTATCACTGCATGAAATGGCTTTATATGTGTATGTGCTGCTCCTGTACGAACATATACACATCTTTATTGAAGTGTGCAGGTAAATGTATCAGTGATCATCATTATAGTTGCAGTTTGATTAAGTTTTTGTGGAATTTGTTTTATTTAATTTTCTCCCAATTTGGAATGCCCAATTCCCACTACTTAGTAGGTCCTCGTGGTGGCGTGGTTACCTCAATCCGGGTGGCGGAGGACAAGTCTCAGTTGCCTCCACTTCTGAGACAGTCAATCCGTGCAGTTTATCACGTGGCTCATTGTGTATGATGCCACGGAGACTCCCAGCATGTGGAGGCTCATGCTACTCTCCGCGATCCACACACAAATTACCACGCACCCCATTGAGAGAACCACTAATCACGACCACGAGGAGGTTTCCCCTTGTGACTTTACCCTCCCTAGCAACTGGGCCAATTTGGTTGCTTAGGAGACCTGGCTGGAGTCACTCAGCACGCCCTGGATTCAAACTCGCGACTCCAGGGGTGGTAGTCAGCGTCAATACTCGCTGAGCTACCCAGGCCCCTTTTGTGGATATTTTAATCATATGCTTCGGTGCTTCAGTCTGCTGTGATTGTCTGCTTATTTATCAATGTTGGTTTGAATGCTGCTGGTGCTATTTCTCTTGTGTAGTCTTGATAATATCAAGAAAGAAATAAGCAGTAGTGTGCACTCATTAGTTAAAGGTATAGTTCACTGAAAAATTACAGTTCTGTCATCCTTTTACTCACCCTCATGTCGTTTCAAACCTGTATGAATTTCTTTCTTTCATGAAACACAAAAGTCGTTAGACAGAATGTTAGCCTCAGTCACCATTCACTTTTATTGCACCTTTTTTTTCCCAGACAATGAACTTGAATGATGATTGAGGCTAACATTCTGCCTAACATCTGTGTGCCACGAAAGAAAGTAAGTTGGAATGATATGAGGATATGGGTTTTGGACAACATGAGGATAAGAAAATTATGAAAGAATTTTTGGTGAACTATTCGTTTAACATGAGCCAAACTCTTGAATTTCTCTTTTCCTGGTTTATCCACTCTTTTAGGACAGATGGCCGCCGCTGGTCTCTCGCCTCTTTGCCATCCTCTGGATATGGAACCAACACCCCCAGCTCAACAGTCTCGGTGAGTGTGTGTTTGTCTGTTGTTGCCTGTGTTCTATTTGTAGCCCCTCTTTGTTGCATGAACCCCAAATATATGCAGCATTGTTTGGTATTGCATTTGATCTCAAGCCTTAACCTTGCCCTGAGGTTTTATCCTATTGACCTTTCAGTGGGATAAACTTAAATACAAAGCAGCTCCCTTTAGCCTGAACAATAGTCAGTGGCCTCATATTGATGCATTCGCTTTAAAAGAGTTTTGTCCCCAAACTCAGTCAGTAACTCAATCAGGTTTTTCAATCCACAAAAGCCCAATGAAAGTCTACTTAAGAAAACATCTACTTATTTAAAACTAAATTAGTCACCTTTTAAAATTGGATTTATCGCTCAAAAAATGTTTGGAAATTAAAAAAATACAAAATTATATATATTTTTTAAATATATTTCATTAAAAAAAATGAAGCCTTTTTTTAAGACCAAGTCTTTTTGCATTGTGGCAATATTTTCATGACAACCAATTCTCTCAAATTAACAATCAACAATATCCCGCCAATGAAGGCAGTTGATTGATAGTCAGGGCAGCCTATGCAATGACTTCTATCCTTGTAATCCCTCCCTCTCTGCTTCTCACAGTCATCATGTTCATCTCAGGAGAAGCTGCACCAGTTGCCCTTCCAGCCCACCGCAGACGAGCTGCACTTCCTCACCAAACACTTCAGCTCGGAGAGCATCACGGATGAGGATGGAAGGAGATCTCCAGCCATGCGGCCCCGCTCCCGCAGTCTCAGGTACACACAAACTCACACAGTCCCATTTCAAAACAATCAAAAGTTGGCCTTCAACGGAACATGATGCGGTGAGTGTGCTATTGTCAGCTGGGCCCTCAGGCTCTCACTCACTCCTAAAGGCCAAATCTTCAGCTCTGACAGGAAACTGCCACACCTCATTCTCTAGACTCTTGGCTTCCTCTGCCAAGACAGCATTATTCAGCCTTGGCACCCGTCACATTGATGCCTCTTTACTCTTCTTCCTTCACACTTTCTTTATGACTCTCTCTGTCTGTCTGGGGGAATCTCATGAAACCTGTCAAGAACATGTCCAGGTCATATTTCACCTCAAAATCAAAAGAAAGACTTAAGAAGGTATATTTTTGCTTGATATTTTTAGGATATTTAAGATATTTTCGCATTGTTACAATATTTTCAATTGGCAATTTAGCAAATTCTTCCTTTCCCAAGTGTCATTACCATAGTGTTAAAAAAAAAATATGTTATTTAAATGGTAAAGTATTTATAAATTGTGGTGGTGTTTTGGTGTAGTGCCTTAAATTCAGGCTGACTTAAGGGAAAAAAATATTTGATCACAGTAAAAGAAATTACTGTTTTATACTAGCAAGTATTTAATGAGAATCATCTTTCAGAATAATAGTAATAAAAAAAACAAAAAAACAAGTGAAACGTTCAGATGCATTACGGTAATGAGAATTTTGATACTGTAATAGACTGTAAATATTCTTTTTGCAAAATATAATTTCTTATTTTATATCTTTTGACTTTGGATTGAAATGGAACCTGGACATGTTTCATTGAGATTCAACCTGTCTTGTCTTTTTTTTTTTTTTTTTTTTTTTTGGCTACTCTCTTTTTCGACAGTTGAGCTATTTGGTTCTCCAGTAGTCACTCACATGTCTCCAGACCTGCTAGCCTGAATCATTTCTTCTCAGCCACTAGTAAAGACACTACCTCCCTTATGAACCTCTTATCTGTAAACACATCTCTCTTTCTCTCTCTCTCTCCCACCCCACTGTCTCTTTCTCTTTCACTCTCTGTTAAGATGACTTATTCAGGAAACACTGGCCTTCCCTCCTTCAGGATCTAGACACACTCAGCAGGGGCTTCAGCACTCCAGAATTAGATTCATAAATATTGGATGAGGGAGAGAGGTTTGCTGTTGCCACATCTTACAGATTACTTCTTCCCAGGATTATCCATTTCTCCTGGTGAAAGAAGGGACAGAGGGATGAAAAGGCTGTACAGGGAAGGAGAGGAATAGAGGAATTGTAGTCAAAGCCCAAACTGGTTAATTAGAGATGAGAAAATGGAGCAGTATTATGCTAATTTCATGGTCTTGGAAAGCAGACATGCAGAGAGAATTGACAGAGGTGATGCTTTGTGCGTAGACCGCAGGCAGTTCTCCATCATTCTCTTTCTTTTGGTCTTTTACCTTACTCAGTCAGACACATGCACACACACATACTTGTAATGAGTAATGAGCTCAACATACAGTGGTCATCATCCATCATCCATATGCCATTTGGTAGCAGTAGCTGGATGTTTCCAGTAAGAATATTATTCTAATGAAGAGCTCAATGCCAGAATATAAATCTCACAATCTGGATTCTTTCCGGCTAACCAAGCCAAGTCTGATCCTAAAATTAATGTGTCAAAGTTAATTACAATTAACCAGAATAATCAGAAATGTGTCCAAAATGTGTTTGTGTGTGTGTCTTGTATGGCTTTTTCTGTGTTTGGGTTCTCCCATGATCTCATTCAAGAGTGTTTGTGTGCAGACCATTTTGTCACGGCCAATTAACTAGCTGATTTCCCTGCTCTCCTGCTCCTCGGAGGGATTTAGAGGTCACTTCTGTGCTCAACTGTGACACATTTACACACTCTCATCCCCTCCTCTCTCTCTCTCTCTCTCTCTCTGGCAATCCCTCCCTTTGTTTTTCCTTTGTTCCATGTGATAGCATCTCACTGATAGTCTTCACTAGAACAGTCAGAGTAATAAATGCAAAACAAGATTTGTACATTTTCTAAAGAAAATGTGAGTGGTGCTTGCTTGTGCAAAACTCGACACCACAATGCTAGAATGTTGTGGGAGGTTGCAAACATGTTCAGAGAGATTTTTAGCATGTTGCTATGTTAAAACATGTTTTAAAAGTGGTTGCTTTGGTGTATTGGGTCATTGCTAGGAGGTTTGGAAGAGTAACAGCACAACTCTCCAACAAGCCGCACGACTTGAGGTATCATTCATGTTCGTAGGACAAATTGTGCAGTTATTTGTGCACTGCGATTAAAATGAGCAATAGTTATAGTGACGCTTGCCTTAACAAGCACCATTAATTCTTTGCATACTAATCACACTGAAAACCTCTAAGCTTTGTTCCGAAACTCCCTCTGTTTGTCTTTTTATATTTCTTTATACAAATGCAAATACTCTCTCCCCCCTAACAAAACGCATATGCTGTCCTTAATTTAATTAAATCTATTTGGCTTAAAACTGTAATGAGATTCTTTTTCAACGTCAAGGTCATTTTTAAAAAGAAAAATTTCTTTTTAAAGAAATTTGCAAGGACATTTGTGATTCCATCACAGAAAAATAATAACATTTGCTAATTATCATCTGTCTGAATATTATTGCCCCTCAGGTGTTAATTCTTTATTTTATAAAAGTAGAGGATCACGCCAAGGCATTTTTTTTCCTTTCATTTTTGCCATCTCCTTTCTCCCTCACTCAGCAGAAATATTCTCAGTGTAATTGTTAATGCAGCTCCCTTAGGCTGCAAATCAATGTCTGTCAGAGTTAACCTTTTCTTACCGCACCCGTTGGTCTGATCGTAATTTTTGATTGAAATGGCTCTCAAGTAGGTTGAAGATTTGACTAGAATATTTCTCCCCTGTATCTTATTGTTATGGACACACCTGTAGATGAGCCAATTTAATGTGTGCATTCGTTGGCACATTGCTAAATGGCACCCTGGAGGTTGACCAGATGTGCTATGGTGAGTATGTGTTCATTCAATCAGATGGGCTAATAGGAAACATGAGCCTTCGATTGATGACTAATAGCATTACCTCATCCTTAGGGTCACATGGCCAGCTTACCTTCCCTAACAGGAGTGACTCATACGATCACAGCTGTATCTGTAATATATTTCCCTGTATCAAAAGCACACAAACACACACCAAACAATAATTAAATACTTCCTGTGGAGCATCTCTTGCTTTATCACATTGGTTGAAGATGCTATTTTGACATGAATGTGGTTAGATTGGTCAGAATACAGGTGTTGCAATCATGTCATTCAGGTATATGTTATTATAATGTTTTTGCTTGAAGGCAGAGGAACATTATGGCTGAAATGATAAGATCTATAGGCTTGACCTTCTTAAATATAAAAAAAGAAAGACATTTCAGGTCAGACCCTCTGCAGGGTTCCAACTTTATCTGCTTATTTTTTCTGCACTTTCAGCCCTGGGCGCTCACCCATATCTTTTGACCATGAGATAGTCATGATGAACCATGTCTACAAGGAGCGTTTCCCTAAGGTGAGCTCTAAAACAACAGTGATAAACTTGCACAATTGAAGCACTCTAATGGACTATAAAGCTAATTTTCACATCTTGTTTCTTGATGGCTATTACTACTGTAACATCTAACTAATGTTTTTTTTTTTGTTTTTGTTTTTTTGGCATCTGGAAGCTTCTCTGTGGATTTAACTGTTATTTGCAGAATTTATTCCAATATACTGGAAAGCATTTTAGAGCCTGTCACCTTCTCCTCTGTCCCACAGGCTACTGCTCAGATGGAGGAACGGCTGGCTGAATTCATATCCTCTTCAGCCCCTGACAAAGTCATGCCTCTAGCTGACGGCGTCCTGAGCTTCATCCACCATCAGGTCATCGAACTATCCCGTGACTGCCTGGACAAATCCCGCGAGGGTCTCATCACCTCCCGCTACTTCTATGAACTACAGGAGAATCTTGAGAAATTGCACCAGGATGTGAGTATCCAAAGACAGTTGTTTATATGTATGGGTAGGTTTATTTAGCTATACTTAAAGGACAAAATTGTCCCCAAAGGTTAGGTAAATCTGGTTTAGTCTTTCTTTGGGGACATCTGAGGATGTCTTCAAAGTTAAAAATTATTAATATAATACAAATTCATATATACACTGGTGGCTAAAAGTTTGGAATAATGTACAGATTTTGCTTTTATGGAAAGAAATTGGTACTTTTATTCACCAAAGTGGCATTCAACTGATCACAATATATAGTCAGGTACATTAATAACATGAAAAATGACTATTACAGTTTGAAAAAAATGTTCAGAAATTCTTAAACTACTTCAAAGAGTTCTCATCAAAAAATCTTCCATGTGCAGCAATTACAGCTTTGCAGATCCTTGGCATTCTAGCTGTCAGTTTGTCCAGATTCTCAGGTGACATTTCACCCCATGCTTCCTGTAACACATGCCATAGATGTGGCTGTCTTGTCGGGCACTTCTCACGCACCTTACAGTCTAGCTGATCCCACAGAAGCTCAATGGGGTTAAGATTCATAACACTCTTTTCCAATTATCTGTTGTCCAATGTCTGTGTTTCTTTGCCCACTCTAACCTTTTCTTTTTGTATTTCTGTTTCAAAAGTGGCTTTTTCTTTTCAACTCTTCTTATAAGGCCTGCACCCCTGAGTCTTCTCTTTGCTGTTGTACATGAAACTGGTGTTGAGCGGGTAGAATTCAATGAAGCTGTCAGCTGAGGACATGTGAGGTGTCTATTCCTCAAACTAGAGACTCTGATGTACTTATCCTCTTGTTTAGTTGTACATCTGGCCTTCCACATCTCTTTCTGTCCTTGTTAGAGCCAGTTGTCCTTTGTCTTTGAAGACTGTAGTGTACATCTTTGTATGAAATCTTCAGTTTTTTTGTGCAATTTTAAGCATTGTATAGCCTTCATTCCTCAAAACAATGATTGACTGATGAGTTTCTAGAGAAAGCTGTTTCTTTTTTGCCATTTTTGACCTAATATTGACCTTAAGACATGCCAGTCTATCGCATACTGTGGCAACTCAAAAACAAACACAAAGACAATGTTAAGCTTCATTTAACGAACAAAAAACCCTAACCCTAACCTTTATCCTATGAAAGAGCCATGGAGGTTGTTATCGAAGTAAATAAAAGAATCTCTGCAAACACAACAGTGCTGCCCTGTCATAATGATGGAGAAAGGACCTCTTAAAACTATTAAAAGAACAAAACAAGCCCAGGTGGTACTTGTGATAGAAACCATGTATTTTTCAGCCTATGTAAGACGCATTTTAATTATCACAGAAGCATGTCAAGTCTTAACTGTCACCAAAATGCAGAATGAGATGCTTTTCTTTGCAAGTGCTCTTCATGTGGAGTTCAAAGCGGCACTGGGGTTGACGCCCTGACACGAATCATGATTGCTGTAGATAAGTTGATAGCCACAGTCTACCAGCTGATTGTGGAAGATGAGAGTTTAAGAGATTTAATGCCCATTGCAATGAAAATGCAACCTATGGGGCAATTAGTTCTTTCAATTAGTAAATTTCCCAGTTAGACTTTGGGAAACATTTAATGTTACTTAAATTGGTGCTATTTTAGTGCATTTCTATCTTTATACTGTGAAAGGCTTTGTTTGGAAAATGTTAATAAAGCATTATATTGTTAAATTTGGTGTTGCTTTCTTTCCTAAGATGGAAATAAATGCATTTCGACAGGAAAAGAAGTGTATGTAGTGTCAAATTTCAGCACTTTCGAAATCTGTGATTATTCACGATTTTAAAAAAAAAATTACAAAAATGTGATTAATTGCGATTTAAAAATTTGAATCGACTGACGGCACTAATTCAGATATAATCAAAAATGTTTAAAAAATAAACTTTTTTTTAAATCCTAAAAATGCATAAAAAGGTTGTCTTTTAGGGTTAGGGTTTCTCTGTAGTACATATCTTTATATGAAACAATAAAAGTCTGTTATCTCCTCATATAGTTAGTATGGTAAGTGTGGGGAATATGTAAGAATTTGACGGCATATCTTTTGGAACTATTGACTTCCGGTCACGCATGGTTTCACTGAGGTCCTCCCTGTAGTTCCTCATCCATAAATCAATTTTTCTATGTGTCTGAAATAGTGGTGATGTCATCACATCAGGGCAGAGGTCATCTCTGGACAACCGAGCTGTCATAAACACATCAATCGCTTGTGGTCCACGTTTCTTGTCTCTATTTCTTTCTTGTGTTGCATCTGTGGTCACCTGTCACATCTGCATTAGTCAGGAGGCCGGTCGCTGATGTCTTGATTAGCTCAGTCACAGTGCCACAGGGGCATTAGCTAGCTTTATGTCTCCCAGACGTCCCATTCTAATCCTCCCAACCATGTGTGTAGGAATGTATGAGTGTGTGTGTGTTGTGTATGGTCGGAAACGGGGGTGCAGCACCTTCCTGATTTTAATTTCACACCCCAGTAACCACCGCTGTTGACGGATGAGTATCCCAGACACCCAAGAGGAGGTTGCAGTGAGTGAGAGACAGAGAGAGAGAAAGGGAGGGTGGAAGGAGGGATCAGGTCAGGTTTTCCCCTTTTTTGGTTGGTTATCCATAACCATTCTGTTCCTGTTGCCTGCCAGAATCGAAATTGTGCGTGTGCATGTCGTGATCTCATGCAATCGTTGCGCTATCACCACTTTCGCCACACGTGTGCATGTACTTGGCATTCAGGCGAGTAGGGATGACATCATCCAAGCTGTGCTAATTGGCTGGTTTAGTTTGGGCGCCGATGGTGACAGGTGGGCCAGACGGGGATCGCGGTATAAATCGCATCTTCAGCAGGTGCGCTCAGGAAAGCACGCATTCCAGACATCTCCATTTAACACTTCCTCGCTCAGTGAGAGGATGTCCCGCGTTTCATGGCAGAGGCGACTGGAGGAAGAGGAGGTTCTTCAGCACATTTTAGAGCGCTGGGAGCAGAGCACGCTCCAAAATCATGAGGACCTAACAGTTGAGTTTCTCATTGTTTTCACTTTGCAGGGTTGCATGGTGTCAAGGTCGGAGTCTGATCGTTAATGTTTTATTTTGGTTAAAAAAATTTAACTCAAAACGTAGGTTTATATTCTTGATTATCTATACCTGCTAGAGTTCTTTTTCCATTGAATTCAGATTTTGAGTCATTTTTTTTTAAATTATATTTATTTACTTTATAATTTAATAATAATATTTATTATGTTGTTTTAATATTGTATTAATATTAATGTGTATCATGTTTTAGTTTGCGTTTTTCTTTTTGTTGTGAGGTCTTATTGACCTGGAGTGTTTGAAAAGTTAATTGGCTTCACATGCTTAACTGGCCATTTGTCTTGAGGTCAGACTGGTTGAACCTTTTTAAATGACCAGTCTATATCATTCAGTCTCCCATGGTTGCATCATTAAAATCCACAGGAGCCAATCTTAAGTCCGTTTCACTTTAGTGACCTGTCACCATGATGCCTGGCCCTCGAGGAATCCTGGCAATCTTCTTTTGACCGTATGCATGCTGGAAGCATCTCCTCTAAATTTCCTCTTAGGCAGTGTATGCTAAACCAAGACCTACATCTCACTCTTGTAACTTCTTTATGTCTATAGTGT
Source organism: Myxocyprinus asiaticus (assembly GCF_019703515.2). Lineage (NCBI taxonomy): Eukaryota > Metazoa > Chordata > Actinopteri > Cypriniformes > Catostomidae > Myxocyprinus > Myxocyprinus asiaticus. The sequence continues at coordinate 22,283,621 of NC_059352.1, forward strand.
ATTTACTCAGTGCAGAGACTGTTTATTACTGCGTGTGTGCAGTTCACTGGTGATTTTATTACCTGGATAAATTATTCAGAGGCTGATTAGTCATCCCCTGGGGTGACTGTGCTGTCTGTCAGAGATGGCTCTATTACAGTCAGCACACTGTTTAACCATCTACTCTATCCCATTGATGAACTCTCCCCTTTCTCTTTTTTATGTACTGTCTGGACACTTCATTCACCCAAATCCATTTTTTTGGTCCTTAAGTAGATACAAAAGATTAATGACATTAGCGACTACTTTGAGACTGACAGCTTTTGAGTTTTTGACTGATTTTGAGCAAATAAAATTTTGAAAAATTGAGTTGGCTGTGTTCTGAAAAAAATATAGTGTGTTGCACACTGAATACTGAGCATACCATATATGCAAATAAGGCATACTATAAAAATATAAATTATAAGAATTATTTGTGAAATGCTTTATGATATGATAAATGTTTCAAACAATGACCTCACTACAGTACATTATCACATGGTCTCATGTTGTTGCATGTTCTCACTATGTTGCAGTTCAGCAAATACCGTCCAGTTATTATTTCAGAATTAAATATTTTTATTTTTTATTTTTTACATTCATTAAGTTTTTGGTAAAAATGTCCTAACCTTTGGCAGTCCAATCAAATATAGAGTCAAGAAAGATATTTTAGAAATCAATATTTATATCACTTGCAGTTAATTTGTCACTGTGGAAATGGAAGATCAGGTCAAATGCATTGAATTGTGGCATACAATATTCCACTTTGTGTGCTCAGGTTGTATACTACTAATTTTGGTGAATGCAGTATGTCATTTGGGTATTCCATGAATGCATGCTTCATACTATAGTTCAAGTAGTATGCCATTGTTAACATAAATTCTCTTCTCTGTTTCTTTCAAGGCTCATGAACGCTCAGAGAGTGTGGAGGTGACTTTTGTCACCCAGTTGGTGAAGAAGCTGATGATTGTCATCGCCCGGCCCGCCCGGCTACTGGAGTGTCTGGTAAGGACTGATATTTTAAAGGCCTCTATCTTCCATCCTTGATATTATTTTTGGCAAGACTTAAGAACATAGTTAATGAAGTACAATTTCAGTACCATTCAACTGAAATGCTAAATCTGCCAGGGGAAGTGTGATGAATCAAGGCTGCATTGTAGAGCTGCAAAATTGACAGTGATGGGTTTGATTTTTATTTTAAAAAAATCACTTTGTGGGTGATCTTTTAAAAAAGACAACAAAGCTACACATTTTCTTGTGGTCATTCCTGCCATAGATTAAGTTTGCTTTGGCAGTGTTTAATAAAACCACAGTACAGTTGACAAAAATGCACACATGCCAACACAGAAGTTCCTGAGGTTTCCACATTGAGCAGCAGAGCTCATGGTCATGGCCACATGTGTATTTTGAGTAATTTGGTGCAGTCAGCAGTATGACAACATACTGTGCAGCCCAGTGCTGATGGAGGACCAGCAGCTGAGAGAGGAAATCACCTGTTAATCTGTTCAATAAATGCCAAATACCTCATTGTGACACCAGGAGTCAAACCTGCCTTAACTAAGCACAAGATAAATATTCCAAACTGTTCTATAAATTAAAGACAGTGATTTTGGCACTTCTCTTTGTTCGCTTGTTTTTTTTTTCCATTAATGATTTAATTTTAAAACAGTTGTTTGTTTAATACAATAAGCATTGTTTCATTTGTGGATTGCCCTAAATGATTAGCTATAGGAGAGATCAAAAATATGTGTCCCATAACAAAAAAATATCTAAAAACAAAATGTTAAGAAAGGAGAAAAGACAGAAATATGATAATGTGATGATGATGAGTATTTGACTGGATCAAGGACCAAAGCTGCAACTGTTGTAACAGTGATCATTTAAAAGTTTGTCTTGAAATAAAATACTCTATGTATTAAGAGGGCTAAATAAACAAGTGCCAAAAAGTACCATGATATTACTATGGTTTTTGGACATGGTACCATGCAAATACTATTTTGTTTTTATTTTTTGTGAACATGTACCATGGTAATACGTCAAGTAATTTTTATTTGTATAGCGCTTTTCACAGAAAATCATGTTGTAATGTCTGTAATGTCTTAAACGTATTAAAGTCCCCGTTGAGCAGTTTCATTGAAAAACACAAAAACAAATAAAACATGGAATACCATGGCATTATTTGAAATACCTTGGACCATGTTATTACCATGATCTATGACTATGGTAATCATTCAATACCATTGCATAATAGTGGCATGGTTGTCACCTAATTCAAATAGTGGTTAGTTACTGCCTTGTGTTGATGTCATATATTTCTTTCAGCAGTGGTTTAATTCTCCCTGTGTCTATTGTAGGAGTTTGATCCAGAGGAGTTCTACCACCTGTTAGAGGCTGCTGAAGGTCATGCTAAAGAGGGTCAGGGCATCAAGTCCGACATCCCACGATACATCATCAGCCAGCTGGGCCTCACCAGGGACCCCCTTGAGGGTAAGAAACACTGACTAAAGTCATTGGTTTTAGATTCTTAGATCAGAAAGTAGAATAACATTTGTGTTATTGTGTTAACACCTGTCCATTTCCTTTTCTTGTTTCTCTCTGTGTTGCTCTAGAAATGGCCCAGCTGAGCAGTTATGATAGCGGTAACCCTGAAACACCAGAAACCGAGGAGTCCACAGAAGTGAGTAATAGAATTCTTCAGAGAAGTCTTCAATGACTCTATCGACTCCTATAGAAACATAAACTAAGACCATGTGCCTGTATTTGTGTGCAGAGTCGAGGAGCTGCCATACAGCCACCCCAGCCTCAACCCAAAACTAAAACCCCTCGTGAGGAAGACTTCGAGACCATTAAACTCATCAGTAATGGAGCTTATGGGTAAGACAACAGGATCCTACAGCTTCAAGAATGATTATAAATTCCCAGATGTTACACCTTTAGAATGCCATCATCTGCTTACTATCTATGACAAATTGTCAAAGGATAAAGGACAGTTAAGATGCTAAACTGTTCCACGTCTCTGTCCACTTAGGGCTGTGTTTCTGGTGAGGCATAAGGAGACCCGTCAGCGCTTTGCCATGAAGAAAATCAACAAGCAGAACCTGATCCTGAGGAACCAGATCCAGCAGGCCTTTGTGGAAAGAGACATCCTGACATTTGCTGAGAACCCTTTCGTTGTCAGCATGTTCTGTTCCTTCGAGACAAGGAGACATCTGTGCATGGTTATGGAGTATGTAGAGGGTAAGAAATACTCATCAAATGTGCATGGAGATTGTGTATGCTCATGGGATACACATTGAAGCTGTTTGTGTGTGTTTGTCTGAAGGTGGGGACTGCGCCACTCTGCTAAAGCACATTGGAGCTCTGCCTGTGGACATGGCACGCATGTACTTTGCTGAGACAGTTCTAGCACTGGAATACCTTCACAACTATGGCATTGTGCACAGAGACCTCAAACCTGACAAGTAAGTGCATTTAAACCAAGCTGTGCCTAAAAATGTGACCATATTAATGTAGGAATATTTAGCCTCCTATCCTTAATGTAAAAAGTATAGTTACTGTAGTTATCTCTATATTTCATCTTACTTTCAAAGAATAATAAAATATATGCTTCTTAGACTGTAATATAATTGGTAGACTCTGATACAAAGTTTCAGATGGATAAATTCAAATTCATTAATGTCAGACTAAGAAATTGCCTGCCTTTCTACAGTCTCCTGATAACATCAATGGGACATGTCAAACTGACAGACTTCGGCTTGTCTAAGATTGGATTAATGAGCTTAACAACTAATCTGTATGAAGGTCACATCGAAAAAGACGCCCGTGAATTTCTGGACAAACAGGTACATGTGTCTTCTGGGACATTATTTAGACTTTTTGCCTTATAATCTGGGATGATTATATATAAAATGAAACCCTGGACTTCTCAAAACTCTGCTTTTCTTAATCATGGTCTCATTCTTTCTCCAATCAGGTGTGTGGTACTCCTGAATACATAGCTCCAGAGGTCATTCTGAGGCAGGGCTATGGTAAGCCTGTGGACTGGTGGGCAATGGGTGTGATCTTGTATGAGTTTCTGGTGGGCTGTGCTCCCTTCTTTGGGGATACACCTGAGGAACTGTTTGGACAAGTCATCAGTGGTTAGTGTCATATAAAAATGAAAATACAAAAAGTCTGTATTACATGTAATAGAAAATTTCATTTCTGTTGCATGAAATGTGATATCAAATAACTTACTGGTGTTGTTATGGAAAGTCCCCTAAGAAATATGGTTTGTTTGGTTTTTTAGATGAGATAATCTGGCCAGAGGGCGATGAAGCTTTACCTACTGATGCTCAAGATCTCATCTCCAAACTACTGAGGCAAAACCCTCTGGAGCGTCTGGGAACAGGTCCGCTAGAATGCACACTCACACAGACACTCACTCCCCTTGATCTGTTCTTTGGTTTATTCTTAGAGGAGTGACTTGACTGATCTGCTGAGATTAATACTGTATGAATCAACCTGAACAAAAAATCTTGAAAAGGCTCTGCCTTTTTTTTTTAAGTGTTATCCCACAGCTGTTCTCTGAGAAATATTTGAAGAAATCTTCTCTCTCTCCCTCTCACAGGGAGTGCGTTTGAGGTGAAACAGCACCGGTTCTTCACTGATCTGGACTGGAATGGTCTTCTAAGGCAGAAGGCGGAATTTATCCCTCAGTTAGAGTCAGAGGATGACACTAGCTACTTTGACAGTACGTCTTCACAGCAGGGACTATAGTAGAGTAAAATTTATAACAAGACACACTTGCATTCTTCAGTATCTGCTACAGAGACACACCCCATGGAGTTACATTCGCTAAAACACAATTTGAGATTTTTCTCTCTCTTTTTGACCTTAGCACGCTCCGATCGGTATCATCATGTGGACTCTGAGGAAGAGGATGACACAAATGAAGATGACCATTTGGAGATCCGTCAGTTCTCCTCCTGCTCGCCACGATTCAGCAAGGTCTGAAGAAACAAACACTCAAACACACTTAAAGGAGGCAACAGCAATATGATAAAGATGTTCAATCAGTGTTCAATAAATGGTTACATTTATTAATAATAATTAGAATATTATAATAACTATTCATATGCCAAGTTGAAGCCACAATTAAATTAAGTGTATAAATGTCATTGCATTAGGCATTGTATTAGTTAATGTTATGAACTACACCTGTGCTTAATCTGCTAGGACACCTGTGTGAACCTGCGGGTAATTGATTTCATACATAAAAGTAATTGCAAAAATAGCTAAGAAAAACACTATCATTATCTGTTTGCAGATACCACTTGGTTTGATTTGTTGTTATCTAGTGCAATGAAATTCATACCATTTTAACACTTTTAATACTATTTATGGTAGCCAAGTAACCTAGCTAATTGGTGCATTAATGTAGACTTCAATTGATGTGCAGTTACAGGTGTGTGTGTATCGGCTATACAGCGGTTTTAAATGTGGCTCATTTAATAAAGATTTAGAGTTGTAACTATCTGTTATATTAGTTGCAATGAATGTGTACCTGTAAACGAATAAAAATGATACGGGTTATTATCAATATTGCTTGTTTCTCCCTCTTTACCTCTGGTTCTTCTTTTTAACTCTGTCCATCTCCATCTCCCTTTTAAACACTTTTGAAGAAATATTTAACAAAGTCAAATTTCTTTTAATTACTCTACTTTTTAATATATTTTAACTTGTTTTTTGCCATGAAAGTAGCATTGGAAGCTGGCATGGTGTAAAATCACTATCTAACTAACTAACTAACCATCTCCCTTTTATCTCTTTGTCTCTCCATGTCTTTGTCAATGTCCCTCTCTCAGGTGTATAGTAGTATGGAACGCTTGTCCTTACATGAAGAGAAGCGCACCCCTCCTCCCACTAAGCGCAGTCTGAGTGAAGAGGGAGGGGAGCGAATTGACAGTCTCAGTGGCCTGAAATCCCGAGACCGGAGCTGGCTGGTGGGCTCACCGGAGATGTGAGTGGAAAAACCTGAAATGATTCTGAACAGTAAATTAAACCGCTAAATAAAACCAAAAGGAATATGCATAGCAAGTCAAAAAATGACATGCGAAATCCATGATAAATGATCCATGATCCATTTTACTAAAATAATTATTTAAAACATGTTAAACCACAATGTGTACAAGTGCACAAAACAGGTTGAAGAGCGAAACAAAAGAAAAGCTTTTTATTTGTATTTTTTTACAATTAGATACTTTAAATGCATTTTAATGAATTTAAGTTAAGCTTTAAAGAAATATTTTCATGACCAAGAACATTTTTGGGAACAGAAGTTTATTTTGACTTTTCAATTGTAAAACATAGTATATGCTAATTCAGTTTCTGAAAAATGTCCTGTATTTGTCATACTGGAATGAATATGTTTGATCTCTTGCAGCCTACGGAAGCGGCTCTCTGTTTCCGAGTCCTCTCACACTGAAAGCGACTCCAGTCCGCCTCTAACAGTGCGTCGACGCTGTTGCTCAGCAATCATAGAAATGCCTCGATTCGCCATCTCCAGTGAAGAGGATGGGGGTGTGGCAGGCAGGAAGACCCCTATGAGGGGCCCTCGCATGGAAGATCTGCCCCAGTCCATACCAGAGCTCCCTGTAGAGAGAGAGCTGAGGCTGGATGAATCGCCCACCACACCAGGCTCCACATCCAGCCACATTAGCCAATCCACACTCACACGTCAGTACTTATTGAAATTACTCTGCTAATTATTATTTCTTCTAGCATTAGCCCAGGATTGTTCAACCTAACAAGCTGATTAAGACTTACATGTAGTAAAGTGTGAAGAGTTCTTTATGCATGTAAAACACTGGTATTATATCATAATGAATCTAGGGTTCTTACTGCCAGGGAAATCCTGGAAATATCAGGGAGTTTTAAAATTGTGTTTTCCAGGCCTGCAAAAAGACATGGAAATGAGTAAAATCTTGACAGTCATGGACATTTTTAAAAATAAATACACATTTTTCTAGAATCAAATTCATTTGTGTACCGAGTCTGAATTTGTATGGTTTTTAAAAATTCGTATCCATTAATTACAAACAAATGGAACAGTTTTGGAAAAGTTATGTAAATGAATTGGACAAAAGTGTAAGAACCCTGTGAATCATTTTGATAGCTTGGCATTTTTTGTGTACACATCACTGCTCATGTATCACCTCTGTTTGTGTGTATATGTTCAGCGGGAAGCTTTGGTGATGTGTTAGATCGGGGCTCTCCTCGCTGCAGTGTTGAGGGTTCTGAAAACTCCACTCCTAAAGCTATCAGTGACCTTGCGGCCCGCAGAGCTCGCCATAGACTGCTGTCAGGAGACACCGAGAAACACACATCACGCCCACTCAACAAGGTCATCAAATCAGCCTCTGCCACCACCCTCTCACTCATGATCCCTACTGGTAAGTGCTCATGATTGGTCACCATGATTTGTTTTCCTGGATCAGTCACTTTTGTTGGTCCTGGATGAACTAGAAACATAGTCCATACATTTGTTTATCTCAACTTTAACTGTAAAATACCCCTACATATTTCCCTATCCTTATAAATAAAGTTGATAGAAATGTCGTGCCATGACCATCAAGGATGTGGCTAAATTAGTCACCACATTAGATTGGCTGTCTCTATCTTTTAGATGTAGTGTATAATGAATTATCACAGAGCATCTAACAGGTTAACAGAAAGAGCCATTTCTTTTTTCTTTTCGTTCAGATCACCATGGTGCCTCTCCTCTGGCCAGCCCGATGTCCCCTCACTCTCTGTCCTCCAACCCCTCATCACGTGACTCCTCACCCAGCCGAGACCTGTCCCCTGCCGTCTGCAACGTTAAACCCGCCATCGTCATCCACCGAGCCGGCAAGAAATACGGCTTTACCCTGCGTGCCATCAGGGTCTACATGGGTGACACAGACATTTATACCATGCACCACATGGTCTGGGTGAGTATGTCAGAGACCTACTTATACTTCAGTGATGCAGTTAGATTTAAAACCGCATGTGGTTATGAGTGGACAACTTGTGTGGCTTTGCAGCACGTGGAGGACGGGGGACCTGCCCATGAGGCTGGACTGAGAGAGGGAGATCTTATCACACATGTTAACGGAGAGCCTGTCCATGGACTTGTGCACACAGAAGTTGTAGAACTCATTCTCAAGGTTTTTACTCCCACGATCTGATGCATCTCATCATTTTTGATATTGTTGATAATATTCTAAGGATTCGTTTCTCTTCTCTTCTTTTTTTTTTTTTGCAGAGTGGCAGTAAGGTGTCTATCTCTGCTACACCCTTTGAGAATACTTCCATTAAGGTTGGCCCTGCGCGCAAAACCAGCTACAAATCCAAAATGGCCCGGCGCAATAAAAGAACCAAAACCAGAGAAGGACCAGACAGGTGAAGTCCAACATTTAGTTATCTAAATGTTTATATCCAACACAATTTATCCTAAGTTTAATTCCTGAGACTAACATGTTCTCTCCCAGTAACTGGCTATATCTTCTTGTTCACTGCAGTAAGAAGAGAAACTCGTTGTTCCGTAAGATCACTAAGCAGGCGACCCTTCTCCACACCAGTCGCAGTCTCTCTTCTCTGAACCGCTCAGTTTCATCTGGCGAGAGTGTCCCTGGGTCTCCCACGCACATGTCCCCTCGTTCACCGACACAGGGCTGTCGTTCCACACCTGACTCTGCCCACTCAGGTGCACTCTTCAACCTCCTCTCACAACAGTTTTCATAATAATACAATTTTACATTAATTGTATAAACACAATTTTTAAATTCCCTGTGATGACGTTGGTATCATGAAAAGGGGGAAATCAAAATAAATCAAGATAAATAGTTTTGCTGTTTAATTTCATTAATATTCACATTTCTTATGTGAGCTTAATCTCTAACCTATTACCTTCTTTTCTAATACAGTTGGTGGGAACTCATCCCAGAGTAGCTCTCCCAGCTCTAGTGTTCCAAACTCTCCTGCCAGTTCTGGTCAGATCAGGCCCAGCTCCTTGCATGGTCTGGCCCCCAAACTGCAGCGCCAATATCGCTCCCCTCGCCGCAAGTCTGCAGGCAATATCCCCTTATCCCCACTGGCTCGCACACCATCCCCCACCCCTCAGAGTACTTCCCCCCAGCGCTCTCCTTCGCCTCTGCCAAGCCACACACTCATCACTTCTTCAATAGGCCAGTCCTTCCCTGTCAAACTCCACTCTTCGCCTCCACTAGTAAGACAGATATCCCGGCCAAAGAGTGCAGACCCTCCTCGCTCGCCTCTGCTCAAACGTGTCCAATCGGCAGAGAAACTTGCTTCTTCTCTTTCTTCATCATCATCTTCTCCCTCTCCCTCCTCTGCTACTGATAAAAAGCTGCCAGTAGGTGCCAGCCGCAAACACAGTCTTGATACCTCACATTCAGAGTTTAAAAAGGAGATGCTGCAGCGAGACCTTAGTCTGCAGAGCCTGCAGGAGTCTACCAGTGAGACTCTACTGGTAGGACGAGTGTCTCATGCAGAAAAGGGCAGCCTGCAGAAGGGTTCAGTTCGCAAACTGGGCCGACAAGATAGTTCTGAGTCTGGAACTGGAAGTCTGGGACTTGTTTCTGGGAAGAGTAAACTAAAAGACAAGCTGTCTGCCATACGCCAGGATCGTGCTGAACGCCGTGAGTCTCTTCAGAAGCAGGATGCTATCCATGAGGTGGACTCCTCAGAGGACGAGACAGACGAAGGCTCAGAAGACAGCCAGGATGGACGCAGGACAAGCTATGTTCCTCCTAGCCATATCCTGCGGCCCAGTACTGTAATGGCCTCCCCCCATACCATCAGGAGGGGACCAGCAGCTCCACCAACACTAGGCCTGGTACCCTCCACTTGCGCACCCCCAAACTCACCTGAGCCCAGCAGAGGACTGCATGTACAAAGCCAAATTACCACTCAAACTTCAACCACAGCACCAATGCAAACTGCGGCCAAGGCCCCAGAACAGAATCACACAAAACCCTTAACATCTACTGCAACCCAGGACTCCTGTTCAACACTAGCTGGAGACTTGAGGAAGGGAGAATCAAGGCCACAGGACTCTCAATCCAGTGTTAGACCTTCTCCACCTCAGCCCAGCCCTCTATCCAGCACCTTCTCAACCCACGGCAGCGCCTTTACCGCCGTTAGCAAAGACCCATTTGTCAAACCCACCACACCTCCTTTGGATCGGAGGACCCCCAAAACTTCTGAGCCTAAGTCCAAAACTAGTAGCACTGCTTCAGTGGTAGCTAGGGATACCCCTGTTGCTACCACACCGACTGGAGGCATCACCAAGGAGATGAAGGAGGCTGACAACCGCAGGCAGGCTGCAGCTGCCGCTGCCACAGCCTCTGCATCCACTGCCTCTGAGAGCGGAATGGACAAAGTTGTATCTCAACTAGCCACTGTGGCAAAGAGCGTGCTGGGCCCTGTCAAACTCAACATCCCAGGAACTAAAGAGGCCCTGGATCGGACAAAGGATCAGCATCCCGAGTCAAATGCCACCCACCCAAAAATAAAAGAGCATCGTCTGGAACATCCTGATTCTACTGACCGTTTGTGTCAATCTGCTGGTTCTGGCTCCCAGTCTCCGCGGTTGACTAAATCTCCCTCTAAACAAACACCTTCCAAACTTGAGCCAGCCTCAACTTCTCAAAGGTCTGTAGAGGTTCCAGGGACCTTCAAAAGTCCTACTCCAAACTCTCAAGCTGGGGAAGAGCAACAGGACCGACCAGGGACTTTGCAAAGCAGCACCGCACCAAGGTCTAGGTCTGAAGCTCAGTCACAGGCCCAGGCAAAACCCAGTTCCACTATGTCACAAGACAAATCCAACAAGCCAACGTAGCAGCACTGCAGAAAAATCTGTTTTATCCAGCTAATTTAGCTTGCCTATTAACGGACAAATACACATTGTAACAGGGCAGTTTCATGTCAGTATCCTAGTGAAAAGATTGAAGGGAAGATAAGAGGGGGGGAAGAGAAAGAGGTGTTTACAGATAAACCAACAGTTTCATTTCAGAATGTATTATGCTCTGCCATTTACAAAATAATTGAGGCTGTGTAATTGTTCTGAATTTCTTGTTACTTCTTTTAAGCATTTTTTTTCTCTGCCTCTAGAAAATCTGGAGAAATACATGCCCACATACAGTATATTACCTCTTCATACTATCTCTGTATTATTTTAAAGATCTTCTCTGTTGTAGGTATTGTTGTGTCTTAAAGCAACACTTTAAAATTTCACTTGTATGTCTCAGTGCTATTCATCTTTGGAAGAAAATATATTGCAGCAATAAGATTAGCATATGCCGAGCAATTTTTACAAACACTAAGTTAATATCATTGCACCCATAGTTTATAAAGACAAAACAAACTGCATTTTCCACCCCTCACTTGCACTTGTGTTGGTTTTCAGGAAATTGGATGTATAATGTGGTAGAATGATGGCCATTAGTTGCATAAATTATACCCTAAAGAGCAATTAGTTTGCACATCATAATTTCTAGATCAAGTGTGTGGTTTTGTCCTTTTATTTTCAGGGGGTTCAGCAGTTTTCAAAATGTCAAGCAGGCCATTGTTTTTACTTTGCTTATTTTATTTACAGTCATTTTAATATCTGGACCAATTTGCTGTCTCCGTTTATTTGTTTACCTCTGTTTTTAAAAGGCAGACTTGTACCTGGAATGTATATGTATGTGTCCCTGTGTACAGAAAAGCATGTCTGAGTGCATGTTTACGTGGGTCCTTACAGTATATAATGAATATTAAAAAAAGTCTGTTCTTTGTTAGTTTTATGGCCTACGCAGTGGGAGGGTGTTTTTGATTAGTGTCCTATCTTTGTCATATCAGCTATGTCTGATTCAGACCTTTACGAGGCAAAGATGTATTTGCACAAACCATTTTTATTTTGTGTCATTAATATGAAAACCAATAAATACAGTATCCAATTAGATCCCAGGCTTGGTTGGGGTCTTGAGGGGTTTGACCAGTAAGTAGCCTGGGGTACCTTGTCAAATTATCCAGACATAATGATGTGATAACACCATAAAGTATTTAGAGTGTGTCAAGTGTAACCTGCTCCTGTGGAACCTACTGAGCTTATTCGTATTTTCAATTTATTTTGCATTTACAATCAAATAGCATAATGGTCTGTACTAAGTTCACCACCAATTTGTGAGCGTAGTTCAACACGTGCCCTTGTTACAAAAAAGACCTTGTTGCTCAGAACAAGTAATGCTATTTCCCACACACTCATGTGCTACTTATGATCCTGCCTTTATGGAAAATTTCTAGTATTATCTGTTAGTCTATATGACTAATAGTGACTGGAGTCACATGATGATCGTATGTACAGTTATGATATAACCTTACTAATGTTTTGTCCAGATGAAATGTGAATGGATGTCTTGAACATTTACGCTTCTTTATTGGAACCCAAAGGAATGGAGCTGTTGATAGCACTGTGGCCTGAAGCTTAATTCCTATTTAACCTAATTAACCTGGGCATCATGAGCAGTGAGACAATGCACTTGTAAAGAGAATGGTATTTGGTTAAAGTTGGAAATGCATCTGTGGACTGTCAGGTTCAAAACAAAATTCACTCGTGTCTAAAGAAAATCGATCAGTCTTACAATCAGTCGGTCTTACACCCCAGTGGCCAAGGCATAAATAAACAGTTTGTGTCCTTACAAAAGAAGACCAAATCATTATGTCCTCAAGGGATGACCTACTGTAAATCACTCCATAGGTAACATTTTCATACCTAGATTTAAAGCTTAGTCCCAGAGCTACAGAGAACTTGAAAATCTCATTTTAAACTGCATTTCTAGGGCTTATAGAACCTGCCCTTATATGTTTACATGTGTTATAACTTGAGAGATCATCTGTAAACGGTACACTAGTGTATTTTGTCTCAATGCCCAGACACATATTGTATCTTAGATTATGGTAGACCACTAGTGATCACTTATTTGGCTGGGCTCCATTACAGATTTTACAGTTAAAGGCATAGTTTACCCAAAAATTTAAATTCTGTCATCATTTACTCACCCTCATTTTTCTTTCTTCTGTGGAACACTAAAGGGTATGTTAGGAAGAATGTTAGCCTCAGTCACCCTTCACTTTAATTGTGTCATTGTTTCCATACAATGAAAGTGAATGGTGACTGAGGTAAACTATGACAGAATTTAAATCTTTTGGTGAACTCTCCCTTTAACACTCAAAACTGTCACATACTGTGTCTGCATTTTATTTTACACAATGACAAGCCTAATAATTTTGAAGAACGTGAATGCAATGAATTCATCTTTACTCCCTTTGCTAAAGTCAGTAGCTGCTCTGGGCTATGAAAGTGAGTGCGAACTGCCTTTTCACATACGTGAGGTGGATGATAATGATGCTTGGGCTATTTGTTGAGGTGAAGTCAGGTGTAAGAACGCCTGAGGTGGTCATCCATCAATGTCCCGCAACCACATGCCACCATGCATGCACTGGTGAAATGTAATCTCACACACACCGTCTAGAGCAAATTCACCCACCACATCTTAGCTCTGGCATAGCTCAGCTCTTTATGAAAGAAACCCTTTGCAACATACACATTTACTTACATCTTCCCACTATTAATATACATATACACTCATCAGCCACTAAGTCCAACTACTGCCCTCTCAACATATCTGTGTGTGTGTGTGCGTGTTAGATCCAAATGGCAGCACAGATGGCTCACTTTTATGTAGATATGTTAAGTCTAGTATTCTGAGTGTTTACTATAAAAATAATTGAAGTTAAATGGTGCAGTGGCCACTGCCTTAGACATGACACATAGCTGGAATGGGACAATGTGTATTTTAAGAGTTTACATTCACATAAAGTTGTGATGGAGTCAATGGTGATACTATGGAGTTGTGGATGTAGGACACTGTTCATGTGTCCATCATGCTTTGTCTTCTAAGGCTAAAGGAGATGTGGCATGGTTGTGCAGACACAAATGAGTAAAAATGGGCAAAAATGTAAAAAAAAAAAAAAGAACTGCTAGAGTTAAACCAGTGCAATATCTTACAGTTTTCTATTGTGGTAAGACGCATGTTTGTTGTTAATCCTTCCTTATGAAAAATAAAGATTTTTTAAGGAAATCGGCTCGTTGTATTTATTTATTGAGTGCAAACATTTGGCTCATATATTGCTATTGCTTAATATACATTGCTATTAACATAAAAGTGTTACATTGAGCAGAGCTGACTGACTTTTATTATTATTTTTGTTTTAAATCAGTGGTTCTCAACTTTTTTAACTCCAAGGTCCCCAACTGTCCAAGACAATATTCAAAAATACATTAAATTAAATGATAAAGATACCATTTTAAGCAGCCAACGATATTAACAGTGCCGCAATACAAAATTATAGTAGTAAACCTGCATAATACACGGCTTGAGCTAAAAAAAAAGGTTTTATATTTTTATTAGGGCTGTTGATTTAACATTAATTCAGTTCAATTAATTATACAAAAAAAAAGTTACTTTTTTTTACGCAGAAATATTCCTACCATCAGAGCAATTCAAATTAATAAAGTACCACATTCATGTTTTTACAGGTCCCAGTCAGTAGGGGACAGTATGTGCAGCTGTACAGGCAACGAACCACAAAGAAAAAAAGCTTCATCTGGATGTAGGTTTTGACCCGTGACACAAATATATGGCGTTAGCATATCCGCAGAAATAATCTGCGATGGTTTTGTTAAACAAGCACTATTTGGGGGGCTTGGGTAGCTCAGCAAGTAAAGACACTGACTATCACACATGGAGTCACAAGTTCAAATCCAGGGTGTGCTGAGTGACTCCAGTCAGGCTTCCTAAGCAACCAATTGGCCTGGTTGCTAGGGTGGGTAGGGTCACATTGGGTTAACCTCCTCGTGGTCGCTATAATGTGGTTCTTGCTCTTGGTGGGACACATGGTGAGTTGCACATAGCATGAGCCTCCACATGCGTTAGGTCTCCATGGTAACACACTCACCAAGCCATGTGATAAAATGCACAGATTGACAGTCTTGGGCAACTGGACTGAGGTGAGCCATTATGCCACCAGGAGGACTTAGAGCTCATTGGGCATTCCAAATTGGGGAGAAAAGGGGAGGGAAAAAAACCAAAACAAGCACCATTTAAGCACAAGAAACCATTTTCTTATATCACTTACATTTGAGAAGAGTCGTCTGACTTAAAGTGTCCAGTCAATATGCACTTCAATATCTCACCGGAAATAGTAGGTCATGAATACTGAGGATTCGGACATATTACTCCATTGGTATACTGTTTTTGGCATACTGTATTGTAGGGAAGTATGGATATTCAGCGACACACAGCTTAAGTTTAACTTGACACAGCATCCTAAATACATTGTTTATAATATACACAGCTAAAGTGAGACGCTCCAAAAGTGTCCGTCTGACACGTGTACATAGTCCTTATAAAAGTCTACCTTGGACAGATTGACGAATTCAACTGCAAGATGAATTTCTGTGGACTGTAGGCCAATGCTTATATTCGATATCATGGAAATAAACAGCTGAATATTGCCTTCTAAAGCCACTTTTTGTATTGTCTACATTGCTTTACTTGTCTTCCACAATAATATAATGCATTTTAATTATCTGAATTATATTTACTTTATATATTTATCATTTGCTGAATATAATTGTTTGTAATTATTTAATCATTATATATTGAATTATTGTTATTTGGGGTCTTTCTCAGCAAATATTGATATACTGTATGTGATAAATTGCAATTCATTAAATTAATTGACATGTCATGTAATTCATTTGATTAAAAAAATTTTAATCGATTGACAGCTCTTATTGTTATTGTACTTTTCATTATAATATATTATTGGGATTTGATGGATAGTTTGTCCAAAACTTTACGAACTGCAATGTGTCTGATGGCAGGAAGTTTTGTTAAAGAATGCCCAAAGTCAGCAACATTTTCCATTGCAAAAGGTGCAGATAAAAGTTGAATAAAAATTATATATTTAGCGGTTAAAGTTGAAGAATTCAGTCTCAAATCCATTTACCCTTTCACCCCGTTAAATGAATCTCTAATGGACAGATATTTAGGTATTTGCATACCCACCTGTCATTGGCTCAGGGAATTCTGTTATCTTAATTAGTGTTGAAGACGATCCACGAAGGTGTATACACCATATTAATAGACGTTGCCAGCAATAATAAAGCCCATTAGATGCTGGTGTGTATGCTCTCTCCCAGGCCTCCCAGATGGACTGAGCATATGTTCGAGAGCTGGATGCCCCAGGGCAAAGACAAGAAGGTCAGAGGTTATCCTCTCTGCTTAAAAGGCGCCCACCATGGGGATAATTGGACTCTGTCCTGGCATCAATTACCAGCCTCCCATCACCAAGCCAGGATAATGTTGTCACATTTAGTGAGTATATATGATGAACTTTTGTGCTGGAACGTGCTCTTGCTTACAATCTCCGATGGCACACAAGCCACTGGAGGATGAAGATGCTCTTATGACTGAAGATGTCTCTTCCTCACATCCCCTCCCCCCTCTTCCCCTGTCTGACAGGCAGCCAGTGCAGCTGATGGATTGTCGGCTGAGTCTGTTTCTGACACCCGCTCTACATGACCGGGTAAATTCATTCCATTCCTGCCTCTCTCTTCACAGACGCCCATCCCAGCTTTCTGCTAGCCTAATGGGGGGAACAGGCCAAATGGATTTCAGAAGAACAGTGAAGGGGACAGGGCCTCAGGAGGGCAATAAATTCTCCCCATTTCAGAATTTTTTTTCCCCAATCCTCTCACTTTTTTTCACTTTTAAGTTTTCTCAAAGAGATGGAGAGGAAGGAGAGAGCCTTAAACTATCGATTCTTTTTAAACGTGACAAGTTTAAAACAGGTACATGAATCATTCAATCTTATTTACGAGCATGCACCACATATGTTGAACATTAACCTTCAAAACTGACGCCGGTGCACTAGATAATAGGATACATAAAAAATGCTTTCAGTTGTTCGATCTGAAATTATCCATTAGCAATTAGTTTTACCTGGTTATAGTATGGCGTAGAAGAATGGCAGGTGGAAGCTGCATTATGGGATAACTGCTCTCTGTGGTACCACGTGCCAAGTGTAATGAGCCTTATTCTGTGTGATAAATGTGCACGCACTCCCATAACCTGTACTGTGTGCAGACTTGATGTTGCCTGGCAGGCAAATAGTGTGAAAGTTCTGATGCTGAGCGCAATAAATTAGCCCATAGTGAGAAATAGAGAGGGGTATTGGGATTTCATGGTTTGCTAATACTGCACGTCAAGAAAATGGTGAAATGAAGGATCTGTGAGACTGAGGACTTTGATAGTGAAAAGACCGTAAGCTTACCAGTGAACTGTGTTTCTTTATTAGTGGGTCTGTAGCAAAGCCCTGAATCTATTTTTGTGAATCAAATTTAACTTGCAAATTTATTTTGCGATAATAATGGGCTAACGGAACATTATCCCACTTATTACATAACTACTTGCCAAAGAAAAAATAGACATTAAATACTGAATTAAGTTGAAATTATTTTAATGTGCAAGAAGAAAGAGACCACAGATTAATATGAAAGTAGAACAGCTATGTAGGAAATTGGTTGCCAGAAAAAAAAAAAAAATCATATACTATATACTGTTTAGTGGTCATTATTAAAAAATATTTGACATTCATAGTACTGATATGATTGAACATTTAGAATCAGGTTTTTGAGAGAGCTTGTGTGATAATAGAAATTAGACGATATATCAGTTCTGCAATAAATCTGTGCCGATAGCTTATTTTGGAACTATTGGTAATCAGCAGAAATCAATGCGCATAGTTCTCAAATAGTTGTTTTCCACAGTGGGCGATGTTGGAGGGTTCTGAAATATGCCTACAGCAGAGATCACATATAAAAAAATCTCTGACATTTTGTGGTGACTTGCTGTGTTTAAATCTGTCTTCACTGACATTATTCATATTTATATCACAGGTATGATGAATGCTTGATTCTGATTGGTTGACAGACATTCTAAGGTGTGCAATTATTTTCCAGCATCTTATTCCAATATCAGTCGACCTCTAATAAAAGGTACTCATTGTGAGTCAAACTAAACAGGACATTTTACTCAGCAGGAAGAATGGGGTGGAGGATAAAGCAGAACACGATGTCTTCATGTGACTTCAAGTGACTCATTGCTATAGAACTGTATATAGTATTTGGATAACAAGGGTGTTGTCAGTATGGCATACAATGGGAAACTGATGTTTGCAATTGTGTTAGAGCAACATTTATATAAACATTCTGGTATAAAGAACACTGTTTCTTCCTATTTTTCTGCATTCTGGGTTTTACTTGTTTTTAAAACTGCCATGCAAGTACAATCATCTGTATAAAATGATTTAGTTTTTCTCTCATGTTGACTGAATAACTAGATATGGTTACATCTCAAAACTCTCCCTTTGTAGGGGTTAATAATGACAGATGGGAGAGTTGGGTCTGTATGAGGGTCTGGCCACTGGGGTCTCCATCACTGTCACTTTGATTGATTGGGACATCAGCCAAGATAAAAGATCCTGTCTTCCCTGCATGAGAGCCCAGCTCCCAGGAGAGAGGTGAGAGAGGGACCCCTCCAAAACATACACACCTGCAGGTACATATGCTCATACACACCTGCAGGTGGTCTCCCTGCTACCTTTCTCTTTCTAGCCCCAGAAACACAGATGTTCCTCCTCATGTATCTCTTGAGATTCGCTGTGGCCTATAACACTCAACTGATGCGTCATTTATTTTTTTTCTCTCTCTCTCTCTCTCCATCTTTTTTTTTCTCTATTATTCTCTCCTTTGTCTGGTTATGCCATCTCCTACATTACTCTACTGATAAAACATTAAATTTGATGGCACAGATTCAACTGTGTTTGTGTGTGTTTTTGCCCCGAGACTCTGCAGTCTTGATATTATTAATAATTCATCAAGGTTCTGTGTTTCTGAAAATCCCTATTGGCTGCCTACCTATAATGTAGGTCTAAGTTCAGACTTCAGCACAGAAAAAGAAAGTTAAAGTCCTTGATCTCTCCTTAATGTTGCTCACCTATCCATTCATCCACACAGTACATATATACAGTATTATGCATCAACTTTCTATGTAACCTACTGTATATAAAACACTAAGAATAAAGCCACACAGACTGTGTTGACTTGCTTTGCAGCTCATATACAATCATTTTAATCTTTTTCAGGGCTTTGGTTTTGAAAGACTCACTAGTAAGTGACACCCTCACCCAAAGAATAATAATTTGCCTTTGTATAGTAATGATGGTTACACGGTTAAGCCATAGGAGGGCAGTATTTGATTGAGTCATGTGTTTAAAAAGCCACACAAAGACATACCTCATGCTTCACATTCAGTATTAGCTTCATTCCTGTTGTACTGCTACTATTTTATTCCTTTAAGCCATTGCTGCTTAGAGCACATCTGACAAAGCAAAACAAAATTAATAAACACATTAAATAACTTCGATAAATACAGATAAAAAAATAAATAAAAAACAAATAAACAAATGAAATATAATAAAATGTTACTTCAATATTTTAGGGAAATAAAATCATACAAATATCCTTTGATAAGAATTTATAAAAGCAATATGAAATACGTAGGCTATATTAAATTTTGTAATAAGATCAGAGTCAATTAATCTTTAAAAAAAAATGTATAAAAACATAAATAGAATTTTAATTAAAATACAACTTTTAATAAAAGGTTAAAAAAAAAAAAGCTACACAGTCAAGTTGTGACTGTCACATTGTGCCCCTGTGGTCACAAAGAGAACTGCAGATTAAAGAACAAAGGCCCTCAACAATTACCTGCAGCAAGAGAATAAAGAAATTGACAATTGAAAATGCTGTCCATTGAGTGCCCATCATTTCTTAATTTTCTGAAAAGGCTTATATCAGTTTTTTTAATTACTGTTCAATTCTTTCCATTCATGTTTCCTTACTACATCCTTTCTTCTTTGATTCCCTGTCTATTATCCTCAGCAGCCTGGAGAAAAATAGAAAGTTCAGGAAGAGTTTGTTAAAAAAGTTTGTCTTAGTTTAAAACATGACTGTACTGGTTTTTGTAATTCAAGCACTGTTACCCAGTTAATTACGTAATGTAATGTAAAGATATCAGGGTTACTGAATAAATCCCAACATGCTCCTACAGTTGAATGGAGTCCAAAGAACAGGCTTTTTTAGAAGAACTTAATAGAGTTAGGCAGTTGCTTGCTTAAGTGCTGGCCACTTCAGACAACACAGTGAAAAATTCAGTGAGTAAGAGAATAAGTCAGGAGGGACGCATTAATTGATTTGTTCAAGTGAGGCAAATATTTTCAAGGCAGAGAATTCAATTTGTTGTAAGTGAAAAATGAAAGGGGCAATCAATATTTTCCCACAAACAGAAAAAAAGTTTGATGTGATTTTTAACATAGTTACACAACATTTGAGTCGAGGAGGTGGAGAGGGGGATGATGTTATTGTCTTAGAATAAACTAGTCTTATTTCTTACCCCTAAAATCTTAATTTTTAATAGGATTGAAATATTTCATAAAACAGAAAAGACATTTTTTTTTTTTTTTTTTTTTTTTTCAGTTGTCTCTGGATGAAAGTATAAAGTTTCTCTTGATTCAAACAGATTACACAGAATATTTGATTTGCTGCTCATGCTCATGAGAGCTAATTCTTAAAATACATAATTTCAGAAGAACTGTAAAAAACTGAGTAAGCTTTGATCAGAGGTATCTCATTGAAACCTTACTGTTTTTCAAAACCTAACTTGCAGACATTCCTCCTCTTTTACTTATCTTTCTTTCCAATTTCCAACTTAAGTGTTTTTTATTGGCGTGACAGTTTTTATCATCAAAGCTTTTGCAACATAGCTGGATACAATAACAAATTGTTCAATGTAAAAAAAAAAAAAAAAAAGGCAAACATTATACAACATATGCCCTACATATACTGTATAAGATAATGCACAGTCAGCTGTTAAATATAAAACAAAATACACCCAGACAGGGTGAACATGAATTGGCCACGACTGACCAATTAGAATCAGGTACTCCAAAGAGCTGCATAATAGAATGAAATAAAGAGTGCAGAACAAGCTAAAAGCAATTAACAAATGTAAACAAAAAGGAATAAATCAAAGAAGTCATTATTTAAACAAATAATTATAAAAGATAAAGTAAAGATCAAGAATAAGGGCCCTATTTTAAGAGCATTAGCGCTAAGCGCAGCGCTATGCTTTAAGCCATAAGGGCAAAGTCAGTGGGCATGGCCATGAAGTTTTGGTATTTTCGTGCATGCATGTGCTAAGTCTAGGCGCAAGTGGTTTTGGCAAAATTACGCGCGCAAAGGGCAATTTAACTCTGCTCCTGTTATTCCACCGTCTGCGTCCTATTACACTGTATTGTCTATTCCCTGTCTAGCAACAGCGATATAAACAAAGTATATTCATAAGAAGTTGGTAGTGTAAATGGAATGCAGTATATGCAATTAAATAGAAGAATAGAAATATGGACTCTTCTTGAACTGTTTCCTTAAAAGCGCCACTTCATTTACCAGGGTTCGTACACATTTTGACTAGTAAATTTCCAAAACTTTTCCATGACTTTTCCAAAACTCTTTTGCAGCATTTTCAAATGTTTCTTCTAGGGCTGGCAATTTAATGTGTTAATTCGGTGCGAATAATTATATTTAAAAAAAAAACACGTTAAACAAATTAACGGAATTAATCATGTCCCCGGACCATAATAAGGAATATTTCTAGCATCGGAGCAATTCAAGATTAAGTACCATCTGTTTTCAGCAGGGGGAGTAAGCGAAACTCAAGCTGCATTGGCAAAGCACAACTGTAGACCAAACCGCAGGCTTGCTTAACAGTACTTGCAACATCACAAGGTGAGAACGTGTTCTTGCATTCAAACACTTGATAGAGCGCAAATCAGAACACAGGGATCTCGAGACATGTTCTTCTAAGTTTCAAACCACATTTTACTTGACACAGCGACCTAAAAACACTGTGTTTATGGTGCAACGCAACCAAAGCACTCTTAAAGCGTTCGTCTGATGCACATTTACATTGACGCACCCTAAGAAAATCCCTTATAATAAATATATCTCTGACAGATTGACTAATTCAATTGCTAAATGGATTTTTGTGGACTGTAGGCCAATGATAGTAGTATACTCAATAATATGTAAATTCACATATTGCCTTCTAAAGCCTTTTTTTTTTTGTCTAATCAAGGCTTTACTTGTCTGCCACAATAATGTAATTTTAATGAATTATTATTTTTATAATATTATTTTTTTTTTTGTTGTTGGGATTTTTCCCCTTTTTCACCCAATTTGGAATGCCCAATTCCCAGTGCGCTTTTAAGTCCTCGTGGTTGCGTAGTGATTCGCCTCAATCTGGGTGGTGGAGGATGAATCCCAGTTGCCTCTGCATCTGAGACCTTCGACCCGCGCATCTTATCACATGGCTTGTTGAGCGGTGTGGAGGCTTCACACCATCCACCGCGGCATCCGCGCTCAACTCACCACGCGCCCCACCGAGAACGAACCACATTATGGTGACCACGAGGAGGTTACCCCATGTGACTGTACCCTCCCTAACAACTGGGCCAATTTGGTTGCTTAGGAGACCTGGCTGGAGTCACTCAGCACTTCCTGGAATTCGAACTAGCGAGCTAGTGAACTCCAGGGGTGGTAGCCAGCGTCTTTTACCACTGAGCTACCCAGGCCCTCCTTATTTTTATAATTATTTAGATATAACTACTTATAATTATTTGATCATTATATATTATTGTTATTATTGAATTCTTGTTATTTGAGGGGCTTTCTCAGCAAATATTCATATATGCGATTAATTGTGGTTAATTTGATTAATTACTCACCTTTTCATGTAATTCATTCAATTAAAATTTTAATCGATTGACAGCCCTAGAGTCTACTCATTTATGAAAAATAAACTTCAACATTGTGTATATAACAGTCAAAACATACACCTTATACAAAACCACAATGATTATGATAATTCAAGAAAGTTTTCTTTCTTTCTTTTCTTTTCTCTTTCTTTCTTTCTTTCTTTCTTTCTTTCTTTCTTTATTTATTTTTTGTTGCTGTGAACACATTGTTTTTGCTTTGTCTTGTCCTTTCACCACATCTTTTGGATGTCTCACTGTCAGCTTTTTAATGCCCAATTAACTTTTTTCCTATTCAAACAAATAGTGTAAAATATACCGGTACGTAGGTTAGGCTTTTACAATAAAATGTTAATCACTGGATGTAACATTTTAACTCCGAGTACCTCCCGAGATGGTTTGAAATTATTTGCAGTTCTTGCAATCTGTTTTCCGACCACTGATCACAGAGAGAGAAACTCTTCATATGCGCATTCTGTGAGAAGCTCTTAAACTGCGAATCAGACATGTGCATCAATGGCTTTTCTTTCATCAGTTCTTCAAAATATAAACTGTTACTTATAATATCAGTGATCAGAGGAATGTACATTCTATCAAGTCTTTCTGCTCTCCTGATCTGGAATTTCTCATGCTTCTGTGTCAACAGAATTCTGGCTACCGAGGGAATTCACAGCAGTCATTATCGACACTCAAGGAACTGTATGGGAGTATAAGTTAGCTGGAAACCACACACCCTGAGGCTGCGTTCATTGTGACCGGGGACTTTAACAAAGCCAACCTCAAGACAATAGTACCGAAATACTACCAACACATCAGCTTCAACACACGAGGGGACCGGGTTTTGGAACATTGCTACTCTCCCTTCCAGGATGGCTACAAATTACTCCCTTGCCCACCATTTGGCAAATC
Organism: Myxocyprinus asiaticus; assembly: GCF_019703515.2. NCBI lineage: Eukaryota > Metazoa > Chordata > Actinopteri > Cypriniformes > Catostomidae > Myxocyprinus > Myxocyprinus asiaticus. The sequence goes on from NC_059352.1 coordinate 22,307,570, forward strand.
GGACCACTCTTCCGTTCTGCTTCTGCCCGCTTACAGGCAGAAACTGAAACAGGAAGCACCCGCCCTCAGAACGATCCTGTGCTGGTCGGACCAATCAGATTCTATGCTACAAGACTGTTTTGATAACGCGTACTGGGAGATGTTCCGGTCCATCTCTGATGACGACATCAAGGTCTACGCTGATAGCATAACGTGTTTCATCAGGAAGTGTATAGATGACGTAGTACCAACCAAAACTATACGGATCTACCCAAACCAAAAACCGTGGATTAGTAGCGATGTTCATGTGGCACTTATTGCGCGGACCTCCGCTTTTAATTCCAGGAATGCGGAGGAGCATAAACAAGCCAGCCCTCCACAAAACTATCAGAGCAGCCAAATGCCAGTAAAAGGGACAAGATTGAAGGACAGTTCAACACCACCGTCTCTAGAAGCATGTGGCAGGGAATTAATATCATCACAGACTTCAAAGGGAATAAAAACTCTGCCGTGAACACTGCTACCTCTCTCTCGGATGAGCTTAATACTTTTTATGCTCGTTTCGAGGGAAATAACATTGCCCTCGCGGAGAGAGCTCCCGCGGCCGAAGCTACAGAGGTTAGTTCACTCTCCGTCTCTTTAGCTGATGTAACCCGATCCTTCCGACGGGTGAAAAGCCACGGGTCCAGATGGCATTCCGGGCCGCGTCATCAGAGCGTGCGCGAACCAACTGTTTGGTGTTTTTACAGACATTTTCAACCTTTCCCTCTCCTTGTCTGTAGTCCCCACATGCTTTAAAACGTCCACCATTGTGCCTGTACAAAAGCAATCCAAAATCACTTGCTTAAATGACTGGGGTCCTGTTGCTCTGACCCCCATCATCAGCAAATGCTTTGAGAGACTAATCAGAGATTACATCTGTTCTGTGCTGCCTGCCTCACTGGACTCACTGCAGTTTGCATACCGCAACAACCGCTCCACTGATGATGCCATTGCATCTACACTACACACTGCTCTCTCCCACCTGGAAAAAAGGAACACATATGTGAGAATGCTGTTTGTAGACTACAGCTCAGCATTCAACACCATAGTGCCCTCCACTTGATGTGAAACTCCGGGCTCTGGGCTTAAACAGCTCACTGTGCAGCTGGATCCTGGACTTCCTGTCAAGCAGACACCAGGTGGTTAGAATGGGAAGCAACATCTCCTCATCACTGACCCTCCATCCCTCCAGGACATATATACCAGGCGGTGTGTGAAAAAAGCTCGGAGGATCATCAGAGACCCCAGCCACCTGCGCCATGGGCTGTTCTCACTGCTACCATCAGGCAGGCGGTATCGCAGCATCAGGACCCGCACTAGCCGACTTCATGACAGCTTCTTCCCCCAAGCAATCAGACTTTTGAACTCTTGATATCTCACAATCAATATAAATCAGCACTGCACTTTATTAATCTTACACTGGACTGTCATAAATTATATTCTCTCTTAACAACACACTGGCAACTGACTATCAACCGACAGCCTGAATGTCAATACAGCACAATACAACCTACTGTATGTTTTATATATACAATTTTTATTGTATAATGTGTATTCTATATTGTGTGTATGTGTATTCTATATTGTGTGTATTGTATACTGTACATTGTATATTATTATTTGCATATTGTGTTGTGTGTAATTATGTGTATATTAGATTTTAAATTGTGTTGTGTAAATGTGATGTTTATTGTAAATTGGTATATGTCTCATTACTGTTATGACTGCTATGTTGCTCGGAACTGCACCCAAGACTTTCACCCACTGTTGCACTTGTGTATATGGTTGAGTGACAATAAAGTGATTTGACTGATTTGATAATACGGAATCATTCAGTATTAAAGGGAACAAAATTGCGTTTAATATTAAATTGATACGGGACGCAGTTTGGCCCGTATTTTAGCGCCTCACATCGTCAGTTTCACAAACAATTGTCAATACTAATAATTACAGATTAGAATGGAAAACAAATTGAGAGAAATAGACCTGAAACAGACACCTTTTGCGGGAGAGGCCTTACATTGGCTGTTACTCCGGTACACGGATGCGACATTTGACAGAAGTGGCCAGGGGAAAGATCTAGGAACATCAATGACAATCAGTGTACGTCTTCTCTCATGGTTTAACGACTGGATAATGTAGGTGACATTGAGACTTTTAATGATTGCTCATCAAGTAGACAATTAACACTGCTCAGATTCACAAGCAAACATCACCATAAGCTGAATTAACATGGTGAGTTATTACATACAAACATTCAAAGCCTTAATATATTCAAACAATAATGCAGATATGAAATTTACTAATTCCTTTACTTATACACTATCCATATGAAATTCAGCTATTGTGAGCAAACTTCTCAAGTGTTAATAAAGTGCAAAATGTGCCACCACATGGCGCCACACCTATTCACAAACTACGCAGCATCTCATTTTGCCTACTGCTCCAAGCCGGCTCTGAGTAGCGCTTAATCTAGGGTGGCCAGACATCCCGTTTGTTCTGGGACAGTCCTGTATTTAAGCACTTTTTCTAGTGTCCCAACTTATTCTGAAAACAATCTTGTTTTGACCCGTATTTCCCCTCTCCTAAAACGTCTCTATCACCTATGCAGCGTTCTCAGTAACGTGAGTATTCTAATCAAAGGTAGCCATGGATACGGCTTGTTAATCCAATAAAATCACACCGTGTTATTTTGAAGTACATGATTGGATTAAACTATCCAATCACAATCCCCTATCAATAGACATCCAGTTAGTGAACTGATTGAAGAGTCAGTTTGAAAGAGCACACAGATGAAATTGTGGCTGGAAAAATGTCAAGGAAGCGTGCATGTACATTTAATGAGGATCTTCAAAAAGAGTTTAAATTTCTAAAAAAGGAGTCACAGACAGAGTCTAGTAAAGTGAGGTGTGAGATTTGGGGAGCTCGCTTTTCCATCACCCATGGAGGCCGCACTAACATCGCGCAGCATGTTGATACAAAAAAGCATGTGGATGCTGCTAAAAGTAAGTGTACCACACCAAGTGTTAGCGATTTTTTTTTTTTGTGAAGCAAAGTTCCGAATCTGACAAGGTGCCCGCAAGTGAAGGATTATTTGCTTATCATTCTGTTGTGCACGGCCATAGCTTTGCACATTCATGACCTGAGAAAAGTGTTGCAGGCCAGGCTGGAGGAATCATTCATACACTCTGACATTAAAAAGCAGTTGGATGCCCTGGTTGAAGCTGGTGACATGCGAACGGATGATTTCTTTTGTGCAGTGAGAAACTTTTATTCAGCATCAGTGGATTACCTCCAAAATTGGAGCCGCTCATTGGAGAACACAAAAAAACTTGAGTGGGCCCTACTGAGAGACATCCAGATTGGAAAGACATTCAGAGCAGCCTCGAACACTTCTACTCCAGAATCCCCGCTCCCTGATTGACGAAACCACGCTCTTTGATGAGTGGGCTTGTCACATCACTGAGTGGAACATGAACAAGATGGCTGTGTCTGAGAGATGGACAGACGTTTTTCGTGAGCTGGGGAGCAAGACCATCAAATTCGGAGTTTTAGCCAAGGTCGTGGTTAAAAAAAAGAGAGTTTGTCATAAAACTGTGATCTTCAGGGAAGTGTACAGCAGGAGAACTGATAAGTGTGAAATTTAGAAGTATAATTTATTTTTATTTTTTTATTGGCATCTTATCTTTTAAGTTTTTTTATTGTTGTTGTACGTGGTACTCGTAGTACTTTTCGTTGCATTTTCAGTGTGAACACTGAAAATCGCATTACTTACACTACAAAATAGCGTAGAATAGTTTAGAAGTATGCAATTTGGGATGCACCTAAGTGAAGAAATACAAACTGTGAAGCATCCCATTGCTGTTATACTATCAGAAGTTTTGGAATGCTTCTCGTCCAATCAGATTAGAGTTCTGGAACTAGCTGTTGTATAAGCATACACAAAATCATGTAAACATGGACCGGCAGAAATCAGCATAAACATCTGTAGGTTATTTGCAGTGCGAGCCATAGGCAGTAGTGTTATAATTAGTGTACATCCCTTAGTGTTTTCACATGAGAGGTCTGGACTGAATGTCTCTCATATCGCCTCTGTTATGACTGAATAATTACTCTAAAAGACCCCTAATTACCTCGGCCTCTCCATGCGCATCTGCACACCCTCTCCTGTGTTCATCCCACCACTCATCAGAATTCAGGTCTTCGTCTCTTTGCCTCCCTCCATCGAACAAGATAGATCACCTCATCCAATGTGTCAGTGTTCTAAAAAATGTAAATGCAGAAAAGGTGTACATTTCCTTGCATGCCATACTGAAAGCAAAGCGTTCTGTGCTCTCTTATTTTTCAGTTCAATATTAGAAGCAAGAGATGCGGCTACCCCAATCCTGTTCTGAAGGCCATACAAAATTAGTCTGTTGATTATTCAAATGTTAATTATTCATAGGATCATGTGCTCATATATGTGAATGTTTATTCTGGACTAATAATGGACTGTCCATAAATCAAAATGGGAAAGACTCATGGGACTTGTTATTATTAAGGGGCCCAGTAATGGTATATTATGGTATGTTGTGGATGCATTTGTGGATGCATGTGTCTAGCTGAGGTCATGTTAAAGAAATAGTTCACCCAAATATTAAAATTCTACCATTATTTACGCACCCTCATGTCTCCCGAAACCTGTATGACTTTCTTTTTTAGAAAACTTGCCATCCAGTGGAAGTGAATGGTGACAGTGGCTGTCGAAAAAGATTTTCAGTTAATAACTTAAATTTGAGCCTTTTCCTCACACAAAGTTATCATATGGCTTTAGAAGACTATTAATATAGTACACAAGTCACATTGATTACTTTTATGGCACTTTTATGGTGCTTTTTTGTTGTCCTTTTTGGAGCTTGTCAGCGCCTGGTCACCATCCACTTTAATTTTATGTAAGAGAGCAGTGTGAACATTATTTAAGAAATAAAGTCAAACAGGTTTGGTACAACATGAAGGTGAGTAAATGTTGACAGAATTTTCATTTTTGAATCAAGTATCCCTTTAAATTCCAGTACCTTTCTATCGGTAGTCAGCACACGACACTTAGGCCTACTACTGCCAAGTTTTTTAATGCAGTGTGTTACAGCAAGCAACTTCATTGTGTATGTGTGGTGTGGTGTGTGTGTGTGTGTGTGTGTGTGTGTGCATGTCTCATCAGGTTGTGAATTGAGATTGAAGCCTCCCCTCATCCATCACACACTGAGGGTGGAAAGCCAGTCAGGGAAATTAAAAGCCAAGAGCGCACTGAGCCAAACAATACACACATCCTGTCACAGCTTACAATCATCTTTCTTCATCTTTTCATATCTTTTTCTTTCTCACCCTGCTCTGATGTTTATCGCTGTTTTAGCAATCCAAGTAATAGGCTTTTTTACAGTTTATTTCCACGTTATTTGAGGTGAAGTGACAATTTAGACAATTACTGTGGATTTATAACATAAAATAATCAGTCAGTAAGACAGTTAGGCTATAAATTTGCCCTGTAACAAATCAACAGTCCCATCAGGGGACAGTTTAGTAATCCTCATTTTGAACTCCCTTAGAAATGTAAAGAAAACAATGAAACTAAGCAAAAAACTAGTTTAGAAAAACTGTGACGGATTCCATACATATAATGATGGTTGCTTTAAGCTGGTAGTGGGTTTAAACAGAGACTATTTACTAGAGACATGGGAGAAATTGGAACACCCAACGGTTAACGGATGTCGTAAGGAAGTCCCGCCTTACAGGTAAAAGAGCCATTCACCTTTTAGACACAGAAATCGCCTGTATGGCATCACCAGAACTTGAATTTGAAAAAGCCTCTGAATTCATGATCTTGAAAAAAGACTGAGTGTAATTTGTTATCAAAAAATGTTGCTGTTAATTTTAAATATTTGAAAATATTTTGTGTGAAATCACCTAAAACAAATTAGGTTGTGAAATTCAATTTTTAATTATTCAAGTTGCGAAATTCAGGTCTCAATATTCAGGTTGTTTAATACAGGTTGAGAAATTCAGGTGGCAAAATTTGAGGATATATCTGGGAATGCAAGGAAGAGCAAACAAGTGTTGATGTAATCCGTCTCTCTCTTGGACAATCTCAAAGCAATGGAAACAGCTCAAAATTAATTATAAAATTAGTTATAAAGTGTTTAAGTGATTTGTGAAGAGACTATAAATGTTTTAAAGTGTTTTCATTTGCAGAGGGTCATAAAAGTTGTTAAGCAATGGGTTTAATTAATGCATTATGTGTATATGTTTGAAGATAATGTTTTAACAGATTGGAGATGTAAATCCATGTCAGAAACGTTGTATTTTGTTAAGAGTGTTTTGGAGTTACACTTCTCAGTATCTTGTATTCACTGTTCAATCGCCATCTTGAGTTATTTCATGCGTGAGTGAAATGGAAGCATCAAAAGAAGGATATAATTGAATAACTAAGGTTCCAAATGCAACTATAACGGATGTATTGTGTTTTTCATTGTTTTTGTTTTTTTTGCATTTCATGTATTAAGTATGTCATAGTATTGTATTATATAATATAATTGATTATTATTATTATTATTGATATAAGATAATTAATGTATATCTATATCAATATATGTATATTGTTATATATTATATATTCAAATGTATATATTTTATTATCTATATTTTATTAAAGCCTGTGGATCATAAATTGTACTTCTTTACCTCAGATTACACTAAAAAACGCAATGTTACTGGCTTCAGGTTTAGGGGATATCTGAGCCAACATCACATCACGTGATGTTGGCTCAGATATCCCCTAAACCTGAAGCTGGTAACATTGCGTTTTTTTAGTGTAATCTGAGGTAAAGAAGTACAATTTATGATTCCAGTGTGTCAGATTTTACTGCTGATTTGAAATATGTTCTCTGATCATAATCTTGACCAGCCGTTTATGAGATAGGAGCTGCCTTTTCATGACTGGAAATAGGTTCCTGAGAGTGTTCCAAAGCCGCCAGTGGACTGACTTGCTAGAAAGACTTAAGAAAGACTTTAGTTTAAACCACATCGAAGGGTCTTGAAGGACTTGAAGCTGATGTGAGCAATTTTTTTTTATGTCAAAATTCTTTCTCGTATTCCAGCTTTATATGCATCTATAAGTAAGCCATTTGTAGGTTGATTTCACTTAAAAGTGTATCACTGTGGCTCTGTGGCACAATCAAAACATTGCTCTGTTTGTTTGAGAGGGCCATCTACAGTAGCTCGACACAGCACACTGGTTCAACCAATGGTTTGAGTTTGGGGCCGCAATCTTTTTTTTTTTTTTTTTTTTTTCAAATTGGAATGCCCATTTCCCAATGTGCTTTTTAAGTCCTCGTGGTCGCGTAGTGATTCGCCTCAGTCCAGGTGGTGGAGGACGAATCCCAGTTGCCTCCGTGTCTGAGACCGTCAACATGCACATCTAACCACGTGGCTTGTTGTGTGCGTTGCCATGGAGACATAACGCATGTGGAGGCTTCACGCCATCCACCGTGGCAACCACGCTCAACTCACCACGCGCCCCACCGAAAACGAACCACATTATAGCAACCATGAGGAGGTTACCCATGTGACTCTACCCTCCCTAGCAACCGGGCCAATTTGGTTGCTTAGGAGACCTGGCTGAAGTCACTCAGCACTTCCTGGAATTTGAACTAGCGAACTCCAGGGGTGGTAGCCAGCATATTTTACCACTGAGCTACCCTAAAAAAAAATATATATATATATATATATATATATATATATATATATATATATATATATATATATATATAATTTTTTTTTTTTTTTTAAACCAATGGAACTTTTAAGAAAGTTCATTCTTTTCAAAAATATATTAAACTAAATATATTTTAAAATGTTATTTTCTTTAAAGCTTTCTGTACTTCTTACCAAAGTGAATAGTGTCAGCAAGATCTTTTTTAGAGTAGCTGTTTGGCTGAATCATTTATTGGCCACTAACAATCATTCAATCCAAAAAAAGTGTTTAAGTGCAATACAGCACCCAAACTCTCACAGGTTCTTTTTATCGACTCCCAGTAAGCTCAGGGACAGAAAGAACTTTTATTGCCAAGATTATTTCCCCTTGGTTTTGCTTAAATGAGCAAATTCTACTTTTTCACTGCGCAAATGTTTATGTGTAAATGTAAATGTTAGAATTCACTGGTTGAACTCTTAAGAGATTAGATAGTTACCTCAGATAGAGAGACTGATTCATAATGGGATAAATATGTGTAGGGAATTAGCGACTTAGTGACAGGGTATATTTACAACTGCCAGCATTCATCACCAATTATATGTAGGGAATTTGCATAATGATTAGCTTATGGCTTTAAGATTATGCCTGCGTAATTTTCCAACCACTAATGCAAGGAATTTAGCTCAATAAGGGGATTAACGAATGATTTGGGGAATATTAAAATAATGAATGTTTATGTCCGATCAAAGTCTTCGGCCAGCGATGAGTTGATCAGCAAGTAAGATTAATTCTTACAGTAATACTACTTTCATGGCGATTGAAAGTAATATCACAAATAGATTTAAATACGGTTTATGAGCAATGCAGCTTTTTAGGATTGACAGATTTCTAGGGACCGATATGATTTGATACACAGTCAAATTCTCTTTGAATTCATTTTTTTTTTACTAATCTACAACATACAACTAAACTAACAAACAAATAAACTAACACACAGACAAACATAAACACGGGTTGGTGAGTGAGCTTTGACAGATGATGTATTGGAAATAATCTATAACAGACAAATGAACTTTATGGAGCCTACAGACCATGCCTTGAGAACCAACATTACTTTAGTATGCCTTGATTTAGATTGGTTTACCCAGTTATCTAATAAAACACCAGCACTTTCAGCAAAAGTTTGAAGGTTTGTACTTGCGTAAGTTGCATTGCGTTGTGCTGTCTTAGTTCTTTGGCTGGGCCCATAGAAAGCCTTTGTTGCATTGATGTTTGGAATTCTGTTGAAGATCAGGGATGCCGGATGGGTGATGGAATGACCAAGCGGAGCTCTGGAAGCGAGGCCACCTGCAAGGGAGACTCGTGACTCCCCGTCACGTGTGCAAGAAGAAGACTGAAGAACAGAAAGAGTTCGCCCTAGACAGGGAGGTTTTGTTGAGCTGAGGTTGGTCGAACCCCAAAGGTGTCTTGAGACAATCAGAAGTGTCTTTTGCTTGGTCACATGGTCATTTCTGTTCTCCCCTCAAGATAATTAATTTACGACCTATTGTTCTAAGGTTTGTGAGTTTCCCCGCTCAAAAAGTGAACATTTTAATCATGAATTTCATGAGAACTATACTGCAAAAAACCCAAAAAGATTTCACACCATCATTCTGAAGACAATAAATTACATACCAAACACTTGTACTTTCTTATTAAATTACAGTTATAATTCAGTAATAATGCATGATAAAACTACCTAATATTTAGTTTGTTAGTTTTAAACATGGATAATAAATTACATGTTATGAGAAACATAACTGTCGGGGTTATCATCTGCATACAATGCATTTGTCAATTTTTTAAGTATAATCTTACACATATCTGTGTAAAAAGTAGTGTAGTAAAATAAGTAAGTCAAATAAGACCAAGTCCAAATATTCATGAATTAAGCTTCATGTGAGCTGGTGAGGCAGAAACATGCCTCATGATTAGTATAATAATTTTAAGTGTAGAGAGTTGGATATATTTAAGAACAATGGAAGTTTCCATGGCGGTCATAGAACAGTCCCTGAACTTATCAGTCATGTGATGAGTTGGGGGTTTATCTGATTAACATCAAAGACCGAGGAGTTTCACTGTGCTTCCCCCGCAGTTAAGATTTGCCAGATGTGACAAACTCAGTCATGCTGGCACCAGTCCGAATTTTTTATAGCTCAGAGGAATGCCAGTGTAGATTCTGAATTTAAATCGTTCTGCATGGAATTGTTTAATTTCTTTAGTTTTCTTCTACGTCAATGCATTACATATGTTAATGTACATTTATTTAGTTGAAGATCATCTGGGTACTCACCAGTAGTGTAGTCAGGGCGATACATGTAACGTTGGTTGGCAACAAAAGGTAGACAAAGAGACGATGACGATGAAGTACGACAAACCCAAGTGTAGTTTATTTTTCAAGGTGTATTCCAAAACCAAAACCATTCCAAACATAAACGACTTGACTAAACTTAACTTGACATGACATGACTTGACTTGACTTAGCTTGACTATAAACTTAACATGGAAAGCTGTACACCAACAACGATATGTTCACAATACTCGACAATGGACAATGGCAAATATGAGGGCTATATACTTGGACTTGGGAGAACACATGATAATGATAACCAATGACAAGACAGAACTGATAACAAGATAACTAGACTGCTAACAACCCAATGAAACAACGAACCAATGGGGACAAGAACATGGGAAACACATGACAAGATCACATGTCAAGGAAACAGGAACAAACATGGCATGGAACTAATTTAAAATAAAAGACATGAACAAAAACACATACAATCCTGACATATCAGGGACGAGGGACCCCAGTAAAGCCGACAGGCTGAAGGACTGCGGTGGAGCTGAGGGAACGTAGAGCCGAGGTGATGTCGAGGGATCAACAGGCCAAGGGAGAGTCCAGGGCTCGGAGGGTCTAGGGGGAGTCGGAGGTTCGAAAGTTCTCCATGTCTGGAATATCTCAGAGGGCGATGATCAAGCCGGTGGCTTGGGGGGAACCGGCTGATCAGGAGAACTCAGGGTGGGCACAAGGGCGGGAACCAATTCCAACTCAAATAGCCCAGTGAGAGATGGCTCTGGAATGGACGAGGTTTGCAACGCTGGTTCTGGGACAGACGAGGCTTGCAACGCTGGTTTGTTGGCCGTGGCAGACATGGGCGTTGGCTCGTTGACCGTGGCAAGCTTGGACATTGGCTCGTTGACCAGAAGTGAGCCTGAGACATTGCATGGAGCAGACTGAAGCTTGGCTGTGACATGGCATGGAGCAGTCTCAGGCATGGCTGTGACTTGGCATGGAGTAGACTGAGGTGTGGCTGTGACATGGCATGGAGCAGACTCAGGTGCGGCTGTGACATGGCATGTAGTAGACACAGGCGCAGCTGTGACATGGCATGGAGCAGGCTCAGGCGCAGCTGTGACATAGCATGGAGCAGGCTCAGGCGTGGCTGTGACATGGCATGGAGCAAACTGAGGCATGGCTGTGACATGGCATGGAGCAGACTGATGCGTGGCTGTAAGGATCCAGGGCAGAAGGTGGCACAAGCTCAGCGACCATGACGTGGAGCTCTGGCTTGGCAGCTATGACGTGGAGCTCTGGCTTGGTGGCCATGATGTGGAACACCTCCCCCACAGTGAACGATGAACCACATATTAGTAAGGCAAGGTCGATATACTGAGCCAGGCTGTGGGTAATCTGACTGCATGGCATCAGGGAAGAGACTGGCTCATTCAGTCCAAAGAGAAAACAGTCCTTGAGGGCAATCTCATTAAAATCAACCCTACTGGCCAGAGCACAAAAGTTCTCCACATATTCCTCAATGGATTCGTTTTCTTGGCGTAGGCGAAGAAGTTGAACTGCTGGGTTCATCTTGGTCGGTCGAGTATTCTGTAACGTTGGCTGACAACAAGGTAGATGAATGAGACGATGACGATGAAGTGCGACAAACCCAAGTGCAGTTTATTTACAAGGTGTATTCCAAAACATGAATCCAAACACGAGAACAAACATAAACAACTTGACTAAACTTAACTTGACTTGACATGACTTGACTTGACTTAGCTTGACTATAAACTTAACATGGAAAGCTGTACACCAACAGCGATACATTCACAATACTCGACAATGGACAATGGCAAACATGAGGGCTAAATACTTGGACTTGGGAGAATACATGACATTGATAACCAGTGACGACATAACTGATAACAAGATAACTAGACTGCTAAAAACCCAATGAAACAATGAACCAATGGGGACAAGACACAAGAACATGGGAAATTTCATGACAAGATCACATGACAAGGAAACAGGAACAAAAATGGCATGGAACTAATTTAAAATAAAAGACATGAACAAAAACACATACAATCCTGACAATATACTGTATGCTTACTTTTTTCCCAGGGTTGCGTATAACGACTTTTAAGAATCAATATTTGAATATACCCTTGGGATACCCACTTGTTTTGCTGCTTCAGAAATCCCTAATCTACTGTTGTGTTAGCCTTCCTTTAACTGTCTCCCACCTTTTATTTTTAAACTGGCGATTCTTTGTATTAAAAGGTGCATTATCACTTGAATTCTACCATTCCCCACCCTTAACAACCAATGTCAACCATCATAGACAAGGAAGCAGTTTCAGATAAAATGAATAAAAGGAAAATATATGTTGCCATCCATCCCATATAATAAGGAATCATCCCGAAAAATTGCGTTCTGTATGAAATCCATATGGGACGCCATTTATCCTGTATTTGGCCTGACAGTTAAAGGAACAGGTTTACTCATTCATAACAACTGGACTTTTTCATCACACTCTTCTCTATGTAACAATACAAATTTTTAATTCCATGCTATTACTACAATGCGACCCACAAAAATACATGTTGTTGTCATTTATCGCCCTTCAGGTCAGCTGACAAACTTTCTGAAGGAGTTGGATGTCCTGCTGTCCTCCTTCCCGGAGGATGGTAAGCCACTTGTGGTCCTTGGTGATTTCAACATACACCAAGACAAGCCCCAGGCCACTGAACTGAATGCTCTTCTGGCCTCATTTGACTTGGAAAGTCTAAGCACCACAGCAACTCACAGATTGGGTAACGAGCTGGACCTCATTTTTACATGTAACTGTACCAACTCAAATATTCTTGTTACTCCTTTACATGTCTCTGATCACTACTTTGTTCAATTCAACATGACTCTTCCATCTACATTAAAACAGACTCCACCTTTGGTTTCCTTTTGCCGTAACCTCTGTTCTCTTTCACCCTCTAGCCTTTCCACTGCTGTCTCTACCTCTCTTCCCACACAAAATGTATTTTCCACCCTTGATGTAAACACTGCCACAGACACACTAAGCTCTACTTTAACAACCTGTCTATACAACATCTGTCCTCTCTCCTCAAGGCCAGCACATACTACACCACCTAGCCCCTGGCTCTCTGACGTCCTTCGTGAACATCGGACTGACCTCAGGGCAGCTGAAAGGAGATGGCAGAAATCTAAAGATTCAGCAGATCTAGGTAAGTATCAGTCTCTGCTTGCAACTTTTTCAGATAACGTTACATCTGCAAAAACTTCCTACTACCAGAACAAGATCAACAGCACCACAGACACTCGCAGCTTGTTTAGAACATTCAACACACTTCTCTGCCCTCCTCCTCCACCACCTGACACATCACTGACAGCAGATGTCTTGGCCACATTTTGTACTAATAAGGTTACAACCATCAGCAATACATTCTCAGCACCACACCCTGTCAAACACCTGTCTCCTGTATGCAACTCCTCTGTCTATATGTTCTCTCCTCTGACTGACACTGAGGTCTCTAAACTCCTCACCTCCAACCACCCCATCACCTGTTCCCTTGACCCCATTCCTTCTCACCTTCTCCAGGCCATCTCCCCGTCCATCTTACCTGCACTCACTCACATAATTAACACATCTCTACTTACAGGCAATTTTCCCACTACATTAAAGCAGGCTCGAGTAACCCCGCTGCTGAAGAAACCCGCATTTAACCCCACACTAACAGAATACTACAGACCAGTCTCTCTCATCCCATTCATGGCAAAAACAATTGAAAGGGCAGTTTTCAATCAAATCTCTGCCTATCTCTCAAAGAACAATATGCTGGATGACAATCAGTCAGGCTTCAAAAGTGGACACTCCACCGAGACTGCCCTGCTGTCTGTCACTGAGTCACTGAGACAGGCGATAGCTGAATCCAGATCATCCATCTCGATTGTACTGGACCTTTCTGCAGCCTTCGACACAGTCAACCATCAGATCTTACTCTCCACCCTCTCTACTTTTGGCATCACAGGAACTGTGCTTGACTGGTTTAATTCCTATCTCTCAGGTAGGTCCTTCAAGGTAGCCTGGAGAGGTGAGGTGTCTAAGCCACATCAGCTACTTACTGGGGTACCTCAGGGTTCAGTGCTTGGGCCACTTCTCTTCTCTATATACACAACATCACTGGGACCCATCATTCAGCCACATGGTTTCTCTTACCATTGCTATGCTGATGACATGCAAATCTACTTGTCTTTCCAGCCCAACGACACCACAGTGACTGCTCGAATCTCTGCCTGCCTGGCAGACATCTCGGCCTGAATGAAGGAACACCACCTGCAATTTAACCCAGCCAATACCGAACTCCTTGTCTTTCCAGCCAACCCTGCTGTTGAACACAACATCACCGTGCAGCTGGGTGCAATGCCTTCCAAAACGGTCAGAAATCTAGGGGTAACCATCGATAACTAACAATATTTCACAGACCACATCTCAAAGACCGCAAGATCATGTAGATTTACACTACAATATCAGGAAGATAAGACCCTTCCTCTCTGAACATGCCACACAACTTCTTGTTCAGTCACTTGTCATAACTAGGCTGGACTACTGTAACGCTCTCATTGCAGGCCTCCCTGCATGTGCAATTAGACCCCTGCATATGATCCAGAATACAGCAGCACATCTGGTCTTTAATCAACCATAGAGAGCGCATGTTACACCACTCCTTGTCTCTCTTCACTGGCTGCCAGTTGATGCACGTATCAAGTTCAAGGCTCTGATGCTGGCATACAAAACAGTCACTGGGTCTTCTCCAGCATACCTAAAATCATTTCTGCAGAGCTATGCGCCCACTAGAAGCCTGCGGTCGGCTAAGGAACATCGCCTTGTTGTACCAACACAAAGAGGCACCAAAACACTTTCCCGGACTTTTGGCTTCATCATACCACGGTGGAATGACCTTCCCAACTCCATCTGTGAAGCTGACTCACTTCTGTCTTCAAAAAATGGCTAATAACACATCTTTTCCATGAGCACTTAACCAGTCACCAAATAAAAAAATAAAAAAAATTTAATACAAATAAAAATACTTTTCCTTGTTGCACTTTAATCTGTTTTGAATGCTATTCTGATGCTAGTGAAACTTTGTAATTTGGCACTTTTCATACCACTGTCTCCTTAAAATGATTTCGCTTATATTTTCCTCTTTTGTAAGTCACTTTGGATAAAAGCGTATGCCAAATGAATAAATGTAAATGTAAATGTATTTTTGTGTCACACACCCAAACTGCTGAGAATGTTTTACAAATTGAGAGAAATGGACCTGAAACACGGACCTGTGTAAGATATCGACTGTTTATTTACATGGACACCACACTTGACAAAAAGCTGCTGGGGGAAAGATTAGTGACAATCAGCGCGCGTCTTCTGTCATGTTTTCTGTCAGAAGCAGGAGAGTTTTGTCAAAAATATAGCATTCGAGTGCATGTTAATTGTTTCCACCACTGTGATTTTAAAACACCAGAAAACGCACCAATTCATGACATGGCATTACATGGTATTGCATGTCAGTGCTCGTTCTGGAAGATAAAGAGACTCTAGAGAGCTAAACGAAGGTGAGAAAAACTGCAGCACTTTTTATACAAAAGAACAGTACAGTTAGTATAAGTTTAGTTAAAACTCTTTACATGATTTTCTTACATTTCCCTTGGATAAACACTATTTACTGCAAAAAGAATGACACTAATCCAAGGAAAAATTCACTATTTTCATGTTAAGCCTTTTCTCTCCCTTTCTCTACTCTTCCTGGTTAGTTTTATCAAAGCGTTTTTCATTTTAAGTGTTGTAGGGTCCGTTCACATACTGAATGTGTTTTTGCATCCGTCTGTGCTGTTTTTTTTTAAATGTAAACAAGATCTAGATGGACCTCTTTAACCGCTGTGCAACATCTCATGCAGGATGCCTACATACTTTATGTACAGAGATACAGTACCACCGCTCCCTATATGGAGATTACGCAGTCTGTGTAGGGCACCAACCCCCAAAAAGTGCACTGGCTGGGAAAACAAAAAGGTTTCTATGAAAATTATTTTGCAAAAGCAAGTTTAGTTTAAGAAAGTAACCTAAATGTAATTAGTACTGTGATTACTGATTAATTTATCAGTAAAGTAATCTGATTACATTTTTTTAGAAATAATTAGTACAGTGCATCTGGAAAGTATTTACAGCGCTTCACTTTTTCCACATTTTGTTATGTTACAGCCTTATTTCAAAATGGATTAAATTCATTATTGTCCTCAAAATTCTACAAACAATACCCGATAATGACAACGTGAAAGAAGTTTGTTTGAAATCTTTGCAAATTTATTAAAAATAAAAAACGGAAAAATTCACGTACATAATTATTCACAGCCTTTGCCATGACAAACAAAATTGAGCTCATGTGCATCCTGTTTCCACTGATCATCCTTGAGATGTTTCTACAACTTGATTGGAGTCCACCTGTGGTAAATTCAGTTGATTGGACATGATTTGGAAAGGCACACACCTGTCTATTTAAGGTCCCACAGTTAACAGTGCTTGTCAGAGCACAGACCAAGCCATGAAGTCCAAGGAATTGTCTGTAGACCTCCGAGACAGGGTTGTATCGAGGCACAGATCTGGGCAAGGGTACAGAAAAATGTCTGCAGCATTGAAGGTCCCAATGAGCACAGTGGCCTCCATCATCCGTAAATCGAAAAAGTTTGGAACCACTAGGACTCTTCCTAGAGCTGGCCGCCTGGCCAAACTGAGCGATCGGGGGAGAAGGGCCTTAGTCAGGGAGGTGACCAAGAACCCAATGGTCACTCTGACAGAGCTCCAGCATTTCTCTGTGGAGAGAGAAGAACCTTCCAGAAGAGAAACCATCTCTGCAGCACTCCACCAATCAGGCCTGTCTGGTAGAGTGGCCAGACGGAAGCCACTCCTCAGTAAAAGGCACATGACTGCCCGCCTGGAGTTTGCCAAAAGGCACCTGAAGGACTCTCAGACCATGAGAAACAAAGATTGAACTCTTTGGCCTGAATGGCAAGCGTCATGTCTGGAGGAAACCAGGCACCGCTACTCACCTGGCCAATACCATCCCTACAGTGAAGCATGGTGGTGGCAGCATCATGCTGTGGGGATGTTTTTCAGCAGCAGGAACTGGGAGACTAGTCAGGATCAAGGGAAAGATGAATGCAGCAATGTACTGAGACATCCTTGATGAAAACCTGCTCCAGAATGCTCTGGACCACAGACTGGGGTGAAGGTTCATCTTCCAACAGGACAACGACCCTAAGCACACAGCCAAGATAACAAAGGAGTGGCTATGGGACAACTCTGTGAATGTCCTTGAGTGGCCCAGCCAGAGCCCAGACTTGAACCCGATTGAACATCTCTGGAGAGATCTGAAAATGGCTGTGCACCGACGCTCCCCATCCAACCTGATGGAGCTTGAGAGGTCCTGAAAAGAAGAATGGGAGAAACTGCCCAAAAATAGGTGTGCCAAGCTTGTAGCATCATACTCAAAAAGACTTCAGGCTGTAATTGGTGCCAAAGGTGCTTCAACAAAGTATTGAGCAAAGGCTGTGAATACTTATGTACATGTGATTTTATTCGTTTTTTATTTTTAATAAATTTGCAACAAACTTCTTTCACGTTGTCATTATGGGGTATTGTTTGTAGAATTTTGAGGAAAATAATGAATTTAATCAATTTTGGAATAAGGCTGTAACAACAAAATCTGGAAAAAGTGAAGTGCTGTGAATACTTTCCGGATGCACTGTAAATTTGAGTGGATTTCTTATTTTGAGGAATTTATCTAACACTGTAATTCAGAACACATATAGTGTTCTAGGGATTGTTCAAGTCATATATTGTATGCTGCCCCATGGTAATAAGTTGGTCCTATAGGCTTGTTTATTGTAGATAAAGCTGTGAACAAAAGTGTGCCAGGTTTTTGTTTTTCTTTGTTTTTTATTGTTTAAAACATAAATAACCAAATAAAAGAAAATTAGGCAACAAACACAATTACGATAAAAGTAATAAAAGTAACTTATTGAATGGTCAGAAAAACTGCTCTTACACTGGTCCCTCTGTCACCCTAACTTCTGAATTGATTACTAAGCCCCTGGTCTTTGCCATTGGTTTTCTATTGAGGAGCTTTTAAGGTATGTTCTAAGCAAATTATGTGGAATGATGTCAGAATGTTTTTGATTCTCTTCCAGTCTGAAAGCTGTTGATGCATTTAGTGTATCATTTCAATTGCTTTATTATTTCTAGTGAGCATTGATATTGCATTGGACATATAGTTGTGTTTAAGAGCAGCATTTGATCATTATCGGCAGGAGCTTATTCAAAAGCTCGGTAAGACTGTTTGGGTTAAATTTCTTTGTCAAGATTGATATTGTATCTAACATAAATGTCATGAATAGAGTGTTTTGAGACATCCAGCCTTCACTTTGCCACACTAATGGTTTCTTTCTTTCTTTCTTTTTATTTATTTATATAATTTGGAATGCACTTCATTTTTGATCTACCAGTAAATGTTCTTAGCTCACAATGACTGACCAAAACTGAATAAACTGTTGGCATCGCTCTTTGTTTACTTTGTTTCATACGACAAGATTTCTATCATGAACAAAATCTGATTTGTCCTAATCATGTTACTTAGGATGAGGCATGTTGGCGACATGGTTCAACACTGTCAATTTTAAAATAACACTTTATATATATATATATATATATATATATATATATATATATATATATACTAATAACTGCTCCGAAATCATTCTGTAGAGATGTTTGCATGTTTCCCTATATACACAGTTATTTTGCTTTAGGTTGATTGTTCAGTGTTATCTCAATTGGACCACTGAGGTGCTGTGTATGGTTGCATTGCCCTTCTAGCATATATGTATCTTTAAATCAGACAAGGGAAGGTATTTGAAAAGATTTCCATGCTGCGCAAATAAACTTGTCAGGTTGGATCTAAATTTTCTAAATGAGTGCAGAATATGACAAAGCAAAGATCAGATCTAACAGCCTGCTCAAATCCTTCTTAAAGACTATAATCACTGCATTACTGCTACATTGGAACAATCAAAATCCTACTAAAGGTATTTGACACGGTATACGTTACAGAACTGACAAGCTAAAAGGCTAATCGGCTGGAGTTAAATCTGCAGCATGCCAACAAGGCAGCTTATAGGGTCTAGGGATGAGTCGAGACTAGAGCTGTCTGAGAAAGCTCACACCTAAAGGTCAAAAGTTTAAGACAGCTATTATGGCTCCTTCATTTCAGACACTTCTATGACTCGACCAGCGCCAATAATCTTGAAGGAACTGACCACTGTTCATTCATCTGTTAATCAGCCCACTTCTCAATGTCTTTTGTCTTCATTTTATTCTTAGTCATCTGCTTTTGAAAGGAAACATCAGATTATCAAGTGGAAGCCTATAGCTTGAGCAGGGGTTGCGGTGTAAGAGGGTTTAGCCATACATTAGCGCATTAGCTGGCTCCTTCGGTCTGGTTAGCTGAAGACAGGACTCTTGTGTATAAGAAAGTCTGATTACATGTTATAAAGAAGGGCTATATGCAGAGATCAACACCTTTAGGTCTTTCATAAGACATGTTAGCTCCTCACAAGGATGAAGGATAGCGTTGGGTTAACTTGAAGCATTAAGCAGAGGATTTCTCTCCATGACGTACTGAGAATATCCTATGTGAAGTGAACTTTACAGAATGGTGTTTTTAAAAAATTATTGATTTTTATAAATATAAATGGTTTTTGTGTGAATTTTGAGTGAGTTTGGAAGCTGTGACAATTAACCCCCCCCCATTCAGTGTAACTGCACCTAAACTATGGAACTCACTGCCTAAGAGCCTTCGCAACATCTCCTCCATTTCCATCTTCAAGTCTCAGCTTAAAACTCATCTTTTCTCAGAGTACTATCTATCCATTGCTGATTGCTGATTTTTATTTTTTATTTTTTTCTAACTGTGACTGTAACCTGTTAAAATGTATCTTAATTGTAAAGTGACCTTGAGCTTTTGGAAAGGTGCTATATAAATAAAGCTTATTATTATTATTATTGTTATTATTATTATTATTATTATTATTATTATTATTTTACTGTTTATAACAATAAAAAAGGCAGAAGCTATTTGCACTAAGTGTAAATAGCAACCAAAAGTATCTTCTTTGAACTAAGTGCAAATAGTGTTAGGTGGTATTTGCACCTCGGTGCAGATACTATTAATTAATTAAATACTAACATACTAGTATAGGGGCATCACTGCAGCATATTTATTGTTTATTTAGAGTCCCACAAACACCCTACACCCCTATTCCTACCCTTAACCTTCCCTTACAAAAATTAACAATGGTTTTATACAGTACCCATAGTATCACCATGGTATTTTGTGGTAAAATCATAGTAACCGCAAAATTAAACATGGTTACTATATTAACACATTACTGTAGACAATGGTTAATTTTACCTGGATTTAACCTGACTCTCAACTCCCTGACCAAATCACTGTGAAGAAATCAACCTTTATCTTCATATTTATTTATTACTATAGTTGTAAGTAGTATTAAATGAAATATTAAGAGTGGAGACAGGAAACAGGATGGGAAAAGGTGGGACACAAGGCGGAATTGAACCCAGGTTGTCCACATAAAAAAGGGGACTGCAACACTGGGAGCGCAGTTTGTCTTTAATTTGTATGTTTCCACTAGACTATTGGAGTGCAAATAACTGTGCTGTGTGGCAGGTGCTATTTACACCTATAGTGCAAATAGTCACTGCTTAAAAAAAGGTAATTGCTTTAAACAAACATTGCAATTCTGCTATGCTATGTCTCTGAGGGCTAGACCTTAACCCTGAAGCTATATAATCCCTAGAAGCTAAAAACTTATGTAAAACATTGTTCAGAGGTTAATGTGACTGAATGTTATAGGCTACCAACTACTACTGTGGTAATACAAAGGTATATATATATATATATATATATATATATACACCTTTGTATTACCATTATGTTAATGAAAAAACAAGCAAACTAATAAACAAGAAAAAATTAAAATAAAAAACATGATGGTTTTTCAATGGTATATTTTTAATAGTAATGGTACCGTACTTTTTTTGTAAGTGTGAATTGACTATTTAGCCATTGTTATCAAGAGATGACCTTCAGAGCTGTCAGAGTAGGTCATTGCTAACCAATTCTTTGTATGAATATAAAATAGGGTTTAGAACCAGGGTCTTCTACAGGGGGTCCAAAAATCCAAGGGAGTCTGGTATCAAAAAACAAAATTTTGTAAAAAAATTAAAAATACAACATTAAGAAATTATATTAAAGTTGGATTTCAGCTAAATGTTTCATTATCCCTCCCAATTTAAAATGTATTCATTAAAATGTTAAAAA
Source organism: Myxocyprinus asiaticus (assembly GCF_019703515.2). Classification (NCBI taxonomy): domain Eukaryota; kingdom Metazoa; phylum Chordata; class Actinopteri; order Cypriniformes; family Catostomidae; genus Myxocyprinus; species Myxocyprinus asiaticus. Next base: position 22,329,111 of record NC_059352.1, read on the forward strand.
GTAAAATTAAAATATGCATGACTGTGCATCAATAATAGTTATTGTAATGACTTTGCAATGTAAGCATCATTACAAAATATTTAAATGCATTTGTGTGATACTAAACGTATGCTATTATTGGCCTTAAAATGCAACACTCAGTTTTACACAATATCTAACATAGGGTTACTGCTCTGACTTTCTTTATCCACCAATCCTTGGCCTGAAAAAAATGGAAGACCCCTGGTTTAGAAGTTAATACCAGTAAATAACATGATGGTTAATATCAAAGACAGCTTTGTATGTATTAAAGTACATTAAAGATATAAAAACTTGCATAAACTTGTCTTGGATTAATTTGCTGCTGTGATTTTCACAGGCGTTTGTCCAGCAGCTTCAGTGCAGTTCTGTTCTGTGAAATATCTGTGGTATGCTGCTGCTCAGGGCTCTTCTGTGTGTCAGAATGAGACTGGCTCTGCTGTGTGTGCACATATTATAGCAGTAAATGTTCTCTGAGAGGATGTTTATGGAGGCTGAGAATACACAGGCACACCTCTTCAAACAGCACTGGAAAAGCTGAGAGAGACATTGAGAAAAAGGAAAGAGCTGGAAGGCAGCATTTATTTGCTCTTTTTCTCTCATTTCAAAGGCAAAAACACCTGAAAACACTCTTATTCAGATAACTAAGAGTCAAATATATTTTTATTTTCTCTTCTTCATTAATTCTGAACAATACTGCACTTATAAAATAAAAAATAAAAAATCACATGGATATATATATATATAAACACACACACACACACACCAATCAGAGTGCCCATGATGACCCATGTCCACCATCGAAAGTGCCTGCAATCGGCATGCGAGCATCAGAACTGGAACTTGGAGCAGTGGAAGAAGGTCGCCTGGTCTGATGAGTCCCTTTTTCTTTTACGTCACATGGACAGCTGCGTACATGTGTGCCGTTTACCTGGACTCAAGATGGCACCGATTATGGCTGCTGCTTGCGAGCTCTGGCACAACATCGCAATTCTTTGTTTGTTTTGTTTACAGTTCTTATGTTTTTTTATCTTGGATGTTGTCTGCCTTACGATAGACAAACACTTTTGAACACTGGTTCTGCAATTGCCCCGTAACTACCCAGTATTCTACTGGCAAATGTTCAGTCTCTGGACAAAAAACTCTGCGAGATGAGAGCGCGGATCTCTTTCCAATGAGAGACGAGGGGCTGCTGCATTATCTGCCTTACAGAACCTTGGATATCTGCTGAGATTCCAGATTCAGCCATCGAACCCGCGGAGTTCTCCGTGCACCAAGCGGACAGAGCGAAAAACCTCTCAGGTAAAAGCAGAGGTGGTGGTGTATGTTTTATGATCAACAAATCCTGGTGTGATCAGAGGAACGTACATTCTAACAAGTCTTTCTGCTCTCCTGATCTGGAATTTCTCATGCTTCTGTGTCGACCATTCTGGCTACCAAGGGAATTCACAGCGGTCATTATCACTGCTGTGTACATCCCCCACAAGCCGACACAGACCGGGCACTCAAGGAACTGTATGGGAGTATAAGTGAACAGGAAACCGTGCACCTGAGGCCGCGTTCATTGTGACCAGGGACTTTAACAAAGCCGGTTTCAAATCAATCGCACCGAAATACCAACAACATATCAGTTTCAACACACGAGGGGACCGGGTTTTGGACCATTGCTACTCTCCCTTTCGGGATGGCTACAAATCCCTCCCCCGCCCACCATTTGGCAAATCAGACCACTCTTCCATTCTCCTTCTGCCTGCTTACAGGCAGAAACTTAAACAGGAAGCACCCACCCTCAGAATGATCCAGTGCTGGTCGGACCAATCAGATTCTACGCTACAGGATTGTTTTGATCACGCAGACTGGGAGATGTTCCGGTCCACCTCTGATGACGACATCGAGGTTTACACTGATAGCGTAACGTGTTTCATCAGAAAGTGCGTAGAGGACGTTGTTCCGACCAAACCAATACGGATCTACCCTAACCAGAAACCATGGGTTAATAGCGATGTTCGCGTGGCACTTAATGCACAGACCTCTGCTTTTTTTTTATGATTAACATTTTTATTTATTAAAACACAGGAAAACAAAACATAATTATAAACGCACAAAATCAACTTTTAACACCCACTACCACCCCTCCTCCTCCTCCCCAACCCCAACCCCAACCCCACCCCAAACCTCAACAAACATCCCTGTGGTCTTAGATGAACACATATAAAAGAATACAAAAACAAAAACCAAACAACTAAAAGAGGAAAAAAGAGAAGGAAAAAAAATACATATATATATATATATATATATATATATATATATATATATATACACACAAATATAAAAATCACACACACTGGCAATTACCCCTCTCTCTCCACTATTCCACCCAAGAACCCTCCAAGAATGCTAAATATCCACCCTATTTTCTTACAAACAAATCCGGATTCCCTAGTCTTCTATAAGACCCCTCTTCTAAGGCTGCCACTCTCCCCATCTCCGAGCACCACTCCTGAAACAGGGGTGCTCCAACCGACTTCCAACCCCTCAAAATCACCTGCCTGGTGACCATAACACAGGTTAGGACCCAATCCTCCACATGTTTATTCTCCACATTAATTTCTGCCCCATCTCCCAAAATACAGCGTCTGGGGCAAAACGAAACCTGAGAGCCCAAGACATCACATAAAAAATTCTGAATTCTCAACCAAAACCCTTGGATCTTAACACACCCCCAAAAAACATGGGTTATATCTCCATCCTCCGATTGGCATCACCAGCAGGTAGGTGTGTTTTTAAGACTAAGCCTATACAGTCTAGAGGGGGTCCAATAGAATCTACGTAAAATCTTGAACTGAATAAGGCGAACCCTTGCAACTCTAGATACAGACTTGACATTTTTCAGAATCTTAGTCCACACTGCATCGTCCAATACCAAATTCAAATCTTTCTCCCATAATCTCTTAATAGAAGTTAAAGCTCCATCCCCCATACTCTGAATTAACACTGATGCCTCATGACCTTTTCCAAAAGCCGCAACCACCCCTCCCAAAGCATCTGCCTCTTTTGGGGGGGGGGAGGGGGGGCGATGGGTGCTACTCCCAAAAATAGTACAAAGCATGTGAAGCAATTGTAAATATCTATAAAACTGAGGTCTGGGGATCCCAAAATGTTGGACCAAGTTTTCAAACGATCTCAACACTCCACTTTCATATAGGAAACCGAGTGTAGCAACCCCCTTCACAATCCACTCTGGCCAGCAGAAAGGGGAATTGCCAATACATAATCTTGGGTTCTGCCATATGCTCGAGGCAACATATAAATAAGTGTCCAATTTAAACAATCTGGACACTTTAGTCCATACTGAGTGTAAATGCGAAATAACGGGGTGTAACTTAATTTTTCCGATTAGTTTGATAGAGATGCTTTGTAATGGCGAAATAGGGGCAAGAACTGCCTGTTCAATAGCAAACCAGGGAGGGGCTCTCTCAGGTGGAAGTGACCAATGAACCAAATGTCTGAGACTGAACGCATAGTAATAAAACAAAATCTTGGGTAGGCCTAGCCCTCCTTTATCAATCGGCCTGTGTAACTTATTAAAATACAATCTGGGATGTTTACCATTCCAAATGAAGGACTTTGCTATGCTATCAAATTGCTTGAAATAAGAGAGGGGGACATCTACAGGGAGAGATTGTAGCAGGTAGTTACATTTTGGAATACAATTCATTTTAATAACATTAACCTTCCCAATCATCGATAAATGTAATGAAGCCCACCTTCCCACATCGCTCGAAAATATTTTTATTAAAGGGTCAAAATGAACACTAACTAAATCAGACAAATTTGTTGGGAATAAAATCCCCAAATACTTAATGCCCTGTTGGGCCATTGGAAGGTGCCCGGCTGGAAAGCCGTTACTGGACAGTATACTGTCAGATCCAAAGCTTCGGATTTAGACCAATTAACTTTGTATCCTGAGAACTTGGAAAAGCAATTAATAATTCTGTAGAGGCAAGGCATAGATTTAGTAGGTTCAGAGACAAATAATAAAATATCATCTGTGTAAAGCAGAAGCTTATGTGCCACATAAGCTCCCGCCACCACCCCTGGAAAATCATCCTCCCCCCTTATTGCGGCTGCTAATGGTTCCAGGGCAAGACAGAACAATAAAGGGGAAAGAGGGCAGCCCTGCCGAGTGCCCCATGCAGAGTAAAATAATCTGAAATTAATCCATTTGTTTGTACTGCTGCTACAGGGTGTCTATAAAGTAACTTAATCCAACCAATAAATGTAGTCCCAAACTCATACATTTCCAAAATCTTAAAAAGATAATCCCATTCTACCATATCAAACGCCTTTTCGGCATCAAGTGAGATGGCAGCGATCGGAGATTGATCATTCGCTACTGACCACATGATATTGATGAGATGCCTGATGTTATCAGAAGAGCTATGGCCCTGAATAAATCCCACCTGATCTATATGTATAAGAGATGTTATAACCTTACTTAGTCGGTTAGCCAACATTTTTGACAATATTTTTACATGTAGTTGGATCAGGGAGATTGGACATTAACTTTTACACTCGCTTGGATCTTTGTCCTTTTTAAGAATCAGACTGATCTGGGCTTGTGTCATGGTTGGAGGAAGCTTTCCATTCTTTAATGATTCAGTATAAACTTCTAACAAAAGTGGAGCCAGTTCTGTAGCATAGGATCTAAAAAATTCTGCGGCAAAACCATCTGTCCCCGGAGCCTTGCCAGTAGGTAGGGACTTAATTACCTTGTCAAGCTCCTCCAAGGTTATCTCAGAATCAAGAGAGTTTTTTTGCTCAATCGTCAGTTTAGGAAGATCTAATGGTTCCACAAAGTTTCTAATATCTTCATCAGTAGACGAAGACGTGGAACTATAAAGTTCAAGATAGAACACTTTAAAGACAGTATTAATATCAATGGCTGAGGTAAAAATTTCACCACCAGCAGATTTCACTGAGGGAATAATAGAAAGAGACTCTCTCTGCTTTATATATCTAGCCAAAAGCTTCCCTGCTTTGTCACCCGACTCAAAGTATGATTGTCTTGCCCTGAATAACCAAACCTCCACTTTCCGTGACAAAATAGTATTATATCTATATTTCAATCGGGTCAATTCTCTGAGGCCATCAGCTGACATACGGCGCTTCAGCTCTGCCTCTACACTTTTAATATTCTCTTCCAACTCCATGAGTTCTCGTGCTTTGGATTTTTTGATGAATGAGGCATACTGTATGATCCAATTCCTAAGAACCGCCTTAAGTGCCTCCCAAGCCACGCCCACAGAGGATACTGAGGACCAGTTGGTCTCCATATAAACATTGATTTCAGTCTTTAACATTTGTTGGAAATCAGGATTTTGCAAAAGGGACACATTAAGGTGCCAACCATATGATTTATTTTTCTCTATATGTGGCAACATCTCTAAACTCACCAGGGCGTGATCCGAGACTAAAATGTTTCCAACTGAGCAATCAACAACAGATGAAATGAGTGATTTGGATATAAAAAAAAAAATCTATTCTAGAATAAATCTTATGGACTGATGAAAAAAATGTATAGTCCTTCCCAGATGGGTTCAAAAGTCTCCAAATCTGTAAGACCAAGATTTTTACACATCCTGTGAATCGTCAATGTTGCTCTAGGTGGCTTGCACACTTTTGCTTCACTGTGATCAAAGACTGAGTCCATCAAAAGATTAAAGTCTCCTCCCAATATTATATCATGAGGGGTGCCAGCGGTTTGCAGCATCCCTTCAAGATCTATAAAAAAGCCCTGATCATCAGTGTTAGGTGCGTAAATATTAGCCAAAATCAACCTTTGCCCTTGAATTTCAGCTAAAACAATAATGACTCTCCCTAATTTATCTTTAGTCTGTTTGTGACATTTGAATTGTAGATAGATTTATTAATCAATATAATGACTCCCTTACTCTTACTTGAGCCAGCACAAAAAAAAAAAAAACATGTCCACCTTATATCTTCCCAAATTTTTCAGCTTCCTGCGGGGAGAGATGTGTTTCTTTACTATATCAACACTATATCATATTTCTTACATTTAAGAACAGTAATAACCTTCCTTCTTTTTATGGGGTGCCCCAACCCATTTACATTCCATGTGGAGTACACATAGTACACTCATATTAACATTTTACATTTTATACAGACCACATTCCCAATTAGTGAAACAATCAAACCCCGAACTTCCCCCCAAACAAAACAAACAGAAAAAAGAAAAACATGTGCATTAACCATGCACACGAAAGCGCCAACCGGCGATGATCCCTCTAAACTCAAAAGGTCCATGAACGCCCCACGAGCCCCCACGACCACTTTGCCATTGGACTGCTCAATTTTGCCTCACAAATTTGTGAGGCAAAATTACATAACATAAAATACTTTGTAAAATAAACCCCAACCAATAGGAAGAATGAACACAAAGAATGTGTAGATTCATTCACAGAACTGTCTCAAAGGTGTGATCTTCCACAAAACAAATTCCAGCTGATATAAAACCATTCAGATATGTTCAGTGAGCCGGCTGTTATGAGTACAACGGATGACGTAATCATTCCAATGTCCTGTAAAAATACTCAACAAAACAAACTACAGCCTGCAGGAGGAATAAGCACGAAGAAAGAACAGATTAATCCACAGCTGTTCCAAAGGAGTGTTATTCAATAGAACAAGCTCCAGCCGCTAGGTGGAACCAATACAAAAAGAAACAAAACTGGCATCCCGGTTCCCCGGATGGTCGAGTCAATTCACTCGGAGGCCGCATAAAAGTATATACCATTGACTTACACAATTCATCAACTTTATAAAAGACATCCTTTGTGTGAGCATGTAGATATTTTGCGGTCATCCATAGTGTCCACTCTCAAACTGGCCGGGAACTTCAGTGCAAATGTAATCTCTCGTCAATGCAAAAGTTTCTTTAAGGAAAAGTGTTATTCACAAAACAAGCTCCAGCCGCTCGGCAGAGCCAACGCAAAAGAAAAAATAAACCAAAATGAAGCCCAGCTTCCTCAAAAGCCAGAGTAAGTACAGCAAGTCGACCCACTCACATGAGAAACACCCAATGGTTTACTCACCCATTGATTCAATAAAAGACTTTGCCTGATTGGGACATGCAAATACTTTGCGAATGACTGTTGATTCTATTGATTTATTTAAAATGATTCTATTCTCATTTTGGCCGGAAACATCAGAGCAAAAGTGATCTTTCGCTGATGAAAAGTGTTTCTTACGTTACTTGAACCGATCACGTTTCTCTCTTGTCGAACTCGCAAAGTCCGGGAATAAGAAAATATTATGGTTCTTCCAAGAAAGCTTCCCTTTGCTCCTCGCCTGGTGCAACACAAGATCTTTATCGGATGATCTCAGAAATCTGGCCAGAATCGATCGGCGCCTATCTCCCTCAGCAAATCTGTGAGCTGGGACTCTGTGAGCTCGCTCGATTTCCAGCTTGTGGCCTGTTATGTCGAGCAGACTCGGGAAAAGCTCGTCTAGGAATTTCCTCATATCTCTGCCCTCCTCATGCTCAGGAATTCCAACAATTCGAACGTTATTCCTGTGGCTTCTATTCTCAAGATCTTCAAGCTTTTCAAGGAGATGTTCCAAATCAACTTTGGTCGCGGGCAGATTAGCAGTTAATTCCCTCTCTGAAGATTCCAGAAAATCGATTCGTCTCTCAACATCAGTCACTCTTGTAACTATCTCAGAGAATTTTATTTCCATCACCGTAATCGATCTACACATTACAGCAAGATCCTCCAAGTCAGCAAGAATCTTTGTCAACATCACCGACATGTTGGACAACTGATGCTGGATCTCCTCTCCCACCACGCCTTCCAAATCGAGTCCCCGGTCTGTAGGCCTGTTGGGGCTTCCATCCTGAACATGTAAGTGTCTTTTAATGTCTCCAGAACCCGAGGATTTTGACTTATTTGCCATGTTTTGCCTCAAAGAGCAAATGTGTAACTGGGTTTATAAAATTTCACCAGATTATAACAAAAATAATTAAAAATTTAGCAAAGTGCACAGAGCTCATCGCTCACACATCTGCTTCTTTCATGCCGTCACGTGACCCCAGGACCTCTGCTTTTAATTCCGGGAACAAGCCAGTTATGCCCTCCGCAAAACTATCAGAGCAGCAAAACGCCGGTAAAGGGACAAGATTGAAGGACAGTTCAACACCACCGACTCTAGAAGTATGTGGCAGGGAATTAATATCATCACAGACTACAAAGGGAATAAAAACTCTCTCCCAGATGAGCTTAATACTTTTTATGCTCGTTTCGAGGGAAATAACACCGCCCTCGCAGAGAGAGCTCTCGCGGACGAAGCTACAGAGGTTAGATCACTCTCCGTCCCTGTAGCAGATGTAACCCGATCCTTCTGACGGGTGAATATCCGTAAAGCCGTGGGTCCAGATGGCATTCCGGGCTGCGTCATGAGAGCGTGCGTGAACCAACTGGCTGGTGTTTTTATGGACATTTTCAACCTTTCCCTGTCCTTGTCTGTAGTCCCCACATGCTTCAAAACATCCACCATTGTGTCTGTACCAAAGCAATCCAAAATCACTTCCTTAAATGACTGGTGTCCTGTTGCTCTGACCCCCAATCTAAGCAAATGCTTTGAGAGGCTAATCAGAGATTACATCTGCTCTGTGCTGCCTCCCTCACTGGACCCATTGCAGTTTGCATACCGCAACAACCGCTCCACTGATGATTTCATTGCATCTACACTACACACTGCTCTTTCCCACCTGGAAAAAAAGGAACACTTATGTGAGGATGCTGTTTGTAGACTACAGCTCAGCATTCAACACCAAAGTGCCCTCCAAGCTTGATGAGAAACTCCGGGCTCTGGGCTTAAACAGCTCGCTGTGCAGCTGGATCCTGGACTTCCTGTCAAGCAGACGCCAGATGGTTAGAATGGGCAGCAGCATCTCCTCATCACTGACCCTCAACACTGGAGCCCCGTAGGGCTGTGTTTTCAGCCCACTCCCTGTACACACATGACTGTGTGGCAACACACAGCTCCAATGACATCAAGTTTGCTGATGATACGACGGTGGTAGGTCTGATCACTGACAATGCTGAAACAGCCTACAGAGAGGAGGTGCACACTCTGACACGCTGGTGTCAGGAGCACAACCTCTCCCTCAACATCAGCAAGACCAAGGAGCTTGTGGTGGACTTCAGGAGAAAAGACAGAGAACACAGCCGCATCACCATCAATGGAGCACTGGTGGAGAGAGTCAGCAGCTTCAAGTTCCTCTGTGTCCACTTCACAGAGGAACTCACATGGTCCATCCACACTGAGGCCATTGTGAAGAAGGCTCATCAGTGCATCTTCTTCCTGAGACGGCTGAGGAAGTTTGGAATGAACCACCACATCCTCACACGGTTCTACACCAGCACTGTAGAGAGCATCCTGACTGGCTGCATCACTGCCTGGTACGGCAATAGCACTGCCCACAACCGCAAAGCCCTGCAAAGGGTGGTGCAAACTGCCAGACACATCATCGGAGTTGAGCTTCCCTCCCTCCAGGACATATATACCAGGTAGTGTGTGAAAAAACCTCGCAACTTACAAGACTCAAGGATCTGCTGCTAATGTCTTGGTGCCAGATACCACAGGACACCTTCAGCACTGTTTTGCTGGCACATGGAGGACCAACAGCATATTATCATAATGTTGGTCATAATGGTTTGGCTCATCAGCGTATTTATATATATATATATATACACAATATATTACATATTTATTTATTTAAAATGTTATTTAATATTTAATTTGTTTTTGTTTTTAGCAAGGATATCAATGACTTTTGGTGTAACATGGAAACATTTTTAAACATTTGCAAGCCCATCTATTGTAAATTTATCATTTGTTATAATAACTTTCAATCTCTCTGACTTTCAGCAGTTACACTCTTTAATTTATTCTAATGCTAACTCTATAGACAACATTACATATCTAATGGCATATGTTGGTTTGCCCAGAGTGTCTTAATTAACCATAGAGTAAACTGCTGTTGAGATGCATGATGACAGTCTAACAGTATGTCTAATTAAGATGACTGCACTCCAGTTTTTTACTTGTATTGTTATGGGGACATGTAATTGGCTTTATGTCCCTAGTGCAGTGTCTTCCCAGGAGAGCGAGCAAGAACCCTGAGACCTGTCGCACAGTTGGCCAGGGATGGCTTACTGTACTGCCATCACTTCCATTGTGGAAACCATCTAGAGCCTACACAGCAGCAGGGTATTTGCAGACTGGTGAAGTGAGGGATAAATCTCATGTAATCCTTCTACAGCCACTTTTTTTTTTTTTTTTTTTTTCAGGGTCAGGGAACAATAGTGAAGAAAAAAAACAAACAATTGTGCTCTTTAAGAAAGAGCCCTTAAGCTACAATGTTTTCTTAATCAATGGTATGCCATTCTTTAGGATCTCTGGCTGTTTATGCACTTGCCAAGGATTATAGAAGCTCGTTTTAGCCAAACTGAATATACTTTGCAGTTGCTAAGTTGTTCTAAGTGGTTGCTAGGTGTTTGGATACAGGCACACGTTAAAACTCCCCCAAGACTATGATATTCTGTTACCTGGGTCAGTGTAAGTCTGTGGGATTTTTCCACTTAAGTCTGATTGCTTAGAAAAGTAATAGCACACCGCAGCAGCAAGCAGAATTTAACATTTCTTTCATTGCCATAGCACAAACGGTTACACGCCAAAGTTTCATACTTAGGGTCAGAGGTCTGTTCAAGAATGGTGCAAAACAAGCACCACTAATGACTACACAGACACGCACACACACACAATGGCCTTTTACCCTTTGAGATGATTAGCCATTGAGACACTAGGTTACTGAGTTTGAATTGATCAGTCCATAACTTTGATTTGATTATCAAATCCACCAGCGATTTATGAAGAGTCTGTGTTTGAGATTACACTTAATGTCCAGTTGCAGCTCACTAGTATCCATCTCCATTGATTCTTTGTCATGTTTGATACAGATGACTATGTTTTTGTATTGAGTAGAGCTAATCAAATGATTCATGCAAAAGTCAACATGCCGAGACAATTAGAATGTGAACACAAAGGTGTATTTATAGTCAGAGTAGCTAAACATCATCAGACAACTGCATTGATTTTTTATCTTTCTGTTGCTTATTGAGAGAGTCATGTTATTGCCTTTACATACAGTGTTTGCGCTGTGCAGTATGACCTCATAGCAAAATGTTGTACATAACTCACTTTAATGATGCTGGATGTACCACAACAGCACTTAAGGTATCGGTTGGTGTTTTTCAGCGTTATTTAAAATTGATTCTGATCATAAACATTGTTGGTTGCTGTAGGGAAATGAAGAAAATTCTTAGTTTAGAGGCTTGCAATAGGAAGGTTAAAGGATAGGATTGGTGTTTTTCAAGCAATACCTATTTAAAATCTTTTCTGATCATTAAAATTGCTGATTGCTATAAAGAGAAATGAAGAAAATGCTTAGTTTTCAGGCTTTCACTAAAACCTTTAAACAGTCATTCATCTTAAGCCTTCAAAACCCTTGTAAAGTCTTATTACAAAAAACCAAAAAATAAACGAGAAATGCAAATGAGTGTTGTATTACAGTCTAATAACTATTTAATTACAAATAACAAAGAAATAGTCATCTCATGAAATCAGATGGTTTATTTTTGCTTTATAAAATTATTTAATATTTATAGGGGCCTGGGTAGCTCGGAGAGTAAAGACGCTGACTACCACCCCTGGAGTCGCAAGTTCGAATCCAGTGTGTGCTGAGTGACTTCAGCCAGGTCCCCTAAGCAACCAAATTGGCCCGGTTGCTAGGGAGGGTAGAGTCACATGGGTAACCTCCTCGTGGTCGCTATAATGTGGTTCTCGCTCTTGGTGGGGGGCGTGGTGAGTTGTGCTTGGGTGCCGCGGACAATAGCGTGAAGGCTCCACACACGCTATGTCTCCACGGTAATGCGCTCAACAAGCCACGTGACGATGCACGGATTGACGGTCACAGACTCGGAGGCAACTGAGATTTGTCCTCCGCCACCTGGATTGAGGTGGGTCACTAAGCCACCACAAGGACCTAGAGTGCATTGGGAATTGGGAATTCCAAATTGGGGAGAAAAGGGGAGAATTTTTTTTTCTTTTTATTATTAATTTTAAATATATATTATATATTTTTTTTACATTTCATTCTTATTTTATAAGATTATATATTTTTAGAACACTAAAACATAATAATATCTAATAATTATATATATTAATATTTTTATATTAGTATTTTAAATTTATGATAAATATGATAAAACAAGTATTAATATTAAGTATTAATAATTATATGAATTTGTTGTAATTACTATTTATATTAATTTTCCAATATTTACTATTTATATTAATGTTTAATATTGAGTTCCTAATATTATATATAATATTATATACTTCATATTTATGAATTCTTAATATTTTTTAGGTATAATTTGTAAATTATATTGTAAGTGCAATATTTGCACATTCTTGCTCATACTTCTACTATGAAGTCAGTGAACTGAGTGAACTGAGTGAACAGGTGAAAATGATTTTATAATGTTAACTGGGTAAAAGTTTCTTCTCTGCTCTTGCTGTGAACATGAGTGCAGTCAAACAGAAGGTTCTCAGAAACTTCTCTCTTTCTCTCTGCCCTCTCATCAAGTTATGAAGTTAAGAGACTGAGATTTGAAATACACTGGAAGTTTTAACCCCCTTCAGTTTCAAATGATGCAAGAAAGTGTGGTGACCGCAGTTTGACTCCAGAGTTGTCTGCCTGTGCGTGACATTGATTTGAGAAGTAGAGAGGGGAGAAATGTGACAAGGCACAGAAAAGCAGCTTGAGTTGGACAGGACGAGTGAGAATGAGAGAGCAAACAAAAGGTTATCTGATCCCTCCACGGAATTGTTAACGAGCTTGTAACAATTTGCTTTAGTCTATTAGGGGATAATTAAAATCATGAAATAAGACAGAAGCTGTTGCCATGACAAAGCCGATTAAAGCCATATGAACGGGTCTTTTAGATAAAAAAAAAAAAAGAAACTTTGATAAGAGAGCAGTTTTTGGGGAGATGACCTAGAAAAGGCTGATTTGACAGACTCTCACACACATGCACAGTTTATAGTTCTGACTTGTCTAATAATTGGGGCAACTGTCTGTTGCTTTAATCAGAATAGACAACCCTTATAGAACACACACTTGGAGTGAAAAGAGGAGCTGAGTGTTATTTAAGCGTACATTGCTCCCCTGGCTGTCTAAAGATAGCAGATATAATGATCAGGGTCATTCAGAGGTCAAAGCAGTCAGGACATCATCTACACAAGCTGCTCTGAGCTATAATCACACTCTCTTATGACAGATGAACTCTTAGCCTTGTGAGATATCATTATACTAAACTGTCTTATTTCATCTAATGCCCTGAAGACAAGTCTGGGTGCACTGTAGATGCCGAGCGGCTGGAAAGAGAAGAGACAGTACAAATAAGAGAAAACTCATAACTAAACTAATATTTTTAAAAGTATAAAGAAATCCGAAGATTCCCGAGCCTATTTCGAAATTGTCCAAACTGAGCTGAGAACTGAATGTCAAGGGCTGCGTTTCACAAGCTTAAGTTGATTGTAGAGACCATTGGCGCCAATGGTTTCTACAATCTACTTAGGCTTATGATGCTTTTGGGAAACGATGCCAAGGCAATGATGCAGGCAAAAAGTCACTACTGTGACATCTTCGTCATGAGACTGCCCTGTTAAAGGTGATTTATTCTATTTTCAAATGCATTTTTTGAAAATACTTTCTCCTGTCTCAGCTTAATATGCAGAGACCATTTGTAGGTTGATATTCCTTTTGTGCAACATTTTAATGTTGCTTTAACTTCTTAAGCAAGAAGTTAAAGCTGAAGTGTGTAACTTCTGTGCCATTTTTGCTACCTAACGGAATTAAAAAAATAAACAATGTTTTTAAACAGCTTTCCCGAAAATTCTGTAGTTGATCGAACAAAAAGTTAATCCCTCCCAAAACTCATGCCATTGTATGAGTCAATGTTGCAACAAACAGAGAATTGTTTATGACGCTGCATACTGTACAGTAAACACTGACGAATGTAAACCTAAGAATCAATGGCTTACTTATAGTTGTCTCTGCATATTAAGCAGGGATAGAAGAAAGTATTTTAACCAATCGATTAAAATGTTTAATTGCGATTAATCTCGTAATTTTTTGTAGTTAATCGCAGATTTTGAAAGTGCTGAAATTTGATACTATATATACACTATATATATATTCTTGTCAAAATGCATTTTTTCCATCTAATGAAAGAAAACAAAACAATGTGTAACAATATGATGCTTTATTAAAAACCTTTCACAAGAAATGCACTAAAATAGCACCAATTTGTGTAACATTAAACACCAAAATGTAAGTGGGAGGTAGACAAATTGAAAGAACTAGTTTCCACATCGGTTGCATATTTATTGCAATGGGCATTAAATCTCTTAAACTTTCATCCTCTGCAATATTAATCTACCGGTAGACTGTGACTGTCCGCTCTGTTACAGCAACCGTGAAGCCGATTCTGAACACCTGAAAGGAGTCGTTAGTAATTCCAGACTTACTTCCTGTACTAACCTACGTAATTTGGTAACAAAAAACCCACCTCTGTTCTTCATTGGCTGCTCGCAAACAGCTTTGACCCGCCCTCAAACACTACACTAAGCGGTAGACCAATCACAACAGACTGGGACATCTGACCAATCAGAGCAGAGTAGGCTCTCTGAAAGGAGGAGTTTAGAATGAATCCTTTAGAACGGATCATTGAACGAGTTGTTTTTGGCACTGGGGAAAAAGTTAATGCTGCAGTTTAATTTATGAGCAAATTAAAGTGTTTTTTGCTTGGATGCATGTAAATCTATTGTATGAGACCTTTAAAACAAAATTAGGCACATTTAAAAACCATAATAGGTGCTCTTTAATGGTAAATGCATTAATTGCGGTTAAGAAAAATTAACGTGTTAAACTTTTTTTATGAATTGCACGTGTTAACGCGTTAATTTTGGCAGCTCTAATTTTAACATTAAAAAAAGTTAAAGACTTCAACTTTAATATAAACTTACTTACATTTAAGGCCACGTCCACAAATGAAAACGCACAGTTTTCTCTACGTTTTGGCCTTCCATCTACACTGAGACGGCATTTTTAACAGTGAAAACTGAGCTTTTCTAAAACTCTCTCCCAAACGGATAAATTTGAAAATGCCATCTTCGATTTGTAGTGTGGATATGGAAAATGGAGATATCTGAAAATGATGACGTATGTTTCCATGAGACGCAGTCATGTGATCCATTCAACCCAAAACAATCAATATAGCAGCCCATGTTGTAGTGCCATTATTGTGCCTGCTATTCACTTTGAAAGCATTGGTAAAAAGAAATGTTACTGTGGAGGTGGGGGCGTGGTTGAGCATTCGTCCGGAGAGAGTGAGAGCAGTAAGGGTTCATGCCGGAGCGCATTCATGATGATTAACAATTGTGTCTCGTTGTAGAAATGCTGGGAAGAGCTATAAAGGGGGAGAGAGCATCAGAGGCGAGAAGAGAAAGACTGGCATGCATGTTCTGTGTGTGTCTGTGTGTTAATGTGTTTTGAAGACTTTGCTGAAAAGCAGTATTTGATGTCAATTACATTAAAAACGGATCTTAGTTTTTTGTCAATAAATCCCACGTGGAATTGTTCTGCCGACTCCTGCTTCCTTCTTGTTACACTGGTGCTGAAACCCGGGATTTTTGGAGGAAGTGCATGCCGATATGGAGTCCTCGCCATTGGCCGGAGTCATCCAAGCCCTCGCCAACATGCAGCATACCCAATATAAAGCTCTGCTTGAGTTTCGGAAAGATCAGGATCGTTGTTCCATGTGATTCTCCAGGCTCAAGCAAAGGACCAGCAGGCGATCCGGAGCTTACTACGGCAGGAGAAAGCACCAACCGTGACCTCGGATAAAGCTGCCACTGTGCCTCCTGTTGCCCTCATGAAAATGGAGGCAGAAGATGAACCGGAGGCCTTTTTGGACTTGTTTGAAAAAACTGCCGAGATCTGGAAGTGGCCGTGTGCCCAGTGGGCGGCCAGGCTCCTTCCACTGTTGTCCAGGGAAGCTCAACTCATGGCCCAACATCTGCTGGCCGCTAATCTCCTGGTGTATGATGACCTCAAAAGACCATCTTGCAGCGGGTCGGCCGCAGCCCTGAACAACACCGGCAACAACTTGACAATTGCGGCCGCCTGTTCGCGTTCGCTAAACAGCTTCGTGACACATGTCAGAAAAGGCTGTTGGCTGAGGGCCACGATGCAGAGGAAATGTCATTCTAGTGGTGCTGGAGCAATTCATCCATCTTCTACCGAAAGGAATGGCAGAGTGGGTCCAGTGCCACCGCCCGGCGTTGCTGGAGGAGGCCGTCTAACTGTTTGAGGACCATATATTGATGTAAAAAAGGGAAGATCCCACACACTCTCACTCTCTCTCTCACTCTCACTCCTACCCCTTTCTGTCACCCTATCCCAGTGCCCTGAAAAAGGGGAATTCCCCCTCCTAAGTCGGCGGCCCGGCTCCATGGGTCTGCCCAACTCCCACTAACCTCTCTCTCTCTACGCTTTCCCCCCATGTTCTGGAACTCACCGCGAGTGCAGGTGTTATGTCTTGGCCAGCCTGCTGGAGACACAGGAACCCTGGGCAATTCTGGGACCAATGTCCAGTAATGGAGCTGGAAACGTTGGTCTGGATTCCTGACTTGCTGCAGGCTGCCCCCGATCGAGCCGCAGCATACAAAACACCTGTGAGTATTAAGGGGGGTACATATCAAGCAGTGGTGGATTCTGGTTGTAATCAAACAACAATTCACCAATGTTTGATTCAAAATGAGGCATTGGGCACAAATAGGAGGGTGAAGGTAAGGTGTGTGCACGGGGATGTTCATGATTATCCTTTGATTACCCTCATCATTAAATTCCTGGGTAAAAAGCATAGAGTTGAGGCTGCGGTTAGTCCCCGCCTCACCCATCCATTAATCTTGGGTAACAATTGGCCGGAATTTACTGCTTTATTGAGGAGAATTTGTGTGGATGGGTCCTGTAACAAAGTGTCTCTGTGTGTGGTTTGCAATTCACTGGCTGGGGAGGCGGAGCTGGGGCTGTCTACGTCAGCTCCACATCAGCATGATGTAAGGGAGAGGGAAGTGCCAGCTTCCCCAGCCCTTAGAGGATTCCCTGCAGGGAATTTCCCTCTTGAGCAGACGTGAAACAAGACCCTTAGGCACGCCTCTGATCAGGTGAAAGTGATCAATGGTCAGCCAGACATTGCACTCGCATATCTGTATTTTGCAATCATTAAGGATCGGTTGTATCGAGTGACACAGGACACTCAGACAAAGGGACACTTGGGACAGGGAAAAACACTGAACCGTATAATGGCCCATTTCTATTGGCTGGGGATTCACGGGGATGTGCACAGGTGGTGTGCGGCATGCTGTAAATGTCAGCTGGTGAATCCACTGGCCACCATAAAAGCACCATTGTGCCCTCTGATGCTAATCGAAGTCTCTTTTGAAAGTATTAGCATGGACCTCGTCAGGCCATTAGAACGGACAGCAGGCGGGCATCGCTTTGTATTAGTTCTGGTGGACTATGCAACGCGATATCCGGAAGTAGTGCCTCTGCACAACGTCTCAGCACATAGTGTTGCGGAGGCACTCTTTAGAATAATCTCCCAAGTGGGGATTCTGAAAGAAATCCTCACTGATCAAGGCACTACATTTATGTCATGTACACTACGCGAACTGTATGAATTATTGGGTATTA
Organism: Myxocyprinus asiaticus; assembly: GCF_019703515.2. Classification (NCBI taxonomy): domain Eukaryota; kingdom Metazoa; phylum Chordata; class Actinopteri; order Cypriniformes; family Catostomidae; genus Myxocyprinus; species Myxocyprinus asiaticus. Next base: position 22,347,040 of record NC_059352.1, read on the forward strand.
AATCACCAGTGTTTATCACCCACAAACAGATGGGTTGGTGGAATGATTTAATAAAACCCTAAAAAATATGATTCGTAAGTTCGTGCACGAGGACGCTAGTTATTGGGATAAGTGGCTCGAACCCCTGTTATTCACAGTTCGAGAGGTCCCCCAAGCCTTCACAGGGTTTTCCCCATTCGAGCTGCTGTATGGACGTCGGCCGCACGGCATGCTCGACGTCATGCAGAAAGCTTAGGAGGAGGAACCTTCAAACAGTAAAAACGAAATTCAGTACGTACTTAGAGCAAAACTCCACACTTTGGGTCACACAGGAGAATTTGCTCCAAGCTCAAAATCGTCAAAGCTGACTCTGTGTGACAGGGACACTCAGCTACGGGAATTTGCACCGGGAGACAAAGAGCTTGTATTACTCCCAAAATCGAGCTCCAAACTACTCGCCAAGTGGCAAGGGCCCTTTGAGGTCACAGGACGAGTGGGAGATCTTGATTATGAGGGTAAAACGAACAGATAGAGGTGACGCACATCAAATATACCATCTCAACCTCCTGAAATTATGGAGGGAGGCAGTCCCTGTGACGTTGGAAATGGTGGATCTGGAGATGGTGGAGCTTGGGCCGGAGGTGAACTTAAAAGTCAGTCTTGTCACCCCGGTCACTTGTGGGGACCACCTTGCACCGTCTCAAGACACACAGGTTGCCAAGTTGCAAAAAGAATTTGCAGATGTGTTCTCGCCTCTGCCTGGTCATACAAACCTCATACAGCACCACATCGAGCCTCTCACAGCGATTGTGAACTGCCCAAGACCCAAGACCAAAAAGGAGGTGAGACAGTTCCTGGGGCTGGCTGGCTACTGTAGAAGGTTTGTGCCTAATTATTCAGACATTACCGGCCCGCTGACTGATCTCACTAGAAAGGGAGCTCCAGACCTGGTCCATTGACAGAGCAGTGTCAATCTGCTTCCTCCCTCATAACCCCAATCCTTGTTACAGTTACTTTGTACATCCTTCACATTGCGTTCCTTCAAAGGCGGTGGGAAGTTAACTCGGAATAGCTGTCTGGCAACAGAACACAAGGACAATTATGTTTCAGACCGTATATGGAATGGCGATTTTTCGCATGTGCAGTAAGGGGATTTAAGAGTTTTCATACGTTTCAGTGTTGACGAGCAGCTTTTGGAAAACGCTTGAAAATGGCAGTGTGGACAGAGAGCATTTCAAATGAAAACGCTGTTTTCAAATGTATCTGGATTAATGTGGACATAGCCTAAGACACAATGTGGTCAGCTATTTTGTATTTTTTTTTTGGTTCATCTAAAATATTTCCAAAAGAAGCAAAAGCAGGATCCTATCAGACATTTTTGCATCAGCTCCAATGAGTTTACATCCCACTGTGGCGCGACCGAAAGCATGTTGCGTCAGCAGCCTGGGAGACCCGGGTTTGGATCCTGCATTTGAAACCAGGGAGTTATTGCTGTAAACACTGTGGTGCTAGCAAAACAGGTTGTTTATTTAAGCATCTCAACCAGCATGACATTGCAACATTGGCTCAGCCAGTGTTGTGAGTGTGGGGTGGAACTATCTGTTTGGCCAATGGTAGACAATGAGGAGTATTCAGGAAACTGCTTTGAAAAAGGTTTTGTTTGTGCAGTTCCATTTGGTGGTGCTCATTGCACTGAAATTGCACACTTCATCTTTAAACGAGCTTTCTTAGATCGCTAAAATCAACATTTTGCAATTTGCTTCTATGCAGATACACCCCTCAGTGTTGCAAAATAATGAATATATTTCATGTTGTAAATGCAAAGGTTTTCTTTGCTCAGCATTTATGTTATGTGATGTGTGCTTTTACTGCCCATAAAAGTATAATTTAAACCTCTCCATATCAATTTTAATTAACCCCTCTGTTGACTCCCTCTGTATTAGCACATACTAAAATGCAGTCTTGGGGATTACAGGGTTAAAGGTATCTGTAGTATACCCTAACCACAACCTTGCTTTACAACCTAGTCTTATTGCTGCGGTTTGTATTGCTTACTGTCAACACCCCAAACTCATTATTCAGTAGCAATTACAGACACAGTAACTCTGGATTTAAATGGAAACACATGGGACTTGGGGGAAATGTAACTGTAGAGATTGCAGTGAAGGAGCTAGAAAAGAAAAACAGCGATGCAAAGACACTGCAAGCCTCTCACCTTTTTCTATTCTGTTCCTCTCTATTCCTCCTCTGTCTTCCCTAGAGATAAAGGGCCAGCCAGTCCCCTTATTTCTTCAGTGTTTCCCATGTGAGTTCTGATAACGCTTGAACAATGCCAATGCTAAGCCCAACCGCTCCGGCATTTTGGATAACTTTGCATCTGATGGAGAAATAATTACCTTTTACTAAATTTTCCTTTATGGATTATTCTGGCCTTTGTGGCTCCTACATGCTCTCTTCAAGATTCCCAGTTTGTTGTTATACCGACAGTGGAAGGTGGGGTATGAATCAAAGTGCAACAAGCAATATGGCTTCCTCTGAAGTACAGACAACTCTGAGCCAAGCCACCTTATTTCATGGCTGAAGTAATTGGCTTTTAAATCTATTATAGTGAACTCCATCTACAGCTATTTCTTATACATAATGGATAAAAATGGTCACAGAGTTGGTCTTGTTAGTTGTTAAGACAGTATACTGCCGTGTAACTCTGTTTCAAGTAGACATACCCAGTTTAGCCTGAAATACAAGAGTGGTAGGCTTTTAACATGATATCAGTGGCCTCACAAAATAATGTCCCTCCAACAATTCATAAAGCATCAATTAAAGGTGACAATTTGTCGAAACAGCAAATTTTGAGTTTGTCCTTTGGATGGGATTTTATGAACTGTGAGTCATGCAATGAATAGGAAAGCTGGTAATGAGTTTTTTTATGTGGTATCATTTTTGAGAGGCAGTTTGTGAAATGCATTGATATGATCGACCAAAGTGGTGTAATTGGGAACACATTGTCTCATAGCATGGGACAATGGACATGGATGTATTGTGTATACGTGTTAGCCTTTCAAATGGAGCTACATTCCCAATTACTGTGAAGTCTTAGTCAATTCTCACCCAAGGACAGGGAATCAAAACAATAAAAAGGATTTTAAAAAATTAAGAGTTCAAAGACATGAAACAAACCAACCAGCTCCGAGGTGAATCACAACACTACAATCTTTGATTTAAACCAAATAATGTAAATGAAAATCAGACAAATAGACAAAGGTACAAGGCTGTGTACTTAATGTATTTAATGAGGGAATGAATTTCAATGATGTTATCTAATTAAAATAATGAAACAAAATAAAACTATTGATTTAACTTTGTTAATTATGAGTAAAGAAACAATATATTTGAAGTTGATTGACAGTTAATATTTCTCAGGGTAGGTTTATTTTTGAAAGTCAACTTCTGCATAGCCACATACTTTGAAGTCTTGGCTACAAAAATGCTACTGAACATTTCAATGGTATTGTTCAGGAAATATTATGCAGTTTCTTTGAACACACTTTGACCTTATGTGATAACTTGCCCCAATAGTGGGGTTTGTTGACACACTATATGGGGTAAGTTGTCGGAATGGAACTTGCCATTAAAAGATAGTTCACCCAAAAATGAAACTTCAGTCAATATTTACTCACCCTGTGTGGTTATATACGCATATGACTTTCTTTTTCTGTTGTACTCAGTGATGTCATACAATGGCAGTTGTAAAGAGCTGATCCACTGTTCCACGACCTGGATGGAATCTGCATTGCTCCTCCTCTAGCCGAGGTTTGACAGTTGGTCTGTCTTCTTTCCAGCACCCTGTCATAGGCTTTCCCAGGTAGGCAACCACCTCTTCAAGCAACAAAAAGGATGCAAAAGTATAATTCAGAAGTCAAATAAATTATTGTATGCGACTCATGCCTTGTTCTGAAGGCATACAATAAGGTTTGGTTAGAAACAAACCAAAATCTAATTGATTATTTTGTAAAAAATTTTCACTGACCATTGCTCTCCTGTGTGCGTTAATGAGAGTGCACGAGAGAAACAGAATACACAGCCCCCGCTCGTGAGCTGAGGCCTTCAAACTCATTTTGTTTATCTAAAAAAGTTCTGCCACAGTGATATTAACAACAGAACACAACACAGATGCACAAAAACCAGAGAACAGAACTTATAAAACATGTCTGAAGAGTTTGAAGTCAAAGAGGAGATGCATTTCTATGCCCAGCCTTATTTGTTTGAACTGGAGTACTCGGAAATCAAACAGAGAGATGGAGGAGGCTTAGGCAGCCAGCCACAGGTACACAGTCAGAAAATACAGTCTGATAGAGAGTACAGGAATCCACAGTGTTTTGGAGGTTTTGGATGTTTCGCTTACCAAAAGCGAACAGGATGGCTTTGTCTCCATTCTGAACAAGTGAATGTGTGACAAAACTCCAACTGAAGAGAGCGAGACTCCAGCAGAACAGTTGGTAGGTATGAAAGCCTTGGCCAGAATCAAGGCTAGTGAGATGCTGGCTTCAATATACAATTAAGAGAAATATATTGTAAAGGAGGAGGTGAGAAGCAGCTTTCCTGGTTCAGGTAAGGTTTTATTTTCTCTCTGCAGCAGAATTGCAGTCTCAGAGTCTTTGCGTTATTCAGTCTAAGTTAATATATAATCACACACCACTTCACCAAATAAACTCTCATCATTTGTAACAATAAAACTCTTTGGTTCTTATTCGGGTCTGTGGTGCCCAGGCTCTCTCTCTTCTATTTGTGGTGTGTCTCTATTTATGCCGCTCTCCCCGTGCTCACTGAAATTAGAGACAGGTGTTAGACATAATTCAGCTCAGGTGTAAGTGCCCTTACCGGTTTCTCTCTCTCCGGAGAGATGCTTGACCATCCCCCCGCCGCCACATATCCCCACCGCCCGACTCAGGCCGGGGCAGCATCCGGCCTGCCTATCACTCCCCCCCATTCCTGGAAAGGAAGTCGGCGACAGCCATCTGCGCCCCCGGTCTGTGGACCACCTTGAACTTAAATGGCTGAAGAGCCAGATACCAACGGGTGATCCGGGCACTGGTATCTTTCATGCGGTGGAACCACTGGAGTGGGGCGTGATCAGAACAGAGGGTGAAGGCCCGCCCCAACAGGTAGTATCGGAGAGTGAGGACCGCCCACTTGATGGCGAGACACTCCTTTTCTATGGTGCTGTACTTAGTTTCCCTCAATGAGAGCTTACGGCTAATGTACAGCACCGGGCGGTCCTCCCCATCCACCACCTGCGAGAGTATGCCCCCCAGCCCCCTGTCTGAAGCATCTGTCTGTAAAACAAAAGGGATAGAGAAGTCAGGTGAATGTAAAAGCGGCCCCCCGCAAAGTGCAGCTTTAACTTGCGTGAATGCCGGCTGACACTGCTCCGTCCACTGGACCGGATCTGGAGCTCCCTTTTTAGTGAGATCAGTCAGTGGGCTGGTGACGTCCGAATAATTAGGAACGAACCTTCTTTAATAGCCAGCCAGCCCCAGGAACTGTCTCACCCCCTTTTTGGTCTTGGGTCTCGGGCAGGTCGCAATCGCCGCTGTCTTATCAATTTGGGGACGCACCTGCCCGTGGCCCAAGTGGAACCCCAGATACCGTACCTCCACCCGTCCAATCGTGCACTTCTTTGGGTTCGCTGTGAGTCCCGCTCGGTGCAGTGATCTCAGAACCGCCCTCAAATGTTGCATGTGCCGCTGCCAATCATTGCTATAGATGATGATATCATCTAAATAGGCACTGGCGTAGGCTGAATGTGGTCTGAGGATTCGGTCCATGAGATGCTGAAACGTAGCCGGGGCCCCAAACAAACCGAACGGAAGTGTCACAAATTGGAGTAATCCAAACAGTGTGGAGAAGGCGGTTTTCTCAAGGGAGATTGGTGTCAAGGGGCTCTGCCAATAACCCTTCGTCAAATCCAATGTCGAATAAAATCGAGCAGTGCCCAACCGATCGAGCAACTCATCAACACGAGGCATTGGATACGCATCAAATTTAGACACCGCGTTGACTTTTTTATAATCCACACAGAATCGTACAGACCCGTCGCTCTTAGGCACTAGAACAACAGGGCTGGACCAATCACTGTGAGATTCTTCTATTACCCCCATATCGAGCATTGCATCCAATTCTTCCCAAACAATTTTTTTCTTATGATCGGGTAATCGATAGGGGCGGCTACGTACCACGACCCCCGGCTCGGTCTCGATGTGGTGGTGGATGAGGTTCATACGTCCCAGTAGAGGGGAGAACACATCCGCAAACTCCTGTTGCAACCTAGCAACCTCTGCGAGTTGACTCGGTGAGAGGTGGTCTCCGCAAGTGACCGGGGTGAACTGTTTATGTTTTGAACTCACCTCCAGTCCGAGCTCCGCCTTCTCGGGAACTACCATAGCCAACGTCACGGGAACCGCCTCCCTCCACAATTTCAGGAGATTGAGGTGGCATATTTGACGTGCGTCCCCTCTATCAGTTTGTTTAACCTCATAATCAAGATCTCCCACTCATCGTGTGACCTCAAAGGGTCCTTGCCACTTGGCGAGTAATTTAGAGCTCGATGTGGGAAGCAATACAAGCACTTTATGTCCCGGTGCAAATTCCCTTAGCTGAGCTCCCCTGTCATACAGTCGGTGCTGTCGTTCTTGGGCTTGGAGCAAATTCCCCTGTGTTAACTGCCCCAAAGTGTGGAGATTTGCTCTAAGATCAAGAACGTATTGAATTTCATTTTTGCTGTTTGAAGGTCCCTCCTCCCAGGCCTCTCGCAATACATCAAGCACGCCGCGTGGGCGTCGCCCATACAGCAGCTCGAATGGGGAGAAGCCAGTGGAGGCTTGCGGGACCTCTCGTACTGCAAATAAAAGGGGGTCGAGCCATTTATCCCAATTTCTAGCATCGTCGTGCACGAACTTACGAATCATGTTTTTGAGGGTTTTATTAAATCGTTTCTACCAGGCCATCCGTTTGAGGATGGTATACACTGGTGTGAATCGATTTAATATTTAACAACTCGTACAGTTCGCATAGTGTCCATGACATAAACGTTGTGCCCTGATCGGTGAGGATTTCTTTCGGAATCCCCACCCGGGAGATTATTTTGAAGAGTACCTCCGCAACACTGCATGCTGAGATGTTGCGAAGAGGCACTGCTTCCGGATATCGCGTTGCATAGTCCACTAGGACCAATACAAAGCGATGTCCGTGTGCTGACCGTTCTAATGGCCTGACGAGGTCCATTCCAATTCTCTCAAAGGGGACCACGATCAAAGGGAGAGGGCGCAATGGCGCTTTTGTGGTGGCCGGTGGGTTAACCAGTTGGCATTCGCGGCATGCTGCACACCACCTGCGGACATCGCCGCCAATGCCCGGCCAATAGAAACGGGCTATTAGATGGTTCAGTGTTTTCCTTTCTCCTAGATGACCCGCCATGGGATTATAATGATCCGCCTGGAATACCATTTCCCGACGGCTCCTTGGAATCAAAAGGATTCCTCCGCCTCCCCTGCCAGACCATCGCACATCACACATCTCCCTATTTTCGTACAGGACCCATCCGCGCAAATTCCCTTTAATAAAACTTTGAAATCAGGCCAATCAGTCCCCAAAATCAGCGGATGGGTGAGGCGGGAACTAACCGCAGCCTCCACTCTATGCTTTTTTCCCCAGAATTTAATCGTCAGGGTCACCACCGGATACTTGTGAATATCCCCATGTACACATTTCACCTTCACCGTTTTAGTTGTGACCAGTGCCTCGGGTTGAACCAAGCGTTGGTGAATAGTGGTTTGATTACACCCGGTGTCCACCAACGCTTGGTGAGTACCCCCCTTGACACTTACCGGTATCTGGTACGTTCCGGCCCAGTCAGGGGCAGCCTGTGGGAGGTCAGAGACCCGCACCACAGTCCCCAGCTCCATCAGAGGGCACTGATCTCGGAAGAGGCTCGGGTCTCTGCACCTCCAGCAGGCCGGCCCAGGCGCTATGCCCGCACTTGCGTCGGCGGGCGCCCCCCCCTGAGGGGGAGAGTGGCGGGGCATTGGAGTAGGGGAATGTGTCACCTCCCACACCCGGGGAACTGGTCTCAGCGGCTGAAGTCCTCCTCGTCTGTGTGGGGCAGGAACGGGACCTGGAGAGAGAGCAGAACGAGAGGAGAGAGGGGAGGGGGAAGAGACAGAGGGAGGAGAGAAAATGTAGGAGGGCTCTTCCGCCCTCGGGAGCACCGCCATGTGGTCCTCCGCAAGCCGGACAGCTTCCTCCAACGACGCCGGGCGGTGGCACTGGACCCACTCCGCCGTCCCTTTTGGCAGTCGATGTGTGAATTGCTCCAGTACCACCTGGTCGATAATTCCATCGACGTCGCGGTCCCCCACTAGCAGCCATCTTCGGCAGGCGTCACAGAGCCGCTGGGCGAAGGCAAATGGGCGGTCGGAGCTCTCCAACTTCAAGCTCCGGAAGAGTTGACGATTTTCCTCCGGAGTGCGACCAACCCGTTGGCTCTCTTTAAATCTCTGTAGGCCAGGAGGCTCGTGGCTGGCAGTTGTTGAGCCACAAGCTGGGCTTCCCCGGACAATAGTGGGATCAGTCGGGCCGCCTATTGGCTGAGCGGCCAGCCCCAGATCTCGGCGGTCCGCTCAAACAAATCCAGGAAGGCCTCGGGGTCATCCGCCGCCCCCATTTTCTGTAATGCGGGTGGGGGTAATGGCGTGGGAGTGTCCGGGGTCACGGCTGAGGATGCCTCCTGGCTGAGGAGGCTCCGGATCACCTGCCGGTCCTCGACTTGAGTGTGCAGGAGCTTGACAAACCGGCGATCTTGATCTTGTCGGAGCTCAAGCAGTGTTTGCTGGTGGCTCTGATGTAGGCTAGCGAGGGCTTGGAGGATCTCCGCCAACTGGGAGGACTCTACGGGGTGGCTTCCATCCAACTTCCACACAAACATCAATTCCCGGGTTTCGGCACCAGTGTAAAGGAGGAGGCGAGAAGCAGCTTTCCTGGTTCAGGTAAGGTTTTATTTTCTCTCTGCAGCAGAATTGCAGTCTCAGAGTCTTTGCGTTATTATTGCGTCTTATTGCGTTATTGTGGTGCCCAGGCTATCTCTCTTCTATTTGCGGTGTGTCTCTATTTATGCCGCTCTCCCCGTGCTCACTGAAATTAGAGACAGGTGTTAGACATAATTTAGCTCAGGTGTAAGCGCCCTTACCGCTTTCTCTCTCTCCGGAGAGATGCTTGACCATGCCCCCGCTACCACATATATATGTATTTAAATGTTATCCCCTTTTCTCCCCAATTTTGGAATGCCCAATTCCCACTAGTTACTATGTCCTCATGGTGGGGTGGTTACTCACCTCAATCCGGGAAGACAAGTCTGAATTGCCTCCGCTTCTGAGACAGTCAATCCGTGCATCTTATCACGTGGCTCGCTGTGCATGACACCGCGGAGACTCACAGCATGTGGAGGCTCATGCTACTCTCTGCGATCCACGCACAACTTACCACGCACCTCATTGAGAGCGAGAACCATTTAATCGCAAACACAAGGAGGTTACCCCATGTGACTCTACCCTCCATAGCAACCGGGCCAATTTGGTTGCTTAGGAGACCTGGCTGGAGTCACTCAGCACACCCTAGATTCAAACTCACGATGCCAGGGGTGGTAGTCAGCGTCGACACTCGCTGAACTACCCAGGCTCCTAAGAGAAAGACTTTGGACCAGTGCCAGTTCTTAGGGGACAGGGCACCCGGCGCGACGCTGCAAATAGAAAACAAGCGATCGACAGAATGTCCTGTTGCTCGTCACAAGGCTGATTCCAGCTCCTTATTCAACACTAGAAAGCTGCTGCTTTGGGGCGGGTTTGTAATAGTATGTAAAGCGAGTGTGTATTTTCTATCATGGTTTTCAGTACACGAGCAATAATATCAATTTATATATGCACTATGACAGTTGGAAAGATGCCAACTTCATTTTCGAATGCCCAAAGTATATAAACAGTGTTGATTTATTACACTTTTGCCAGCCACAGTATTGCCACAATGAATGTTTCAAGTTTGAATTAAACATAATGATTTGATTAATATACTGATTACAGCAGAAACATCAGCATTAAAGACAGATCTTGAAGCGTTTTTGACTGATGTCACTGCTTTCATCTCAAAGTGATTTGCTGGCGCCCAGCATTTTCTGCTTCTCATTTGCATAACGTCGAGCAATTCTCAACTTTTTGATGCTCTTGTCTGCCCTCAATGCTTTCTCCACAACGATGTCAATTCCATAATCTACTGTGCGAGCGTGACACTTGACTCCCACAGGAATAAATTGAAAACGCCCGCTCAGTTCTGCTCAAAATACGGCAGTGGACATGTACAGTCAGATATACAAAACTAATTTATGCTTGAACTCCCTATCTCGTGAGTGGGGGCAACGTAAATTATGCACAGGAGAGCAATGGTCGGTTAAGATTTTCAGTAAATAATCAATTAGATTTCAGTTTGTTTCTCACCAAACCTTATCGTATGCCTTCAGAGCAAGGCATGAGTAGCATACAATAATTTATTAAACTTTTGCATCCTTTTTGAAGCTTGAAGAGGTGATTGCCATATACTGCCATTGAATTTTCATTTTTGGGAGAACTTTTCCTTTAAACCAATGGCGTTGGTTTCATGTGAACATTTGGGGAACGTCTTCCCATAACCCCACTATCAAAACTACTAAAACAAAATCTTTAAATCTACATCTCTTATTATAGGCTTTTCAAAAAAATATACAAAGTAAAACAATTATGAGGCTCAAAACAATTCATTATTATTAATAGTCATTTTTATACATTACACGTATCAAAGTAGAAGCACACCAGTGAAAACTTAATTGTCTAGGTGAGGTTTAAGTTGAGCCAAGCACATCTCCTCTTCCTTGCCTCTTTAATCTCACTCACATTTCCTTTGGGGCTAACCACATGTGGGTCAGACTGACACCATACTCTTGGCAGGTGTTGCCCATGAAGTCCTCTGCACTCATCTCATCTACTCATCTTTAAGAGTAGAGCCAGAGCGAGACATACTGGGCTCATTCATCTCTGTGTGGCAGGAAGTTGTCCATTCCCTTGCCAACACTTTTCAAAATGCTGAACTCTAGTTGACTGTGACTAGACTGTGACTGGGACTCCAACATGAACCCCCAATCCAAGGCCTGGCAGGGTGTTGTTACTTCTGAGACATGCACCAAGCAGAAAGCAGGGCATGAAGCAACATCACAAGAGATGTTTCGCACATACACCTCGAACCAGGAAGCATAATGGGTTTTACTCGTGGTCCTTCAATTAGTAGTTCAATTAATAGTTTTGTACACAGTCTGAGAGGGCAAAAAAGTGAGTGGGGAGGATGCAGATTGGCAAGAGACAGCAGAGAGGCACAGTCTGGCTTGTTGCCAGTGTCAGCTATTCATCCTCAAAACAGCCTCATGAATTTTATTAATTCACTCGGCTGAGCTGACCCGATGTCAGTTAGCAATGAGAGCTACTAAGCTTCTGAAGGGAACCCGTGTTGAGAGGCCTTCTGCACTCACTCCACCAGGGGGCATTACCAAACTAATTGCCCCTCTATAGATGAGGCCTGGATGTCCTTTACATGAACTCTGATCAAAGGCCTCATTTGCAAATAATATTAAGAGACAAGTTACTTGATTTCTAACTCATTGAATCTCCTTTTTGCCCATGAAATTGCTATCAATAAAGGCAAATAGGTTTTTGCACACTTTCTAAAAAGTATATCTTTGACTCTTCGATATATTGTGACTTTTTGACCTTTCTCTGTCTCAGCCAAAATAATAATAATAATAATAATAATAATAATAATAATAATAATTTCAAGGTGAATGGAGTACAATAAAGCCAAATGTAATATTCTCTTTGATGCTATGTGGAAACATAACAACTTGTTCCTTGGGTCTTATAAGTGCTGTGTTTTTGATGTCGACTTGAGAGTATCTAGAGAGAGAGAGAGAGAGAGAGAGAGAGAGAGAGAGAGAGAGAGAGAGAGAGAGAGAGAGAGAGAGAGAGAGAGAGAGAGAGAGAGAAATGAGCATCAAGGGTTCTTGAAGTAATTAAGTGAGCCTAGAAGTTCTAAGAATTTTTCACTACACAATGCTTTATGAACACTGGAGAACATACTTGGTAAACATACCAGAGCTCTGTTCCAATACCATTTTAAAGCATTTTAGGCATGCTCAAGATGCAAAGGTTGTTCCAAAAGGTAGGTAACTACCATATTTTGCCTTCTAAGAGACCTTGTTTTGGCCAAATTTTAAGGGAGCATCACATGTGTCCTTTGCAGAGAAAGCAATCTTATAATAGAATGGAAGAATCAATGGAAAGAGGAAAAATGAATGGAAAAATAAATCCAATATGACGAGAGAAATTATAAAATATCTACAATACATAATTCAATACACACAAAAAAAGCGATATTTTTTTTTTTTTGTTAAATAATTAAAAACTGACTAAATTACCCCACATTTGTGTTTGCTTTGTATATTAATGCTTATTAGAGTAGGCCTATTGTGTATTCCCTCTTGACACCTGAACACAAAAACAAAAGTGACCCAATTAAACAACTCACCGCTTGGATTGATGCACTCGCCAGCATGGTAGACTTCATGAAAGCCTCAGACTTGACAACAACACAGCCATTACAACCTGAACATAGCTGTAAGTGTTCTGTGAATAAGTCAGCTTCACGGAGAGGAGGAAGACCCCATGGCTGTCCAGTGTGTGTTGAAAAGGGTCTGCCGAATTGTAAGCATTGATTCCTCTTTGGGGAAGAAGGGCACCTGGCCATAGGATGCCTCAGAAAACACAGGCATCAGGGAAACGGAAAGTGGTCACAGTAGAGGACAATCAGTGACCAGTCCACTTTTGTCCAGTCACAAGTCGAGTGCCCACAGGAAGTCAAGCCTGACAGTGAGAAACATAAGCCCACAAGAACACACTCACATGTTAAAGTTGAAGCATCTGATCACAAAAGTAAACGTAAACAGACAGAAACTCATACTCTAGCTCCATCTAGAGTCAAGAATGAGCCCATTGTCAAACTCATCGGAAGAAAAGCTCTCACTCAGTGTAACTTGAATGGCCTCGCCGTAAGTGCTCTACTTGACACAGGAGCTCAAGTCAGCATGATTGATTGAGCTTGGAAAGACAAGTACTTACCAGATGTAAATGTAAGACCGCTCGCTGAGCTTATTGGAAGTGCGGATAAATTGGAAGTGTGTGCCGTAAACGGACACCTCATCCCATTTGACGGTTGGACTATCATCACTGTTAACTTACCAGGACATTATGATCCCAACCTTTCTATCCATGTCCCTTTTCTAGTTAGCAGTCTGCCAATTGAGAGGCCGCTGCTTGGATTTAATGTTGTGGAGGAACTGATCCAAGGGCAGCCAGAGCGCCTTCTACTGACTCTGATCTCTCTGCTTTCTAGAGCAATTTCTATTCCCAGTGAGAAAGTCCAAACACTTGTGAACTTTGTACAAATTTTGTATTTGCCCAGCAATTAACATGCATGGTTAAGGGTGGGTCAGCATGATGTAGTCATCCCAGCAGGCAAAGTTGCATGGGTGAAATGCAAAATACCACCTCATATTGAACAATCTGACTTTATAACACTGTTTGAACCAGACGAGACCAATGGACTTTTGGAACAGCTAGACATCGGCGAAAGCTTACTTGAAGTTCAAAGTCAGAAGAGTCCTCATGTCTTTGTCCCTACTGGTAACAATACTATTACTTTGCCTCAGCACACAGTCATTGGTTCCATTCAGCCAATTGAAAAGGTAGTAGAGACAGAGGCGCCAGATAAGACAAAGTCCAGGGTGAGGGTCCACACTGCAGCTGCGTCTATGGCAGAGAACACATGCCAGTGGCTACCACCTGTTGACCTCAGTCATCTGACAAATGAACAGCAAGAGAGCATCAGGGAAATGCTGCTTGAGGAGTCTGCAGCTTTTGCCAGAGATGTAAATGACATCGGCTGTATTCCCAGTCTGAAAATGTCCATAAACCTTGAAGATGACATACAAAAGGCATATTCATCAGTGCCAAAGCCTTTGTTTAAGGATGTCAAAGACTACATCCAAGATCTTCTTACAAAAGGGTAGATAGTGAAATCCAAGTCCCCTTATTCTGCCTCTGTAGTATGTGTCTATAGTAGTATGAAATAAGGATGGCACATTACACCTTTGAATTGATTATCACCTCCTAAATAAGAAAACTGTTCCAGACAGGCACCCGTTGCCAAGAATTCAAGACCTGATTGAAACACTTGGAGGATATTCATGGTTCAGCATTCTTGACCAAGGAAAGGCCTACCATTAGGGCTTTATAGCTGAAGGGTCCAGACACATGACTGCATTCATCACCCCCTGGGGGCTTTATGAGTGGGTGAGAATTCCATCTGGGCTGTCCAACACACCTGCTGCATTCCAGCGTAGCATGGAGGAGATGCTGGATTCTCTTAGGGACGAGTGTTGTATACCTTACCTTGATGACATCCTCTGCTATGCAAAGTCTTTTGAGGAACATGTGGAAGGAGTTTGTCAAGTCCTTAAAGCTCTTCAGCGCCATGGAGTCAAACTCAAAACCAGAGAAATGTGAGCTTTTCCGCAATGAAGTCAGGTAAGTGGGTCGCCTTGTGTCTGCAGAAGGGGTACTGATATATCCAAAAGAACTTGAAGCCGTGATGTCACTGAGGAGACTCCTGGGGTTCTTGAGTTTCTACCGTGCTTCTATCCAGGATTTCTCTCGTGTAGCTAAACCAATCTATGAACTGTTCCAGGTAAAGTCTGAGAACCTGGCATTCAATTCCAGTCAAAAGAAGACAAAGGGTCCTCAGCTGCCCTCCAGGACTCCTGCTGAATGGATGAATGTACACCAGAGCACACTTGACAGACACATTGACGTACTTATTAACCCACCAGTACTGGCCTATCCAGACTTCGATCTGCCATTCGTGCTTCACACTGATGCATCGGAATGGAGCCTCGGAGCCATCCTCTATCAGCATCAGAATGGGAAGTTAAGGGTCATTGGGTATGGTTCGAGAACTCTAACCCCAACTGAAAGAAACTACAGGCTACACAGCAGAAAGCTTGAGTTCCTTGCTCTAAAGTGGGCAGTGTGTGAGAAATTTAGGGACTACCTATTCTAAGCTCCACACTTCACCATTTACACTGACAATAATCCTCTGATTTATGTCATGAGCACTGCAAAACTGAATGCTGTTGGCCACCGCTGGGTGGATGAATTGTCTGACTTCCGGTTTGATCAGTATCGACCAGGCAAAGCAAATATTGATGCAGACACAATTTCTCGCATGAATACATGATAGAGTGCACTGAAAAACTGACTCAAGAGGTGGTGCAAGCAACCTGGGAAGGAAGTCATGCTGCTCAGAAGAAAGATGTGGCTTTGATTGCTGCCCTCAGCATGTCTTCTCAAGATGGAGATCAAACACCTGACTGCTCACTGCTGCCAAAAATAAGTCACAAAGAACTAATCAAATCTCAGAGAGAAGATTCAGTTTTATCCAAAGTGATAAAGCTGAAAGAAGATAACATGGTACTAGACAATAGGACAAAGAAAGAAGTGACTGGTGCTACCAGAAAACTCTTGTATGAATGGAACAGATTACATCTGGAAAATGGACTTTTGTACGACGAATTACAGACAGACGTCAGCTTGTTCTCCCTGCCAAGTATAAACAATTTGCTATGGAATACCTCCATGACAGAATGGGACATGTTGGAACTGAACGAGTATTGCATCTGGTAAGGGAAAGATTTTACTGACCTTTTATGAAGAGAGAAGTAGAGGCATACATTACAAGGAAATGCCCATACATCATCAGAAAAAGCCAGTCAACAATGTTCATTCGCCGATGGGGAGTATTACATCAAACTCACCTCTTGAACTTGTTTGTACAGATTACCTGCATTTAGAGCTGAGTCGTGGTTGTTTTGAATATATACTAGTAGTCGTGGATCACTTCACTAGATTCGCTCAAGCTTACCCGATGGAAAACAAGTCTGGACGAACTGACGCAGAGCATCTCTTCAACAACTACATCCCTCGCTTTGGATACCCTGGAAAATTACACCATGGCTAGGGCAGGGAGTTTGAAAATGAGCTCTTCAAAACTCTTCAACAACTTTCTGGAGTACACCATTCAAGGACATCTCCCTATGACCCTCAAAGCAACCCTGCTGAAAGGTTCAATCGAACACTTTTGCAGATGTTAAGAACACTTGCTGACAAGGAGAAAATTGTACATGCCTACAATTGTACACGCCATGAGTCCACCAGGTATTCCCCTTTCTATTTGTTGTATGGACACAATCCTCACCTACCTGTCGACCTGATATTCGGACTTGTTGAACAGAATGATCCAGTAACACACAAAGGATTTGCTGACCAGTTGTCCAAAAGAATGACAGAATCTTAGAGAATAGCAAACGAAAACAGCAGGCAATCCAGTGCACGAGGCAAAGCTCACTATGACCTAAAAGTCAAAGGAGTAGTGTTGAAGCCTGGAGATAGAGTCCTTCTCAGAAACCTCAGTGAATGTGGAGGTCCAGGAAAACTCAGGTCCTACTGGGAAAAAACGATTTATGTGGTTAAAGAGCAGGTGGCAGACAACCCAGTGTATGTTGTTAGTCCAGATAATGGAAATGAGAAAAGAACAAGAACCCTTCATCAAAATCTACTGTTTCTGGTAAATGACCTACCTGTGGAGACACCACCGACACCAGGGGAACCTGAAAAACAAAGACAAAGCAAACAGAAACAAAAACAAACAAGAGAAAAACAGTTGATGGAACCTGCCTATTACAGTGACACAACCAACTCAGAGGATGAAGAAAGTTCTGGAGGACACTGGTGGATTGGACAGAACAGAGGGAAGGAAATACTTACCAATCATGCCTGATCCAAGAAACATCAGCAATGGAGTCACAAGTACCTGTAAGGAAAGAACAAAGACAAGTGCAAGAACCAGTGCAAAAAAGAGACAATCATATTCTAGTGCAAGTCAGAGAAAAGTTGAGAACAATTGAAAGTCAACCAGTAAATTAACTGATACCTGATTTCATCCCACCTGCTAAAGGTGAAGAAGATAGTGCAGAAGTTGGACATGTTGAGTCTGAGGAAATGACAGATCTGGCTGCTGAAAGCCAAGAAGTAAATTACCAAGCTGAATAGAGACGATCTACTAGAGATAGAAGACCGGAACAGATGTTCACTTATGAAACACTTGGTCAGACTTCATTGCAACCACACAGCACACACAACACTGTAGCAGCCCATACACTACCTCACATACATTTATGGGGCACACCTTATTACATTTCCCAAACTTTCCATCCTACACACTACACTCCATACAACTACGCACATTACCATTACACAATACCCATATATTGATTGATGTATATACTTTTGGGAAAAAAGTAGTTTTGGAGCCTAAATAAGTGTTGATAGCTGGAGCTTGTTTTATTTTGTAATATTTAAGTATGTGCACATTTGTGTAATTTTTATTTGTGATATTCTGGATTTTCTTTCTTGTTCGAAAGTGATGTTCATAATGTTTAGGAATTTGTTATACAGAATAAGTTAAAAATGATGCAAAGTGCACCAGGACACACATTCTCGAACTGAGGGACTTTTATTCTTACGTTCTCTCGTCTGGTTAGGGATTTCGGGAGATCAGGGTAAAGCAGCGCTTCTGCGTATGCCTCCTCAAAATGACTGAGGAGTTGAGACATATAGACACCTTTTCTCCCATCTCCTTATTTTCTCCTGTTTTAACAGATTACTCATCTGTTGACTTGGGCTCTTGGGTGGGGTATGCAACAGAAACGTCACTTGTGTCAGCTGTTAAACGGTGAACACTTCTCTGTAGTAAAAAAACATTAAGTGTCCCATTTGGGACAATACTACACTTTGAAAATTCATGCACTACATAGCTGAGTGCATAGTACATTTTGTAAGTGCATAGTGTATAGTGTGTTGTTTGGGACAACAGCTTTTGTCTATGCTTTCAATTACTGAGTTCATGGCCATTTTAATACGTGTCATTATGGTCTCATTTTTATTTTTTTATTTTTTTTACTTAAAGTAAAAAATGTCTTGTGGTATAACCGTCCAAAGACAGTAAAAATAAATAAATACATAAATAAATAAAAAATCAAAGTCTCATTAAAAGCTTCTTGAAAAAGAAATGTTGGAATGTGTTGTGTAGAATAACATTTTATTATTATTTCTTTAAAAAAAAAAAAAAAAAAATAGCAGTCAGCAAATTTGTTTTACATTATTATTAATATCTGAAAAAACATTTGTCCACCAAATCAAAGTCATTTGATGTAACCAACATGTAGGTTGCCATTTTGTTGTCATTTGACAAAAAATAAATAAAAATAAAAATAAAAATAAATACCCTTGTGACTGTATGTAAAGTTAAAAAAAATATCAGACATTTTGACATTTAAATGAAAAGGCACATTTTGTTCAGGTCATATGGCGTAATCTTAACGTCTTGATATTCTTGACTATTCCTACCTTGAAAAATATTTTTTAATATATTTTTTTATTTTGTTTGAATTTGATAATTAGGTTGTGTGCACTCTCATGTATGCAAGGAAGGTATTTTAATACATTTTACTTGGTGGTGACACCACATTGCATTTTTGAAGTCATAACTTCAATTAATTTTTTAGAAAATACTTTGTTTTTCAAAATGTTATGAAACCAAATTGGACACAAAGATTACATTTTTACGAACTTGACGTGTGTTTTAAACTATATTTTTAGAATATTTCTCATTTTTGTCATTTTAGACATCCTTATTTGTTAATGACTCAATGGTAACACTTTACAATAAGGTTCCATTAATTAATGCATGCGGTATCATGAACTAACAATGAACAATATATTTTTACAGCATCAATTATCTTTGTTAACATTAGTGAATAAAAATACAGTTGTTCATTGTTAGTTCATGTTAGCTCATAGTGCATTAACTAATGTTAACATAAACAACTTTTGATTGAAAAAATGTATTACTATATGTTGAAATTAACATTAACCAAGATTAATAAATGCTGTTAAAGTATTGTTCATTCTTAGTTTGTGTTAACTATCATTGTTAGCTAATGTAAACAAATGGCACCTTATTGTAGTGTTACCGACCCAATTATTAATAATCTAGTCTTATTGCTTGAACTGAAATGAAACATCTATCTTCCTTGACCTATCTTTTAATTTCTTGTATTTTTTCCCCCTCTTCCTAAGCTCTCTGTCCATAGATGACATTCTCAAACTTTAAGTTCGTTATCTCACTCGGCTTAAATAATATAACAAACATGAGGTCACAGTCCACTTGTAAACAGGACATCAGTGCAATATGATATATTGTACATACTTGCATCCTTAGAACAAGTAAGCCACAGTTTGCAGAGTATGCCACTGCAGCGTTGGATGTGATAGTTGGAATAGCAAAAACAGCTCATGGCTGGAGAATATGTGGGACTCCTTTAAAAACATCTGTTGTGCATAAATGTAGTTTAAACCACACAACAATGATGTTCAAAACATGAACTTGTTTCCCTGAAATTCAGCATTTTCTGCAGTATACATGGAATGAAATAGCTTGAATATTTAACATCACATTGTAATAGAATGTTAATAAGTTTATGGAGTTATATGAGTCAGTGTATACAATGAAAAACAAAAAAAACAAAACAAAACAAAACAAAACAAAACAAAACAAAACAAAGATAAACACCTTGTTTCCAGTTGGTTGTAATCGACTGATCATTAGTTGCATAAGGAACTGGCTTTTAGGTGTGTGTGTATATATGTGTCGCCCTCAGCTTGCTGTGTAGATATGCAGAATCTGTATACCATGGCTCAATATGCCAGTACCTGGCTGGTACACAAGTAAGAATGTCCCGCAGTGATACAGGCAAATAGTTCTGGCACAACATTTTTAGCTAGGCACAAAACCTCTTCATTCAAGCTGAATAGGAAATCTTTCTAAATATTTGTACAGATGAGCAAAAATTGTTTAAATAGGATGTTTCTAAAACAAACAATCCCGTTGACAATATAATTTCTTTACCTGTCTATCTGTCTTTCTCTTTCACTCACTCTCTCTGTCTCTTTCTCTTTAGGATTGGGCTGTGACGTACAGAAACTCATAGACAGGATATAGATGTGACTCCAACCTAGCAACTAGAAGCTGATTGGTTAAGACGCAGACAGTCTGAGGCATGCTATTGGTTGGTTGTGCTGGTGTGAGACGGGAAGATTTCAGGCAGGGCAGAGAGAGAGAGAGAGGGAGAGAGAGAAACAGGAGGAAGACCAGAAAGACCGTAAAACTTGACCATAAGGGTGGAAGTGAGAGGAAGTGCCAATGTGAAGTTGGTTAAGGAGGACAGCTACCGTATGTGTATGACAGCATGATAGCTATAAAAAGTATTCGAACACTTAAGCCACATTTAAAATATATTTTCTCAGAACTAACTTTACTTTCATGCAGTTACTTTTAAACAATTGGTACCATGGTCATATTAGTTGTATAAAATCGGCTACCCTTAAATTCACACGGGTGTCCTAGCAAAGTAACAACAGGTGTAGTTCATCACATTAAAGGGATAGTTCATAATTCTTATCATTTACCTTTTTTACTATAAACCTCTTCTATCAAATATGATACACAACATTTGCCGGCTCCTTTTTCACTCTATGTTCAAACCGACAAGCCAAACCAACTATGGTATGTACGTTTCACATGTTTATGGCACTATCTTGTGGTTATTTGTGAAAAAAAGTGGTTTCAATTTTTATATCGATCTATTTAAAATGGTGGAGGACTTGCGCAAAAAGTGACTCATATGTTGGGCTAAATGACAGCTTATTTTAATGAAATAAAAATGACAGTAATGATTATATTGTTACTGATATTTTAAAATGAGTATTTGCTGAATATAAGCAACTTGTGCTTGGTTAAAATTTTGAATATTATTTTATTGAACCCCCCCACCCATTTGATACATTGAACTCCATGTATCAAATATGATACAACAGGCTTTTGAGGTATATCTCTCAATCACCATCTCATTCCATTCCATTCATGCCCACCACAAAAAATAAATAAATAAATAAATAAAATAAAATAAAATAAAATAATAATAATAATAATAATAATAATAAAAAATAAGAAAAAAAAAGTTTTGAAAATTCTGACATATACATTTTATATGATATATTTTAAATGTGAACTAACATTTCTGTGTATTTTCATATATGCAGCCTGCTCTGTCATTATAAAGATCTCATTATTTTACATTACAAGCTATTATGACATCACCTTACCATAAGTTCCTGAGACAGAGCGAAAAAAGTTACAATTTCCCTTTTTTAAAATGTCAATATAGTGTTTGGTGCATAAAATACATATGATAATAATTGTTTATTGAAATAATTATATTTTATTTATATTGTATTTAAAGTGCTGAACTGAACTGTGATAGACCAAGTAGAGGAAGTTGGGTTACACTTTATTTTACAGTGTTCTTGTTACAGTGTAATTACACAAGTAAGTCCTGAGTAATATTAATTAACAACATGTACTTACTAAAGGTTTATTGTACTTACTAAAGGTTTATGGTTAGGGTTTGGTTTAGGGTTATTTACATGTAATTATGCATAATTTACTGTTGTTAATATAGTCATTACATGTAATATGTGTAACAAGGACACTGTAAAATAAAGTGTTACCGTAAGTTGTCATGGCCAAACTCTCAAGCATTTGGTATCTCTGAAAAGCCCAGGGAGTCCTCAGATAATACCCCAAGATTTACTACTGTAGCATGTCTGGGCTAAGAAAAATTAAAATTGAATTGCTTGGCCTTTAAAGCCTAATGTATAAAATATGATTAAAAAAATAAATAAAATAAAAAAACGTGATTAAAAAAAAAAAAAAGTATATATATATTTATTTTATAGTTTGTCTAATGGTACTAAAACAGTTTAATTTCAATAAATTAAAATTATCTGACATTTATATGTCAGGCTTTACATGATTAAGATGTAACAAACTTCTTTTGTGAGATGTTTGGTTTCAGAATAAATGACACCTGGTTTGCTATAATATATTTTTAGGTGTAGCTTAAGTGTCCAAATACTTTCTGGGGCCACTGTATGAATATATTTGTGTGCTAGTTTGGAAAAAATGTATGTGTGTCATCACTGATTGGGTGTTCGTGTAAGATTTTAGTGTTTTAACAAAGGGGAACAGCATTAATAAAATGGTGTCCTGTTATCACTAATTGTGACCGAAAGAATCATGGATTCCTTCTCCAGCACTCTGTCAATGTCTTTCATCAAAACAAACAGCAAATTTACCAAACACCCTGTAAATGACCATGAGACTGATGTCACATTCTATGAAACTATGAAAGCAAAGGATAGGATTACAAATACAGGATTACTTTGCACCAAGTAGTGAATATAGGCATTAGGATATGATGTCACACCCTAGAGTTTATCTTTCTTAAAAACTAATAATAAACAAATAAACACTTATAATAAATCCAAACTGGTCAAATATACCATGTACAGTTGTGTTCAAAAGTTTGCATACCCTGGCAGAAATTGTGAAATTTTGGCATTGATTTTGAAAATATGACTGATCATGCATGTCTTTTATTTAAGGACAGTGATCATATGAAGCAATTTTTCATCACAAAGTTGTTTGGCTTTTTAAAATCATAATGATAACAGAAATCACCCAAATGGCCCTGATCAAAAGTTTACATACCCTTGAATGTTTGGCCTTGTTACAGACACACAAGGTGACACACACAGGTTTAAATGGCAATTAAAGGTTCATTTCCCACACCTGTGGCTTTTTAAATTGCAATTAGTGTCTGTGTATAAATAGTCAATGAGTTTGTTAGCTCTCACGTGGATGCACTGAGCAGGCTAGATACTGAGCAATGGGGAGCAGAAAAGAACTATCAAAAGACCTGCGTAACAAGGTAATGGAACTTTATAAAGATGGAAAAGGATATAAAAATATATTCAAAGCCTTGAAAATGCCAGAGAGTACTGTTCAATCACTTATTAAGAAGTGGAAAATTCAGGGATTTCTTGATACCAAGACAAGGTCAGGTAGACCAAGAAAGATTTCAGCCACAACTGCCAGAAGAATTGTTCGGAATACAAAGAAAAATCCACAGGTAACCAGAAATACAGGCTGCACTGGAAAAAGATGGTGTGGTTGTTTCAAGGAGCACAATACGACGATACTTGAACAAAGATATGCTGCATGGTCGAGTTGCCAGAAAGAAGCCTTTGCTGTGCCAATGCCACAAAAAAGCCCGGTTACAATATGCCTGACAACACCTTGACGCACCTCACAGCCTCTGGCACACTGTAATTTGGAGTGATGAGACCAAAATAGTGCTTTATGGTCACAGCCATAAGCGCTATGTTTGGAGAGGGGTCAACAAGGCCTATAGTGAAAAGAATACCATCCCCACTGTGAAGCATGGTGGTGGCTCACTTATGTTTTGGGGGTGTGTGAGCTCTAAAGGCATGGGGAATCTTATGAAAATTGATGGCAAGATGAATGCAGCATGTTATCAGAAAATACTGGAAAACAATTTGCATTCTTCTACACGAAAGCTGCGCATGAGACGCTCTTGGACTTTCCAGCATGACAATGTGTGTCAAATGGACAATGACATCAAGCATACCTCCAAAGTTGTGGCAAAATGGCTTAAGGACAACAAAGTCAAGGTATTGGAGTGGCCATCACAAAGCCCTGGCCTCAGTCCAATAGAAAATTTGTGGGCAGAACTGAAAAAGTGTGTACGAGCAAGGAGTCCTACAAACTCAGCTACACCAGTTCTGTCTGGAGGAATGAGCCAAAATTCCAGCAACTTATTGTGAGAAGCTTGTGGAAGGCTACCCAAAATGTTTGACCCAAGTTAAACAATTTAAAGGCAATGCTACCAAATTCTTACAAAGTGTATGTAAACTTCTGACCCACTGGGAATGTGATGAGAGAAATAAAAGCTGAAATAAATTATTCTCTCTACTATTATTCTGACATTTCACATTTTAAAATAAAGTGGTAATCCTAACTGACATAAGACAGCGAAAGTTTTCTACGATAATGTGAGGAGGCAGGAAAGGAATGAGGATCTAAATGCAGCTTTTAATGGTAAACAAAAAGATAAACAAAGTACTCAGAATAAAATGAAACAAAACACGGGAAACCAGGCACAGAACGTGACAACACATGTGAAGACTGACAAAGAAACCAGGGGAAACAAGGGCTTAAATACAAATGGGCAAACAAGGAAACGAGGAACACCTGGAGAAAACAATCAGGGGAAAACCAATCATGAAAAAAAAACTACAAAGGACTACAAAATTAACAGGAAATAGGAATGGGGAACTAAACAAGAATTTTAAAATAAAAGTCTAAGCAAAAACACAGGGAATACGTGGCAGATTAAATGTCAGGAATTGTGAAAAACTGAGATTAAATGAATTTGGCTAAGGTGTATGTAAACTTCTGACTTCAACTGTATATGACTTCACGCAGTATAGTTTATTGTACATTTTATTTTTATATTTCGCCTTATTTTAATCACATTTTAGCTTTTTAAAAATTTACAAATTTCACATTCTATAATTTTTTATGATGTCATGAAATTTCATTTTTAATAATGATACAAGCTGTAGTCACTGTTTGAAATTTCATACACATTTGTAACAAAAATTTCACAAGGTTGGAACCTAAAAAAATTAGGACTGTCACGATTATGAAATTTGGCTGACGATTAATTGTCCAACAAATACTTGTGATTATGACGATTAATTGCCTGTTTCAGGGCAATGACGATTAATTGTCTGCTTTAGGTCTTTCACGAATATACCAATTAATTATCATACAGTACAAACTGTCATTATGTGTGCTTCATACACACAACAAAGTCATTTGTACAAATTTAGCTTGGATCATATAATCAAATAAGGGTATATGATTTCATTTTCAGGCTTCAAAAATGTATGAATGATAATCAAATATAAAATATAAAAGTATACATTTAAAAATAATTAAAATAATATTTAAATTATCAAAATATTAACTAAGTAACTAAAATATATCTCTCTTATTTGTCATATTTATTCTTGGTCCATTTTACTTTTTCCACACAGTTTATTTTTATTTATTTTTTGTAACCCAGCCAAACTGTATATTATATTATATTATATTATATTATATTATATTATATTATATTATATTCAGGGTTGGGGAGTAACGAAATACATGTAACTGGAATACGTATTCCACTACATTTACAATTTATATCATTGGTATTTAGAATATAGTTATTTCAAAAAGTATTTTGATTACTGAAGAGATTACTTTGCATTTTATTTTCATTTGTTTCACTTAATATTTAGTGCTTTCAGATGGAAAACATTTATATATAAAAATGATGCAATCCAGAGTGCATTTGAACAGCAGTGAAACATTTTCTTATGATGTGTTACATTCATACGAGCAGACAGAGAAGCAAGTTTGAAGTAAGTTTGGAGCAGAAGAAATAGAAATAAACCATGTGTAAATTGTCAGCTTTGCGCTAAGCTAAAATGCTATTTCTAGCCATTTTACATGCACGTTACCAGGCACGATCATATTTTTTATCAAGAAAATTCACATTGGATCATAATTTCTTTTTTCTAGTAAGACCTTTGATATTAGGGCAAAAATCATATTTTTGATAATAATTTTTGTATTGTTTTCCTGTAAAATATATATAAAAATCCTTAAAACAAGATCAATTTGACTGATCTTGTTTTAGAAACAACACTGCATAAGATATTTAGGTTTTTCAGAGAATGTATTTTTAACATGTGTATTTTGTCTTACTGAACTGGCAGAGTTTTTATAGTCAAAACAAGTGAAAAAATCTTCCAGTGCTGAAGGAGTAATCCAAAGTATGTAGAATATGTTACTGACCTTGAGTAATCTAACGGAATACGTTACAAATTACATTTTACAGCATGTATTCTGTAATCTGTAGTGGAATACATTTCAAAAGTAACCCTCCCAACCCTGATTATACTATATTATATTGTAGGTAGTCACTGCATGTCATTAACACTTCGTGAATGAACCCGCAGTGACAACGGATATTTGCCATTACACAGTCCTTAAATTAAAGTGAAACCGGAGCACTCTGCTTCACTATTAAATTAATACGTTTATTCACCTTATTCAGCCCCGCCCCGCCCCTTTTCCGCACTCTGCTCTTCCAAATTTTGTCATCTGACTTTATGTTTGTATTTAAGTTACTAAGAAGAGGTGATCAAAATGGATTAGGTGTGGGAGTATTTTTCAGCAAGATTGGATTGTGTGAGTCTACAGCACTCCTTTACTATGTGAAAATGCTAGTGAGGTGTGTTTTCTGTCACTTTAAATGTTTGTTTTTTCTGACACCCAAGGAAATTGGACCTGGCAGATCACATTCGGACAGCACACTGTACTTTTTCATAATACAAGAGTTTCATTGTTATATGTGTAATTCTACTTCATTTTTAGGTTTCAACTAGTTAATAATTTGTGTTAAAATATGTAGTTGATATGAAATTTCCAATAGTGACAGCTCGTATTATTACACATGCAAGTTCAACATTAAAGAAAATTACAATTGTACTTTTTACAATTAATTTGTCATCATAATTTTTTTTAGAGGCTTAAATGTGATTAAAATAGTTGTAAATGGAATATAAAATAAAATATACACTTTCACATGTGTATAATAAATATAGTTGCACCCCTCTCCCCGTATCGGTTTAATAATAAAAAATAAATCTGCTTACCTTAACTATAACGCGATGGGTGAATGACATAAGAAGATGATCAGAGGTGTCGTACAAGATATTTTTAATGACGTTGTGTTGTCTCTTGGAGTTTTATGAGCACAGAGGCACATCAATACATCCACTTGTGTATTTGTGAATGTACTCTTGTTTTAAAATGTCCCCGCTCTGCTTCCAATTGTTATATCATTCCCTGAACACTTTAAAATACTCATGATTTTGACAACTCTATAACCTGTAAATCCATTTCACTAGCTAATACACTTTGACATCAACACCATAGATATCTATATAGAACCACTAAAGCGGAAGTTCAGAGACAAAATTTTTAAGATGGCCGTGCGCTAGTTTCACTGGCACATAAGGAGAATACCTCGGCTCGTGGGAGTTTGGAGCGTGACTCTGTAGACGGTGCGCACATCAGAGCGTTTGAGAATTGGTTCATCTTCATGCGCTTTCAAGAGAGCTGCGGGTGACGGCCGCGGTGGGGCGCTTGGACGCTTGGAGCAGGCACGTCGTTAGTTCAAAACATTCGAGGCTCGAGCCCCGGATTATTTTGGCCCAGCCCCCAATGTTTTTGTTTGGAATTGCAGGTGTTTGAGTGAAACTGAAGCGGGAGTTATGTAAGTGTTGGTTATTGCAGCAATTTTCCTGCTAATTTAATTATATTCATCTGCCGTTTGGCGCTTTATACATGCTAAATATGCTTCCTAATCTGAAACAGGTGCTATTCAAGACTGGTTTTCGTGCGAGTGTTGCGCGAGCCATCATAAAACCACTCACTTTTGAAACTGCCTGGCACTGCAGCACGTCTAGCGTGCTCAGCTCTCGATGGCCCGAGGCATTGATGTGCACTGCAGTTGCACTCTTCTACAGATGAAAACCAGGCATGAAGCGCTCTGCTCTATCCTACTCTATCTCTGAAGCATGCGCGTCGTCTGGGCTTCCATCGATATGTCGGTGCTTGCCACAAAACTACTGCCACCCATTTGAATTTTACTCAGAATTGTCTAGTTTAAAATTCTATGGAGGAAATTAAACATCTCAAACAGCTAGACAGCACTTATGAGATAAAGAATAAAGACTAGCTACACTGATCTAACCACAGTAATAATGAGCCATCCATGGTCTTACATGCTTATGGTATTGCACTGTAAATATAAGGGAAAGTAAAAGGGCTTTAAAGTCTGGACCTCCAAGAAAAATTATGGACAAAGTTTTACTCCAGTGTAATGGGTGTTCTTCATGAATGATGTTTAATAATAAACTGGCCTTGTTTGACTTCAAATATTCCTAAAAATTACTTAAATCATTAAAAGCATAGTGAAAGGTGTGACAGGTTCGTTGTTAAACTGATAAAGATGGAAGCGGGAGCCAGTTTCCACAGTCCACTTGAGTCATTTTTTATTATAAATAATACAGAAATAGTTTTTTTCAGCATGCACAAAACAAAGTCCGGCTTTTCAGCACCAACAAAACACTCTCAATAACAGATTCTAGTATGTGCCTCCCTCCTCTCTGTGGACTGGGCCGCTTTTATCTCCCCCGTCTCTCACTGCAAACAGAGAACAAGTAATTAGCCCCAGTTCACCCCAGGTGGAAACCCTTACCACTTCCTCTCTCCCTCAGACGACCACTCAACTGCACCCCCACCTCAACAAAAGGAAAACAATATATGTTATGGAGTAGGAAAAAAACATTTTTACTAGCATAGTCCCAACTCAGTGAAGTGGTCTACTCATGGGTACAGTAAGAAAATTATTTTAGTCTCATAACTAATCTCATAGAAACAAGGAGTTAATTAAATTTAGTTTGATTTCACATAGCACCTTAAAGTAAAAAAAAAAAAAAAAAAAAAATCAAATTCAAAATGTTACAAATGCTTAGATGGAAAATAAATAAAATACTTCAGATACCTTAGAGTATCATTTAAATAAGATGGTTTAAATCAAGATACCATGGTACTGTCACAGCAAGCTACTTTTTAAGGCCATTGTGAGAAATTTCAGCTAGTGAGGTCATGTAAATACTTTAAGTCTAGAAATGCATTGTATCCTATATTTACATTCAAGCTACACACACAAAAAAATACTGCTTCCAAACTCCTTAAAATCACATGTTTTGGTGCTGTTCTTTTAAAGAATGTTCTCAAGGGGGGAACATGAGACAAAAAGGACATGAGAAAAAACAGGGGACAATATTTTACTTCATAGGTGAATCATGAAAGGCTAGAAGGACAAAAACTACCCTCCAATGTGGAAATATAATTGTGGGGATGGGGGCGTGGTCGTGTGTCTGTTTGCGGGAGAAAGGGAGTGGTGTGGCTCGTCAAGCTGGTTGGTGTAAATTCTAACAGCTGTTTCTTGTTACAGTGATAGCAGAGAGAGACATCAAAAAGCAGCCAAGACACTCCAGAGAGGAGAGAGAGAGAGTGACATGAGAGTGCGGCAAGACATGTGTTCTAAGAGTTTATGAAGAGTTTATGTTATTAAGAGTCTGTTTTGAGAATTTATGTTCAGAGAGTGTTTCTCGTTTGAGTGAAGAGCCCAAGAGACCAAGAGTGTGCAGTGTGGAAAAAAAAAACGTACTTGAACTGCTTCGTTTTTTCCCGACTCCTCCTGTGTCCGAATGTACAAACATATCACACTGGTGCCGAAACCTGGGATTCTTGGAAGGAGTTACATCATCATGGAGTCTTCACCACTGGGTGAAGTGATCCAGACCCTCACCAGTATCCAACGGAACCAACATCAAGCCCTCATTGAGCTGCAGCTGGAGCAGGAGCAGCATTTTCAACTCCTGCTCCAGACCCAAGCAGGTATTTCGGAGCCGGAAATGGTTGCTGGCTGAGGGGACCCATGGCGCCCAGGACATTGTAGAGCAGTTCATCTCCCAGCTTCCTCGTGGCATGTCCATATGGGTCCAGTGTCACTGTCTGGTGTCGCTGGAGGATGCGGTCCAACTGGCAGAGGACTACATGATGGCGTTTCCGTGAAACAACAGAGTCTCTCTCTCCTCTCTCTCTCTCTCTCTCTTTCTCCTTCCCCCAAACCCCACCCTGCCCATCCTCTTTCCGTCCCATCCCTGCCCCCAGGAGACAAGGTGGTACCATGCCCAAATCTCCCCTGCTAACCCTGTCTCTCCCCGCTATCCTCCCAGTTTGGTAAGCCCAGTCCCATGTGTGTGGTAGGTAAACCTGGGCCGGTCTGTTGGAGCTGCGGGGAGCCAGGGCATTTCCAGGACCGGTCTCCAGTGATGGAGATGGGCACTCTGGTCCGGGTCCCCGACGCTCCACAGGCCACCCCCGATCGAGCTGGGGTGTATTGGATACTGGTGTGTACCCAGGGGGATACATATCAAGCTTTGGTGGATTCTGGCTGTTCCGAAACCTCCATCCATCAGTGCTTAGTACAAGATGGGGCATTGGGCACAAATAATTGGGTGAAGGTACAATGTGTGCAAGGGGATATTCACACATATCCGATGGTTACCACTGAGACACTATTCAGGGTGAGAAAACATAGAGTGGAGGCCACGTTTAATTCCCACCTCACCCATCCGCAGATTTTGGGGACAAATTGGCCTGATTTTAAGATTTTATTAAGGGAAATTTGTGCAGATGGGTCCTGTGAAATAATGTGATCTATATGTGTGATGCTATGGCTGGCTATGGCCGTCTACGTCTGATCTGCATCAAGGTGATGCAAGGGAGTATGTCCCTGCCCTCAGGCAGTTCCCTGAAGAGGAATTCCCCCAAGAGCAGTCACGTGATGAGTCCCTCAAACAGGTATTTGACCAAGTGAGAGTAATCAATGATCAACAGCTTCAGCCTAACATCGCACTCGCATCCCCATATTTTTCAATTATTAAAGATCGGTTGTATCGAGTGACGCAGGACACTCAAACAAAAGAAAATACAACACAGTTATTAGTCCACAAAGAGCTGTCGGGAAGATCTCTTCCAAGCGGCTCATCATAATCCAATGCCCGGCCATTTAGGACAGAAAAAACACTCAACCGAATAATGGCCCATTTGTTTTTGGCCGGGCATTCACAGGGACGTTCACAGGTGGTGTGCAGCGTGCCGTGAATGTCAGTTGGTGAATCCACCAGCAACCCAAAAGCGCCATTGCACCCTCTACCGCTAATCGAGGTACCCTTTGAAAGAATTGGTATGGACTTCGTCGGGCCATTAGAACGGATCGCACGTGGGCATCGCTTTGCATTAGTTCTGGTGGACTATGCAAAGCAATATCCAGAAGCAGTGCCCCTGCGCAACATCTCGGCATGCAGTGTTGCAGAGGCACAATTCAGAATAATCTCCCGAGTGGAGATTCCAAATGAAATCCTCACTGATCAAGGCACTACATTTATATCAAGAACACTATGTGAACTGTATGAATTATTAGGTGTTAAATCGATTCGCACAAGTGTTTACCACCCACAAACGGATGGCTTGGTAGAAGGATTTAATAAAACCCTGAAAAATAAGATTCGTAAGTTTGTAAATGAGGATGCTAGAAATTGGGATAAATGGCTCGAACCCCTGCTATTTGCAGTGCAAGAGGTCCCACAAGCCTCCACAGGGTTTTCCCAATTCGAGCTGCTGTATGGGCATCAGCTGCGCAGTGTGCTCAACATCATACGGTAAGCTTGGGAGGAGGGACCTTCAAATAGCAAAAATGAAATTAAGTTCGTTCTTGATCTTAGAGCAAAACTCCACACTTTGGGTCAATTAACACAAGGGAATTTGCTCCAAGCTCAGGAACATCAAAGCCAGCTGTATGACAGGGGCACTCAACTATGGGAATCTGCACCGGGAGATAAAGTGCTTGTATTACTGCCCACCTCAAGCTCTAAATTACTCGCCAAGTGGCAATGGCCCTTTGAGGTCACACGGTGAGTCGGAGATCTCGATTATGAGGTTAAGCGAACAGATAGAGGTGGAGCACGTCAAGTTTACCACCTCGATCTCCTAAAAGCTTGGAGGGAGGCGGTCCCTGTGACCTTGGCGACGGTAGTCCCAGAAAGGGCAGAGCTCGGGCTGGATGTGACTCACAAACCTAATCAGTTCATCCCGGTCCTGTGTGGAGACCACCTCTCACCGTCACAGCTCACAGAGGTGGCCAAGTTGCAAGCGGAATTCACAGACATGTTCTCGCCTCTCCCTGGTTGCACAAACCTCATAAAGCACCACATCAAGACCACCCCAGGGGTGATGGTTCGTAGCCGCCCCATCGTCTTCCTGAACACAAAAAAAGGTAGTTCAGGAAGAATTAGAGGCAATGATCAAGATGGGCATAATAGAAGAGTCAGTGATTGGGCCAGCCCAGTGGTTCTGGTACCTAAGAGCGACTGGACGGTTCAATTCTGTGTAGATTATCGAAAAGTGAACGCGGTGTCTAAATTTGATGCATACCCAATGTGACGACTGATGAATTGCTCGATCGGTTGGGCATGGCTCAATTTTATTCAACACTGGATTTAACAAAGGGTTATTGGCAGATCCCTTTAACTCCAATCTCCCGAGAAATAACGGCTTTTTCCACACCGTTCGGTTTACACCAATTCTTGACCCTTCCGTTTGGTTTGTTTGGGGCCTCCACCATGTTCCAGCGTCTCATGGACAAAATTCTCAGGCCACATACGGCATATGCCGCCGCTAATCTAGATGATATTATAATTTATAGTAATGATTTGCGGCAGCACATGCAACACCTGAGAGCCGTCCTGAGGTCACTGTGATGGGCGGGGCTCACGGCCAACCCGAAGAAGTGCGCAATTGGGCGGGTGGAAGTTCGGTATCTGGGGTTGCACTTGGGCCATGGGCAGGTGCATCCCCAAATTAACAAAACCGCAGCGATCGCGGCTTGCTCAAGGCCCAAGACCAAAAAGGAGGGGAGACAGTTTCTGGGGTTGCCGAATGTTTATGCCTAGTTATTCTGACATCACCAGCCCACTAACTGATCTCATTAGAAAGGGGGCTCCCGATCCGGTCCAGTGGACACAGCATGCAAGGAAAGACAAGGCTGAATCCAGCTTCTTAATCGCCTCCTTTTTATTCAGTAAAAGTTTCAACACTACACAGCTAAATCACTGGTGAGTGAAATGTTAATATTTACTCACCAGTGGCTAATAACAGACACATTTGTTTGCTACATTTACTCCGTTACATTTACTTGAGTACATTTTTTGAAGAAAACAAATTACTTTTAGAGTAGATTTAAAAGTGGGTACTTTTTACTCTCACTCAAGTAAATTTCGAATGAAAAAAATTACTTTTACTTTGTTACAATGGGCAGCGTTCCTGATGTTACATTACTGAGTTTAATTTTAATTATTGCATAATTTATTGAGAGATTATTGAATGGGACTTTTACGACAGCAGAAGTTCACACAGCTGCACACACTGTCACAGACTGTCACTCAAGCTGAGTCCATCACTGCTGCAGCATCATGCTCTTCTAACTAAGTGAAACTTTGTTAGTTTCTCTGCACAGTGAAAAAATAATAGTTTCATCGTGCAGCACCATTTTTCAAGCGGATATTTCAATATTAAAATTGTAGCTCCAACTTTAGGCAGCACACTGATATAAGTTGTGACTCTAATGATAACGCTGGCTTTTCTGTGTCATTGTGATGGTCATTTTCAGGGTGATTCTGTAAATATGGGCTCTTGTGACATCAGTTTTTAAGTGTACATTTTAAAATCTGCAGCAATATATCATTGCGCTTTGTCCCACGTCCCGCATGTCATAAGCAGTATTTACGCATTCACCCCACGCCTTCACGGGGGTACTGGAAACTATCGCAGCTACTTCGGGCAGATTAACTGTATAAATCCATGTAAACATCCACGCTAAGTGTAAATGCCTTTTGCTCTGACGAACGTGTAATTGACAAACTGGAGCGCGAACAGACAGCATTTCTGCACGCGGTGCTCTACGCAGGTTGTGTACTCTGTGTTTAGGGAGCAGCAGTACTGTGTACGGAACTAATGATCTAAATTCTTTCGACACTGAAAACTGTAACTACATTGAACTAAGAACTAAAAGCAATGATATAGTGATAATAGGTATTCATAAAACATGAACTATATATAATGTCCCTGTTGGACATTGTTCACATTTTCACCGTAATAATTACTAGAAAGGTTTCAAAACCTCTCTTCTTATTAACAAATTCATCCAGATCTGACAAGAGCCCTTAAAAGGATAGTTCACCCAAAAATTTAAATGATCTCATCATTTACTCGCCCTCATGCCTGATGTGTATGAATTTCTTTCATCTGCTGAACTCAAATGAAGATTTTTAGAAGAATTTCTTTGGTCCATACAATGCAGTGCCAACATTTTAAAGCTAAAGAAAATATCACATAAGTCAGCTTAAAAGTAATCCATAAGACTCCAGTGGTTAAATCAATGTCTTCAGAAGCGATAGGTGTGGATGAGAAACTGATCACTTTCACATTCTTCTTCTTTTTTCATTTTTGGTGAACTATCCCTTTAAAATGATAGCTCAGCCATCATTCCCCGTCATCATTTCAATACCCTCATGTTGTTCCAAACCCGTGCGACCCTTTGTATTCTGTGGAACACAAAATATGTTAGAAAGAATGTTAGGGGCTGATAGTCTCGGTCACCATTCACTTTCAAAATATCGAGGAAAAAAAAAAACACATTCACTGAAAGTAAATGGTGACCAAAGCTAACATTCTGCCCAACATCTACTTTTGTGTTCCACGGAGGAAAGAAAGACATATGAATATGGAACAACATAAGGGTGAGAAAATGATGACTAGTTTTTCATTTTTTTGGTGAACTATCCCCTTAAAACCTCTGTCTTTCACTTTTCCACCTCCGTTCTCTCTTCCACCTTCTGTATGTTACCTGCCTCCAAGTGTCCACACAATGCAACCTCTGTGCATGTGTCCTGAAATACCCCTTTAATACTCTCAGCACAATTATGAGTCAGGATAATAAGCTGGACAAGACTGCCCCAGATATCTCCATCTCACCCTGAAGTAGGGAAAAAAAACATAAGGTCAAAACTGAAGCCCTGGTGCACTCCTATGGAGAGAAAGCTAATCCATTGGCCTGGATTTGAGTGGATCTTACCCGGGAACATCCCTGGCCCCGCTGGCTTAATCCGTACTAAACACAGTGCTCACTTACATTAATAGGACACCTGCTGCTGACCAGACAGCCAATGGGGTACAGGTAGAATCAAGGGCGTAGATTTGGCTTGAACTTTGGGGGGGTTGCAACGTGAAGCATTTACGTGTTTCCATTGATCATGGTATAAATATTGGGGGGGGGCTGTACTTGCTTTTTTTGATTATTGGAATCTACTCCCCTGGGCAGGATGAGGGCGTGCAGATTGGTTCTGATTCTTTCTCTCTTGCCCTCTATCTCTCTGGAATGGGTTTGGACAAGAGGAATGGACTCTGTTTGGCAGCAGTTTGGAACTTTTGTACAACTGGGAAAAAGAGAAATCGGAAGGAACAAGTGTGAATAGAGAAGGCATTGAGTGAGTGCCTGGCTGGAGCTCTGGATTCTTCTGGCTGTCCATGCCTGGTGCTTGCATAATTTGTTCCTGAATCATAGCATACATGAGTCTTGTCAGAGACAAGGCTATTGGTAGCAACAGTGCTGACACACCTCCTCAAGCAAATAAGATTAATTCACTAATTAGCTTTCATGTCATACAGTAGGTCAGAAAACACATGGGCCAAGTATGTAGTATGACTGAGAATGTTTATATATTCAGACTGATCACATTGTGAATTCAGCAACAATAGGTAGAAAGTTCTTCTGCTAAAATCGGTCTGTGCTTACCAAAATTCGAATCACTGCCCTCAGTGGCCGAAGCTGGAAGTGTTGTTGAACATATGAACATGTGTGCGCTTCAGTTTTTTGGGTGAAATGTCCATGAAGTGGCTGCAAAAACATATATTATTTGCCCCTAACCCAAACCCCAACCCTTAAACCTAATCATCATTGGATTTAAAATGTAATTTTTGAGCGAAATGCAACCTCTGAATTGTTCTCAATATTGTTTTTTTGAATGCAATAACTTCCTGGTTCCCATGAGACCTGCGTCTCAGACATTTCTTGCACAACATTCTATCACTTTTGTAAGAGGGAAATGTGTTCACACTTCAATTGATTCGAAAGTGTCTGATGGGGAATGAACTTTTGGAGGCAACATGTCAGTTTCCTTTTGATCATGTTGTTTGTTTTACAGACCTGCAAAACATACTTCACCAACGGCTGAGAAATTCTTCATCAAATTCAGTATGTACCATGAAAGTACTGGGAATCAGACGTAGCTAAAGTACAGTGTAACCTACATATCTATAAATACACTCACTAAGCACTTTTTTTTTTACAATGGTCTTCTGCTTTTGTAGCTCATCTGCTACAAAGTTTGACGTGTTGTACATTCTGAGATGCTGTTCTGCTCACTAAAGGCTGCAGAGTTACTGTAGCCTTTCTGTCAGCTGGAACCAGTCTGGCCACTCTCTGTTGACCTCTCCCATCAAAAAGGCATTTCTGTCCGCAGAACTGCCGCTCACTGGATGTTTTTTTGTTTTTGGCACCATTCTGAGTAAACTCCAGAGACTGTTGTGCGTGAAAATCCCAGGAGATCAGCAGTTCCAGAAATACTCAAACCAGCCCGTCTGGCACCAACAATCATGCCACGGTCGAAATCACTGAGATCAAATTTTTTCCCCATTCTGATGGTTGATGTGATGGTTGATTAACTGAAGCTCCTGACATTTATCTGCATGATTTTATGCATTGCACTGCTGCCACATGATTGGCTGATTAGATAATTGCATGAATATGTAGGTGTACAGGTGTTCTTAATAAAGTGCTCAGTGAGTGTATATGGTAATCAGTCATAAGAGACGACAGACAGGTCATATGATCTTATAAACACATACGACAGACTGCATTACAGCAATTAACATTTATTAACATGTCTGGGTGTGGTATATCTTCTGTTAAGTGGACAAATCTCCAGCTGGGATTGAACAGGGCCACCCATCAAGTTCCAGAGGCAGGTGAAAAAGAGTAAAAGACGGAATTCAGAAAATTTGGAAGCACACGGTGGGGAAAATTGTTTATATCACTCCAGGAGTCTGGAGAAGCTCTTCTCACGGCAATAGAAAATATGAAATGGAGGCCTTTTCAGGTGATTTATGATCAGATGCTTGCTCTCGCTCGCTCACTTTCTATCTGTCTGTCTGTCTGTCTGCCCGTCCATCTGTCTGTATCTTTGGTCATGCAGACAGGCCCTAAATCAAAACTAGTCACAGCCTGTCGGAAATGAAGATTTCTTAGGTATCTTAGTTGAGCATATTTAAGGTTCTCAGAATTTTCTCCAGAGAAAAGACCCTAGTTAAAGAGTCTCAAAAAATTCACAAACTGGGTTGCCAAGATCCCAAAGTCGACAATCAAAAGTCAGATATTTCAATATGAACTCAAAACAGTTCTCTTCTAATTCTTCCAATACCAAATTATCTGAGCTATGCTGTACACATTACATTTTATACAGTATGTCTCATTTATTTCTATTTTTCCTCCAAAAGTTTAGAAATATCAGAAACAATGTTGATACTAATGAAATATAACTGAGAACTCCATCAGGTCTCCTGAGCTAT
Source organism: Myxocyprinus asiaticus (assembly GCF_019703515.2). Taxonomy (NCBI): domain Eukaryota; kingdom Metazoa; phylum Chordata; class Actinopteri; order Cypriniformes; family Catostomidae; genus Myxocyprinus; species Myxocyprinus asiaticus. The sequence continues at coordinate 22,384,681 of NC_059352.1, forward strand.
GAAAAAGCAACCTCTGAGAAATAAAAACACCTTTTCAACCCAGTGAAGCTAATACATACAAACAGACAAACATACTGGTGCCAAACTAGCAGTAACAGTGAAGGGCATTGTGCTGGTATCAGGTGCTGGCGTGACCTAGGCATGCGATAAGGGCAGGAGAGCCCTGCTGACTCTATGTGTGGGGTCAGCTGAGCTCTTCAAAGGGCTCTGGCTCCAACCAACACAGCCACTCTCTATTGCTGTATGGAGCCTTTCAGCTCACCCTGCTCCACTTCCAGACCCCTCTGCTGATCTTCTGGCCCAGGGGAACGGCCTGGGTTCATCCGGAGATGTGTAACCAGTGATTCAGCAGGCACAGACACTGAAGCTTTTTGTGTCTGTTTGCATTCCCTTTCTCTCTCTCTCTCTCTCTCTCTCTCTCTCTCTCACACACACACACACATACACACACACACTGTGACAAAGAAGAAAACCTTGTAGACCACTCTGTCTCCTGCCTCTTGTTTGATGATGTTTGCATTATGTGTTTGCACAATGTGTGTCTTTGTTGGTGAAGCTGGTATTTAGTCTGTTTCTCCTCAAATCACAATCCTTCTCTCCTCTCATTCCTTAGCACTCTAGAGTTCTAAATGCAGTCTAAGAAAAATCCCCCTTTATTGCTTCACTCTTCTTTTTTTTTTTTTTTTTTTTTTCATGCTTTCCATCAGAATAGGCCTGCTAATCGGGAGGTCTAAAAATACTCATGGAGGTCTGGCTTTTCCCTTCTCTCCTTCAGGGCATAAAAGTAATGTGGTGGGCTGTGTATGTACATTCAGAGCTATAGTTACTGTGAGTGAAGGAAAGATAGTGTTACTTGCTAGGGTGGGGTACACAATTAGGCACTGATGGAGTGGAGGAGCTAGAAAGAGCTGACTGATGATTGACACACACACTCAATTGAATATACTGTATATGCTCTATCTTCCAATTAGCCATGTACAAACATAGAAGTCTGATAGGTCTCATAATATTATCACAAACATAGTGCCACACTCAGATCTGTACGGATGCTACAAAATACATTAAGGGTGTGTTCACACTTGGCAGGTTTGGTTCGATTTGTTTCAGAAATGAATTCTGGTGCGATTGTTCTGTTAGTGCGGTTCATTTGAACAAGTGTGAAACTGCCATCCAAACCTTGGTGCCACCAAACAAGCGGACCGAGACCGCCTGAATAGTGGGTCTCGGTCCGCTTCCAAACGAACTCTGGTGCAGTTCGATTGATACACTACTGGTCAAAAGTTTTGAAACACTTACTAATTCTTTATTATTATAATTTTTTTCACATTTTAGAATAATAGTAAAGTCATCAAAATTATGGAATAACATAAATGGAACTATGGGAATTATGTTGTGACTAAACAAAATACAAAATAAATCAAAACTGTGTTATATTTTAGTATCTTCAAAGTAGTCACCCTTTGCCTAGAATTTGCAGACATGTACTCTTGACATTTTCTCAACCAGCCTCTTGAGTTATCACCCTGGGATGCTTTTTAAACAGTATTGAAGGAGTTCCCATCTATGTTGGGCACTTATTGGCTGCTTTTATTTATTATTTGGTCCAAGTCATCAATTTCAAAAGCTTTTTTTTTTTTTATTAAATTTTAGTTTTATATGAAATAAATTAATATGTTGGCACAATTATATTTTTGTCTACAAAACTAATTTCAAACATTTAAGCATATGCCTTCAGCTCAAAAGATTTTTAAGATCATGAGAAACATTTCAGTCAAGAGTTTCAAAACTTTTGACCGGTGGTGAATATGAACACAACATGGACCAAAGATGTCTAAATAGACCAAAAACAGCAAGTAATTTGCCTAATACTGACCTCAAGCATACCTGGTTCTTCTCATCCTAGGAGCTATGTTGCCCATTACATTTCAGTACAGGCGTCGGAACCGCCGTCAGCCGTCCTTGCAGCATATCTTTGTTTGTGTGTGCAACGGAGGAATTCCTGGTGCTGTTTTGACTCCTTCACACAGTTTATCAGCTCTTCGTTTGTTCTCAGCTGGTAAAAATACCACCATATATACATATATAAATCTAATGAGCGCATTTCGCTCAGCAACCAGCATTGTTTTGGATGTTTGGCAAGTTCTGTCACAAAATATACGTCATAAAAGCTGTCCAATCAGGTTGTGATTTTTTCCTGATGCCTTTTGTTTCGCATCTTTAGGTTCGGTGCTAAAAATGCCAGTGTGAACGCTAAGCGAACCAGGACTAGATGAATCATTTTCTTTTTTGGTCCAGAGCAAGAGTGCCAAGAGAACCGAACTACAAGTGTGAACACACCCTTACTCATTAAAATGTTTTAACTCTTTAAAGGTGAAGTTTAAATGTCTGTGCATCTAGTGGCATCAGATGGAATTTCAAAATGATTATTTTGTTTTGAGATTGTTCCTGGACACTCCCCCAATCTTCTGTTGTTTGGACATTGATGGCGCTACAGAGCCATATATATATATATATATATATATATATATATATATATATATATATATATAGCCACCAACCAATGGATAACATATATGGAGTTGGCTCTGCATATAAAGGAAAGGAGAAGTTATTTAAAAACGGGAATACTGTATATGCTTCACTTTAACTTTACTGTTTATTTGTTTCAATAACACATAGAAATCTGAATGAATGTGCTAGTATAATGGGGTTAGGAAAGCTCTCTGTATTTTTGGCCTCCACAGTTCTGTGCTTTCCTGTCTAACTCCCCATATGGCAAAGTAGGTTTGGGCTGAATTTGCCGACAATTTGCCAGTTAGTTTAGGCACATACCACATGGAATAACAATCCAAGATTTGGCCCAAAAGTCACTTGTATATTTTAGATTATCAAGAAAATGGCAAAAAATACAGAAAAGAAACCAAGAATAGCATAGAACGTAGAAAAAATTAGTTTTTATTCAGGTTAACGAAAACATGTCAGACAAACAAATGCCAACACAATGCCAACACAATTGCAACCCTCATTAAAAAAATATACACATACTCTAAAAATCTCTACATACAGTAAATGTGAAAATTTGCAAAGTATAAACAAGCTGCAAAAAGACAATATAACAAAAGCATGCAATAAATGTAAAAATTGTTAAACATTTAAAAAATAAGAAAAACAAATTCTAAAATCAGTCAAATATAACAAAAATTAAATATGTAATGATACATTTACATTACAAAAGCAAGCAATGAATGTAAAAGTTATGAATAATCAGATAAGCTGGCAAAAGAAAATATAACTGGAACAAGCAATAAATGTAAAATATATATATATATAAATAAAAAGGTTTGGAAAAAAAACAAGATAAATTAAAGAATTATGTTAAATTGTGTAATGAAAATAACAAACTGCAGATTAGGCAATATAGAAACTAAGCAATCAATTAAAAAAGTGTTAACTGTTGAAAACAAAGCAAAGCACAGAATAAAATTAAATGAAATGAAGCCAAATGAAATCATTTCTCTGCATGGGCAAACCGGTGTACACCAACTTCCAAATGTAGGAAACTCTTCCATTTTGCATGTGAGGATATTTCAAGTAAATTTCCCTTGTGAGTTTTGTTTGTCTAACACTGCCCTTATTTTTTGTTCCATTCCTTCACTCCCATTTCCCTCATTTAATTTTGTTAGCATTCTGGTCTAAGGAAAAATATTTAAAGAGACCATTAGTGTATCACAGAGGAAAGTTTGTGTAACAGAGCCGTTAGAGAACTATTTAAAATGCATGTTATGGTGCTGCAGTGTTAGCTCTGAATAACTCAGGTTTTCCTTTGAAGTGAGGGGTGAGTTTGTGACCTCATCTTAGGACATTTAGCAAATGTTAAGGTGTCATAATACACATAACATAATAATAATATGCTATGACTGAGTTCAGTGTTAATATGTTGTTGTTGTTTTTTTGTTGTTGTTTTTTTTTTACATAAATCGTTAAATGTTTAGAGACTAGAGATCTTCAAGTCTTCAATTTTGCTGTCATAGTTTAACAAGTTTAAAAATGATACACCAATAGGCCAATATGACTACATTTTGCAGTGTTTCACACACAAAAAATAAATGGGTAGTTTACATGCAATTATCTTATATAGTTGTACCCTTTGAAAATAATTTGTCAATGCATAGGACCATTTGGTTTTTAAAAAAGGTGTTTAAAAGTGTAAATAGTGACCCATTACAACACCTAAAATATCAACCTGGTCTCACAGAATCACGCAATAACAACATTTTTGCAAAATAATTTTTACGTGGCTCGTTGTACATATTGTAGCTGTATCCTGGTAAAATAAACACTAGAGGTGCTACAACAACAATTACTTTTATTTCCTTTTACACAAATCATGAGTAAAACAGCATATTATCAGTTCATAAACACTTACTGATCAACCTGTTCCTCACAAAATGCTATCTTATGACATCTAACCAACTTTACTAAAGTGCGTGATTTGTAAGGCACATTTTAACATTAGCATTACATAGTCAACTACATTAACAAGCATCTGATCAAACTGCACAGCAGCTTAACTGATTGAGTTGCGATGCAAAGGACACAAGCTGACAATTGAGTCCAAAGTGTCATAGAAACATCACAAAATTATGTGGTTGCTTCAGCAATTGTGTTTTGATTTTGCATTGGCTCTATCATTATCAGTTAGAGTTTAAGGTTTAGGGTAGGGAGGTAGGTTTTGTTGATTTAAAACTCGATAGAGCATTAACCTTCAAAACCATTTGTATGGGAAACAATTCAACTCCGTTTTGGGGCCACACAGTGGACATTTCGCCTTGGAACTGCCGCAATACATGTGAGGGACCTCACACTGTAATATCACATTGTAAAAATGTCACCAAAGTCACATAATTCAAACACCAAAGTCAACATTCATGAGATCAGGCTGTAAAATATACACTGTCATTTAGCATTAAGATCAATTTTACCCTAAAACTTTCTCTGTTCAAGTTCGTCAATGTTATTTGTCAACTACCCCATTATGAGCTACTGTAATCGTAAAATACAGTACATAGAAGTACAATGCAATCTTATATATAAGATTATTATTAAATATATATATATATACATATACTCAAATGACGGTTAATTAAATCTTGCCTACTGCTTTTGTTTTAAGTATCACAAAACACAGCGAGTTCACATATTCTGCTTAATATCTCAGTCTACAGCACTCAGCATTGTGTAAATACCTGAACTAATCTCCAGTCACACTGCTCACATGTCCTCTCACACTGGTGCATTACGGCCAGTTAAGGCATAGACAGCCAGGTCTTAACATTAAATAAACATTCATTAAACCATTGAAATAGAAGCTGGACATCTGCTGCAGAGTTCTTATAATGTTGTGGCTTTCCTGTCCACTCCAGCCACCATAAGGGAAATTGGAACTTTTTTCAAACATGCGGTGCGGGCCATAGCATCAAAAAAACATGGCCATGGCTTAAACAAATATGCCAGAATTTTTTAACCTGAGCGCAGGGTGGACAAACACAGCCGTTAAAGTGTAACAGTCCTTTCCCCGGCTAGAAGAACACTAGGCCTCTTTCAGAAGCTGCCCACTACACCGCAAGGCAACATCACAGACCTGTAATAGACACAGGGTTAAAAGGAGGCTATTGAAAGGGACCTATAGGTCACTGCTATATTTATAAACATTACCTTGCAGATTTTTTTAGTGGCCTGACCACATATCCTGTAATTTAACCCTCCTTCACACACCCAGCACCGCCCTCATGCAAACACTGTCACAGAGGATAGTGCTCCACTTTCCACTAAAGCCTCAGGTGACAGGTATAGTCTCCTTGAGAACAAACTTGTGCTGCTTTCACAGAATGACTTTTGAGAAAGAATTCTGATCTCTTTTAGTTCTCAAGTTCATTCCTAACAAGTGGCGGTATGAAGTGATTCATTCCAAAATTAGAGTTTTGTGGCATTAAGTCCATGCCTATTAGCTTTGAAGCCATCTATAGTGTACTCCTAAACATTGAAAAAGTTTGTTTAGCATGTATTCTGTACACATTTACGATTGACAGTCGCTCTCTTCCAAAAAATATTACACTGCAGTCATGCATTTTGTCCAATCAAACGCTTTAGAAGGAGAATGTTAATCCCCCAATACCACTTGTTGTTAACTAGCAATAGCAAGTAGCAAATCACGTTCATTGCTATGATGTAAACTAAAGGCTATTGGCTATTTCGATATGTCCCACACCAACTTCCTGTTTCAATGGGACATACATCAATACAGGAAAGAAAAGTTAATAGGGACTTTACATTTTAGCTGTTGTGTAGGGACAAACATGTCAGCTTCAATACAGTTGCCACCATTTTATTTGTTATCTATTCTGTTCATACTGTTATTTTGATTCTGGTTTAGTGTTTTTTGCTATAATCAACTAAATTTAAGGTTGTATACGTTAGCATTAGTTAAAAGAATAGTTCAACATTGCACTTATTGCAGTCTCTTGGCACGATCATGATTTCAATCTCAATTACAGTTCCATGTGCTTGGAAGTGTAATCGAGTTTGAAATCATGATCGCCAAGGAGACTGCAGATGTCAAGATTTATAGTGAAAAAGGAGTTACATTTTAGTCTATTCTCACCCATAACCAATCGGATAGCTTTTAAAGACATGGATTAAACCACTGGAAATGTATGGATTACCTAAAAAAGGACGTATGGGCAGCGTGCTTTATGGAGCTTTATGTCCAGTTTGGATCCCATTGACTTGCATTGTATGGATATATTCACATCATATCTCCATTAATATATCTTTGTTTGTGTTCTGCAGAAGAAAGAAAGTAATATGAGTTTGAGATGGCACAAGGGTGAGTAATTTAGGGTGAATTATTCCATTAACACAATAGTTAACATGAGCATGAACAATAAACAATAAACAATACCTTTACATCATTTATTGATCTTGTTCATTGATAATTTCTACATATACTAATACATTTTTAACATTAAAAGTTGTATGTTAACATTAGTTAATGCATAATGAACAACAATGATATAGTATATTGAAAATTAACAAACGTTAATGCTGTAAACATAATTTGCAGTGTTAGTTAAAGATACCTAATTCATTAACTAATGCTAAGTATAAAGCCTTGTTGTGAAGTGTCACAGAAGTTACACTGTCAGAGTGTTTGATTAATAGTGATGAATTTATCAGCCACATCTCTTAACCACACATGTAAATTATTGCTGTCATATTATTCTCCTTTTTTATTTCATTTTTTTTCTCGGAGATGGATGCATAGGCTATCTCTCTTCTCCCCTCCACTCTGTCCAACATTTGCAGCTTCTGTGCCAACACCAACATCCACCTGTCCATTCAACTTTCTTTCTACTAAACCCCTTTTCACACACTCTCTCCCTCCCTATTTCTAACCATCTCTTTACAGTGGATTTATGACTTGACTACATCTAACTCCATAGAAAAATGGTTGATTTGAGTGTACGTGTGAAACCATCATAGCATCTTTAAATTGTAAAGATTACCAACCACTATTACACTACCAAGCACAATTAAATGTCTGTAATGGAAAACATTGTGCCACTTCGGCCATTAATGCTCTGAGTGATGACTCACAATCACAGTCTAATGCTGCGTTCACACTGTGTCAGAATTACCGTAATTACGAGATGACAGCTCAGGAGATTCTACTCAGAAATGAACTGTTTCCATGGCAATGCTTATAGGCAAAATCGATCCAAAATTAGCTTTGTTGGTAAAGACAGCAAATACTTCATCACTACAAAAATTCACCTCTATTTTCTATTGCAAAATATTAAAGAATAAAGAAGGCTCACCAGGTAACACTGTTTATAATAAAATGGAATAAACAGAAATGTACCTAACTAAATGTTAAAGATCATGCCATTTTAGTTATTTTTATATGGTGTCTCAACTGTCAAATTGGAACTGTTTTATTATGTTTCTTGTAATAATTTGTTAAAGGGGCAGTTTACCCAAAAACGAAAATTCTGTCATCGTTTACTCACCCTCATGCTGTTCCGAATTTAAATGACTTTCTTTCATACATGGAACACAAAAGGAGATGTTAGGCAGGATGTTAGCCTCCAGCACCTTTCATAATTAAAAAAACCTTTAATTTTGGGGTAAACTACCACTTTAATTTAACAAGTTTTACAAAAACATGAACATTTTTTTTACAAGTCGGAAACTCATTGTTATGTTAATTCCAACATACATGAGCATAGCATTAGTTATAAGATAGCATTTTATTATAATTTTACAGATGCTGATGTGTGTAAAAACTGACTGCAGTCAGTCTTAGACACTGTAAACACACATTAATCAGAGATCAGGCCTTGTGTGTGATAGTTTATGGCACCAGGGGGTCTGCATCCCATCAGGCAAGGTTCAGCCATGACCTTTCTTTGAAGGTTGTCTGTCTGGAGCAGGAAAAGATCCTTGTCGTGATGGTGGAGAGATATGAGAGTCAGGAGAGTAGGCTTGCTTAGATGATTACTGCTACAGTTTCTGGCAGACAGCATCTTCTCTCTTAGCTGTGAGTAATAGAGGCCTTGGTGTGCCAGAGCAGTCAAACACATGTCACCTGTACTTTCTGACTGCAGAGTCAGCAACTCTCTCTCTCAATGGAGCTCACTGCTGGGGAAAATACAGACTGAATGGATCAACTGTGGCAATGCTAAAATAGATTGCTCTTCTCTGGCAAAAGTGCCCGTGAAGGGCATGCTTAAGATGAAGTATGAGACATGTGATGGTTGAAGAATATAAAGAAAAATCATGGTAAATATAATGTGTAAACAGAATATTTGTATTATGTGTAATTTCCTTTCAAGCTGTAATTTTGTCAAATTATACAAAAAGTGTGAAAATACAATTTAATTGTATTTTGGATACATAAAAAGCTAGCAAATAGCAAAACAAAGGAGTCTGCCATTTTATTCCAAAAATGTTTAAAATTATTATTTTTATTTATTTATTTATTTTTTTTTTTGGTCAAACAAAATACATCATTTGAAATGTGGTGCACTGTATATGCATGATATACTGGACAAGAGCAAGACATTAGCAAATATGAATTAAACATTTGAATGATGTAATAAAGAACAGTGTGTCAACTTTTCGGAAACATTTTAGTAATCACATTATTAATAATCCTAGGCCAACCCTAAACCTTACCCTAACTGTCCTGAGACAAAAACAGCATTCTTTCCCTTACTTTGTAAATGTAGTAACTTCTAGTCCAATATTGAAGATTCTGTAAGCGATTTCAGCCATTCTGGAACATCCACCAGACTCAGCCATTGATTAGCTACACCCCCTCTTTCCAAAACGTAGCACTCCAAAGACGCGCGCACACACAGACACACATGGAGACCATTGTATTAAAGCATATGGAGGATGATGGGTCCACCTGAGTCATTTGACGTCCGACCAAGTGTGTTTCATTGAGCAGGACACCATACCAGCACTTAAATGAGTATATATGGTATGACCTGTGAACACGCACAATGATTGACAGGCAGAAATTCTTCTAAACAAATAATCTGACCACGGCCCGCAGACTTCTTTTTCACCACTGTTTACTGAGCTTAGGGCTGTTGCAGAGACAAGTGTGATATTTCATGGCACCTCTTTCAAAGATATCTGACAGGTAATAAGGACATTTTCTGCATGCCGTTTAATAAAAAAAATCACTTGCAGCACCTTTAAAAGGGATGTGACATCAAAGGCAATTTTCGTGGCATAAGCAGTCGCCACGCTTGTCCGGAATTTGCAAATCAGGTCAGAATTTAGGTGGAAAAACATTCGGAGCATGCCATTTGCTCCCATTTTCTCATTGGTATGTACACTGATGAACATTGTTAGTTGACAAATGTAATAAACTAGTGAGGGTGTAAAAAGTATGTTTATAGATAGTACATTTTGTAAACGTCCACAGGGCCAAAATTGCCAATAGTTTTCCAGTGCTGGAATTACAAACTCACCTGTTTAACAAGACATATGACAGAAATTTTCTACTTGCAGTAATAGTTACACTCATTTAATCCATTTTTTTGCGTTATATCCTTTCTCATGCTCTTTAGAGGCAGTATGTGCAGCAAGCGAGTCTGCACAACCAAATAAGGGAAGTGGACAAATACAGTTCCTCAATGTCAGTCTCCTGTGCCAGACATTTGACAAGTTCAGAGGGAAATGTGATAGGATTTGCAACGAATTCCAAACCCCATAACCTGTCAGAGAGAGAGGTAGCCGCTGAGCATTCTTAGCAGCTTAGGGTGACCAGATTCCTGCTTGTGAAAACAGGACAGCCCCCTCCCAGCAAAAATGTTATTGACGTATCCTTTCCTTGGCGCAGATCAATGCGAAGTAGAGGGTGCATCCGCATCTGTAACTGTTGCCACCTTGTACTTTTCGCTGGCAACAATTTTTCTCAGTGCGCTTGTCTTTCAAGAGTTATTTGTAAAATGCAGAGCAGTCCAGTCCAAAATTAAGATGTGCAAAAAGCATTGCCTTCATGACTGTTACACTGAGTCGAGATTTATCCGGTGTCCATGCTGTGTTCATTAATGAGAACACACACTCCACAGATGCAGATGTCCCAGGCAGGCATAAAACAAATTCCACGACCACGGCTAAGACTCCGAAGTTGATGGTCTTGCTCTCCAGCTCACGAAAAACGTCTGTCCATCTCTCAGACATGGCCGTCTTCTTCATGTTCCACTCAGTGATGTGACGAGTGACAATGTTTTTTGTGCAAGGTTTCGTCAATCAAACTGAGAGCGGGGATTCTGGAGTAGAAGTGTTCGAGGCTGCTCTGAATGTCTTTCCACACTGGGATGTCTCTCAGTAGGCCCACTCAAGTTTTTCTGTGTTCTCCAATGAGCAGCTCCAATTTTGGAGGTAATCCACTGATGCTGAATAAAAGTTTCTCACTGCACAAAAGAAATCATCCACTCGCATGTCACCAGCTTCAACTAGGGCATCCAACTGCTTTTTAATGTCAGAGTGTATGAATGATTCCTCCAGCCTGACTTGCAAGACTTTTCTCAGGTCATGAATGTGCAAAGCTATGGCTGTGCACAACAGAATGATAAGCAAAAAGTCCTTCACTTGCGGGCACCTTGTCAGATTCTGAACTTTGCTTCACAAAAAAATCGCTAACACTTGGTGTGGCACACTTACTTTTAGCAGCATCCACATGCTTTTTGTATGAACATGCTGCGCGATGTCGGTTCGGCCTCCATGGGCGATGGAAGCGAGCTCCACAAATCTCAAACCTCACTTTACTAGGCTCTGTCTGTGACTCCTTTTTCAGAAATGGAAACTCTTTTTGAAGATCCTCAATAAATGTACATGCACGCTTCCATGACATTTTTCCAGCCGCAGTTTCATCTGTGTGCTCTAACAAACTGACTCTTCAATCAGTTCACTAACTGGACGTCTATTTATTGGGGAATGTGATTGGATAGTTTAATCCAGTCATGTACTTCAAATAACATGGTGTGATTTTCAAGTCAAGTGGCTTTTATTTTATTGGTTTTACAAGCTGTATCCTTGGCTACCTTTGATTAGAATACTCATGTGATTGAGAAAGCTGCATAGGCAATAGAGAAATTATATGAGAGGGGAAATACGGGACAAAACATGATTTTTTCAGAATAAGTCAGGACACTAGAAAAAGTGCTTAAATACGGGACTGTCCCAGGAAAAACGGGACGTCTGTCCACCCTATAACAGCTCCACACATAGTCTTTATACAGTCCACATCTGTCTCGGCCGGGCACCAAAGCAAAGTCAGCATTTAATTAAAAATGAAAGAAACTTTGGACAAATCTGAAATAATGGAAGGAGGAAGGAATGGAAAACCTCTGCCGGTGTTTTTTTTTTTGTTGTTTTTTTTTCTCATTAGGAGTGAATATTGCCTATGGATACTCTAACTAGCTGGGCTGTACACAAAAAGAAAGAAAGATTGAAAGTGTGCCCATTAGGTAAAAGGATGATGCATTGACTAATTAGATAATTGAGTTATTTGATTGAAATCAGAAGGAAGCTATTTGGGTGGCTTGATTTATGGCAATTTCAAATCACTCTATAAAGAATATAGATATTTCAAGGTGACTAAACTGGTTATCTGCACTCACCATTCTGATTCCAATTCATCAGTGCCAATTTTAGCAGATATCTCCAAACTCAAAATAGGGGCTTTGTGGGGTTTAATCCATGTTTATTTGTTTTGATGGCATGTAAGTAAATACTCCTAAACGTTGACAATTTACTTTTAGCAGATATACAGATTTAAAAATGGACCAAAAAATGTATGATGTAATGTTGCACTACTTTTTTGTCCTGTCAAATACTCTCTAGAATGAGAATGCCCCTTCCCCAGCTTCCGAGCAAACAGCAAATCATGGTTCACGGCTGTGATGTAAATAATGCTGCATTCCAATCAACTCAGAAAGTCAGAATTTTGAACTCCTTACTTAGTAAAGTGCAATGGAATGCCAGTTGATGTCAGACTTCCAACTTGGAAACTCATGTGGAAATTTGATTTAGCTGAAATGCAGGTGCTTGATGTCACACAAACATGTCAGCACCTAGGGAGAGGTATATAGAATGCTAAACATTCACTTTTAATCAAATGAAAAGCATCAGTAAAAGCATGAGTAAAAGTTCCTACCTTACATGATAATAAAACTTGTTTAGCATGCATTTTCCGAGACAGATGTGTTATATACAGTATGTTAAATTATACTCTTTTGATGATCGTACACCTGTAGAGCAAGGGATGGCATTGCATAGCATTGTTTTTCCTTCACAATTTGGTTGCTTGGAGACATTACTTGTAAAGCTAACGGAAGTATTTCGGTTTTGTTTTCTGATACATAATGTTCAGAGCATAGGACAATGGAATGGCTTTATGGTCGGAGATCGGAGTTATCAAGTAGTAATACAACTTTGAATGGAACTTTAAACAGAATGCAGCATTAAAACTATTGGCTATTTAAAAAAAAGGCAATAGAACAGGACGGAAAAAATGTGCTCAAGTGATTGCACAGGGTCTTTAAATGTTTGAGAGAAGGAAAAAAAACATGCATACCTCCTCTTAACAGTGGCCAACCTTTAAAGTGCCCAAAACAATAGCCTGTTGTGAAGACTAGAGGAAGAGAGAAAAATCAGATCTTTTTTGAAGAAAAAAAAGGTAGATGGTATTTGCATTAGGTGCTAAGTGCAAATAGCAACCAAAAGCATCTTCTTTGCACTAAGTGCAAATAGTTTTAGATGCCATTTGGACCTTGTTGCAAATAGTGGCAGATACTATATACACCCCTAATTAAATACTAACAAACAGTATATGGCATCACTGCAGCATGTTTATTTAAAGTCCCACAGACACCCTACACTAACCCCTACCTCAAAACCTAACCCTAACCTTACATTACAAAAACTAACCAAGGTTTTACTACAGTAACCATAGTATCACCATGGTATTTAGTAGTAAAATTATAGTAACCACAAAATTAAACATGGGTACTACAGTTGAAGTCAGAAGTTTACATACCTTAGCCAAATACATTTAAACTCAGTTTTTCACAATTCCTGACGTTTATTCATAGAAAACGTTCCCTGTATTAGGTCAGTTAGGATCACTACTTTATTTTTAGAATGTTTATTTTTAATTTAGAAGGGGGGGTACTTCAAGTGGAAATACATCACACGGTCTTACCGAGTCTTGTCGGAAGTATGTCATGTGGTGAGTCGCATGGTAGGTCCTACCCAAGGGGGGAGGAGTTTCTACAAGCATGGCGACTGAAGCAGAGGGCCCTCTGCTCAAGGAATACGTAGTTTACCAAGAGGGAAATGATTTTACGGAAGATATAACACATGGGGTTACCTATGGGGAACCACCGCATGTGGAGCACCTACCTCAGTACAGGGCCTTACCAGCGCACTTACTGAGCCGGCAGCGAGTTTCTCTGCAAACTTGACTGCCACAGGGCTCAGGAGGAAGTCATCCAGGGATCACAGTCTGTGAACACTACTGGGAGTCAAGAGCACACGTCTTCCCCTCAAGGGAGGGGAAAGGTGCTACGCGCAAGCGGTACACCTGGCCAGCTGTCCTGGAACTTACCTGCTTGTGCCTGCCACTACATGGGACGAAACTGACTCAACCCAGAGATTGTAGAACCTTGCAAAGGTGTTGGGTGTTGCCCAGCCCGCTGCTCTGCAGATGTCTGCCAAAGAGGCGCCACTGGCCAGGGCCCAGGAGGCCGCCACACTCCTGGTAGAGTGGGCTCATAACCCAGCAGGGGGTGGCACGTCCTGAGCTTGATATGCCATAGTGATGGCATCAATGACCCAGTGGGTGATCCTCTGTTTGGAGACAGCACTTCCATTCTGCTATCCACCAAAGCAGACAAAGAGCTGCTCAGAGCTTCTAAAGCTCTGCGTGCGATCCAAATAAATGCGTAAAGCTCGCACCGGACACAGCAATGCCAAGGCTGGGTCTGCCTCCTCCTGGGGCAGCGCTTGCAGGTTCACCACCTGATCCCTAAAAGGGGTCGTGGGAACCTTGGGCACATAGCACGATCAGGGTCTCAGGATCATGTGAGAGTAACCTGGACTGAACTCCAGGCACGACTGGCTGACAGAGAACGCCTGCAGGTCCCCTACCCTCTTGATGGAAGTGAGCGCAATCAGGAGGGCAGTCTTGAAAGAGAGTGCCTTAAGCTCAGCTGACTCCAAGGGCTCAAAGGGAGCTCCCTGTAGACCCTGAAGGACTACAGAGAGGTCCCACTGGGGAACGAGGCACGGTCTAGAGGGGTTCAACCTCCAAGCGCCTCTCAGGAACCTGATGATCAAGTCATGCTTCCCCAAGTACTTACCATCTACTGCATCGTGATGAGCCGAAATAGCGGCTACATACACCTTCAAGGTGGAGGGGGACAGCCACCCCTCCAACCTCTCCTGCAGGAAGGAAAGCACTGATCTGACTGTGCATCTCTGGGGGTCTTCCCGTCGGGAAGAACACCACTTAGCAAACAGAAACCACTTCAAGGCATACAGGCGCCTCGTAGAAGGAGCCCTGGCCTGAGTGATCATGTCTACCATCCAATACCTTACATGGTAGGCCACTTAAGTCCTCCGCGTCCCATCCAAGGGCCAGATGTGGAGATTCCAGAGGTCTGGTCGCGGGTGCCAGATGGTTCCCCGTCCCTGAGAAAGAAGGTCCTTCCTCAGGGGAACTCGCTGGGGGGGACTGTTGCGAGGAGCATGAGATCTGAGAACCATGTCTGGGTGGGCCTGTAGAGTGCTACTAGGATGACCTGCTCCCCATCCTCCCTGACTTGCGTAGTCCAGGGGGCCAGCAGTGTGCCAACACGTCTATACCGAGAGGTGCCTTGGTCAGGGCGTACCAAAGCAGGCAGTGGGAGGATTCCCGGGAAGCAAATAGATCTACCTGTGCTTGACCGAATCAACTCCAAATCAGCTGGACCACCTGAGGGTGGAGTCTCCACTCTCCCCTGAGGGTAACCTGATGTGACAGCACGTCCGCTGCGGTGTTAAGGTCGCCCGGGATGTGAGTGGCTCATAGCGACTTGAGGCACTGCTGACTCCAGAGGAGGAGACGGCGGGCGAGTTGTGACATGCAATGGGAGTGTAGACTGCCTTGGTGGTTGATGTAAGCTACCGTCGCTGTGTTGTCCGTCCGGACCAACACGTGCTTGCCCTGGATCAATGGCCGAAACCTCCGCAATGCGAGCAGTACCGCCAACAACTCTAGGCAGTTGGTGTGCCAATGCAGCCACGGGCTAGTCCGAGAACCGATGGCTGTGTGCCCATTGCATACAGTGCCCCAGCCCATCTTGGAGGTGTCTGTTGTAACCACGACGCGTCTGGAGACCTGCTCTAGGGGAACTCCTGCCCGTAGAAATGCCAGGTCGGTCCAAGTGCTGAAGAGGCAGCGAAAAATCTACTTGATGGCCACGCGATGTGTCCCGTGGTGCCATGCCCATCTCGGGACTCGAGTCTGAAGCCAGTGCTGAAGTGGTCTCATATGCATCAACCTGAGCGGTGTGGCCGTCACTGAGGTTGCCATATGCCCCAGGAGCCTCTGAAAAAATTTCAGTGGAACCACTGTCCTCCATCTGAACGCATTCAGACAGTTCAGCACTGACTGAGCACGTTCGTTCGTGAGATGCGCTGTCATCAAGACCGAGTCCAACTCCAGATCGAGAAAAGCGATGCTCTGAACTGGAGAGAGCTTGCTTTTTTCCCAGTTGACCCGAAGCCCCAGTCGGCTGAGGTGTCGAAGCACGAGGTCCCTGTGTGTGCATAGCAACTC
Organism: Myxocyprinus asiaticus; assembly: GCF_019703515.2. Lineage (NCBI taxonomy): Eukaryota > Metazoa > Chordata > Actinopteri > Cypriniformes > Catostomidae > Myxocyprinus > Myxocyprinus asiaticus. The sequence goes on from NC_059352.1 coordinate 22,401,086, forward strand.
TCGAGAGTGAGCTATGATCAGCCAGTCGTCGAGATAGTTGAGAATGCGGATGCCCACTTCCCTTAGCGGGGCAAGTGCTGCCTCCGCGACCTTCGTGAAGACGCGAGGGGACAAGGACAGGCCGAAGGGGAGGACCTTGTACTGGTACACCTGGCCCTCAAAGGCAAACCACAGGAAGGGTCTGTGTCGAGGTAGGACCGAGACGTGGAAGTACGCGTCCTTCAGGTCTACTGCCGTGAACCAATCTAGATGTCGGACGCTCGCTAGAATGCGTTTTTGCATCAGCATCTTGAACGGGAGTCTGTGCAAGGCCCGGTTCAGTACTCGCAGGTCCAAGATTGGGCGCAACCCACCGCCTTTCTTTGGTACGATGAAGTAAGGGCTGTAGAACCCTTTCCTCAACTCGGCTGGAGGGACAGGCTCTATCGCGCCCTTTCTCAGGAGGGTCGCGATCTCCGCACGCAAGGTAGCGGCGTTCTCGCCCTTCACCGAGGTGAAGCAGACGGCGCTGAACCAGGGCGGGAGCCTGGTGAACCGAATCGCGTAGCCAAGTCGGACGGTCAGCCATCGCGACGGGTTGGAAACTGTGAGCCACGCGTCCAAACTCCGGGCGAGGGGGACCAAGGGGATAATCATGTCGGACGTACCGGCGGGTGGGGCCTCGTGGCGGGGCGGATCTCGAGGTGCCACGTCGAGGGGACACGAGCCCCGTGGCCATGCTGAGTCGAGGGACATCGAAGCACTTACCTGGCTCCTGCCGCCCACCATGAGATTGGCGGAGGAGGGCGGAGGAGGAGTCTCGTCCCCGAGGTCCATCGGCACTAATCCCGTGTGAGGGTATTCGTGCCACAGCTGGGCGCCCAGGGGCGGGGGGTCCGCCGCTGGAGCGCCAACCCTGCCAGAAATGAACAGTGGACGGCGGTCATTACGATGGCCGTGCATACCAAACATGTGACCCAGGAAACAAGGAAACTGCTCTTTTGCTGAACCTTTGGGTACCGCAGCCACTGGGGCATGCGGCGAAAAAAGAAACAAAAGATTCTCCTCCCGGCCCTCCACCGGGGGATGGAGTGATCTGTGCACCAGCTCCAGAGAGATGGGTCTCCTTGCCCCTGGGTAGCCCGTCTCAGGGGCGCTTCGAAGCCTTCCTCGGGTTCTTGGTGGCCAGCCATGAGACGGGGGGCATCTGCTGCCTGCGATGGGCTGCACACCAGGGCCGGGCCATGGGGGCGGGCTGCGGCAGAGCCGGAAATGTTGCTGCAGGGAGACACCCTTGGCAACGAGCAGATGGGGTGCAAGATCTTGAGCTGCGCCGGGGCAGGATGTGCTTTATAGCCTCCATCTGCTTCTTCACCATCAAGAACTGCTGGGCAAAGTCCTCAACGGTGTCGCCAAACAGGTCAACCTGGGAGACGGGGGCGTCAAGGAACCGTGCCGGCCTCTCACATCTCTACCAAGTTGAGCCAGAGGTGGCGCTCCTGGACCATGAGAGTGGACATCGCCTGCCCGAGAGACCACGCTGTGACCTTCGTCGCCTGGAGAGCGAGGTCGGTTGCCGAGCGTAGTTCCTGCATCAATCCCGGGTCAGAACTACCCTCGTGCAGTTCTTTTAGCACCTTGGCTTGGTGTACTTGCAGGAGAGCAATGGCGTGCAGGGCGGAGGCAGTTTGTCCAGCGGCACTGTAGGCCCTAGCCGTCAGAGATGACGTAAACCTTCAGGCCTTGGATGGGAGCTTCGGCAGTGCCTTTTCCACCTGGGGGATCACTGAATACCCCCTGGCCCCTCCACCATCAAGGGTAGCGAGAGCGGGGGAGCTGAAAGATCGGGACCGGGCAGCAAAAGGTACCTCCCACGACCTTGTCAGCTCCTCATGCACTTCCGGGAAGAAAGTAATGTGGGCGGCTGTGAGCGGCGCCCCGAGCCCAGGAACCAATTGTCGAGCCGTGAGGGTTCAAGGGAGAGCGGAGGGTTCCACTCTATCCCGACGCATGCGGCCGCCTGGGAACGCATGTCTGTCATTTCTGCATCGGCCTGAGACTGGGCGACCATTCCCGAAGGAGGAAGCCCAGCCGAAGCCTCAGCATCAGATGGGATGAGCCCACTCTCCAATGCAGCGCTCGATAACTCATCATCTTCCGGGGTGCCAGATGAGATGTCGAACCCACCCAGAGACGAGCCGGCGAACCCGTCTGAGCACGCGATCGGGGCAAGCAAGCGTGCTGGGGAATGGGAGGTCCATGGGGGATACCCGGCGGAGGTGGTCCCATTGAGGTCCCCAAATTGCCCCCAGTGCTAAGCGGCCCCATAGGTAGAAGGACCGAGGTGGGGAGCCACTGGGGTGGCTTGCTTTCTTACGAATGCAAGCCGCGACCGTAACGTTGCCATGGTCATGTTCTCGCAATGAGGACATGATCCATCCACGAACGATGTCTCCGTGTGGGCAGCGCCCAGACACGTAAGACAGTGATCGTGGCCATCGGAAGCGGAGAGATAGCACCGCAACCAGGAATAACACACAAACAGAAAGGCATCTTTAAAAAGATGTTCCATGTGTGCCGCTCTTTTATGAATAGAAAATATACTCTTTTCAGAATATACTCTTATTTTTGCTCTGCCGAAGCGCCCAGGGGCATTCTCTGCACTGCACAGGCACAGAGGAGGAGAAGCCGATGAAATGAACCTTCAAATCCAGCAGTCTTTAGCGAGGTGAGTTTTTCTAGAGGAATTGTATTCAGTGCACTGAATGCAACCGCTTGGCTCCGAAGAGAAAATTTGAATGAGTGGTTGCATACCAGCTCCTTTTATACCCGTATGTCCAGGGGAGTGGCATGCAAATTCCAATTGCCAATTCTCATTGGCCTTTTTTAAAAAAAGCAGAGGTGTTTGGGGCTCCCAAGAGTGACCCCTAGTGTCACTACATCGACACAACACTGAGTGAGTGACAGATAGGGAACTTAGTGTATGTAAACTTCTGCTACTACTGGAATTGTGATATAGTCAATTAAAAGTGAAACAATCTGTCTGTAAACAGTTGTTGGAAAAATAACTCAAGTCATGCACAAAGTAGATGTCCTAAATGACTTGCCAAAATGTCTTGGTTACTGATGTAACCTCTGTTCCCTGATGGAGGGAACGAGACATTGTGTCGATGTAGTGACACTAGGGGTTCGATCTTGAGAGCCCCAATCACCTTTGCTTAAAATAGAAAAGGCCAATGAGAATTGGTGAGTGGAATTTGCATGCCACTCTCCACCCTCCGGACATACGGGTACAAAAGGAGATGGCTTGCACCACTCATTCAGATTTATGCTGAGGAGCCGATAGAGAGTCCCGGCCATGTCAGCGGCCGGTTCAGCGCCGCGGCAGGAGGGACACAACGTTTCGTTCCCTCCATCAGGGAACAGAGGTTACATCAGTAACCAAGACGTTCTCTGTCTGTCACTCACTCAACGCTGTGTCGATGTAGTGACACTAGGGGTTCCTATAGGAAATGCCACAGGCGCTGAACCGTCACGAGGTATGGAAGAATGGACACGTGCAAGCTGCTGTGTGCCATGCAGCGAGTGCTTAACCATGTTGTGACCTTCCAGCGAGTTAGGTAAGGCATCTCCCTAGTCCCGTTAAGGGGGGAGGAGGCACTTACCCAAGTAGGCTACAGGCGGTGCCTTTCCTGATTTGCTGTTAAGCAATTTCCCACTGAGCACTTTCTAGAATAGCGCTGGGAAGTGCTCTTCCCTCTCCAGGAAGGAGAGCACTACAGATGACACATCTTACCAGAGGGAGGTTAACGTGTGGAGAATACCTCACATGGAATTACCAATGGGGAAGTTCACATATGGAATGATACCACCGGAGGACAGTGGCCGAGACAGAGAAAGCTCTGGCGAGGGGAAACACAGGGTTCACCTAAGGGGAAACTGAACAGTGGAAACTCATCACATGGGATTACCAAGGGGGAATCACCATGCATGGAGCACTGAGCCCAAGCACATGGGCTCACCTGAAAAGGGGCATACCACAAGTACTAGGCCTGGTGTCGTTACTCCTCCGCCGAGTTTGTCACCGAACAGTGCTTAAGAATTAAAGAGGCGTCTGGGGTTCACTTGATACGGGGAACTGTTATGGACAAAAAGGCACACATTATCACCTTTGAAAAAGGGGAAAGGTGCAATGCAAGCGGTACACCCAACCGGCCGCCCGGTCTACCTGCTGTTACTGCATAACACTTGTGTCGAAACCGGGTCTATGCGTAGGTTATAAAACCTTGCAAAGGTATTGGGTGTAGCCCAACCTGCAGCTCTGCTTATGTCTGCTAGAGAGGTCCCCCTTGCCAGTGCCCAGGAGGACGCAACACTTCTAGTGGAGTGCGCCTGGACTCCCAAGGGGCACGGCAAGTCCTGAGATTGGTATGCAAGAGAAATGGCATCCACAATCCAATGGGCTAGCCTCTACTTGGAGACAGCTTTCCCCTTCTGCTGTCCTCCAAAACAGACAAAGAGCTGCTCCGAGCGTCTAAAGCTCTGTGTGCGGTCCAGATAGATTTGCAGGGCATGAACTGGACACAGCAACGACAAGGCCGGGTCTTCCTCCTCTGAAGGGAGCGCTTGCATGTTCACCACCTGGTCCTGAATAGGAGTGGTGGGAACTTTGGGTATGTAACCGGGCTGGGGTCTCAAGATCACGTGAGAGTGTGCTGGCCTGAACTCCAGGCATTCGCTGGTAACAGAGAGCACCTGCAGGTCCCCCACCCTCTTAATGGGAGCGACACCAGGAGGGCCGTCTTCAGAGACAAAGTATTGAGCTCGGCCTGCTCCAGGGGCTCAAAGGGGGCTGTAGGGCAGGTAGGACCACAGAGAGATCCCAAGAGGGAATCAGGCACGGTCTAGGAGGATTCAACCTCCTCGTGCCCTTGAGGAGCCTGTTGATCAGGTCGCGCTGTCGTGAGGGCCTCTCGTCCAGTGTGTCATGGTAAGCTGCTATGGCAGCCATGTACACTTTCAGGGTAGAGGGAGACAGCCGTCTCTCCAGCCCTTCCTGAAAGAAAGACAGCACAGACCTGATGGCACATCTCTGTGGGTATTCCCCATGGGAAGGACACCAGTTCGCGAAGAGACACCACTTCAAGGCATACAGCCGCCTCGTAGAGGGGGGTCTGGCCTGAGTGATCGTGCTTACCACCGCTGGCAGAAGACCCGCTAGGTCTTCCGCGTCCCATCCAGGGGCCAGATTTGGAGAATCCAGAGGTTCAGCCACGGGTGCTGGAGCGTGCCCTGCCCCTGAGTGAGAAGTTCCTGCCTCAGAGGAATGCGCCAGGGAGGTGCTACTACCAGGAGCATCAGATCCGAGAACCAAGTCTGGTTGGGCCAGTACAGAGCAACGAACAAGACTTGCTGCTCGTCCTCCCTGACTTTGCACAGAGTCTGTGCAATGAGGCTCACTGGAGGAGACGTATACTTGCACGGCCCCTGAGGCCAGCTGTGCGCCAAGGCACCCGTGCCGAGGGGAGCCTCGGACAGGGAGTACCAAAGGGGGCAGTGAGAGAACTTTTGGGAGGCGAACAGGTCTACCTGCTTCCACTCGCCAGTACTCATTGGCCTTTTCTATTTTAAGCAAAGGTGATTGAGGCACTCAAGATCGAACCCCTAGTGTCACTACATCGACACAACGTCGAGTGAGTGACAGACAGGGAACTATAATTTGCTAATATTAAATCTGTGGAGTTGCATTAAAACTATGGCTTCCGCCAAAAAAAAATGGTTATTATAATATTACTAGAAAAACCATGGCCAATTTTACCCAGATCAAACCTTTCTCTAAACTCCCCAAACTTCAGCGTGACAAAATCACTGCAAGGAAATCAACCTTTACATTAATTTGTATGTATTATTATAAGTAGTATTAAAGGAAATATTAAGAGTGGAGACAGGAAACATGATGGGAAAAAGTGGGACAAAAGGTGGAATCAAACCCAGGTCAAAAAAGAACATCTGCACTGTTGTTACACCCCACACCACTGGGGGTGCCGTTTTTCTCCAATTTGTGTGTTCCCATCAGACTATTGTAGTGCAAATAGCCTCCCTGTGTGCAGGTGATATTTACACCTAGTGCAAATAGTGTCTCTGAAAAAATGCCTTGGTGGCCGTTTTCTAGCATCACAGTTTTGAAAGGTGTTAATTTCTTTATAGCTATCAAATTTACACAACTCAAGTAGCACTGGGAAAGTTAAACTTCATGAGTTCAGCAAAACAATCAAATCACAGATTAATATCTGGGATGAGTTCTGCGTGAAAGCTCACCTTTTAATAACTGAAACTATCAACTCATGATATTACTGAACGGCATGACTCGGAGGCTATTGATTTTGCTATTAATGTGTTTTCTGAAGTTCTGGCAAGGTGACTCAGGTGGCTCAAATTCCTTCACCTCCACTGACCCCACATTCCCTCTGGACGATTGCAGTGAAAAACGACGTAAAGATCAGCTGCCCCTTGACCTTTATAGATTAACGAATATGAGCTATCAGCACCTCTCATTTCCATTTCCAATGATTTGCGTCAAGTTTAATGAGCCTGCCAGGTCTAGATAACACACTCACAACAACTTATTAGTGCCCCATTCACAAACTCTTTTATAGCAACCAAGTGATTAAGCTTTAAGGAATAGTTCACCCAAAAATGAAAACTGTTGATATACACTCCCAACTTGAGGGTGAGGAAATGATCACAGAATTTTTTGGGTGAACTCTAGAGACAGACTGTAGAAGTTATTATACTGTAAAAATAAAACATAATCTTTTGTATGATGTTACTCTGGATGAGAGCATATGCTAAATGTATTGAATGTAATTTTTGAGGTTGTACAATATGCCTACAAGAACCTGAGATCTCACCATAGCTTTCATAGCATTTCAAGTTGCTTCTTATCACTTTAAAGGCCCCGATATTCCCGATATGCAAAATCAAAGAACGAACGGGTATGACGTAATTTAGAACAAAATCTGGCCAAAAAGGTGTTTTAGAGTTTGTTTAAGAGGTTCCTAACAGCTTGTCTGCGCAAACTTTTAGGAAAACTTCTAACCAGCTGCTAAACACCTTCTTGTTGCCACTGGTCCATGTCATTGGTAGGTGTGACCTGAAGCTCCACCTACTACTTTGTTTATGTTGTTCAGTCAGTATTCAACATGAACACATAGTTGTACGATTGTTTGCATAGAGACTTTTTCCAAGACTATGTAATGAAATTTTTTTTGTTTAATTATTCTACAAAAGAAACTCAAATCTATTCAAATACCCTCAAGTGCCCATTTACTCATGTGCCATCTACAGTAAAAGCAATTCACACATCTGCCCAAAGAAAGATATGCCTCTATCACCATTCTTTTGTCTGCATTCTGAACATTAAGACTCTTTTATACACCCATCTTTGCAGTAGTATCAGTGTCATCATAAATTACAATAACATAGTGTAATTGGCACATATTATGGCCGCATTTAGTGTGTTGAACAAATTAAACATTTTTTACAGCATATTTATTACTTTAAATGATCATTGAGTGGTTAAAACAGCATCTTTTACTGACCTCATGTGAATTCTACTTATAGAATGAGGCATAAAGACATTGCTAACATTTTCTTTTTAAGTTTTACATGTTGCGTCCTCATATTTAAATGCTACTCTAATCGCCTCTCACAGCGGTGTGGCGGATGTCTGAATGTTCATAAACAGCATACTGTTGCTCGGCTGTTTAGAACTTCTTTTTACCCCTGAACGAAGAACGAAGAAGAACTTCTCCAGAAGTATATCAGGGCCTTAAGGGATTGTAACAGATCACACACTAGCTGTGTTTCCATCAACGCTTTTTTATGTGCACCAAGCATTGCACCAAGATGCGAATAAAATCTCCAAAATGCGCATAAAAAATATATACACTTGCTTGAGGTGGATACGTTTTTTATTCGATAAGAAGAAATGCGCATTAATTATGATGGAAACACATTTACCAAATAACTCCTATTTAATTGAACAGAAATACAAGATGCATCAAAAAAATCATGTGACTGAATAATGCATTAATAACTGGACGAACCTGCGGACCAATCATCGCATCCGAATTGTTGCTCTGGTCATTCTTAAATACCGGTGTCCAAAAATCCAAAGCCTGCATAGAGTTTCCAAAGCAAATACAATGAACACAAACTTGCACTTTTTTCCCGAAAAGCAGGTTTATTGATACTTTTGACAAATATTTTATAGATCCACTCTGCAAAGTCTTGATGGAGGAATGCGCACACACACGTAGTGCTCCCAGAATTGTGTGACGCGCTGTCATTTCCAATCATGAGACAAGTTATTAAAGTGTTTTGTCTGAGCGTCCTAAACCACGAGTATTTTATTAATAAAAGAGTCACACAGTCGTTACAATTTCCCTGGAAGTGACGATTTTGTTCTTTTGAATGCAAGAGATGGAAGCACGGCTTTATCCACACATTGTTTTTGCGATACTCTGATTTCACAACTTGGATGGAAACATAGTTACTGAAGATCATTCATGCATCTGGTAAATGCTTTGAATTTTATGGACTGTCATTAATTATAGTTGAATTCAATGTGTGTACACATGTGGTATACTTCTTAGAACAAAGTGTATCAGTGCTTACTGATAAAGACTTGGCTTAGAGGACTTAGCCAAAGCTTAGCCCTTGATCTAGAGTTATGAACAGGTCAGAACAGTCTGGACACACATGAAGGCCAAATGATCTGATCCAGAACCAATATCAAGACTCTATTCCAAAACAAATTCAGATTTCCACAACCACAATTTAAGCTGCAAATGTACAGTGCCTATTAAATGTATCCACCTCCTTAGAATCTTTTACAAATGTTTTTATTTTTTTATTATTTTTACAAATTTATTTACATACTGTATTAATGTAAAGCACCTCAGCTACACATTTTCAATACAACGGTCAATAAACTTTAAAAATAGAGTTGGTTACTTTAAAAGTCCCCACTTATAATTATGATAAACTTATCAAATTGATTATAATTTATAATACAAAAATTAAGTTATAACTTAAAAAGATTATTCACAATTTGTAAGTTATATTATAAAGTTATACATAATTACTTTTATACATGATATGAATTATATTCTAGTTATTATTTATATTATTAAATGTTTCACAAAAAGGAAAATGTGATTTTTTTTTTTAAGTTAGCAAAATGTTTTCCCCCATTGACATTAAAGTAATTTGTTTTTTAGTGGTAAATAACACTTGTGGTAAATACTTTTAGTTACATATTACATAGTAAAATGTACTTTCATAATAAAATAAATCTAGCAAGGATTAACACTTTCGATATGCACTAATAATGTCATGTAATGTTCACATGAATAATTTGAAGGAATAAGCAAAAATGTCTTGTAAAACTAAGCAACCATAAGTGCTGATAAAGCCATACCAAAAAAAAAAAAAAAAAAAAAAAAAATTCCTGGTGATCTCACAAACTGGAGTAATACACAGAGATAGAATCTTTGAACAAAATATTTTCTTTATTCTGAAAGAGAACTGAATATTGTGTTCCATTGAGTATATACATGAGTTCACCTCATAACAAATGGAGAGTCTACAACCAATACAAACTATTGTAACAGATACAAGAAAATGTTGGATTGTGGTGGAAATCGTAACTGAAGAATATCAATAAGTCTGATAAGCAACAATGATATTCAAATACTGAGAGAGAGGATTTCTAGCATCTCTTATTCTCCAGATTCAATGAACAAGAGATCACAGCATTTCATGTCCATTTGTGCCATAACGTGTCTGGAAACATGAAACACTAGTTATATAAGCATATATTGACTGGAGCTACACATTCTTTATGTTTTCATTGGAGTACGTCTTGGATATTGAGGGCCCGTGGCTTATTGCTCAAGCTGAGTCTATAAAATTCCAGATATGAACACTGCTGGTGTTTAGGGAATATTTCGATTTATACAGAATAAAATCTGTATTCTCTGTCACGTAATTAATAAGATGCTATTAAAGAAAAGATAGTAGTTTAAAGTTCTTGAAAGAGAATGCATTTTCAGAGTTCTTACAGATTGTGCATAAGTTACTGAACACATTGTTTTCTATTGCTTCTGTAGCTCCTCTGTCTCAGTTTTTGTGGACTATATCATTTTGCTCAAAACACTGCAACAAAGGTCTCCCAACTTAGCTGAAAAAGCAGTCTTTTTTTCATAAGCGATATAAAATTTTATATTTGACTACACCATAAACAGACAATTAACAGTTTTTGTTCCACGCCTTTTTTTTTTTTTTTTTTTAAGATTTACATATATTTTTTTTACACAAAACAACAGTCAAGAGTACCAAAGTAGCATGCTGGGTTTTACGTTTGTCAAAGTGGGAAGAAGAGTGAGAGACTTCTTTTTTTTTTTCTTCTTTTTTTGGAAAACCTTACTTTTATAAGAAATGTGCTGGATATCATGGTGGGATGGCTGTGGTAAGAACACAAAAGACTCTCAATGAGAATCACAACATATTCAAACCTGACTGCAAATAAAACTTTGCAGAATTGCACAAGCCACTGCTAGTTAACAGTCCGGAAATAACCTTAGCTCGGTTTTCTAGTCATTACACCTGCTTTGTACTGACATTGACTGAAAACTCAAGCAGTTATATAGGAGTGTCGTTTTGGTTCATGCCCAAACCCTCTGAGCTTTAGAAGCAATACACTGTTGATTCTGTTGGCTTGATATTATGTGTTAGTTTCCCCCATTCCCACTTCAATACAAAAAAGCACTCTTATTTTCTCAAGTAAATATCTCTCATACGTATCCCCAATGCAATGCTTGTTCATGTCCCTGAAAACCTTCAGAAGGAAAAAGAAAAACAGAATATTGCATGCTTTCTGGAGTGTAGTAACAGAGAAATCCAACGAACCCCACTGATTTCTGCCCTGCAGAGAATGGCCATAAACAAACCATAAATTTCAGTGGGGCATAGGGTTTTCCATTTGCTTTATATGGATATACAAAGCAGAACATAAAAACAGTGTCTCCAGCTAGATTAAGAGTATGTGAATGCAAGACAATTCTGTAAAGAAAACAGACAAAGAAACACTTGATTTTGGTGACTTCAGAGGTGTTTTAGTGACTTAATCAAATTATGACAAGGTAAAACTATGATGGCACACCAAAATCTATTTACCTCTTTGAAATGAGTGCAAAAATGAAGGAAAAAAAAAAATACCTCAGCTTTATATCAACACTCAAAACTGTTCACTTTGCGGCTTCACAAAACTACATTTCATTTCGGTAAACAAACGGTCATGTTTTCGAATGGCAAAAAATGCACCCCCAGCTAATCCATGTGCACTATAGTGAATCTGAGAACAATAATAGTCAAAGCGAGGGGCAAGTGATGGCAACCCAAAAACTAAGACACAAAATTTAAGTTTGCATGGAAGCAAGGCGATTGAAATACAAGAGAAAATGATAATGCATCTCTTCAAAACTAGGAAAAACCAAACTTAAATCTTTGGTCTCAATGCTTGGGAAAACGCTCATAAAAATCAGAGAAAAACAGATTCAAATATTTTTCCAAACAATTCTTCAATAAAAGTCATGTACGAACATGGTGTGAATTGTCTAACATAAAACAAGTTCGCTAGTAAATCACTCTAAAACTCTTCAAATATGATGTGTGCTGTAATAAACAGTCACATTTGAGCTCTGTGAACATAAAATAAATCCCTCCCTTTACAACAAAACACAAGTTTCATGTCTTAAAGTACTTAATCCACTCATGCCATAAAAGGGATTTCCTGTGTTTTAATAAATGTATATATGTTTTATAAAGACATTCAGTGGTGAGTGATACAACAGTTCAAGTAATAGACAGGGGACCCCGCAGGGGTCCAGCTTAAAAAACAAATATAATAATAATCTGGACCTCCCAAAACAATTGGAGGACAGGATAAAAAGAAAATAAACAGGACATATGATACAGAGCACAGTAATCCAAACTTTCCACAGAAAAGGAGATGGCAAAACCATAATAATAAGACAAAGCCTGCAAAGATGCATTTATGAAGGGTTGCACGCACTGACAGAATAAAAAACAAATAGCTGATTTTTCTGAGGCTAGCCAATTCTGACTGTTCAAAGAGTTCAGGTCCTGCCAGAGTGATGGAAACAGACAAGAACATTGAGTTCCCTACCTCTTACACAAAGATTTCCACTGGACAAAGTACCACTTCTCTTTTTTTCCCTGCCAATAACATTCAATAAAGTGACCCAATAACACTACAGTCACTCAATAGACAGTTGCAATAGCAAATGCAGGAAGAGCAAGTGAAATGTATAGTGGATGGAGAGGGGGAAAAAAAAATCCCTCAGTTGCCCTGTCTGCATGTGGTTTTTATTAAGGGCTCTATAGGTTGTATGTTCACCTCAACACCTGATCTGAATCAAAGTTCTGTCTGCAAGGGCCCATCATTACCCACCAACCACAAGACGACTCCATATAGACTTTCCTATTTCAAATAACACTGTGATCACTTAATGACATTTTGTTTATACAGTTTGGCAAATTCTGTTTTCATAATATGCTGTTCTGCATAAAGCAGTATGCATTACATTGAGGGTTTTTGGAGAAAAGTCTCAAAAGTGTGGGACCATTGTTGACGGAAAGTTGCAGTAGTGGGAGACGGAAAACCACAATGGCTGATCTGTAAAAATCTTTTGTTTCTCTTTTGTTAAAGGCGCCTTTCAACATGGGACCAAATTTTGAAAAAGATAAAAAATTTAATAAAAATTAGAAGTACAACAACTGGTGCCAGAAGCCCAACAAGAAACAGGAAGTGATATAAATGGTGTACTGACACTGATATTGTGCATATACCTATAGTTGTGAATATTATTTCATAAAGACTTTATTGTGCAACATTAAAACCAACAGGCAGCCAAACAATAAGTGTATTTTTTCTGATACAGAATGAGTCAACCTGCTAAAAACAGAAGCACTATGCAATAAAGAGGATTTTCACCCAAAAAAAAAATTATTCCAAGGAAATTCAAAATATTTCAAAATGTTCAAGTGTTTATCACTTTTTGATGCCACCGACTTATCTACCAACAAAAGCTGGATTGCATGGTCTTTAAGTTACATACTAAAGCACATCTGTTTTAACGAGAAGCACTGCTCCTGTTTACTTAACAAATCGAGATATATTCTGCATGTCTGCCTTACAATTATACAAATACGATTTTTCTGGAACAGACATGAAGCATACATATGCCTAATTAGTTAAAAACCACACATGAAATATTGTTCTTTCAAATTTGGTGTACAAACGTGCAGCGGTCACTTGTCATTTCTATATAAGTGCTTCACGTCAACTGTCTGTGCATGCGATTTTGGTTCTAAAAATAATAATAATAAAAAAATTTCAGCTTAAGTTCACAGGACACAGATCTAATTTTATGTGTAGTTTGCAAACAAGGTTTATTGAGCATTATCTTTCCTCTTAAATATGAGCCAATTAAAAAAACTAAACAAAAAACAACAGGATGTCCTCTCCATGCCAACTTTGGTCTCTGTACTGAACTGTAACAATCTTAACTGCTTAGAAAGGACACAAAAAATTGATCCAAAAAAAAAAAAAAAAACACCTCTCTAAGGTTAGTGTAAAAACAATTTTCTAAAAGACTACAACACATTTTCACTTGTGCCCTCCCAAACCATCCCACAATCCCTTGTTCAGCAGCAGTCAATGTGAGAACACTCTGGAAAGTGTCAGTCGTCTGTTTGCTACATAGTTTTTGCCTTTTTTGAACACAGAGAGAAAGAGACAGAGAAAACAATCAAAATATTTTCCCTGCCTTACATTTAGAAAAGAACAATGCAAAGATAATACAAAGAAAGAAAAAAAAAAAAAAAAACTGAATGAACAATGGAAAGATATGAGCTAAAAGATAAAACGAAGCAAGTAAAAAGTCCCAGCTAGAGTTTAGGTAGCAGCGCAGGTCACCTGAAACTCACCTCCTCTGCTTCTATCTGCTTTTTTTCACATTCACAAACATTTAAAACTTCCTTGTGCAAATCAAGCAGTCTTTAGAAAGAATGCCCTCCAAATTGTTCTTGTAAAAATATATAACTCCAAGGTGGCTGACGTGTGTGTTGCAGCAAGTGTTTTTTTGTTGGTATGTTTTTTTTTCAGTACGTTCGGAAACCCTTCCCCCCCCTCCCCAGAGTATAGACAGGTTAATTTGGGGGGGGCAGTCTTCATCTGCGGGGGCCTGAGGGCATCTGTGCATACACTGGGTATGCCAGCCGCACGTTGAGCAAGTCATTGTGCTGGACCAGTGAGGTCTGGTGGTAGTGCAAGACCAGGTCTTTCAGAGTGCTGTACAGGTTATAGGGTTCGGCGAAACCGTAGCCGCGAGGAGTGCTGTAGATGACGCAGTGCTTCACCTCGCCATCCACACTAGAGAGAGAAACATGAGATATCTGAATATCAAACTCATTACAAACCAGAATCTGACCTCACAGACACACAGCAAAGATAAAGGTGCAATGCTCAATGACAAGCAAAGTCAATAATACTGCAGACGTGACTGATTCAGCCTTGCAGAATGTAATCAGTGAGGATCAATAAATTGATGATTTGTGTATCATGTATAATTGGGATAAAATGCAGCTTTAATAAATGTTGAAAATCCAGAGAAAATTTGACTCTGATATTATTACTAAGACAGTAGAGAGGAGACCAGATTTAAACCTGTATCTCCCACTTAAGCATCATGGCTTAACATGTCTGGAGCATGCACACTAACCACTAGGCCACGGCACCAACAAGGAAAACAGCCAAAGAGCATAGGCTGAACATGACTTTGCATTTCTATTTCAAGGGTAAGTGAAAGAACACCACAGAAAACACTTTGTAGACTCATGCGATTGCCATGTTTATTCAGTTTTATCCACATTACTCTGAGCTCAACATGTTTGCTATTATTTTCTTCTGAGGATACTCACACAACAGAGCAGGCATAACAACCCTTCTTGCTACTCTCTCGGATGAGGAAAGCTCCATCAGGTTTGCCGTAGAGCAAGTCCTCTGCCTGCGTTCGATTCAGGTCCCCCACGAACCAGCTCTTCTCGTCATAGTGTGGCAGATTCTCGTCCTCCTCACTGACAAAGTAGGCACTATGAGGAGAGCAAAATCAGAAGAGAAAATATAATAGGTGCTTTGAAATTTCAGTGAGTAAACTTTTGACTAATATTTCAAAGAACTTACTCATCGGGGTTCTCATTTTTGATCCCCAGCCAATCATTTATCCGTTTCTGTCGAACGCCTTTATGATTCAGCCAACTGCATCATAAAAGAGAAGCAACATGGAGGAAAAGTTCATTTACTATGATCTCAACCAGAACAGCAATGGTGAGTATTATGAACTGTAAAGGAGGTTTCCTCTTACACAAGATACTGATCTCGGATCTTTCTAAGCTGGATGAGGTCTGGCTTTAAGCTGTTCATCTTTTTGTCTGTCTCCCTGTTGTCCAGAGCCTGCGTTTTCAAGTCTTGTTCAAGTCGGGTCTTGCTGTCGTGAATCTCCCCTAAACGGGATTTGAGCTTCTCGTAGTTCATCATAATCCTGAGAAAGAAACGGAGACAATTTCTTAAACCCGCAGATGTAATATCCACTGGAGCACACTTGATTGTGGATCGCTGTAGTTGTACATACCTCTCAATCTCTTTGTCACTGCCCTCTCTGTGGAATCGCTCGATGTACTCCTTACTGTAGCGTTCCTGCGTGTGACACTGCTCTTCAAAAATTTGTATGGTCTCATTGAAGGCCTCTATTGCAGTACGTTTCATCTGAATCTCCTGCAATCAAAGCAATGATAAATCAATTGGTCTGATGCAATTTCAAAAGGGTTGTACCTCTTAATTGACTTAATGGTTAACTGGTCTCTACAGCTGAATATAGTGTTTGCATCCACGTTAAGATGAGCTGCATTTGGTTTTTAAAGATGGAAATAATGGTTTGGTTGTCTATTGATCAGATAGTGATGTTCTAAGAGGCTGTACCTGTGAGGTTTTCGTGTGCTCCTCATAGAGTCTGTCATATTCTTTACTCTTATCCTGATATTGATTGTGATATTCCTGTAGTTTCCTCCCCACTGCATCAATGTTGTCCTCTTTCACCAGCTGATCCTGAGAAAGTAAATACATTGTTGTTGATATGAAATGCTAAGAGAAGAAAAGTGCAGTAGAAAAAAAGAGTTGCCCGTGGAAACACACTATAGGTTTTGCATACAGAGTGAAAGATATTTTTCAGGAATTCTCTTCCAGGAATAATGAATAAAAATCATGAAATCTGGGAGTGCCTCTCGAGGGCTTATTTTGGTGGAACCCCCTCAATAATGAGCACCTGAGTGTCTGAGAAAGATACCGGGCGGGTACAAAGCGAGGGGGCGGGGGGCAGAAATGAATAAATGCCTGGATGGCCTTTCGACATTGTGGATGTGTGCAATTATTTAGGATGTGTGCTGCTATGGCAATAAACAAAGTAATATTTCATGCCAAAAGCATCCTGCTGCCTCTGCAGTTTCACTCACAACAAGCTGCACAATTCATTCAGCAAACGCACTCTTTAGGGCAGGAGCGAGGAAGGGAGAGGTGGGAGGACAAAGATGTAAAGAGGAAAGGCAAGGAGTCTAGGAAAGAGTGTTCATGGCTGTAATTTTTATACCCCCGCCCCCAATCTTAACCCTGGCCAAGGTTTTTACCTGCTGATATCGGGAGACAGGGTACATGAGCTTAACATCCAGTTTGGTGTTGTACTGGGCTAGAGACTCGTGCCTATAGTGACTGATGAGTTCCACCACCGAGTTGAACGTGAGCGGGTCTGAGAAACCGTACTTCCCATCCCGGTGGTAGATCTTTATTAGCTTATTATTTCCGCCTTTCCTAAAAGAAGAAAGGGACTGTGTTACCTTCAAAGAACAATGCAATCTAATGGAAAAACTAAATCCAAAATTGTGAGATTTGGGGGTGAACTACCCCTTTAAGTCCCCAAAAATAGTTACCTTAGTGTTAGTGTGTAATCTCCTTGCATCTTAGTCGAGGCATCCCGTACCAGGAAAGTACCATCAGGCATGTCCCTCAGTTTGTCGTTCACCTCTTCCCTGAACAGAAAGAAGGGAGAAAGAGAAGAGGGAGTGATGCAAATACTTCTATGGCAAAACTTGCTCTTAGTAATTGGCAATTACAGTTAAAAAAATTTTACTGTGGCCACTGCCCTCTGCGGAAAGGGCTGACACAAGAACCGTCACTTTTTGCCGTTATTTAGACTTTCAGACGGCTGTATTTGGTCTGGCAGAGGGTAAAGGCACTGGTCTGTGACCATGCTGTCTGCTAAAGCCATCTGGGAGTGAGTGAGACATCTTGGAATGGTTTAACTGTTAACCTTGTCATGCATGCCCAGATATACGCTGATGCCTCCAGCTCTTGTCTTGAACTCAGACCGTCTGTTACTTAAAACAGAGCCTCCAGACGACAAGCGTATGAGCCGTCAGGCTTCACAGACTTGTCTCCTTTTTTGCCCCCTCTCTATTTTAGTCTGTCTGGGAGGAATTTCACACCCCTTGACTTCCCCCCACCATTCCCCACACAGTCTGTGCCTGACAGCCAACAGCCTAGTCATGCCGGAGCTTAGCTGACCCCGGGCCTGGCTCTCAGGAGGGGGTTTATATAGCCTGCTGAGGCAAGGAGCCTATGATAAAGCAAAGCTCCAACTTTTCTTGGGAGGAGTCATCTCAACCTCAACTTTACAATGTTCATATACAGTGAGCTATGGGAATCTAGCCCATTTTTAGGTTGCAGTGCATCAGCAAGTTTACTGTTAGGGGAGTTGCCTTATTTTATCATTTAATGTTTTGGGATCAGGCAAGCTTCCAATAATTTGAGAAATCAGAGCACCACAGTGAACATGAAATGATATTCAAAGTCAAGCAAAAAGCAGCTCAGATCTATCTAGAAAGGGGCTGTGAGAGTAAAATGGATAGCGGGGCTTCAGAACTGTGTAATCTCGTGAGCACCTCTGCAGAGTTTCTACATGCCCAACTTCAAACAGGTCTGAAAAAAGCTGGTCACTAAGCAGCAGACTAATCTGCTAAAACCTTAGAGTTTCATGGGCTCTGTTGGAAATGGGCCAGACTGCTTGACATTTTGGAGATTTGGGTTCTTCTATCCCTCCCCTTAAATAATGGCAACGAAACCCTCTTTTTCTCTATTTTGTAAACTGTTTCTCGATGTCTTTTCCCCATTTCATTGCCTTTCTGCTTTGTACAACTGCGCCACGTCTCGCCCGCACACTGGTCGATTGGAGCCAAGGGCAGGCCCCTGCCCGGTCATTTTGACCACTATGGACAGATGGTTCCTCCCCACTCAGCATGTCGGCTTCCAAGGACCCTCCCTCTATGGAGCACCCCAAACTCCATCTGTGGGAGACTAAGACGTCCGGTCTACCTCAAACGCATGAGCACGGCAGCCACCGTTGGAACGGCAAGGGCGCTTGGACGCCTCTCCTCTCAGAGTCTACCTCAGGCTACCGACGTGAAGGGAGCCATCAGATGAGGGGATGGAAGGGGAGGAGGGTGTGGGAAACATATGACATCTGCTGAGGAGCAAGGAACATCCTGATAACTTGGAGAGGTGCATGCAGTCTCATGACTGCACTGGCCAACTATCACCTAACCACAATGGTGACTTGGTGCGCCTCACACTCTGCTACACATGATGAAGGTGGAGTCTCATAATATGAGGTAACATCACGTGGAAAGATTTTCAAAACTGAGAACAACAGGCAGAAATCCAATAAAAAAAGCAAAGTAGTCTATTGAGTGTCAAGTGAGTCTTACCTAGATATGTCTCCCCAGTACCATTCTGCTTCTTGCAATGAGCCGCTGGCGGCTTCTTTCACGGCATTACTGTTTACTGGTGTCATGGGTTTTGCTGGCTTGGGAGGAAGAGCTGCAGAAGAAATGAGAGAAGGAAAAAGAGATGAATCACTTATATCCAAATATCCAAATGTTAGATCTCATAAGCAATCCTCCAGATTTGAAGTAGTTCAAAAATTGTTGACTTTGGAAAAGTTGAAACCTTTCTATAGACATAACTATTAATGTCTGTTATGGTTCAGCCTTGCAAACGAAAACTCCTTAAGAGACTAAACTGCATGTCTGCATTTACAAATTGCTGTATGTTTTTAATTTGGAATAGTGAATGCACAAGTGTGATCCCCATGAATAAGTTTGTGCTGTTGAGAATCCAAAAATTTAGATGAAATTGCAAAATGCTAGAATTCAATAACCCAAATCTCACTCTTCACCTTAAACACGTTTTGTTTTGAGATAGTGGTGTCTTTGTATAGGGGTTAATTTTTTTTACAACTATGGCAGTTGTAGTAAAAGTTGATAAAGGTGTTTAGGGTACTATATTTTCTTAACAAAAATGTTATTATTATTATTATTATTAATTTATAAAGACTAGCTATAATGACTAACCACATTAATGAGGAGCCATCTATGTTCTTACCTGTGCTTATATGGAATTACACTGTAAATATAAGAGCAAGTTTACAAAGGGCTTTAAACACAAATGGACAAATGTTTCCTCCTGTGTAATATATGTTCTGTTTAAATTTGGTTTGATATTAGGAAATAAAATGGATGATAAATATAATGGGCTCATATAAACAAATAGGCTTATCAACGTTTAAAAGGTAAAAGCTGGTGGTACCCAGGCTGCATTAAATACAGGTTACGTTTTTTACTGTGTTGGGTCACGACTTGATGTCCAAAGTAAAATCTGGGTCTCAAAGTGTGAACCACTGGTGTAGTGATCCAGTAGTGTTGATAGGTGTTATGTGTGTACTTTCATATCTGAAAGTCACATGTAGTGCCTGTTTAGTTTCACTTTCACATCTGAAAGTGAAAGTGGAGATTTAAAGATAAAAAAAAAAGGACTTAAATATTGATCTGTTTCTCACCCACACCTATCATATCGATTCTGAAGCTATGGATTTAACCACTGTAATAATATGGATACATTTTATACTGCTTTTTGGACCTTCAGATTTCTGGCCACCATTCACTTACATTGGAAGAACCAACAGAGCTGAGATATTATTCTAAAAATCTTCGTTTGTGTTCAGCAGAAGAAAGAAAGTCAGACACATCTGGGATGGCATGAAGGTGATAAAATGAGGATTTAACCGGACAGCAAAGCAATGCCACATGCATAAACAAATTATTACATAAATATAGTATGGTTTTATAATAATAATATGTGGTTGTTGTAATACAGAAATATATTTCCGTAACAATTTTCTTACTTAATAATAACTTATTAAGCTTATTATTGGGTTCCAAAAAATAATGATGAAAAGTGGGCTGAGACCCTATCACAAAGTGGACAAAAACAGGTACACACTGAACAGATACAAAGTGAAGGTGATGTGAATCTGTTTTTTACCCCTCTATGTTTCACGGTATTTTTTATTTATTTAGTCTGGTTCATTTTAAAAAGACTCAAGTTTGAACACCCTTTCTTGAACATTATTTCTATTGGCAGTAGAGCATGTTTGCCCATGACTTAATTTTGGTCAGAAGAAAACACTTACCTAGGTTTTTATTTTATTTTTTATGTCACAGTTTAATAACATTGCAGTTTAAATTGCAATCACAAAATTTTTCAGAATAATCACAATTAGAATTTTTGTCCAAATCGTTCAGCCCTACTTTGTAGTTTAGAGGGCTGGCGAGTGCTTTGAGTGCTGATAGCCAAGTAGCAGTAACAGTATGTAGGTTACCGACCAGCTTTAGCTACTGACATTTAGCCCTAATGCAATGAACTTCAGCTCAGTTTTCCCATAGAATGCCTTTCTATGCTTGCCTTCAAACTCTGACCCCTTTAAATCATCTGTCCCTAGATAGGTTTGTTTTGGAAAATGTGAAAAAGTAGTCCAATGAAAATGCAAATGGATCGGCTTTCATGGAAAATGCAACAACGACATATTCATGTCTGCCCGTGCAAAATGTAAACAAAAGGCAGATGACTTCTTAAACCAGTGTTGCTTTTCTGCTATTTGTTGAATTTGCTATGAAGCTGGCAATACCTTTCCTATGAGAGTAGTGCTTCCTTCATTGAGAGCAATAGCAAACAACAGCTGCCACAACAGCACGCAAGAAAGCAAACGCTGATGTTTCTCTTGCTATCTAGCAGGTCAGGGGGTCACCAGAATGTGCTGCTCAGCCACGCAGTATACCATGACACCCTCAACTGAAAAAAATATAGGTGTGTGCATATGTATGTGCTGTTACGTCTTCACAGCATGCTTTCTCCCAGGGTTATTTTATTGTCTAATTTCCTGACATGAAGATTTTAACACCCTCTGAGCCAAAACCATCATCCAGGTAAATGAAAAAAAAAAACCTGACAATAATAACATGCAAATGTTATCAAATGCAGTCTTGAACAACTCTGAGCAAGACTACTTAAACTTAAGGATTTCCTTGACTAAAGGTGGTCTAGACAACTTTGGTTAGGAGATGCTTGCGTTAGTGTATTCGTGTATAAGTGGGGCTGGTGTAGTGGCTTTAGCAAACCTGCAAGTATTCAGCCAGGTGCAGTTGGCAAAGACTTACTAGCTTTGAGACGGACAAAAAATGTGAAGGCTGTAACTTCGTCTGAAATCACAGAGGAGCAGTGTTCAAGCCTTGCACCTACCGCCAAGCCAAACTAACCTCCCTCTGACCTAGTTGAAAGCTTGCGACCGCGGCCTCGAAACACAGCACCGCACCAATCCATTCTAATGCATTTGTGTTATTCTTGCACGGAACTGATGCAGTAGGCTTTTAAGTGAAATCAAAAACATACTCCAGGCTTTACTATCAAGGCATTTGTTTGAGGTGGCAGTACCTATAAATACTAGTGAATAGAGTGCAACAGTCTGGTTCCTAAAGTCCATTTTCTCCATGGACAAATAGATTTTGTCTTTTTATTTTTTCCCCTTTTTCTCCCAATATGGAATGCCCAATTCCCAATGTGCTTCCAAGTCCTCGTAGTCGCGTAGTGATTCGCCTCAGTCCAGGTGGCGGAGGACGAATTCCAGTTGCCTCCGTGTCTGAGACCATCAACCTGCGCATCTTATCACGTGGCTTGTTGAGCGCGTTGTCACGGAGACATAGCGCGTGTGGAGGCTTCACGCCATCCACCGCAGCAACCACGCTCATCTCACCATGCGCCCCACCGAGAACAAACCACATTATAGTGACCACGAGGAGTTTACCCCATGTGACTCTACCCTCCCTAGCAACCGGGCCAATTTGGTTGCTTAGGAGACCTGGCTGGAGTCACTCAGCACGCTCTCGGATTCGAACTAGCGAGCTAGTGAACTCCAGGGGTGGTAGCCAGCGTATTTTACCACTGACAAATAGATTTTTAATGATAACTCATAAACCTTTAAAGACAGACCTACCGTGAGCTCCAAGACTGTTAATTGATGGTGTATAATTCTGCTAAAGCCATCAATCTGCTTTATTTCAACATTATTTAATTTTTACCTGTAAAACCTAAAGAGAAAAACCTACCAGAGTCAAGGCAAACAAAGTGTGGCAAAAGAGCTCTGCAGCGACCACCCACTCCCATTTCGCACTGTGAATGACACAATCGAGTCTGTCTCCCTAAATTCTCAAATTTCTTATATATTTGTATAGCTATATCTGAATATTTTGTCAACAAAATGTAAATATATTGTTTCTATACTTAAAATCAACAACTTAAAATCAATAGTTTTATATATTCCCAGCATTTTTAATTTGATTATGTCATTCGCAGTGCTTCAAGGTATTGTTGTTCATTCCCTTATTAAATACGTTAAGTAGCTACAGTCTTGTACCTCCATCTTTTTGTCCGGTTTTCAAATATTTTTTTTGCTTTAAATCAAAGTTAATGATGATATGATTTACCTCAGAGCTCGTTGGTTTGGTTCATGATTTAGAACACTTTTAAGAAGTATTTTCTGAAATCCCCTTGGGAAAAAAAATGTATGTGAAAAATATTTCCAGAACCAAAGTTGGCTGGCACTGTTGCGTTCTATTGTTTATGAGGATATGGCTCAGGCAGAGCTACTGGATATTGCCGAAGATCTTACCATAACAAGTTCAAAAGGGACCACATCATTAGAACAGTGACATTTCAGTAGAGACAGTCATCCACCTGTCCTTGGCATGGCTGAGGCAAGGCTGTGTGAGCGGGTGGATTTCTATGCCAGGACAGAAGAGGGGGAGTGGTCTGTTACTTTCATCCATTAAAAGAAAGAGGGGGAGGGTGTAGAGCGAGAGAGCAAAGAGAGAGAGATACAGTTATCGTAAAAGCCCAAGTCTATTCTAGAATCCACTGGGCTCTTCTAGCCAAGGAAACGGATCTGGTATGTGAATGAAAACAGGCAAGACCAGGGCGTCCTGTGCAATGGAGTTGGGTCACAAAAATAAAAGCACACAGGTATGCACACTGCAGCCAATGGATAAATAATTGTTTCTGGCAAAGTCTGAAATAGTGCCTGACCGATTTATCGGTAAGCCGATATTATCAGCCAATATTAGCATTTCACAGATATATTGGTATTGGCGTATATGTTTTCCAATATGTGCAGATATGAAAACATTTTTTTCAGAACATATAATGCAGAAAACAGTGCTTGGGGTGATTTAGAATTGGTGTCATAAAGTAGTTTGTCCAGCAGAGCGCGCTCCGAATCCATTGTTTACAGAGCTGTGCTGACGGTGGTTCTGCAGACAGTGTGGAGTTAAGTGATGTATTCACGGTAAGTTGCTAACTAGTTTGTGAAATACATACTGGAAAGTTAATAAACAATGACCCCATCATTTTCCCTTTTCAATATAACTAATATAACATTAACCCTGTCCCTGAAAACCATGTCACTCATGTTTATCACATCTGTTTGCTGTTAGCCAGCTATAGTTTGTCAGTGAAGTCAGTAGTGTAGCAGATTGAAAGGTAAGCATCACAGCATCTTTATGCAGCTCAGCAGACAACGGTGCTGGATTACAGTGGTGGATTGTGTCTGTTGAGTGTTGATTTCATGCTACATTGTTACTTAGTTGGTGAGATGCAATGCTGGAAAGTAAATAAACAACGTCCATCTTTTACTCTCAGTGACTATGAGCTTAAAGCTAACTAGCTAACCACGTAGCTACTTTTGTAGCTTGTCAGCTGAGTGGAAGCTAATGTGTAATCATCAAACAGTTTTGTTCAGGATTTGCAGTTTGGGACCCCATTCAACTGAAGAAATCCAGTCATTGCATTTACAAAATGTATTATTTAAAAGTCTGGTTTTCCACCGTTGAAAGTTTCCCCTGAACATTTATAGCAGAATATGGTGTAACAGCGCTGCCGTTGTTTATCTCTTAACTCGGCAGGTGTAAATGCTTCTTGTTTTACAACCTGCCCCTAATTGACTGACAGTATTAAAATAGTCAACATTTGACTGACACTAAACAATACTACTGATGTTTATTTAGCTATTTATTTTAATTTTATTGATTCTTTATTTAAATGGTCAGCAATTGACTGATACTAAACAGTACTGATGATTATTTAGCTATTTATTTTATTTGAATTTATTCTTTATTTAAATGGTCAGCAACTGCCTGATACTGAACATAGAGTACTGATGTTTATTTAGCTATTTATTGTATTTTTATTCTTTTAATTATGTATTTTCTCAGTGTTCATTTCTAGAATTTGTTGACAATGTATAATAATAATGTCAAATATTCTTTGATAAAAATATTTGTTTAAGAAAGCAGCCTTCTGAGTACCTTTGCATAGTCATATCGGTGCAAAATCGGTGCACAATCCACATAGAAAAGGTCTGTTTTCATTCCAGCTAAAATATTAACTATATCTGCCACCATATTGGTAATCTGTGAATTTCCCCCCTCTAAAATCGGTATCGGTCTCAAAAATTCCATATTGGTCAGGCTCTAGTCTGAAATGACCCACTGCTCCGCACACAATTGTCTCTGTTAACACGAAGACGATAGTATTTAAATACAGAAGGACAATGATTGCATAACAGTTTTGGTTGTATTGAGTATTATATCTGTTAAATATATGGTAATTGAACTGTATAGTTTGGGCCTAGTTGTTAATTTTTAAAATTAGACTTTTTTTACATTTTTGAGATTTTGGTCTTTCTCCATTCAAGTAGATATGAGCTGCACTGGCATGACTGGAAATAGCCTGCCGAGAGCATTCCAAAGATGGCTGACAGTGGACTGCCTTGCTAGAAAGATTTTGAATGTACCAAGTGCTCTGTAAAATGTGCTGCATTAGCTATGAATTTATTTCATACATAAGCAAAATGGACATTATAATGAAATATATCCAAATGAATACGAATCGAAATTCAATCAAATCCGACATTAACGGCATTGCAAATGTCTTTAACCCATCTCTCTTTCAGCAAGCAGGCGAGGAGTGTGTGAAAAGCTTTCTTTGATGACATTATTAATTAAAAGAGGTACTGATTTTGGAGTAAGAAAGCATGAGTCTAGTGTGAGTTAGAGGAGATCCGGGCACAGGGACAACTACTCCCTCCACTGGCCCATAGGCAACACCTTAGTCTGGTGGGGTGAGCTGCTTCAACCAGTCAAAGTGGAGGTTAACAGACACATCCCTGCACAAACTCTGGTCCTGCAGGTGTGTGTGTGAGTGCACAGACACACATCCACGCACTCTTCCTACATTTCAGTTGGCCTGAGAGCAGATTGGCCAAATGCCTGGAGAGGAAAAGGTAAAAACAAATTGTGAGAAAGAAATCATAAAATGACTTCTCTATGCACTATCCTGTAGTCTGTAGTGACAAACTTTGGTGAGAACAAAAGCCACCTGGTAGGTAGGGGACCATTTGTGCAGCAATGCAGCTTCTGAAGACACATTTAAAAATGTAGCTACACCCTTCTGTTCCCTCTACACCAACTCAATAATTATATTAATATTTGCGAGTGCCCACGTGGCTCACTGTCTCCTCTCCCTAATGCAGTTTAGATACACAATAAACCAAGGCATGTTTGAGATTCAATAGCACACTACACAGGACTAACCTGTGAGCCGCACAAAGAACAACCACACAAACGTGCGTGTCTGAAGCAAGCATATATTAACTTGTACGCAGGACTGATATATTTTATGTAGTCACAAAGCCCCTTTCAGAGCTATAGTAGCATTCTACCACCAGAAAGGGAAATGACCCCCTCTTTTTTTCCCTCTCTCTCTCTACAGCAGCCAAAAGGCAGGTGCACCAGCCCAGCTGAAACCTCAAGTTTCTGCCCACCAATTTTCATCAAACGTGTGTGACCACATCTGTCCTCCACACACATACCTGTATAGTGTTTCCTCACTGCTGTTCAACAATGGCACTCAGCCACTACTGAATCTCCGATGTCATGGTCAAAACATATATCACATATAGCTGAGAGTTAAATTCAAAATTGAATATAATGAGACAATATCTTGTACCATGAAATAACAACATGTCTTTCTGTTGTGTTATGTTTGCTATCTGCAAAAAAAAAAAAAAAAAAAAAAAGCATGACTAGCGTAGTCCGATTCACAAAACAAATGACTCTTATGAGGCAGTTCTTTTAATCAATCGCTCAAATGAATTTAATAAATTCGTTAATTAAAGACGTAAATTCGTCATTACACTTGTTCATATGACCATGTGTGGTTAAGTATACACATTTTCAATTAAAACATTACAATATGTTACATATTTAAAATACATAGTTCCCGATAGTTTCTCTAAAAATAGTTACATAATAAAAAAAAAAGATTCACATAATTTAAATAATATATATAATTATATATATATATATATATATATATATGTTAGTGCCACAGATATCACAGCAGGGTGCCCACATAACCGAGCCATGCTATTATAATTGATGTCACCATTAACCAAATCCCAACAAATTACGATCATGATTTACAGCAAAAATGATCAATCAAAGAGGTAATCTAAATGACAAAATCATTAAAAATTTCTTTTGAATTCTCAATCCCACAGTAAACTAGCCCATTTTGCTTCACAAAGAAAGAAAAACATTAAAAATAATAATAATAGTAATAAAAATAATAAATAAAATGATGAATTGTAAGTAGGTATATCACTTTATTTTCTAATGCACAAACATTGATTTTCAAGGCAAGCATAAGAGAAAGTGAGCAAGGTGAAGGATGGAGAGGGCGAGAAAGAAAGGCAAAGCTGCACAGCTCTGAACAAAGAAAACTCTACATCCATAGCTGAACTATGGGTCTCGATGCCAATAGAAAACATAAATAAATGGCAATGTGCGACTCAAAATAACTCTGGTGGTCATTGTTCTGCATTTGTCTTCTTACTGCACAATAACGAGAACACCTTAAAACTTCTGGTTCCACAGGTGATATTTCAGGGTGCAATCATACTGACAGAAAACACACACAAATGGACTGACACAGCCACACACACATACAAAAAGCTTGGTTTAGAGTTTGTTTGGACAAATTAGGGGGTGCATTAGCATAAGAAATGGTGTGTGGCAGAGAGTGATGACAGTGCCACTGAGGGGTTCAGCAGGAGTGGGCTGCCACGTCCCAAACCAGGGTGAATGAATTAAAAGTATTGCCACACACATGGGTGGTTTAAATGGACCATCATGGACACTCCAAATCGCATGATAACCCATAAGGGCTTAGCTCAGCTCTGTGCACGTACTGTCATGACGCATAGTCACTAACCACTTCTAATTAATGACTAAGAGAGTTAAACTCTTATAATGTAATAGAGAAAAATATTCCCAGAAAATAAAATAAAATTCTTAGTTTAATTCATGTTGACCACAATGAATGCTTCTACCAATACAGGAACTGGGACACTTCCCACACAATAGGACAAGCACTAATCGTCATTGTGCTCCCTTAACAGTCTGTTCAGAACATTACAATAGCCATAAGTCAGAAAAGACGAAAGCAAATAGAGTGACATCAGAAAAGCAGAAGAAAAGAAATGAGTCTGTATCTCCCTTACCGTCCTCCTCTGGTTCCTTTTTCAGCTGCATGTGTACAGCCTTCACTCAGCTGTCCGTGAAGCCCTCTTATTCTCTCTCTCCCTCTCTCTCTCTCTCTCCCACTCGCTCTCGCTTTCTCTCCACCCTCTCTTGCTCGCTCGTTCTGCCTTTCAGACTAAAGCAAGAGGGAAAATCCCTGCTCCTAAATTCAGATGCTGCTGGCTTAACAAACCCTCTCAATGGAAAAGTCTGCAACAGCCAATGAAAACGCAGGAGGGGAGGTGGACACATCTATATGAGATGGAGAGAGAACGAGCGGAAAGCTCTGGGGAATGATGTAGGAGGTGGGCGGGGGCAGAGGGGGGAGCACTCCTCCCAGTGAGAGATAAGGCACAGACACTAGCACATGCTGAGACTGACACGAACCAGGACACTGAATCACTTAACGGTCACATTGCAGGAAACTTCAGAATGCAAAATGCAAAAACTGTGCTATTTGTCTAAGCCCTTGAAATAAATAATGCATATATATATGCATTTATGCACACAGAAAAAACAGACATGTGCATTCATAGATGTCACCACTCTTACAGTGAGCAGAGAGGCTGTCCAAGAAAGTCCTCTATGCCGAACAAAATATGAATTTGCTGCAGGCCTGTATGTTTAAGAATACTCAAATACATTCAGATAGTATATATAACATTTTATATATACTATTTTTATTGTATACTGTGTATTATATATTGTGTGTATACGTATTCTATACTGTGTGTATTGTATACTGTACATTGTATATTATTATTTGTATATTGTGTTGTGTGTAATTATGTGTATATTAGATTTTAAATTGTGTTGTGTAAATCTGATGTTTATTGTAAATTGGTATATGTCTCATCACTGTCATGACTGCTATTTTGCTCGGAACTGCACCCGAGACTTTCACTCACTGTTGCACTTGTGTGTATGGTTCAGTGACAATAAAGTGATTTGATACTAAACAGGCTGCAAAGGCACAGAAGAAAGAACCACGTATCAAGGGAGATACAGTGAGATTTCTACCCCTTATGTTATATGAATGGCCATTAAGGTATGTTTGAAGCTTACTTTACTTACTTTGGTGTCACTGCACTTTTGTTGTCCACCCAAGAGCAAAAGGCTCCGGCAGCCTTTATTACACTCACACATCACTGGTCCTCAGAGACAGGGGCCAACTTTCCCCTGGGGGTGGCGCAGCACCTGTGCTCAGTGGACAGTGAACAAAGCGACCGCTCGCATGTTTCACACACACACACACACACACACACACACACACACACACACATACACACACACATACACACTGGTGTAGCTATCCATATGACGACTCTCCATAGACATAATGATTTTTATACTGTACGAACTATAGATTCTATCCCCTAACCCTACCCCTCACAAAAAACCTGCATTTTTACATTTTCAAAAAAAAATAGTTTAGTATGTTTTTAAGCTATTTGAATTATGGGGACACTAGAAATGTCCTCATAAACCACATTTATAGCATAATATCCTTGTAATTACCAGTTTGTAACCTAAAAAAAGTCCTCGTTAACCACCCAAACCTGCCAACACACACACAACACACACACACACACACACACACACACACACACACACACACACACACATGGTGCCTCAGCAGCCACAAGCCTTTCACATTTCAATTCTGCTGTAATAAAAATCCTAATGAACATCTGCACAGGACACTCATCATGTGTCTTTTCTCTACCCATCTTCTGGGCCAGGCGGATTTCAGCCATTTCCCTCTGTCCCGCAAAGCCTCTCTAGAAAACAACGCCATGAATTTGGAGGAAGAGGCAGATGATAAGTCAATGAGAGGCTACTGACACTATACGGGGAGAGAGGGACAAACAGAGGGAGAGCGAAAAGGACAGATCTGATAAACCTGTGTGCAGTGGCACAGAATGAAAGATAAGATTAATGTGTGGGTTGATCACACAGTGATGTGCTCATTCATCCCCGTGGCAGAGCAATCGAAGGGCTATTCAAGCCAGAATCCAAATTTGTTCAGTCCACCACAGCTCATTTTCTCGGAAATTAGGAGGTTAGGACCGAGCTTTAAGCTTTGTTCCCTCGAACAACAAAGAGCGTGCTGTAAACGTAATACAATTGTTCATCCTTTGCACATTTGTTGGCTCACTGTTGGAATCAGGCTGGACTAAGAAACATTGTATTCATTGTGTGCGGATAAAGAAAGACAGTGTTGCCTTCACAATCCAACAACAATCATGGATAAAACATAACAGCCAGACTGTTAAAAAATGATACACAAAATATGTTTTCTGGTTGTGCGTTACAACCTTTGGTAAAAAATTTATATATATATATTGTGCGCAAAATAACACAATTATAACATCATGCAAGACTGAAAAACACTGTCTCTTTGCCCATTCACATTTCACGCTTGCAAAAGTGTCATCCGTCTCTTTATTGCAGGAACCATCCCATCAAGAATTAACGGCATGAATTAATGAGCCATTGTCAACTATGCCCATGACTTCTGAATAGGATCCAGTTTCCAGTCTATGACATCATTGTCAATGGCAATAAAATGGTGTCAGTGCTTAATAAATGACACAGGAATGGTACTGCATGTGAATAAGGAGAGCAGAACACTAAAACTGATTTAGAAAGCTGGGGAACTGACCTATGAAATCCCTCAAGAGCTTTCAGAGGCTTTCAGCATTTAGACCAGAGAAGGAACAGCAGACTGGGGCAAAGAGAAAGAGCCATACAAAGTCCCTTCACTTGATGAAGGGCACAAAACATATCCACCACTTCTAAGTCTACTTAAGGTGACAAAACCCAATTCAGAGAATGCATTTATACCCCTCCACCTTTTGCATATCAATACAATTTGCGGTGAGCCATTCAAAACGTCCAAATCTCTGGAGGGAACACTGATTTACTATAGCAGGACCTGTAACACAATCTCTCCGTTCCGATTTCTCATTTAACCATTTTCAGTTTCATATTATGACCAGGACCAAGACAGAAGAGTCAATATTACTAGTTACTGTATTTACAGGGAGATGTACACCAGTCTAAACTTGTAAAGTTGCACTATCTCCTGAAATATGCTTTTAATATGGCTCCTCTGTCTGAGTGAGAAATCGTTTTTATCATACATTTAAAATGTAGATGATAATATTAATGCAGAAACAGCGTCAAGTTCGATGAAGGCAAGTTTATACTGACAAGCTCACTGGAAAGGACCTGGTTTAAGAAAACGAAATGGAGGTTTCTTTAAGAACGACGGGGTTTAAAACGCTAGCTATACATGAAACACATTACATAAAATAATGCGAAACCCATGAGTGAATATCTATATGCGCCAGCTCCATTTGTCTAGGCAGACAGATAGAGAGCTATTGCTCTCATTATAAGTAATGTCAGGCTATAATGTGACTGCGTTGAGTTTTAACGGAAAGTATATTCGATAAAAGATTGCTGTTAGTTTAATTATGCTATAGCTGTACCTGGTGGCTGGTCCATCTCAATGTAAAAGATTAATTCAGTGGAATAGGGCATCATCACGTCCTTCCAGTCGTCATCTTCTTTCTCCGTAGTCCACACTGTGTTGTACATGATCTGAGTCCTCTGGTGACCGACTTAAATCTCTCAGTTTTCAACACGGGCGAATGAAGGAAACATACAAATGCTCGTTTGACTGAACGGAGAGCTCAACTTTTACAGTCTGAATGCCTGCATGTCATGAAATCTGTCAAAGCACCAGGCTTTACTAATCCGATATCACTTGATCACACATTTTTATTATTATAAAAAAATGTGTCAGTGTGACAGAATAGAGAGTAGATACCAGCTCTACAATCCACTCCGTCTTACCATGACGAAACAGTAGTCTTCATTTCAGTCAGAGCAGTAAATCCACCGGCTCTTTCACTTCATGAGGAGTAGTCCATTCCCTGCGCTCAGCATGGGGGAGGCTTGCTCTAACCGGTACTCGTGGAACAAACTATTCTCCTCGTGCTTAAGGTTTAGCGGGTAATAATTACAAAATATTTTTAAATACAAGGAAAGGAGAACAAATTTAGTCATATTTTCTCCCAGTTTAAGGTACGCGACAGTGTGGTTTTATTCAGAAGTGACATCATTTCTTGGCACCCCTTCTCCGGCAAGCAGTGGACTCTCCTCAGACTGGATCACTCGCAGTGTAGGTGCTGTGGGTCACGCAGACTCCAGTTTTGGGAGCCAATCAGATCGCGAGGCTCCTTCAGCCAAAGTTGCCAAAGTCTGAGTTGCCTCTTTAAATATCCATTATTTGCAGCCGCGTGTTTCTCAACAGCCAATGAACTTGTTACCGGGGCGGAAGTCGGCATCATATTGGTCGAACCGTTACTATGACGCACAAAACTGATGGGGAGAACAGAGAGCTGGATGGGGAAAAGATGTCTTTTTTTTTTTTTTTCAGCCGTGACCTGTGCACATATTCAGCCCCTTACCTTCCTAATCACACACAAACACTCGGAATAACGTTGTGTGTATTTGTCAGCAGTGTATTAATACATTTAAAATATATTGAGAATAAATATGAACCTACTTGAGGCAATGCGCAAAAATGACATTAAGGTTACCTGAATATTCTCCTGGTTTGACGTCTTTTTCTGTATGTACATCTCATTAAAAGGATAGTTCATCGAAAAAGTCTTAATTTCCTCACTCTCATGTTCCAAAACACATGATTGGTGTGGAACACAAAAGGAGATTGTTAGGCAAAATGTTGAGCCTCAGTCACCATTCATTTTCATTATGGAAAAAAGGAGAAGAAAATAAAAAAGATGAATTTAAAGTGAATGGTCACTGAAGGTATTAGTCCCTTGTAACATTCTGCCTCGCATTTATTTTTATGTTCCACGGAAGAAAGTCATATGGGTTTGGAACAATATAAGGGTGAGTAAACGATAACAATTTTCTTTTTTTTGGGTGAACTATCCCTTTAAAGGAATGTTCTGGGTTCAATACAAGTTAAGCTTTGCGACAGTATTTGTGGCGTAATGCTGATTACCACAAAAATTAATTTTGACTCATCCCCCCTTTTCTTAAAAAAAAGAAGAAGAAGCAAATGTCGAGGTTACAGTGAGACAGTTACAGTGGAAGTGAATGGGGACAATAAAAGTGAATATGGGCAATTTTTGGAGGGTTTAAAACCAGAAATGTGAAGCTTATACTTTTATAAAAGCACATACATTAATTCTATTAAAACTCATGTATTATTTGAGCTGTAAATTTGTTTAAATCACAATTTTTACAGTTGTTTTCAAATTTTAGGTTTTGTTGACATTACATCGTCATGGCAATGAAGTTGTAAAATTGGCTATAACTTTACACAGAAAAGGTTAGTAAGCAATTGCATCACACTAAAATTATGTTAACACACATACTGTTTTTTTATTCTAGCTAAACCTTTGAAACAGTGAGTCTTTTAACACACACAAAAAAAATGGCCCCCATTCACTTCCATTTAAAGTACCTCACTATAACCCTGATTTTTGCTTTTGTTTTAAGAAAAGGAGGGATGAGTCAAAATTAATTTTAGTGGTGATCAATATTATGCTACAAATGCTGTCGATTGAGCTTAACTTGTATTGAACCCAGAACATTTCTTTAATGCAGCAATGGCTGGTGGCCTCCTTTAGAAAACAATTATTTTGTGGATGGCAATCTGCCTCCCTGCACGCCTCCTCCAGTGCCCTCTGTTAGCATCTGTCTGCTCTATACATCAAGAGAGAAGATGTCCCTTCTCCGTGGCCAGAGTGGAAAGCAAAAGCATGACAATGTTTGCATCTCTTTAACGAAAGACAGGGAGGACCCTCCAGATGGCTTGTGTTTGACAAAGGCTGTCCTTGTCAACTGTGTCAAACTTGCTTAATTGTTACTGTCTTGTGCTTCAGCTCAGCATGGACAGATTGATCCAAAACAATGACAAGGAACTGAATAGGCACAGTAATCCACAAAAGCTAGGAAAATATTAATCACTTACACCCAATGTATAACTAACGAGTAATAATTGCCACAAGCCCATGTAAATTGCATTCATACGAATAATACATTTAAGACCACATTTCTTTGAGGTCACTGTTTCTGAGATGTGAAAATGTCTGGTTCAGACTAAAGTATTGCTAGCCACTGCTGCAACACTAGAGCTAGACACAGACACACACGTGACCATAGGGATTTAAGACGTTAGACTAGTGTGTGTGTTCACCATAGAAACCTTAATGCACAATAAACTGCATAACTAACATGTTATTGGTGCATGCGTGTCTTCTCATCGGGCAGGGGGCTAAATGCTAACAGTGCTTATGTGGAATGCCTGCAGTGGATTTAGACTTGGCTGATCCAAGATGTGCATGTTGGGAATTAAAAGAAATGACAAACCATGTGATATGTGACTTTAATAATTCATTGGTAAAGTGTTTTCATTATTCAATATATATTTAATGCATTAAACATTAAAATTAAATATTTTGAGGGTGTATAAATGTATATAAGTTATATATACGTATGTACTCTATATACACTGACCAGCCACAACATTAAAACCACATGCCTAATATTGTGTAGGTTCCCCTCGCTCCACCAAAAGAGCTACCCGCATCTCAGAATAGCATTCTGAGATGCTATTCTTCTCAACACTATTGTACAGAGCGATTATCTGAGTTACCATAGACTTTGTCAGTTCAAACTAGTCTGGCCATTCTCTGTTGACCTCTCTCATCAACAAGGCATTACTGTCCACAAAACTGCCACTCACTGGATGTTTTTTTATTTTTAGCACCATTCAGAGTAAATTCTAGAGACTGTTGTGTGTGAAAATCTCAGGAGATCAGCAGTTACAGAAATGCTCAAACCAGCCCATCTGGCACCGACAATCATGCCACGGTCCAAATCACTGAGATCACATTTTTCCCCATTCTGATAGTTGATGTGAACATTAACTGAAGCTCCTGACCCATATCTGCATGATTTTATGCACTGCTGCCACACGATTGGCTGATTAGATAATCGCATGGATGATTTCTGGTGCCAGATGGGCTGGTTTGAGTATTTCTATAACTGCTGATCTCCTGGGATTTTCACGCACAATAGTCTCTAGAATTTACTCCGAATGGTGCCAAAAACAAAAAACATCCAGTGAGCGGCAGTTCTGTGGACAGAAATGCCTTGTTGACGAGAGAGATCAACAGAAAATGGCCAGACTGGTTCGAACTAACAAAGTCTACGGTAACACAGACAACTGATCTGTACATTTATGGTGAGAAGGATAGCATCTTAGAATGCTATTCTGAGATGCGGGTTGGCGGTGTTCTGGCAGCACGAGGGGGACCTACACAATATTAGGCAGGTGGTTTTAATGTTGTGGCTGATTGGTGTGTGTATATATATATATATATATATATATATATATTAAATGTAAAGAGTTTCCATGATCAGGCCTACCTGGTGTTCATTTGGTTACCAAGGCACTGGGCAGGTGCCATCTATGCAGTGGTGAAATTATTAGGAATGTTTGTCCATGGCATCATGTTGGCTTAGGTAAGTGATTGTCTGAGCCCCACCAGAAATAATAAGCCTGAGACACCACTGTATCTATGTCAACATTACGGTTCTGTTAAAACCTAGTATTTGTTTGCTTATTAAAATACATAATACTAATGCCACTCTTTTGATATCAATTGTGAGTCAAGTCTCCCATGTGTTTTGTGTGAAGATGTCTCAATGCCGTTATTGCAGGATAAACTCTTATTTTATCCTGTATTACTCCGTACTTGCTCTGCTGCATCAACAGCGTAGCAGATCTTGTCCGCCAATACCAATATCCTATCAATATGTCATACCCACATTAACATGGTAAATCTTTCCGAGAGTTGTCATGACTAAAATATATTTTTGATGATGACAACATAATGTGTGCTGCGAAAAGATGGCTCGAGGGCCGCACGCCGCATTAACATGTTTCTCAGCTCTAGATACACTCGAAAATCTGAAACTGTGTGCTTTTAACAATACCTACTTTAAAACGTGATAAACTCTTCACTGTCCCTTTTGGCTTACCGTAGTTCAATGCACACTGACCCTGATTAACTAAGATCTCAAATAATGCTAATTTGCTTGTGCAAATGTTAAAATTGCGTGTGCGCGTCATGGGCGTATTTCGGGTGATTTACTAACAATAATTGCACAAATAGCCACACGTGCAAATAATTTAGACAAACCCATATTTTAAGGGGGATTTTGCGTGTGGTAATTGTACCAAATGCCATGGCAGGTTTGGAACAAACATGTAGTGACTGTAAACGGAAAATGAATTTCAAAACAGCAGCGTTAGAGAGCTTAGTCAAAGAGGTGAATGAACACATCGGAGTGTTTCATATTTAGATGTCAAAAAACATCTAAATATTACACAGAAAAAATACAATACAGGACAAAATTACAAACAAAGTAAACCTAGTGGGGAAAATGAAAAGAACAACTTAAGAGAAGGTGGCAAGACATAAGATGAAGAACTAAAGAAAAAAATTGCATATAATATTTATATTGTTTGCACATGTTTTTATACACACAAACCTTTAGTAAATTGGGGCCATTATGTACAATTTTATACCACTGATTTGTCAGGTGCTTTAAGTTCCCTATCTGTCACTCACTCGACGTTGGTGTCGATGTAGTGACATTAGGGGTCACACTTGGGAGCCCGAGACACCTCTGGTCTTTGATAAAAGGCCAATGAAAATTGGCGAGCAAATATGCAAATATGCATTTCCCCCAGTGAGCCTGCTTGCACAGACTCTGTGCAAGGTCAGGGAGGACGAGGAGCAGGTCGTCCTGGTAGCACTCTACTGGCCCACCCAGATGTGGTTCTCGGACCTCACGCTCCTCGCGACAGCTCCCCCTTGGCGAATTCCCCTGAGGAAGGACCTTCTTTCTCAGGGACGGGGCACCCTCTGGCACCCGCGCCCAGACCTCCGGAATCTCCATGTCTGGTCCCTGGACGGGACGCGGAAAACCTAAGTGGTAGACATGATCACTCAGGCTAGGGCCCCCTCTATGAGGCGCCTGTATGCCTTTAAGTGGCGTCTATTCGCTAAGTGGTGTTCTTCTCGACACGAAGACCCCAGGAGATGCGCAGTCAGATCAGTGCTTTCCTTCCTGCAGGAGAGGCTGGAAGGGAGGCTGTCCCCTTCCACCTTGAAGGTGTACGTTGCTGCCATAGCAGCACACCACGACGCAGTTGACAGTAAGTCCTTAGGGAAGCACGACCTGATCATCAGGCTCCTAAGAGGTGCCAAGAGGCTGAATCCCTCCAGACCGCACCTCGTTCCCTCATGGGATCTCTCCGTAGTTCTTCAGAGTCTACAGAGAGCCCCCTTTGAGCCTTTGCAGTCAGCTGAGCTTAAGGCACTCTCCTTGAAGACTGCCGTCCTGACTGCGCTCACTTCCATCAAGAGGGTAGGTGACCTGCAAGCGTTCTCTGTCAGCGAAATGTGCCTTGAGTTCGGTCCGGGTTATTCTCACGTGATCCTGAGACCCCGACTGGGCTATGTGCCCAAGGTTCCCACCACCCCTTTTAGGGACCAGGTGGTGAACCTGCAAGCGCTGCCCCAGGAGGAGACAGACCCAACCCTGTCGTTGCTGTGTCCGGTGCGCGCTTTATGCATCTATTTGGATCGCACGCAGAGCTTTAGAGTCTCTGAGCAGCTCTTTGTCTGCTTTGGTGCACAGCGGAAAGGAAGCACTGTCTCCAAGCAGAGGATCGCCCACTGGCTCGTTGACGCCATAACTATGGCATATCTCGCCCAAAACATGCCGCCCCTGGTAGGGCTACGAGCCCATTCTACCCGTGGTGTAGTGGCTTCTTGGGCCTTGGCCAGAGGTGCCTCTCTAACAGACATTTGCAGAGCAGCGGGCTGGGCAACACCCAACACCTTTGCAAGGTTCTACAACCTCCGGATGGAACCGGTTTCGTCCCAGGTAGTGGCATGCAACACAAGCAGATAAGCCCGGGATAGCCGGCCGGGTGTATCGCTTGCACATAGCACCTTCCACCTCCTTTTGAGCTGAAGACGTGTGCCGTTAATTCCCAGTAGTGTTCACAAAATTTGTTCCCTGGTTGACTTCCTCCGAGCCCTGTGGCAGTCGAGTTTTTGGAGAGACTTGCTGCCGGCCCAGTACACGCACTAACTAAGAGCCCGGTTCTGGGGTAGGTGCTCCGCATGTGGCGGTTCCCTGTAAGGCTAACCCCATGTGATCTATATCTTCCACTAATTCGTTTCCCTGCTGGCAAACTGCGTCTTCCTTGGGCAGAGCCCCTCTGCCCCAGTCTCCATGTTTGTAGTAACTCCTCCCCCATTGGGCAGGATCTACCTTGAAGGCTCTCCACATGGTTGGAAAGACCATGTGACATATTCTTCCACTTAAATATCCCCCCCCTCTCTTGGGGTGAGGTGTGGTCTCCGCGGTGTCCTCCCCTTGGGAGGGACACCCCCCGACTAGACCTGGCAGCCCAGTTGGATAATCCCCCTTCTTTTTTAGGGAGTGGAAAAAGACAAGGGGAAAAGAGGCCACGACTGGGTTAAGCCTGTCTCTATCTTTGGGTAGTCGACTTGTCCCCAAAAGGGGCCGTTCGACACTCATAACTGTTTTGGGGGAGGTTACGTGTTGACCTGTTGTGCTGGCTATGAGGCACACAGCAAGTCTGCCCACCACACACCGCCAGTTCACGTAACACAGTTCAGCCTTGTGGCATTTTGTATAGGGACCCCTAGTGTCACTACATCGACACCAACGTCGAGTGAGTGACAGATAGGGAACGTCATGGCTACTGGTGTGCTTATGAGGAAAACATAGTTGCCAGATTTCCCAGTGTTTGTGAGGTTATATATCTAAATATTTGGTACTTACTGCATCTGGATGGACTGACTCAACACAGTGACAAATTCTCACCAAGACAGAAATGTTGACCAGACACATTGCTCCAATCGCGTAACACAAGCGCTCTTCTTGCATGAGTGCTGTAAAACAGCTGTCAACAAGACAGGACTGTGTACAGAATTGAGCCTGTATTTGGTATTATCGATACTGTATATATGTTACTTCTGACATCACTACAAGATGATAAAAACATTTGGGGCTTTACGGAAAACATTCATGGCTTAAGCCCCGGTAGCCCAGCCCTAGCGCCACTAATGGTCCACACTAAAACTAATTTTTCCATTCTAATGTGGATGAGAGGCGTAAGCATAGAAAATCAATGCGTTATCAGATGAAAATAAATGGATGTGTGGATGTGGCCTTAGATGCCAACTGCCTATGTAGGCATTAAACAGCATGACAGCTCACTAGGTTTTGGAACAGATCCTACAAAATAATAGACAAAACACACTAAGCCCTAACCAAATAATTAAGTTTTTTGACACAGCTTGGCCTTAATCTACCTTCTAACAGAAAAATTCAAAGGTTAAAAAACAAGGTTATGAATTGTGGCCTTGAATCCATGTCTTTAGCTTTTCTAGCGATTGGAAAATTACATGTTTTGAATTCACCAGCAACTACTTTGTTGAAATGCTTCTCAACATGTAGATTTGTGCATCTGATCCCAAAAGGCAGGCATGACTAGCAGATACAGATTCTAATCTGCCTGGCTACAAGACCCAGCTAAATGATGCCTAATCCCATTGAAAGAATTAGGAAAGAAGGAGAGCTCGGGAGGTTTTAAAAGTACCTCGATGATCTACAGATTTGAGAATGGTAAATGAAAGGACACTTTTCAGCATGCTGATATAAAAAGAGCTTGCTTGCCGGGTGGCGATAGCCTGACTGTGCTGTTTCTTTTTCTGCTGTATGTAACCTTGAGCATTTCATATTTTATCCGTGACTGTAGCAACTAGAGTGGAAAGTACGATTTTGGTTCAGATGCAAATAGGTGGCTTCATTGTTCTAAATTTAACGCAGACATAAGGGCGGTACTGAAGAGGCCCACAAAACCCAGAGCTGTTGTGTGACCACTGGTGTGCACTATACATAATTCATAAAGAAGCTGAAAGCTGAAAGAAGCAATATCATTGTTCCCCAGCTGATTTCATGGAGGGGGAAATTAATTTCAATCCACTGTAAATTACAAACGGTGAGAGTGATCACCTTTTTCGTTTATTCTGCTGAGCTCATGAGAATCAGGCTGCTCTCTCCATCACTGTCTCTCTGCCTGGAAATGTGATATTATGAAAGGTCTGAATAAGCCATAAGCTGTTTCTCTCAAAGCCACAGGGCAAATGAAGCAGAGAACAACTGCAGATACGCTGATATTCTTTAATGTTGATGTTTATTCTATAAATTTAATCTAGAATGCATATGACTAACTTACAACCTACAGCCTTACTGACAGCCCATTACAGACAGGACACACATTATAGATATAGAAGTTCTTTATTATCGGATATACGTTCAAGCATGACTAGATATCAGTCTCTTTTATCCACAAGGCTGCACTAATGGGCTCTTATGGGTGCACTCCACAGAGGAGTCATGTGTCTTGGATAATGTATGCTCTGATTCAAGTTAAACGATTAGGCATACTGTCTGGTATTAGTTCTCCGCTTCTTCTCATCTTGAATTGGCTGTCCTTAATTTACAAAGGATTTTCAAGGGTGCAAACATACTGTACATAAATCACTACTGGTATACCATTATTCAGCCAGTACATAAAAAAAAAATAAAATAAAAAAAACTGTGTTCAAAACCGTGTTCTTACCTTACTCCGTGACATTCAGAGTTATCGAGTTCGATTTGGCAGGAAATTTCAGGCTTCTGTCATTCATCCTACCGTGCTTACCTCATGTCCGCAAATAATTTGGGGCAAATAAAATACAACATATTTTTCAGAAATAAATGTTGTTGGACGTATGTGGATGTAAAAACAAAACAAAACAAAACAACGTTCCTCCACAAGAAACTTGCAATTTTATGTTTTAACCACTGATGGTAATAGAGAGCTCAAAATTCTCAATAGTTATTTTATGTTTATTTGTGCTGGTCAAAATGGCAATTGTCTTGGACTTATACTGACACCTAGCAGCGTGGATGCAGCATCATTTAAATGCAATACTTTCAGTTACTTTTCAGATACATACTGTATTCTTGTGCGACCCTGCGTACACATGCGTGGATGTTGTATTTTGGCTTCGCTATATGGAACGCATAATTTAAACTCATTTAAACCGACTGATCTCAGTTCAGAAGACGCTGGACTGTCAGTAAAGGGTTCAATTGTCGACGTACAGAGTCATGTGACAAAACAACATGGTGCCTATCACAGCAGAGTTTGTCTTTGGGGAAACGCCAACAAAACTACATCTGGTAAGAAACCTAATTACGTTTTTACGTTGAAACCTGCTTAAGTCAAAATATTTGAGTCTCTAGTTTCATCCAATATGCCAATTTGAAAATGTTAGCAATTTATCACGAAACGCCATGCTGCAAAACACATTGTACACTAATGTGTACTTTAGTGCATTTTTTCCTTAGAAATCCTATATTTACTGTGCATTTTCACATTGAGAATCAATGGTTTCATCCAAAAGCTGAAAAATTGTGCTTTCAGATGCTTTATATGGAGTCAGAATGAAAACAAGGTGCATTTCGAACTGTTCTGAGACCAGTACAGACAGACAGCACACTGGAGGTTAAGTCATACACTAAATAAGGAACAAGAGAGCATCCTATAGCTTTCCTATGCAGCTAAGTTCATTCACTCCTAAAATCTGACCAAAAGTTCAGTCTCAGGCTGCAGATGATGTTCGGACCACTCAACATGTTTATTTTAACATGGTTGGCAATGATTGGATGATGCTGGCCATTACTTTGAATCAGAATCAATCATAATAAACAATTTGATAAAAAAAATAAAAAAAACTGACACTCTAGCTTGGTATTATTAAAAGTTTCACAATTTAGTCCTGCTGTCAATATATGTTGCCATAAATGTTTAGGAAAACTATTTGCTCCAGAATTTTTTTTTATTTTTTTACATGTTTATTAGGTGCTACTTGTACAAATCAAAAAATGAATTGGAAAATGCACACAGCAGTCACGCTCGGATCTCAGAAGGGTATATGTAAATTGTAACCTAAAATCTTAATGTTGATAAAACATTTAATAAAAACCATGGGCACATTATACGTCAACTACCTGTGTAGAATGGCCCCAAAACCGACACTGAAGTGTTAATGAATGACGTTGCACTAAGTGAGCAGCAGAGAGGCACACCTGCCAGCCTGCCGGCTAATTAGACAGCAAAGGCAGAGGCACCCTCTCTACCACCACCACCTCCCTTTATCTCCATTTCTGGGTGGCAGGCAGTCTGCGCTCCTGTGATGTCATCATGTCAGCACCCCTCTTGGACTGATGCAATACTCTGGTGACATTCAGTAACAAGCAGCCAGTGTCTGCCAATCCCCGCCCACATGCTCCTTTCCTCTCTCTCATTGTCTTCCTCTGTCACCCTCCACCTCTTGGTCCACTTTTGCTACAGTGTTCTCAAGTTTTAATCAGCCTCTCTTTCACCTCTCTACATTTTCTCTCTCTCTTTTTTCTCCTGGATCTACTTTTCTTGTCATCCCTTTCTCTCCACACGCCTACTCCTAAGCTATCTTTCTCTCTGAACAGCCCTCTGGTTGTCATGGCATCAGGCACCATTGCTCAGCATTCTGCAGTTCAGCAGATAAAGGACGGGCTGTTTAACTCTTGCCTGTCTGAGCCAGAGCAGTCTGCAAGACAGAAAGATAGTATATCAGCAGGCTTTATCTGCAGAGCTTAGACTAATCAACAGCTTACGATGATGATTAAACAGCCACTAAATATCAGGCATGATAAGATTAAACAGTCAACAAACAGAACATCAGAGGGCTGAAATGTGGATTGAAGTTGAAGTTGCAATTACCCCAGCCACAGTCCCTAAAATCTCTGCAATAAAATGAGCCCATTGTTCTCTTGTAAGACACTGGTGAAACCTGATGGGTTCAACAGCTACCTTGGCACTCTGTCATGAGACAGTGGCTAAACAAGGTTTTCCACCATGAGAGTGTGTCAACTTGAGAAGCAAATAGTGACAGGTTAACTCTTTGCAAGGACTGCAAGGCTGCACTTATAGAAGCCATGTAATGAATAGACTCCATCCATAGCTTCAATAGATTAGAGGCTGAAACTTGGGTGTGCCTGTTTTGGGCTTGAGGTGGACACGTCTATGTGTAAAACTGCAAAGGTATTGTCTATCAGCTCTTTGAGAAAACCATGTTAAAGAAAATTGGAGTTTTGTGGCTTTTAGTGAATGTCTACTAGCTTTGTTACCTATATGTTAGTATACTTCTAAAAGTTGACTA
The DNA here is from genome assembly GCF_019703515.2 of Myxocyprinus asiaticus. Classification (NCBI taxonomy): domain Eukaryota; kingdom Metazoa; phylum Chordata; class Actinopteri; order Cypriniformes; family Catostomidae; genus Myxocyprinus; species Myxocyprinus asiaticus. The sequence goes on from NC_059352.1 coordinate 22,444,699, forward strand.
AACTTACCTTTAGCAGATACTATATATGCATTTAAAATGTACAATCTCTTCTGGGAAAAAGGATCAAAAATATTGATGAATCATCTTTCACTACACAGTTTGTTGTTTACTCGAATGCTCTCTAGAATGAGAATGTCCCTTCCCCTAGTGTTCATCGTTGTGATGTAACTAAAGCCTATTGGCTATTTTAAAAACAGGATGTGCCCTTTGACATGACTTCCTGTTTCAATAGGAAATACGTCAAACAAGAAAGAAAACTGCGCTATATCCTATGGTTTTTAAATAGTTGTGTGGAAATAATTTAACCTGTAAATGCATACCTCGGGTCTTTAGTTCTCATTCCACCCCTGCACCTCATCCATTTTTCTGAGTTATGCACACACCTCTTTAGTATTCCTCTAACTTTCTCATATAAATAGTGTAACAATTGTTTTTTGTTTTGTTTTTTGTGGCAATTCTTTTTTATAAATAAATAATTGCTTAAAGATGCTGTAAACGACTGTCAAGATGAGCCATTGGATTAGCCACACCCCCTTTTTCCAAAACCCCACACTCCAAAGATACCAATGAGCTTTACTGAGACAGACATAAGCAGAAACCACGTCTCGCGGACACATTTTTGTTTGCTGTTTACAGAGTCTAGAGCTGTCATAGAGACTAATGAGATATCTTAGGATGCTTATTTCATTAATATCTTTCAGGGAGTAGTAACATTTTTTGCAAACCTTTCCATAAAAAAAATTGCTTTAATTATCATAAGTGTATAGGGTCATTAGTGACCCAAGATATGTAATAGTGTCACTTTTTTGCACTTTCAAACCATATTTTTATGATTATTTCATATCTATATAAGTTTACTATCACATGATATCTATTTATTTGTTTATTACATAACAAATGAGTACTATATTCATACAAATGACCAGGGCCGTAGCAAGGAATTCAGGGTCCCCTGACTGTATATTGCTCTGGGCCCATTTCATATTAAAAAATACAGTTTAAGATTTCTTGTGGGCCCTCCTGGACCTGTAAGCCCCTAGAATCATTACCACTTTTCACCTATTAGCTATGACCCTGCAAATGACTACATCACGTTGATTTTTCTGCTCAACGATGGTGAATTATCAAGATCCTACATGCGTGTACACATACATATTATACATGTTATTTCTTACTCAAGGTGGTGTTGTTGTTTCTGTGATTGACTTGATTTACATTTGACATTGCTATCTGATGAAGCAACATGGAAGTAAACTATAGCAAGTGTAACACATGAACAGTATGATTTGGCTATTGTCACTTGAGTGTTCTACTAAAAGTATGCAAGTTGGGCATTTATTTTTGACTCAATAAGTGCCTGAGAAAATACATATGTGTAGCTTTTGTGTAGCTTATGTGTTATTTTTAGCTGAATATGTGTTTAACAGTCAATTGCATCTCATGAAATTTCAGTGTCTAATGAATCCTGTTCTGTGATTTGTTGCATCATCTCTTTGATATATGAAAAATAAAACATCAAAATATATCAGAATATATTCTGTTCTGTTATTTTGTAATATTCTTAAAATGCTTTAAAAAGTTTTACATCTGGGCATTTGTAAATCCATTTGTTATATAGTATGTGCCAGGTCGCTAAAGATACAAGGTATGTAATAATGTTTGATCAAACACCCATGCATTTAAGGGTTAATAAGTAGTCTATAATTTTACTTCTGATGACAGCACTTAACTGTTTCTTTGGTGCAAAACATGACATATTTATAAGTTATAATGCATCTTCCTCATGTGGTTTTAAATGAGGATGGGAGTCTCATTTGCATCTTTCCATTCTTTGTTTGGATGCAATTCAAATGCCTAGCAACCACAACTGTGGGAGTTGAAGGCAATCAGCAGTAGATACAATGACATGCATGTGTCACTGAGTTCAGTCTTCTATCAAGGGATGAAACAGGCATCAGGTGCTGGTTATAATTGTTACTAAAAGCAGAGGAGAGGTGGGTTTATTGGATAGTGTGTTCACTTCAGCATGAAATCTCATCGGAACTCACATGGTTATCAGACAAAATTAATTACGCTCAAAACTTTGAGATATTTGTACAACCCAGGGACTGTTAAAACCCCAGGAAACACTGGCATTTAAGACATGATGTAGCCCCCGATTATACAATAATGTTCTTCATATACAAAGATTATAAAAAAAGATAACATATTCTGTTCTGAAGTTAATCCCATATGCAAGTGCAAGTAACAAAATGTATATTCAAAGTATTACACTGTTACTGGTAGTAATCTGCCTGCTATTTAAATTCAGTATGAGATTAGTATATAAACTCAGTGGATGGAGGGACAAGAGGGAAAGTATAAAGGGGTGATTCCTTGATGCACATTGGTTAAAGGCAGCCATTAGATAAGTTTGATGCATTATTGCATATTATTATTATATATATATTTTTTAAATAATCAAGATTTAGAAAAGGTAAATGTGTACCTACAGTACAAGATAGGAAAAAGGAATGATGGATAAAATGGATAGAACACAGACATTACAGATCTATGTTATTATAGCCAAGAGTCACAAATCTTGCACAGTGGCTCAAGCTTTAAAACTGAAGCTGTTTCAGAATTAATATTTATTAATGGATATTTGAAACAAAAACAAATTGTAAAAGTGTGTTAATTTACAGTAATTAGCCTGAACTACATACACTTAAATTATGCCATCCAATGCAAAGAGCCATGTTTTGCAAATTTAGGATGAAGAGAACTGAAGTCTTGTGAGGTCATATATGTAAAAAATTACAGAAAACTGTCACTATAAATCAATAGACAATTAAATATTTAAAGCATGCAAACATATACAAATTTACATCATGCTTTTATGAATTGGCAGTGTTATAGCTTAAACATGATTCGCATGCAAAAAGTTTCAGAAGTCAGTGCTAATTATGGATAGATTAGACCAAAAGAGGGGATTAAAGAGGAAAGTGCATACAGCCTGTGCATGTAGCCTACTTAAATAGGAAAAGACTGAAAGTACCAACCAAGTCTGGTTGTATTACTGCTGAGGAGAGAAGAGAGTTTGCTAATGAAAAGCACAGAGAAGTGCACATAGAGTATGTGTAATCATAGAAGGTATAAGGAGGAAAAAATGGACCACTTGATGGAAAAAAAAAAAATATTGGGAAATGTCACTAACCATAGGTTAACTTTCCAGGCTGTTGGAAAGGAAGTCCACCATTCAGTTAAAAGAACCAATCACCTTATTATCAAAGGCATTGCCTTGTCTTTTTGCAGATGACACCACTGTTATCAGCCTCATCCAAGATGACAATGAGTCTGTATACAGAAAGGAGGTTGAACAGCTGGCTGTCTGGTGCAGTCAAAAATGGTGGAGATGATTGTGGACTTTAGGAGGAATACCCCGACACTGACCCCCCTCACCATTCTAAACAATACTGTGGTCGCAGTGGAGTCATTCAAGTTCCAGGGCACTACCATCTCATAGGATCTGAAGTGGGAGACCCACATTGACTCCATTATGAAAAAGGCCCAGCAGAGGTTGTACTTCCTTCACCAGTTGAGGAAGTTCAACCTGCCATAGGCGCTGCTGATACAGTTCTACTCAGCAGTCACTGAGTCTGTCCTCTGCACTTCAATAACTGTCTGATTTGGTGCAACTACGAAATCGGCTATCAGAAGACTACAGAGGACAGTTCAGACTGCTAAGAGGATTATTGGTTGCCCCCAGCCCTCCCTTCAAGAACTGAACACTTCCAGAATGAGGAAAAAGGCTGGAAAAATCACTCTGGACCCCACTCACCCAGCCCACTACCTTTTTGAACTGTTGCCTTCTGGCTGACTCTACAGAGCTCTGAGCACCAGAACAGTCAGGCACAAGAACAGTTTTTTCCCTCAGACTATCCATCTCATGAACAGTTAAAACTGCCCCATTGAGCAATAATTATGTGCAATTCACAGTTTAGTCTTTTTATATTTATCCAACACATCCTACCTCTTCTGCCATTACATTCCCTTGCACTATATATAACAATTTGTATTTGCACTACGTATATATATATATATATATATATATATATATATATATATATATATATATTTATATATATATATATATATATATATATATATATATATATATATATATATATATATATATATATATATATAGTCTTATTGTGTATTCTACATATACTTTATTTTCTATCCAATTTTTATTCTTATTCTATTTCTATTTATTTATTTATTTTAATAATTTTTCTTATTATTATCTATGTCTTGTTGCTGTATTGTATTGTTGTGCACTGGTAGCTCCTGTCACTAAGACAAATTCCTTGTATGTGTAAGCATACCTGAATATAAAGCTGATTCTGATTCTGATTCTGCACATTCGCTGGACCAACCTAAAAAATATAGTTTTTTTTGTGTGTCTAATTACAGTTAAAGAAGCACATTTTATCATGCAGTTTTTGTCGAATTTTATTGGGTATTTGAAATATGTTATTGAAACGTAAACTTAAGACTACAGATTTGGACATTTCGGGGTTTCCTCATTCAAGTAGATAGGAGCTATGTGCTTACATGCCTATTACCTAGACCTACAGAAAACATCTGCCAAGATGGCTGTCAAGAAAACTGACTTGCCCTAGAAGAAACTTTGGTGTAATTCATGAACCACAACAAGTGGGTGAAAATTAACACATAATAACCCTGCAAAGCATTTCACTACTCAGTTCATACTCCTCTTTAGAATCAGTAGCTATTGACAGAACAGCAGCTGACCCAAGTCTCGCCTACAGGGGAGATATGTTTGTGTACAAGCAAAACATTATCCCACTGAGGCAACTGAGAGGCCAAACAGCCCATGTGAATCCAATGTGGTATTGGCAGGTTTGAAAATGGGAGTGTGTGATTGTTCAAGGGACTTGTAAATTAGGGCCAGGTGGATAAACATGGATTCCACGAAACCCATGAGGATAAAGCACGCTCTTGTGCTTGTGTCCCTCACTCTTTTCTCTTGCTCTCTCTCACACAAACATGTTCATAGAAAAAGGGTGTTTGTTTGCATGTTATGCAAATCCAGACCTCAACATCACATACAGCGGAAAATGAAACACATCTGGGAAACAAAAGTAACATGTTATTAAAAATGCTTCACAATGACATATTTCATGAGTTATTGTTTACCCCAAACTGAAAATTCTGTCATTAATTACCATCATGTTGTTCCAAACCCGTAAGCTATTTTTTTTCTGTTTAAATTTTGAGGGATTTTTTACACAGCTATTGCCATTCAATAACATTTCATAGTGATCATGTCTGTCAAGCAAAAAACACCAAAACCTAATGTTAAGCACTATAAAGGTATCATAAAAGTAGTCCATATGTCTTTTGCACTATATTCCAAGTCCAATATCAAATAGCTTTGTGTGAGAAACAGACCACCAAAATTTAAATAGTTTCAAAAGACTTGGAGTATAGTTGTGTGGACAACTTTAACAGTGGGTTTTTTTGTGTGTCCTCTTTGTATCTTGAGAGACGTAGTCATTAACTATTGCTATACTGCAAGAGACGAGTATGAGTATGAGAGGTTAGATTTTTTTTTTTATATTGTTTCCACTGACAAAATAAAAGCATATAGGTTTGGATTGACATGAGGATGGGTAAATAATAGCATTTTCATTGTAGGGTGAACTAATAATGACGATGACAGGTAAAATTCTGACCATAGTGCTGCTGGCTCAGTGAAATAGTGAGCACAGGGAAATATGATTTCTTAAACTTCAGGGTGTATCTATGAACAACAAGAAATGCCAGATGTCTGAGTTTGTCTCGTGCCTGCCTTCAGGGTTGTGACCTTATGTATCACGCGATACACCTGACTCACTCAACAAAGTATTTATACATATTGGCATTAGTCCTGAGACTTTAATGTGTCTGACCTTTTATTTGTTGTGATACAATGTTAGTAGGATTAGGTTGAACACATTTTGGACTAAAATGTTAAAGCACAGCAAGCTTTCATTTATACAGTTATGAAAACAAGCAGACAAAGAGGATACAACACGCAGCTTAATAGCTTAACTTCACTTGGAGACACAGCTTTGTGTCCTCAAATGCGAACAAAAGAGGTGAGAGGAGGTAACGGAGAAAGATGAGGGGAAAATGAGTGGTGACAAGAGGACAGAGTAAGAGATGTGAAATGAGGTAAAGAATCTTAAGGCAATGCTGGATAAAAGGCACAGAAACACCCTTTGTGGTCTTAATAAGGATGGGTGAGACCACATATTTTCTTTTTAATCTTATACCAAGTACAATCAAGGCCAATATTGCTGTGCTTTTTAAGTGATTGTGGGGGATAAAATGGTTAATTATACATTTTAGAATGAGAGTTACCACAAAAGGCAAAATGTAAACCTCAGTCACCATTTACTTTTTTTGATGTATGGAGAAAAGATGCAATAAAGTGAATGGTGACTGATGCTAAAATTCGAACATCTCCGTTTGTGTTCCACGGAAGAAAGAAATTAATTTGGGTTTGGAACAACATGATTGTGAGTAAATTATGACAGAATAGGGCTAAACGGCAAATTATCATACAAATTTATTAACAGCAATTACACATTACATTTAAATAAATAATAAATCATTACTATTAAATAACATGAGGATCAGTTCTCTCAATACAACATCAGTATCGGAAGTATTGATATTTCAAGATCTTTCATCCACCAAAGGCAACATAAAAGTAATCCATAAGACTCCAGTGGTTAAAATCCATGTCTTCAGAAGCGATATGATAGGTGTGGATGAGAAACATATCAATACTGAAGTCAATTTTTACTATAAATCTCCACTTTCAGTTTAATTTTTCACATTCTTCCACTTTTGTTTTTGGCGATTCGCATTCTCTGCACATAACACCACCGACTGGGTAGGGAGGAGAATTTATAGTAAAAAATATTGATCTGCTTCTCACACACACCTATCATACCACTTCTGAAGATATGGATTTAACCACTGGAGTTGTATGGATTACTTTTATGCTGCCTTTATATGCTTTTTAGACCTTCAAAGTTCTGGCCACCCTTTACTTGCATTGTATGGACCTACAGAGCTGAGATATTCTTCTAAAAATCTTCATCAAGGTTATCGTAAACTAAAACGAAAACGAAAGCTAAATGTAAAAAAACATTTTCGTAAACTGAAATCAAAATAAAAATCAATACAATTAGAAAAACTAAAACTAAACTAAAATAAATGTTCTTGGCTCTGAAAAACTAAACTAAAATAAAAACAATTGTAAAAAATATTTCGTTTTTTTTTTTTTTTTTGCTGCGACAGGTTTTTAAACCTTTAAACCCGCTATCACCTTAACATGAAGATGCCAATAGGCGGCGATAGCACAAGCAGATGGCCTATTTCTCTCATTATATTAGCAAAGACAGAGCGGGAGGGAATCACTACAGTACATCATGGAGAGAAGCAAAGCAGGTAGAAAACTAGGGTGACCTGTAGTTGGTCCCGGTTTCAAGAGGTGTGTCCCCGTGTCGCGTCATTTCTCTAAAAAATTTCATAATGTCCCAGTTTCAGCTGTTAGGCTCACTGATTTTTTATCTTTTAAATTAAAAAATCATCAACGTCCTTCTTGGTATTGTGTCTGGTATCGATTGCAGGAAAGGGAAGATATTTTATTGCACTGCACGATGATTTGACGATACTTTCATTCTATCAATCTGCAGCAATCCACTCAGAATCTATCTGGTTACCATGACAACGACTCACGCGCTTGGCGCTCTCTGCTGCACTCTGTCATCATCCAATGCAAATTAGAAATGCCCAAATGAAAATGCATGTTCAACAAGCTGAAAGCAGCTGATCTATTTCTTTGCACAACACGTGAAAATGAAATTTAAATGTTTTGCTGTCACTGTAAATATTCACTTTCCCATGGCCACAGTTAAATAAGAGATTGCAGGTCATATTCATACAGCTCTATTTTTTTTTAAATATTTTTTTTTTCCAATAGTATATTTTTAAATGTTCAGTTTTCAGAGTTGTGAAAGGTTTACTTTCTCATGACAAATGCACTAAAGATCTTAAGGCTTATGGTTAAATAAATAAAAAAGCATTCTTAATTCAGAATTATGTGTTTTCTTCTTCTGTAATATCAGTAATGAAATTCAGTTGGTCTTATTAAAATTAAGATTTTTAATATTATAAGTATTATTTACAAACTGTACATTTGGGTGTCCAGCTATATGACCCACATTGCACAAATGCCTGTTTTCCCCATTCTAGATGTATCACTTGATATAAAAAATAAAATAAAAAATAAATGTAATGAAAAACTAAAAATAAACTATAAAATATTTAAAAACTAAAACTATAACTAACAAAGAACTAACAAACAAAACGAAAACAAAACTAAATTGGAGTGACTTTTTTAAAATTAAATAGAAATAAAAACTAAATTACAAATTTTAAACTATTATAACCTTAATCTTCATTTGTGTTCAGCAGAAGAAAGAAAGTCATACACATCTGGGATGGCATGAGGGTGAGTAAATGATGAGAGAATTTCAATTTTGGGTGAACTAACACTTTGATATTTCACAGGAGAAAGGAAAAAGTTAATGACAGCAGTGTAAAACTGAGGATAAAGTAAATGACTAATTGTGCATTTGAAAATTTTTCTGACAAGCAGGAGGCAAAGATAAAAAGAAAAAATGCAAGTCGTGCTTCACACAGCCTAATGTCTTTAACCACATTTTCCTTACATGAATATAGAGTCCCACCACCAGATGCATTCTCACCACTATTTTGTTAGAATTAAAGACATATACTGTCATAATGTACAGTACATAAGGGTTTGCATTGTCATTACCTATACTCAAATAAGACATGGGTTAAAATATGACCAATACTAACACTGTAGGTAGAAATTTTTAGGCACATCATGATGTTATATGATGCTTATGGATGACCCTACCTTCTTTGCAGTAGTTGCTTTAGGTTACTGAATGGTTAAATTTAGTGTGGCAGTTCTTGCACATTGCATGGCACATATCTTCATCTGAAATGTTTTGTCTTGTGTATGCTTTTTAAATAAACAATATAATCCAATTATGTTTTTTGTTTTTTTACATTTTTTTTATGCAGAATCATTTGGGAAAGAATTGTGATGCATCTGTGAATCAAAATTTTCCCCAACCCAATCAATTTGATACTGTGCTGTACTCTAATGTACTCAGTTTGACCATATGTAGCTATCTGACCATGTGTATGCAATGAGAGGACACAACGCTCTCATCCGATCAGCTCTATTTGTTCTTCAAGCCCAAGAAAGGCTGATATACTTGTGATCACTAGATTTAATTAGCTTGAATGAAAACAGGAACGGAGTAAGACAAATTACAAGAATAAAAGGTTTTCTTGTGTGCACAGACACAGTTATTGTGGTCAAAAGACAAGCAGTCCACACATCTTACTAAGGACAAATTACATTATGTGTCTAAAATTGAGAAAAGCATGCCAATATGCATTTGCAGTAGTTTGCACAAACACCGAGCATCTACGAGACATGAGTTTTGGGGAACGTTTCCAAAGTGGTTGTGGGAAAAGCAAATCTGGTGAATTCGAATTTGAATTATTAGTTACATCGCAGAGGAACATGATATTATATTCAGGTGTTTGCCATTAACCCTCATGTTTAGTTGAGACCGACTTTACTATTATGTTTTGGGTCCTAGAGACCCTGATGATGAATTTATAAAAATTATGACAGTAATTTTGTATGTGTCAGGAGTGTATCTGTGTGTACGGTCAGAAAATCATCCATTGCGTTTATTCATGTTTTATATTTGGGGTCTCTGAGATCTCAAACTTAAAAGAAAAGTATGATTTTTTAAATTTGAATTGGTCTTGAAATCAAGTTTATAATCAGTAAATTCTCATAAGAATAGGAAAAGTCATAAAGTGTTAACCTTTATTAAAATGTTAAGTACATTTTGTGGCCTTTAGGTCTCTCAGAACATGAGGATGAATCAAATTGTGATTCTTTTAATGAGATAAAATGCATGACTGGGTAATGTGAAGTGTAACTTTATCCATTGCTTGGGTATGATTCCCTCTTGGGACAAAACGAAAGAAAAGTCCCTCTTGGGGCAAAAAGAAAGACGTTAAAATTTTACAACCACCCTTAACAAAAGTAGGAGGCAAGGCATGCTTCAAGTACTAGGTTGCAAATCAATGTGTTTTGAACATGTCTGAAATGCAGCACTAGTGAATTTGAGTCAATTTGGTGCGGCCCTTCATGATCTTTCTCTGTTGAGAGTTACGGGGGATTGGGTCTGATGCAATGACATCACCTCAGAGCATGATAACTGACACCAGAGCTCTCATTGACCCATTGGACTCTTGGCTTTGTTGACTGAGCAGCCAATCATTAGAGCACATCGTCAATTATTCAAGGTACTGCCATGTCACTTATCCTCCCTGATGAAGATGAATGGGGCCATGGCTATGGTACAAGAGGACACTGGGGTCTGCTGAGGCTTGACACCAGACACTAAAGAGACATTAGCTATGTTTCCATCCAAGTTGCAAATGTAATTTACGCAAAAAATCTGAATATCGCAAAAACAATGTGTGGATAAAGCCGCGTTTCCATCCCTTGCGTTCAAAAGAACAAAATCTTCACTTCCGGGGAAATTGTAGCGACTGTGTGACACTTTTATTAATAAAATACTCACGATTTAGGACGCACAGACAAAACACTTTAATTACTCATTCATGACTGGAAATGACAGCATGTCACACAGTTCTGTGTGTGCGTTTCTCCATCATGACTTTACGGTGTGGATCTATAAGATATTCTTTAAAAGTATCAATGAACCTGCTCTTCTGGAAAAAGTGAATTTTTAGGACACCGTTATTTCAGAATGACCAGGGCAACAATCCAGATGCGATGACTGGTCCTCTGGTTCGTCCAGTTATGAATTAATTATTCAGTCACAAGATTTTTTTGATGCGCATCTTGTATTCCTATTAAATTCAATAGGAGTTTATTCATTAAATGTTTCCATCATAATTTATGCACATTTCTTCTTATCGAATAAAAAATCGTTTCCACCTCAAGCGAGTGTATACGTTTTCCATGCACATTTTGGAGATTTTATTCGCATCTTGGTGTTTCCATCCAGCAGATTTTATATGATTTTCCCAAAATGTGCATAAAAAAGTGTTGATGGAAACATGGCTATTGTCATGCACTGAGTGTTCTCTATGATTTCACAATAAAGGTGAATAATTTAAGCATGATGCAGTTTGTGATGTTTCTGAACCTATGCAAATATAAAAAAACAAAATGGCCCTGCATTACAGGGCCTGACATGAATATTTAATCATGAAAACCATATTCAAAACTGAAATAATTCGCATAAACTCCTGACTGGTAGAAGACAAATTGACAGCAACTCACCAAAGTACTTAAACAACATATAGAATTGCATGACGTTGATGCATTTTCCATTGAAACAAAAGTTTGGTTGGGACACATAGAAGAGCTCGTCCCTGTTTAAAAAAATATATAAATAGCCAACAGACTTTAGTTACATCATAACCGTAAACCATGCGAGCATCTCTATCAGCTCCCTAGTTAAGTGACCAAGAAGTCGGCCATTTCTAGGGTTGTTCCATTGCCAATGTTCATGTTCGCTCCCTAGAAATTCGCCTGTTCACTCTATTAGCAATATATACACTATATTCGCCAGAAATGTCGTCATTTCTTCCTCAGAGAATGAGCACATGTGTCAATCTATGTAGACAAAGCCTCATTTTCTGCTTTAAAATATATTTATTTCTTCCATCCCTTATGTGCATGAAAGGGAAACAACTTGCTCATATGTTATTGCTTGATTAAAGTAATTTGGCTGGTCATAAATATAAAATGATAGACACCGCAGGAAAGCAAATGGCTCACAAACAGACAGCCAAAAGGAATGAAATGTTGCAAAGGAACAACTAAAACCGAGAGGTGAGATAGATGAGTGCATGTACCGCTACATGATGCCGGGTAATCTTGGGTACTCAGGCTTGTAGATTTGGTTGCCCATAATGGGATTAATGGAGGAAAATCTGTGTGAATTAATTTGGCCTAATGAAGAGGGAAGCTGAAAGATACACTCTGCTCCTTATCCAGCTGCCTGTCTGACTCCAACACTCCTCACCCCACACAGCTCTGCCAATAACTGAGAACTGGAGAGTGGGGTCAGGAACTGCCAGTAAAAAGGTCACCACTGAAAGATTGTTTGGATTTGTTTTAGATTGAACTAAACTAACTTGAATCTGGGAATGAGTGTCAATGAGTTTAAACAACTATAAACTATACAAAATAGAAATGTCAATTTATTTAACAAAGTAATACGAAAGGGATAATGTTCAGTCTTTTGTCACATAATAAATCCAGACAGGGTGATCAGGACTTCTATTACACTGAAGGGATTTATTTTGCTATAATGAAAGGATGGTAGTGTATTCTGCTTATTACACAGCTACATACCAAATAAAGTAAATAAGTGGCCATGATATATTTGACTTGAAATTACTTGATTACGTGAAAAGAAAGAGATCATGAGTGCTATGAGAGACATGAAAATAGCACAGTGTAGGAGATTGGTTGCCAAGGACAACAGTCAAAAATACATTTTAGTGGTTATTTTACAAAATTACTATAGAACTAAAGTATGTCGAAAATATCTGACTACAGAATGCTGCAACTGAACAATCAGAATCAAGAATTCCAGAGAGCTGTGTAATAAAAAAGCATCAAGCAACACAAGGAAGTATGTTACAGTGACTTTACTATGGTTAAGGGATGTTCTTAGACTAAAACAAATTGGACTGGTGTTCACTTTTATGTACAATTTCCACATAGAAATTGCTAGTAAATTTAACAGACCATATTTTCAAGTAAACCCTACACACAATTCTTGTTGGCTTTAAATAGAAATTCTCAAGTAAAGCTTACTTTGCAATACTCTGTTTCAAGGAATCTTTACTCACTCTTTGTTTGTACACTTTACTTAAGCAATATAGCACTGAATTAAGTCATGCTTTTAAAAATGTACTAGCATTTCAATGTGTTAACATACTTAGTCATGTACCACATGACTGACTGACTGACTGACTGACACACACACACACACACACACACCCACCCACCTTACACAGAGTAGCTTTATACATATTATGTAGTCTATTTGACAATACCACTTAGCTTTAATGGTGAAAGAAACAAGATCCAGACCTTATCACTTAGTGCACGAAACACCATGACGGTAACAATCAACAGATAATTTTTTTTTTGATCATGAACAGGTAATTTCGAGTAGAAAATAAACTTCAGACTTATAAATAAAATTTTTACACAAAATAAAAAGTCCTTTTACCGAACCTAACAACAAAATAAACAATCAACTTGCAAACATTCATGCAAGCTCATTAATTATTCATGCCTGGTGCATGCTGGGAACACCAGCTTCGAAAAGTTTACTTATTTTGTTTACCTGTGAAATTCACTCAAATTAGCAAATAAATATGACATGATTTTCTACTTTGGTACTGGTACATGATGATGCATAGTAAAGATAACAAACAATCATAAATAATATTTTGTGATGTGTGGTCAGGTATGTGTTTATCTGCTTTTACAATGGCTTTGAAGGGTGGAACTATCTTTTTATAAAATGGCTTTAAGACTGAAATGTATCTGGGTCATGCTCCTCCTCATGCATCCTCCCCACACATATGCATATGCATGTAAGCTTGGACATAAAAATGCCACACCCTACCCTGGGGACTCGCGTCTGGTGAGATGGCCTACGGTGTCATATGCTCTCTGCCCAGTGGGTATGAACAACCAGCATCTGCTGCATGTCAAATGTACATGCACACTCATGCACATAAGCACGTACAGACACTTTTTTTCCCCCTAAATCATGCTGGGGACTTTCCATTGACTTTTTTTTATTGCTTTTATACTGAGCTAATTATATTTTCTATGCCTTACACCGAAGCCTGACAGAAACCTTTGCATTTGTACATTTTCATTAAGACATTATTTAGGATGCTTAAATAAGCCATTTTCCTCATTGGGACCGTTTGCAGGTTTTACTGTCCTTGTGGGGACATTTGGTCTCCATAATATAGGCAAAATCTAAACCGCACGCACAAACATACAGCTAGGCCCATGTAAACTGCTGAGAACACAACTTTTAACTCAAATCTCAACATATGGTTCCAATTAATACTATAACAAAGTTTTCTAATTGGACCTGGTGGACTCATACTCTCTCTGGCTCTGTATGAATCCTGACAAAGATATTTAGTTCCCTTGTGTGGATTCATTTAAGTTCTGTTTGATTTACAGTTCACAGAACTAGAGACTTTCTGCTGTGTGTGTTATGTCAAATATGATGGAGAAGTGCAAAGAGATGATTATGGTGTATATCAATAAGGTCTTGTTAGGGCAGTCCAGCTGGGAACCCACTCAGCTGCTCCCATCCCCCATTGTTCATGTGCAAATATACATATATATATATATATATATATATATATATATATATATATATATATATATATGTGTGTGTGTGTGTGTGTGTGTGTGTGTGTGTGTCGGGGTAATGTTCATGACATCTGCATGTCAATGGACTCTTGTAACACAAAGCAGAGCCATGTTGCCCATGTGTGACCCCACTTTTAGTAGATTTTCCAAAATAATACGTGAAATTAGATAAGATGCAATTGCTCTCTCATTCCATCTCTCTCTCACTTTCTTTTCCCCTTTCATATAAACACCCATAGACTGAATTTTGTGTTAATTTGTGACTGATAAACTGGCTAATTAACTGTGACTTAGGTAAGTATGAATACATTCTTTAATAAATAACTTTGATCCTATTATGTATTGGTAAAGAAAAATTAACTGTTTATGTAATGCACAGGTGCTTGTATACTAAAGTCTTGATGTTAACATTACACTGTGAACATACGAATCCCTTACTTGAGTTAACTTCAGTTAATTGTTGATGTAAACAATAAATCATATTACATGTTTTGCAACTGGCATGTTCTGACGAATCTAAGAGACTAATTCTAACAACATTGTGTAAAGTAAAATGAACTATTCTAAATTCTGAAACAAAATGTCAGAATTAAAAAAAAAAAAAAAAAAAAGTTTATCCTAGAGGATTCTTATGAATGACAAGCCATTCTGACCTAAAAATAACCTACAAACTAGCAAACTGATCCATAAACAGTACCCCAGATAGAATTGAAGACAATGGTCAAATTTTTTCATTTGAAAATAAATGAATAAATAAATAAAATAAAATTATATATATATATATATATATATATATATATATATATATATATATATATATATATATATATATATACACACACACACACACACACACACACACTCTATATGTTTCTAGTGTTCTAATATTGATGGAAAACCAGTGGACCATGCAAGTACATCTTAAGTTTACAATACAAAATAATGCAATCAACAAAGCACTTTTTCCTGGTGTCATTCAAATGCAGTTAAATAGTTCTTCAAAGATCACAGACTTGATTTAAAAAGAAAAGCTTCTCTTAAAGATGACAAGTGTTTTAGAGGTGGAATCAGACTTGCCAAGACACTGCCAAGCTATCAGAATGTTTCTTTTTTTTTTTGCAAATGTACTTTGTTAACAGACTGTATTACTGCACAAAAGAAACTGACAATGACGACCAAATTGCAGTATATTGACAAAGAAGTGAGTTGTTCTCAGTGTGCCAAAAGATCACGAAGCATTGGAAGAACCAGCTCAGCAAAGCAATTTTACCATAACCAATAGACACTGCCTTCCCAGAGCTAAAATATATAAATAAAAACTACAGTCTCAGGATATCAGGGAACATGTTTAATGGAGTAAACAAGTAAATGGAGGTGAGAGTGCAGTAAATATAATTGCAATTTTTTTCTATTTGTCTGATTTCCTGAAGATGGGTTTAAAGAGTGGTCTACATTTAACCTAGAAACATTGCATTTTTGATCAAACATTTGATTTAGATCATGGAACAAGACTAGCAGAGAGGTTTCTAAGTGCATATAAAACAAGTGGATGAGGCTGTCATAAAGTGTATCTGCCAGAAGTAAAAGGATTTCAAGATCAAGACAGAAAAAAGGGAGGGATGCAGACATCTGCAGAGATGTTGACCTGAACGCTAAACAGGAATGAGTTCACCAAGTTTATAAAGCTAATTGATATTTGCAAAACATTCAAAGTCCAGACTGTGAACACAGTTTTAGCAAGAAGAAATCAAGACAAAGTGTTAGAAACTACTTCGTCTAGTTGATTAGTATGTAGTCAATATAAACAGAAGGCCTTATAAACCTGTGCAAGATCTGTAATAGTTGGAAAAAGGGACAAAGACAGACAGGAGATGGTGTTTAAGTGTGCTTCACTGACCATAAATAAATCTAGCATTATATTTTTAAAAAGGACTATGCTACCTTTATCTTAATGCTTAAAGGAGCAATTCACCCAAAAATAACAATTTCAGAAGGAGTTTTATTTTGGTCTGTTCTCACCCAAACCAATTAGATCGATTCAGAAGACATGGATTAAACCACTGAAGTCTTAAGGATTACTTTTATGTTGCCTTTATGTGTTTTTTGGAGCTTTAAAGTTTTGGTCACCATTCACTTGCATTGTGTGGACCTACAGAGCTGAGATATTCTTCTAGAAATCTTTATATGTTCTGCAGAAGACAGTCATAAACATCTGGGATGGCATGAGGGTGAGTAAATGATGAGAGAATTTTCATTTTTGGGTGAATTATTCCTTTAAGCATTAAGACTCACAGTAACGCACGGCTTGGTGACTTATTGCTTTTATAAAATGGCAGCAACAGCACTATGATAAAATATTCCAATATTCATTAAACCTTTATTATTAATAATTATCGGAATGAACAATTTCCTGCTAATTAATATAGCTAATTATCCTTACTAGGCTGTAAACAGTTCTCAAGCAATGTTGTGTGCATTTAAAGTTTCTATATAATGGTTTCAAACTTAGCTCATCCAATCAGAATTTTGTCGGAACTATGAGTTTATAAACCACAGTAGCTCATGACTAACTCACTTAGATGGTCTACTGAAACTGCTTATGCTCATGCCACTCACAGTTCTTGAATTCTCAGAGAGAATTTAATTTGAAGGATGCTGAAAAAAATGAGAGGAAACTCTGACAAGGCCATCCATTAGAAAGATGAGCCAGCAGGGTCTCCTCATTGCCTATCTGCATCTCTGTCCCAATCATCCCCTGTCCCCATGGCCCCCTCTTTAACCCATTCCCCTGATTGTCACCCCAGCAGAAGAGCCAGAGGGCCCAAATCAGCTGACACACATGACAATTATGCAACACAACTCTTACTGTGACATTAGCCAGATTTACAAGTGTCTGGAATGAACATCGGCATAGACATAGACACAGACACAGATACCGGAGAGATGGTGGAAGGGGGTTGGATGGGGGTGAGAGGGAAAAGGGCCAAAAATTAGACATAATAAGAAGGAAAGTGAAATATCTGCCAGAGGGATGACAAAAAAGTGTAAGGTAAAATAACAAAGAAAAGGTAGGTAGGGAAGCATCCAAGATTCAAATGAAAACATCATCAAAAAGACTTAAATGAAAGAGAGAACAGAGCAAATTTCATTTGAAAGTGAAACATCAGTATGTATGTATACATAATATAAGCTGGTGATGATAAACTTTGGGGCATAAGGATGTGTTCCAAGTGTTAATATCTGAGAGTGATCCCTGCAGAGTGAAAGTAAATATAGCATTTCGTAGACATGTTTTTGTAAGGTCTGCATTCAATATTTCTCACAATCACAGAGATCAAAGACTGTAACTGAAGCTTGTGGTAAATCTTATTACAGTAATACACTCAATCAGTCATGCACACATCAAGACATCTGTGCATCAAAGAAAATGTTAGGCATCCCTTTCAATGGAAATTATAATGATGACATACATTGTTTAATGTGTTAAGTCAGCAGATCTTCCAGTATGCCAATGTGCATCATAGCACGCACCATTTCTCCCAGTACAAGAGGTTTTTAAAGGAATTGTTGAAAATTCTGTGGTAATTTACTCACCCTCATATTTATCCAAACCCATATGCTTTTCTTTTGTCTGTGGGACATTAAAGGAGATGTTTTGAAGAATATACTGGTTGTTCTTCTCCATGCAATTACAATGGAACTACAGTCTTGACCAACACAAAATAGGTAGGTTTTAAAGCTTAGCAGCTGTACTTTATGACCTTTAGGCATTATGACCAAAACTGAACAAGTGCTTTGAAATTTGCAGACAAATAAGAAGTGTTCCACTTTGATAATTTATTAATAATTTTGCACTGTACATATTATTTTAAAACATCAAACTGATCAAATAGCCATGTGTCATATGTAATTGGAAAGCTCTCAAAGAGCAGAATAAAATCAGCCTATTTGTTTTACTCAGAGACAAAAATATAGCGAGTAATAGCTAAGTACAGTATATGTAAACAGGTGTTGCTTATAAGCCGCGTTTTTTGCTTATAACTTCACGAAAAATAAACAGAACATAAAATAACACATACCGTTACTTAGTAGATGGGAATTCCTGTTACAACGAGCCCACACACAATGTTATCGGATGCAAAGATCATTAGATAATCCACATGAAGCACATTATGTGCTATCTGGCTAAAAACACGTTAGCTTTCCTGGGTCAGACTCAACTTTGTATCAAAGAGCCAGATGTACAATAAAGTAATTTGAAATAGGAATATTAGTATATAAGCTGAATGATTAGTTGATGAGAAATTCTGGCCCATCCTCAATATTTACATAAGAAGAGATCAGTGGTCATGACACAGATAAAGTAGCACTTCTTCAAAGTCAGCATTGCAAAGCTGTAACAACTATATTTGGCTTATCTCTCGGACACAGCACATGGTTTTGGCCAACAATGGCATCATTATTTACACCCAGATGGAGAGGCCAATTGATTGGCTGAGGTGGATTTATGCTGTGAGCTTGAAGAAGGCTGACCTACACCTCTGACCTTCTCCCATTGATGTCTGGATGTCCTAGGCCAACAATGGCAGACCTAGACACAGGAAGAGAGTTTCTGGGAAAGGGTGACAAGAGAATGAGCACTAAGATTCATCAGTGACAGCTGAGAAGGAAATGACCTCCGCCAAAAGGTGATTTCTTTGTATTATTTTAGGCTATCCATCACTGGGCTATTATAACCCTTCAAATGGTAAGCTATCAGCAAAGACAGCTATAGTTGTGTCTCAAAAGATGTATTATACATTGTGTACTGTACTCCACCATCGAGTATATACATTTTTCACAGGGTAGTTTCATCTCAAATGGAACACAAACATTTGTACTACACAGAAGCATTCACCGTGAAAGAAAATGACATTATGCATGCACATTGTCTTGTTTAGTGATGCAACTAGCTTCAGCATAGTGACCTGAGCACAGCTAAGTTCGATAAGAATTCCCAAAAATGACATATGTCAAGGAATCACACAATGTGGAGTGATGGTAAACCAACATTTCTAAGGTACTGTCTTTGACAGACTTTGAATTCTTTTGCATGAACTCTGAAGTTTGATTTTTGAATGTGAGGACATCATCTGAAAAACAGTAGTTTGTTATGGAATGATTTATATACTGGTTCTCAAAAGAAGAAGTAAAGAAACAGCATTATGTGAAATCATCTTATGTGGCCCCAAAACCAATTCACCTGCATTTCCCCCAATTTGTCCAACAGTCAACAAGCAACTGCTATGATAAGCCTGCCAGTCCATGAAAGAAAGTGGCCGATTGGGCTTTTAGACAGCTTTTGATGTTAAATCCCCATCATTCCCCTCTCCCCTCACATGTCAAGGCTTCCACAAGCCTCAACTGACCATCTACAGTATATCTCCATTCTCCCCCTCTTCCATCCATCCCGCCATCCATATGCTTCTGCTTCTCAACACGATCATCTGTGAGATTCTAAATCAGAGGGAGAACCTTGAAGATTTCTCGCCTGTATAAAATCCTGTTCCAGGCTGATGGGATAATTTATTATCTCCCCCTTTCGACTTTTGAACCTAGTAAATCTCATGGGTCACTGTGGCTGCTGATATGCCCACTCGGCTTGATGGACAAGGCCATCTTCTCTGTAATAGACATAGTAATCCGTTCAATCAAACACATACAATGGAGGCCCAGGGTCAATAATGCAAATCTGTCAGTGCTTGCTCCAAGCAAAAACTGAAAACATTCAGACTGTAGCTCCATTTGATTAAAATTACACAGTTGAAACCTGCTGATAGGCAGGATGAGAATTGAGTCTGATTTCATAAAGGAAAACATTAGTAAAACCTACTCTTTTGTATTATGCATGTTATTTGAGTCATCTGTTCCAGGGAACACAGAGACAAAGTTGGGCTACTCAAGGTGCATGCATTTTCCCCACTCTTCACAAATATCTTAGGGACAACAGACCCTGTTTTACATAGCATTACCAGGACAGTCACCCAAACCCAAGAATGCAGTTCTTTCCCTCCCTCTATCCATATTTTTACACTTACAAAAAGTATCATGGCTTATTAGACATGTAACACTACCATAGTAATACCATAATTTTGCACATAATACCATGGTATTCTTTGTAGTATCTTGAGGTACCATGTAAATACCATGGCACATGAATATAATAATTCCGTACCATGATACAATATCAAAGAGCCATGATATTACCATCTGATACCATCACTGTACCATGGTACCGCCAACTATACTTTTTCTATAAGGTATCAAGACCAAGACCTTGTCAACTTCATTACATTTTCATGCATTATTCCTATCTTTTCATGCACCCTACAGAATGAGTTATTACACCATATGTAATGGACATGCAATAGTCTGGATCAATAACTCTATATAATGAGTGGTCTGCACACTCTGCCCTGTCTGAGCAATGTGCATGTATGTGCATGTGAAGGCCTAAGGGGAAAAATTGTGCCTGCTTAATATATTGTGCTTAATCATAAATAAATAAATAAATAAATAAATAAATACAATTCAGGCTCTGTCAACCCTCTGACAGCCCCCAGTTAAAATGTATACATTTTAATTATATGTTTGATGTATGGTTTGTATAGCTCTGTTTCAAATCTGATATGTAACCCTGACCATCATCTTTTTGGGGCATTTTATTTCTCCCAATGTGAAATTATGTCTGATCTCCATATTTTGGTTGATACGCTCTGAGACAAACTGAATTGAACAGTTCCCAGTTCCAGTGAAGCCATTAGTACTAGGTAATCAAAACACAAGTAGTTTTTGCAACATTTGCAACAACATCAAACATGAGGCAGTAGAGGAGTGTTGTAATGCATTTTGTTTCAATGTCTGTAATTCTTTTTTTGTTGGTCATATGTTTTTTCAAACTTTGAATTTATATTCCCATATTAATCTGTTACAAATTAAAGTAGTTTAGAAATCTACTACTTTTTTCTAAACTGTGTAAATTTGTGTCAAGTACAAAGCCCGCAGCTGTTACAAGGCATTTTGCATCATTGCATCTTTTTTCATTGCATCATTCAAGGCAAGCGGATGGTGCCTGAGACAAACATTCTGCCTAACATCTCCTTTTGTGTTCAATGAAAGAAAGTCATACATGTATGGAACAACATGAGGGTGAGTAAATGAAGAGTAAATGAAGAATTTTTGTGTGAACTATCCCTTTAATTAACACTTCTTGTCTAGTTTAGTCCAAATATACTAACAAAAGTAGACCATACAGAAAAAAAATATACAATGCATCATATGAGCATACTTCATTGTTTCTCTTTGGCATTAATTTACAACAGAGTCACATACATGACAGACCAATTCAGTGGGATATTTCTATGGGGACCCATTTCAAATTACATTACCCTATAAGATAGAGGGGGAGAGAATTGTTGCATTTGAGCCTGGTAGACAAAGTGACTGACATCAGAATTTAAATACTGCATTGATTTTTCAGACTCCAGTATGCCCCTTATAAAGAGCGCAAACACACACATGCACGCACACACACGTGCACAAACAAACACACACACGTTTGCTTAGCTATCTAAATGTGAACATATCATAGATTTCTATTGTTTTTTTATAAAGCTAACTATAATTACTATAAACTAACCCTAACCCACACCCTAAACAGAACATTTTTTGCATTATAAAAAAACAAAAACAAAAACAACAACAACAAAAAAAAAACATTATTTAATTTATGTATGGATAATATTTTCAAATGAGGATGTCCCAAAATATCCCCAAAGGGGGTTTTTGTATGATTTAGCTCACTTTTGGATACAAATTTGTCCCCAAACTATAGCTTAGTAAGTACACACACAAATGCACGCACGCACACACGCACACACAAATATCTTTAAGACAACAAATCCTTCTCCTGCTCTCTAATATCCCTTGATTTTGCTTCTCTGACCTAGCAAGTACTGGAAGGGGATAATGTTACAAACAGCCATAAGGAAGATTCATACCTGTCCCTTCAATACTCTCCTGAGGGATGCATTGCATCATTCTGTGGCTCTGTTAATTTGTTATAAAGATAAAGAGTCATGTAGGATAGTATAATGATGTCACAACATCATTACTATACAGGGATAGGGCTGATCACTCAAAGTCATCATGTTTCTTCACAAACATATCCCATGGTAAGTCCATCATACTTCTTAGCATGTCATAAGTTTGCCGTTGCAGAAACAAGTTCAGTACCATACAAGCATTAAACAATGGTCATGAAAGCCCTAAGAGGAAGTTACTGTTTTGTTACCAACAAATATACAACTGCAGGACAAAAGGATTGACAATTATTGTTTCAATAACCCTTTACTAATATATTTTATTAACATCAACAAAGTACCGTTATGACCTGCTAGATCTCAATCTGTTGCATGGACAACATTTCTTTATTTCACATATGCAACAGACTGACAGATCATACTGCCACAGAAGTCTTTACACAAGGACATTAACACTCCATGTGACAAGAGCTAAGGGTTATCACGAGCTGCAGAGCACATAATAACAATACATCAGCTATTACTGACATTTCACTGTCCGATCAGATGAGTGACCTTATGTTGCTTTTAGGCTAAAAACACTAAGTCTGCCATCAAGGTTCCATGAGGGTAAATGTTGCTACAGCTCTGTGAGGTGTACAAAGCCCCTAAAACAGCTGGTCCTGATGGTGTCATCACATGCTCTGAAGACATGTGTAGAACAGCTGATGCCTGCTTTTATACACAGTTTTAATCTCTCTGTTTTGTGGTTAACGTCTGCTGCAAAATGACTATCACAGCAAGAGTGCCCAGGAAAACCGAGATGTCATTCTTTTGAATGCATACCGCCTACTGGGACTCACTTCATAGGTTCCAAAATGAACACTCAATAGGCACCAATTGCGAGAACAAAATTTGGCTTTGGCAAGTAAATAAAACGTTACTCACCAGTTGGCAGGTACCTTTATTCGCAACGGCAACCTTATGGTTTAAGTCAAACTTCAAGAAGGACAATCTGACCCTCACTATTGTGAGCGACTTGTGTCTTCTAACTACTTTTACCTCAGTGGAAAATTTAACATAAAAATGTATTGTTTATCTAGGATGCTTAAAGGTTTTGTTTGTGTCAAATATAATGTATCAGAATCAAACATTATGCTAAATTAATTTTTATGGCAGGTAAGACATATTTAGGACCAGATGAATTTTCCTCTTAGCAGGTATGGCAAAAATATAATTTTGAACCCTGATTAGGGATGTCTAAGAATAGTCTGAGAAAGCTGTTGGACATTAATCAATTCTAGAGCAAATTTCAAGAGTTTTCCCAAAAAATGATGTCCACATATTTGGACAGCGGGACTAATTTGTGAAATTTTAAATAATACCAAGATATAGAAAGTCAGATTTTTTAAATCGAATTGTTTATTATGTTTCCAGCAGTGTTGGTTATTCATGTTTTTGAGAAGATACAGACATTACAACTGATTTTATGTAAAGCTGCTTTGTAACAATTTGTATTGGGTAAAGCACAAATAAAAACTATACAAATAAAAATTATTTGACTTGATTGGGCTTTTATGTCACAATGTTTTTTTTTTGTTTTTTTTTTTTCTAAATTGGCAACAAAATCTTAATGTTCTCTCTTTGCACTGTCAAACAAACGAGTGACAGACAGTGCCGAAGCATTTTACCATTTTGAAATTAGCATAATTATATCTGATACAAGTAATGGCCAGCATCTTCAAATCACCATTGTCCCATGTCTGCAAACCATGTTGAATGCTTCAAACATCACCTGCAGCCTGAAACTGAACTTTTAATAGGAAGTTTGTATTGAATGCACTTGGCTTCATAGGAAAGCTATAGGAAGCTCCCTTGCTCCCTATTTAGTGAATGACTTGACCTTCAGTGTGCAGTCTGTCTGCATTAGTTTCAGAACAATTCGAAATGCACCTTATTTTTTTCTCAATGTGAAAATGCACAGTAAATATAGGATTTCTAATGAAAACCTAGTGCTTTTTGTTCACATTAATGTACATTGTGTTTAGCAGCATGGTGTTTTGTGATGAATCGCTCAAATTTTTAAAATGGCATATCGGATGAAACTAGAGACTTACCAGATGTAATTTTATTGCCGTTTCTCCTGCTCTGCTGTGATCAGCCCCACATTGTTTTGTCACTTGACTCTGTGCTTCAAAAGTTTGACCCTTTACTGACAGCCCAGAGTCTCCTGAACTGAGATTAGTCAGTTAAATTAAATTATGCATAATGCATAGCAAACCAAAACAAGGTACATGCATGTGGATGTGGGGTTGCACAAGGTTAAAGGCACTACTACTTAAAGCTTTATTTTCACATATCACAGCAAAACATCAGATGAGGGCATCACTGGTTAATCACTTCTCTAATTAACTAGTAAAGTGTGACTTGTATGTCAGGACAGCCTGATCTAATATTATACGTAGCTATTTGTATGCAACATTGAATATAACCTGAAACGTAAACATTTTTACATATTTACAGTTTTAGAAACATAAACTATTTATGAATCCATTATAAATATATCTGAATCCACAAATCGGTGATAATATATTTGTATAAATTATTTATTATACTGTATATCGATACTAAATAAATATATTTGTAAATTTTTACTATTCTATAGATATTTTAGATCCCTTAACCCTACCCCTAAACATAGTGTAACAACCTTTTAACAATAAAAAAAACCTAACAGGCAGATTAATATACAGTGACAATCATTTTTGTTACATTATACAAATGTATATACATTTTAGAGCTGCTAATTCCACCCCCCTTCCCTAAACCTAACTCAAACCATTTCTTAACCATACATTTAATCACAATAATTTATTTAGAAAAATGGCAAAATTCAGTACAAATATAGTCCAAATGACGATGTGCTGCATTCAAAGTGCTCCCTGATGGACGGAGACAGAGATAGTTGAATAAAAGGCTTGAATTTGGGTAAATTCCTCACAAAGAGCTGAAGACTTGGATTATAGCGAACAAATAAAATGGATTACTTTTATGATTGTTTTATGGTGCTTTTGTGATTTATTTTATGGTATTTTAAGAGCCACAGCATATTCTGAAAACTCATTTTTTGTCCCATGGCAAACAAAATAAAAATTAAATGCTTAATGAATGATTAAACGATTACAGATTTTGTATTCATTTTAACATTTTAAAGTTTAGTCTTGGTTAAAGTGATATAATACTTTAAACAAGTTGAATATGACACCAGAAATCACAAAGAACAGAATGAATATGTCATATTAGGTAAATGCATGAACTGAGTAAAATACATGTGATGGTATTTAAACATTTGTTGTTTCTAAATGTGTCAATACATCTGACATCTGATATCCTATCTGGTAAACCACATGCATTTAAAATGGAAAAGAACATCATTCATATGGATTAAAAAGATTGGCTAATGGGAGTGGACTCACTAATCATCTAGGATGTTCTTGCAACCAGATGATAACATTTGTAAAAGACAGCTGAGCAACTGACTACTCAGCAATAAAAATAAGACTATCCAGTATACTGTATAGGGACAAAAGAGAAGATCTGACTTGGTGTTCAAGAAAGTTCTACTGTGTCAAGTAATGTGAAGTGGTGAAGTGTATGTATTTGAAAACATGGTGCACAAAAGCTGTCTAAATCCATTGTTAGTTTAATCACTTATCTAAGTGTTCACATACCTGATGGTTACAACCCAAGGGATCAGAACACATGTCTGGGTTAAGTGTATTACACTGTTTACAGTATGAGGTTTATAGCATGGTATGAGTGAGCAGGCTTATAAATATTGTGTGTTTGTCTAGCACCCAAGGGAAATAAGGGAGAGAAGATATAGATTCACTCTCTCAAACATGTACATGCACACACAAAAAACTTAGATATATGACACATGGGAAGTGATGGTATGGACTGTACTGCTGCAGAGACTCTATCACATAACACATAAATGAATATGCCACATATATGGGAATTTAACACAGCTCCACATTTATATATTCCTTTACACAAGCACTCCATGCTTATACTAAGGGATCTTGATCTATCCTATCCGGAATATTATATTAAAAGCTCACATACATTTTTGTTTTACACCTAACCCTCTTCCGAACATTTTTGCAATTTTCTGAACATTTTCAAAAGAGCTGAAGTGTGTAATTTCTGCACCACTAGCATCACCACATGGAATTGCAAAAAATAATCTGTTTCAAACAGATTCTAGAACCCCCCCCCCCCCCACTTTTAGGTGAAATCAACCTACAAATGACTTACTTCTAGTTTACATATTAAGCTGAGATACAATAACGAATTTCTCCCTACAATGTAGAAAAAAGCTAACCAACCCTACCACACTTAAGGCCCAGGTACTTTGTTTTTCTGCGTTCCAGATCGGAGTCAACCATATTGCTTTTTAAAGTATACTCTTTGACTGCAAGCAAATAAGAATGCTTTTGACACATGCACACTGCGACTGCTCTGTGCTACTATTTTAGGGTCCATTGCATGGTCCCCAAAATGGAGGTGTAAGTTTAACTGTCCTTGGTCCCCACTATGAAGGTTAAACTTGACCATCACACACTTTTCACTTTTTCTCATTCAAACAACCTTCCAACCAAGCTCATTATGTCTTTGGCATCATTACTGCACGTGGGTCACATCACTTTGGCCTGAGAGACTTCTGGTCTGGTAGGAAGAGCCCGTGCTCATTTACTGCCTGCGGAGCAGCTGATGTCAGCCCCCTCCTCTTGCCTCTCTGGTTCATGCAGGGACACTGACCTAACTAACCCTTAATCAGCTCAACATGTGTCACCCGATGTAAAACTCACGGCCAGTGCAGACTGTAATCTCACAACCCCTTTTTTCCCCACTCAGAGCATGAGTCTGAATTTTACATAACAGGGTAATTCTCCCCTAAATCCCCCTCATCCTGAGGAATTAGACCCCTGGAATGCATAAAAAGCCTTTGCTGAGAGCAATGAAAGACCCGCTCTATCCTCTGTTCGAAGACTAGTAATTTGGTAGAATAACTTTTCACTTTTTTTATTTTTGGGCTTTATGCTTTACATTTTACAGTAAAGCAGAATGAGAGACAAGAAAGCGGAGGAAGTGAGAGCTGCAAATAGGATCAGGATATGGTGCGGAACGGACGTGAACCTGCGTCCCCGTGAACACATTGGGGGCAATTCATTAAGAATGAATAACTCCTGGAAAAAGCAAAGTTTATTTGCACATGCTGCCTGCACTGGATAAGCGCCCAATTCACTAAAGTAATCAGTAAAGAAATCACTAAAGAAATGCAGATCAGCCAATGGCACAAACACGCTTACAAAATCTGTGCCAAACATAATCTGAATGGTGCGATTTCAGTCTTGTAGGCCGGTTCTGAGTGGTATATAGAGGAAGATGCAGAAGACCACCGCGATCTGGCTCACTCTGCCGGGACTGTACAGCATCACTCCATTACTGTAATCCAGACACCTGAATCATCTCTTTAAAATGGTGAAAGTGCACTTGACTACATCACACATCTGTATATATGCCATTATTCTTCATTATTTTATCATTTTTTGAAGAATTTTTACTGCCATGATTGATAGAAAATGTACATAAACTTCTCATCTGAATAAAATTCTGCTTTCCTCAGGTGGTAATAATGTGAGGTTAATTGTGGTGGGCCAATAGCACCAAGTTTTGTAGATGAATCACAATCTATAATAGGCCTAATTTACATAGAAAGTAGCTTATTTGCATGGTAAAGAATGACAATGACTTATTTTAAATAGTAAAACGCTGATTCCAGAGCTGATTGTGCCTTCTTAAACTACTGTAGATTGCAGGTGTTTAGTGAATAAGATGCAGATATTTGTGCTGAAATACCATCCACAAAAGTGCCACAACTGTTATGTCACTCTTATGTTTCACAAGCACTACCAGGTCCAAAATCAACACTATCCAGGTGCCAAATGCACAGTGATGTGTGTAATTTCTGTACCACTTGCATCACCAAATAAAAATGCAACAATAATAACCATTTTCAGACAAGTTTCAGAACTCTCCCTCCATTTGCCATTGGTTGGCAAATCAGGTAGTCCCACCCTAAACTTGCACCATTGGTGGACTCAGTGTTGCTATGTTTGGCTGGTCAGGATGCTCAAACCTACAGAACACTGTTTTCCACAGTGTTCACTCTTTTCTTACAGTTGTCTCTGCATATTAAGAAGGGATAAGAGAAAGTATTTTAACAGCCAAAAAGAAATTTTAATGGCTGGATAAAAATATTTCTGGCCTGTAAATTTATTCAATAGAGCGCAACAGTGCCCACCCACTTTTTCAGCCGTCTGGGTTCCGGAAGTATTTTTCCCATTCATTTCTTCCATTGACTTTTCATAAAATCGTCATGGTTACTGGTGTAACCTCCGTTCCCTGATGGAGGGAACGAGATGTTGGTGTTGATGTAGTGACACTAGGGGTCACTCCTGGGAGCCCGAGACACCTCTGGTCTTTGATAAAAGGCCAATGAAAATTGGCGAGTGGTATTTGCATGCCACTCCCCCGAACATACGGGTATAAAAGGAGCTGGTATGCAACCACTCATTCAGGTTTTACGCTGAGGAGCCGATATAAGGTCCGGCCATTTCAGCGGGTAGTTCAGCGTTGTGGCAGGAGGGACCAACGTTTCATTCCCTCCATCAGGGAACGGAGGTTACACCAGTAACCATGACGTTCCCTATCTGTCACTCACTCGACGTTGGTGTCGATGTAGTGACACTAGGGGTCCCTATACAAAACGCCACAAGGCTGAACTGTGTTACATGAACTGGCGGTGTGTGGTGGGCAGACTTGCTGTGTGCCTCATAGCCAGCACACCAGGTCGACACGTAACCTCCCCCAACACAGTTATGAGTGTCAACGGCCCTTTTTGGGGACAAGTCGACTACCCAGAGATAGAGACAGGCTTAACCCAGTCGTGGCCTCTTTCCCCTTCTCTTTTTCCACTCCCTAAAAAAGAAGGGGGATTATCCGACTGGGCCGCCAGGTCTAGTCGGGGGGTGTCCCTCCCGAGGGGAGGACACCGCGGAGACCACACCTCGCCCCAAGAGAGGGGGGGATATTTAAGTGGAAGAATACATCACATGGTCTTTCCAACCATGTGGAGAGCCTTCAAGGTAGATCCTGCCCAATGGGGGAGGAGTTACTACAACATGGAGACTGGGTCAGAGGGGCTCTGCCCAAGGAAGACGCAGTTTGCCAGCAGGGAAATGAATTAGCGGAAGATATAGATCACATGGGGTTAGCCTTACAGGGAACCGCCACATGCGGAGCACCTACCCCAGAACCGGGCTCTTAGTTAGCGCGTGTGCTGGGCTGGCAGCGAGTCTCTCCGAAAACTCGACTGCCACAGGGCTCGGAGGAAGTCAACCAGGGAACAACTTTTGTGAACACTACTAAGAATTAACAGCGCATGTCTTCAGCTCAAAAGGAGGTGGAAGGCACTATGTGCAAGCGATACACCCGGCCGGCTATCCCAGGCTTATCCGTTTGTGTTGAGTGCCACTACCTGGGACAAAACCGGTTCCACCCGAGGTTGTAGAACCTTGCAAAGGTGTTGGGTGTTGCCCAGCCCGCTGCTCTGCAAATATCTGTTAGAGAGGCACCTCTGGCCAGGGCCCAAGAAGCCGCTACACCACGGGTAGAATGGGCTCGTAGCCCTACCGGGGGCGGCATGTTTTGGGCAAGATATGCCATAGTTATGGCGTCGATGAGCCAGTGGGCGATCCTCTGCTTGGAGACAGCGCTTCCTTTCCGCTGTGCACCAAAGCAGACAAAGAGCTGCTCAGAGATTCTAAAGCTCTGCGTGTGATCCAAATAGATGCGTAAAGCGCGCACCGGACACAGCAATGACAGGGCTGGGTCTGCCTCCTCCTGGGGCAGCGCTTGTAGGTTCACCACCTGGTCCCTAGAAGGAGTGGTGGGAACCTTGGGCACATAGCCCAGTCGGGGTCTCAGGATCACGTGAGAATAGCCCGGACCGAACTCCAGGCACATTTCACTGACAGAGAATGCTTGCAGGTCACCTACCCTCTTGATGGAAGTGAGCGCAGTCAGGAGGGCAGGCTTCAAGGAGAGTGCCTTAAGCTCGGCTGACTGCAAAGCTCAAAGGGGGCTCTCTGTAGACCCTGAAAAACTACAGAGGTCCGATGAGGGAACGAGGCATGGCCTGGAGGGATTCAGCCTCCTGGTGCCTCTTAGGAACCTGATGATCAGATCATGCTTCCCTAAGGACTTACCGTCGACTGCGTCGTGGTGTGCTGCTATGGCAGCAACGTACACCTTCAAGGTGGAAGGGGACAGCCTCCCTTCCAACCTCTCTTGCAGAAAGGAAAGCACTGATCTGACTGCGCATCTCTGGGTGTCTTCCCGAGGGGAAGAACACCACTAAGCGAACAGACACCACTTAAAGGCATACAGGCGCCCCGTAGGGGGAGCCCTAGCCTGAGTGAACGCATCTACCATCACAGGTGGGAGACAGCTTAGGTCTTCCGCGTCCCGTCCAGGGGAGATTCCAGAGGTCTGGGCGCGGATGCCGGATGGTGCCCCTTCCCTGAGAAAGAAGGTCCTTCCTCAGGGGAATTTGCCCGGGGGAGCTGTCGCGAGGAGCGTGAGGTCCGAGCACCACGTCTGGGTGGGCCAGTAGGATGCTTACAAGGACGACCTTCTCCTCGTCCTCCCTGACCTTGCACAGGGTCTGTGCGAGCAGGCTCACTGGGGGAAAATGCATATTTGTGAATGCCAGGGGACCAGCTGTGTGCCAGCACGTCTATGCCGAGGAAGGCCTCGGTCAGGGCGTACCAGAGCGGGCAGTGGGGAGCATTCTTGGAAGGCGAACAGATGCACCTGTGCCTGTCAAATCGACTCCAAATCAGCTGGACCACCTGAAGGTGGAGTCTCCACTCTCCCTTGAGGGTAACCTGTTGTGACGGTGCGTCCGCCGAAGTGTTGAGGTTGCCCGGGATGTGAGTGGCTTGCAGCGACTTGGTGCTGCTGACTCCGTTGGAGGAGACGGCGGGCGAGTTGTGACATACAGCGGGAGCACAGACCGCCTTGGCGGTTGACATATGCTACCGCTGCTGTGCTGTCTGTCCGAACTAGCACTTGCTTGCCCTGGATCACGGCCGGAACCTCCGCAGGGCGAGCAGAATTGCCAGTAACTCAAGCCAGTTGATGTGCCAACGCAGCCGCGGACCCGTCCAGAGGCCGACGGCTGCGTGCCCGTTGCCAACAGCGCCCCAGCCCGTTTTGGAGGCGTCTGTCGTGACCACGACGTGCCTGGAGACCAGTTCTAGGGGAACACCTGCTCGTAGAAACGAGAGGTCGGTCCAAGGGCTGAAAAGACGGTGACAGACCGACGTAATGGCCACGCAGTGTGTCCCGTGGCACCATGCCCATCTCGGGACTCGAGTCTGGAGCCAGTGCTGAAGCGGCCTCATATGCATCAACCCGAGCGGGGTGGCCACCGCCGAGGATGCCATATGCCCCAGGAGCCTCTGAAAAAGTTTCAGTGGAACCGCTGTTTTCTGTTTGAACGCCTTCAAACAGGGCAGCACCGACTGGGCGTGCTCGTTCGTAAGGTGCGCCATCAAGGAGACTGAGTCCAACTCCAAACCGAGAAAAGAGATGCTCTGAAATGAGAGGAGCTTGCTCTTTTCCCAGTTGACCCGAAGCCCTAATCGGCTGAGGTGTGAGAGCACCAGGTCCCTGTGTGCGCATAACATGTCTCGAGAATGAGCTAAGATTAGCCAGTCGTCGAGATAGTTGAGAATGCGAATGCCCACCTCCCTTAACGGGGCAAGGGCAGCCTCTGCGATCTTTGTAAAGACACGAGGAGACAGGGACAGGCCGAAAGGGAGGACTTTGTACTGATACGCCTGACCCTCGAACGCGAATGGCAGAAAGGGTCTGTGTCGAGGAAGGATCGAGACGTGAAAGTACGCATCCTTTGGGTCTACCGCCGTGAACCAATCTTGATGCCGGACGCTCGCTAGAATGCGTCTTTGCATCAGCATCTTGAACGGGAGTCTGTGAAGTAGGGGCTGTAAAACCCTTTCTTCATCTCGGCTGGAGGGACAGGTTCTATCGCGTCCTTCCGTAAGAGGGTAGCGATCTCCGCGCAAGGTAGCAGTGTTTTCGTCTTTCACCAAGGTGAAGTGGACACCGCTCGACCTGGGCGGATGCCCGGCGACGTGAATCGCGCAGCCGAGTCGGACGGTCCGGACCAGCCCTCGTACGGACTGGAAAGCGCAAGCCATGCGTCCAAGTTCCACGCAAGGGGGACCAAAGGGACAACATCATCGGATGTACCGGCAGGTGGGGCCTCGCGGCGGGGCGGAGCTCGAGGTGCCACACCACGTCGTAACCGTGCTGAGTCCAAGGACATCGAAGCACCTACCTGGCTCCTTGTGACCACCCCGGAACAGCCTGGGACGGGGGAGGAAGAGGCCTGTCCTCGTGACCCGTGGAGACTGTCACATCGGGGGCGGATTTGTGCCACAGCTGGGCGCTCAGGGGGGGAGACCGCCGCTGGAGTGCCAACCTGCCAAATGGAGTGGTGGACGGTGGTCGTGATGCCAGCCGTACACACCGGATATGTGACCCAGGGAACAAGGAAACCACTCTTGCTGAGCTCTTGAGTACTGCAGCCACTTGGGCATGCAGCGCAATTAAATGCAAAAGGTAACAAAAAGATGAAGATCTGCTTACCAGCTCCAGAGCAGCGGGTTTCGTTGTCCCTGGGTCGCCCGTCTCAAGGGCGCTTTGAAGCCTTTCACGGGTTCTGGGCGGCCGCGAGGATGGTGGCGTCTGCTTCCTGCAGTGGGCTCCACGCCGGGGCCAGGCCGAAGGGGCAGGCTGCGGCAGAGCCGGTGCAGTCACTGCAGGGGGACGCCCTTGGCGATGAGTAGATGGGGTGCGGGATCTTGAGCCGCGCCGGGGCAGGATAAGCCGGCTAGCATCCATCTACTGCTCTACCATCGAGAACTGCTGGGCAAAGTCCTCGATGGTGTCGCCGAATAGGCCCGCCTGGGAAATGGGGGCAGCAAGGAATCGTGTTTTGTCGGCCTCACCCATCTCGACCAGGTTGAGCCAAAGGTGGCGCTCCTGGACCACTAGTGTGGCCATCGTCCGCCCGAGAGACCGCGCCGTGACCTCCGTCGCTCGGAGAGCGAGGTCGGTCGCCGAGCGCAGTTCCTGCATCAATCCCGGGGCGGAACTACCCTCGTGCAGTTCCTTTAGCGCCTTGGTGGACTTGCAGGAGAGCCATGGCATGCAAGGTGGAGGCGGCTTGTCCAGCGGCACCGTAGGCCTTGGCCGTCAGAGACGACGTAAACCTACAGGCCTTGGATGGGGGCTTTGGGCACCTGCGCCAGGTGGCGGCGCTCTGCGGGCATAGGTGCACCGCGAGCGCCTTTATCCACCGAGGGATTGCCGAATAACCCTTGGCCGCCCCACCGTCGAGGGTAGTGAGAGCGGGGAAGCTGAAAAGATCGGGACCGGGCAGTAAAAAGTGCCTCCCGCAACCTTGTCAGCTCTTCATGCACTTCCGGGAAGAAAGGAACGGGGCGGGGCGTGGCTTTGAGCGGCGCCGCGAGCCCAGGAACCAATCACCGAGCCGCGAGGGTTCAGGGAAGAGTGGTGAAATCCACTCTAACCGACGCTCGTGGCTGCCCGGGAAAGCATGTCTTCATCTCCGCGTCAGCCTGTGACTGGGCGATCGACCCCGAAGGGACGAGCCCAGCTGAGGCTTCCGACTGGACGAGCCCACTCTCCGATGCTGCGCTCGAGAGCTCATCACTTTCGCGGGCTCAGAATAAGAGGTCGAACTCGCCGTGAGACGAGCCGGTGGACTCACCCGGAAGCCCGATCGGGGCAGACGAGCGTGCTGGGGAATGGGAGGTCCACGGGGGGATACCCGGCGGAGGCGGTCCCATTGGGGTCCCCAAATCGCCCCCAGTGCTAGCCGCGCTGGCCTCAAACCCATGGGTAAAAGGACCGAGGCGGGAGCCTCTGGGGTGGCTCGCTTTCTTACGAAGGCGAGCCACGACCGCAACGTTCTCGCAATGAGAACATGACCATCCACGAATGCTGTCTCCGCGCGAGCAGTGCCCAGACACGAAAGACAGTGATCGTGACCATTAGAAGGTGAGAGATAACGAGCACAACCAGGAATAACACACAATTGGAAAAGCATCTTTAAAAAGATGCGTCTTTAAAAAGACGTTCCGTGTGTGCGCTCTTTTAGAGAAATATATACTCTTTTAGAGGGAAAAAATGCTCTTTCAGAAAATATACTCTCTAGTTTTTCTGCCGAAGCGCCCAGGGGCATTCTCTGCAGTGCACCAGTGCAGAGGAGGGAGAAGCCGCTGAAATGCGCCGTCAGATCCAGCAGAGGTGAATGAACAGTAGTATTCAGCTCAGTGAGCATGACCGTTCGGCTCCGAAGAGAAAATCTGAATGAGTGGTTGCATACCAGCTCCTTTTATACCTGTATGTTCGGGGGAATGGCATGCAAATACCACTCGCCAATTTTCATTGGCCTTTTATCAAAGACCAGAGGTGTCTCGGGGTCCCAAGAGTGACCCCTAATGTCACTACATCGACACCAACGTCGAGTGAGTGACAGATAGGGAACCTTCATTAAGGAGTTGTAAAGCATGAACTAAACCAAACAGCTCCGAGGTGAATTGCAACATTAAGACTTTGTTTTAAGGCAAAAAAATATTTGAAAATCCAACAAAAAGACAAAGGTACAAGTCTGTGAACTTACCGTCTTTCATGAGGGCACAGACTACAATCCCATAAAGCATTGTGAATGACATAATTGAAAATAAAACTATGGAAATATATTGTTTATTGTTAATTATAAGTATAGAAACAATATAATTTTGGTTTATTGAGAAATATTCCGATATACACATAAATATATATGTAGTTTGAGAGTGCAGGGAGACCGACTCTTTTGCGTCATTCAGAGTGTGTCACGGGAGTGGACGGTTGATTCCGTGATTATTTCACAGACTTTGTTGGCTGCAGTTCTCTGATTGGTGAAGCTTTATCTGCTGAACCATGGGTAATGTAGTTGTTCAACAGGAATTCTGCTATTACAGACAATTTTTAAACAATGAAGTTGAAATAACGCTGATGGATGCCTTCAACGATGAATAACCTCGGAGCTCATGGTAAGTCTGTCTTTAATGGTTTATAAGATAGGGCTGAAAACCAATTAGTCTGTGGAAGAAATGAATGGGATTTTTACTTCCAGAACCAGACTGTTGCGCTCTATTCACCAGCCATTGGCAGGTGTGGCAAAAAGTTAATATTGGACCCTGTGCACTACCCACTGTGCCATGGTTCCAATGGCTTGTCTTTCAAACAACACATGCAAGAGTTCTCACCTGTTCTTAATATTTCATCAGACATAGATTAGTGGATAAAAAATACAACTATTTTGGTTGTCTTTTGATCTCCTCTGTATCCTGTGCTACTGCAGTACATGAGCAGTGATGAATTAGAATGAGGGACCATAGGGAGTCCTGTACAACATAATACCACAGCATGTAGGAGGCAGAGAGACAACAAGAGAGCAAGCCATATGTCTGGAACTGAAACATCAAGGCATTTGGCTATATTGACTTAATCAGGCTCTCTGCTTGCATCTAGCTTTAAATGAGAGGGGGAAAAAGAGGGGCTGGCTACTGGTTACGGAATAGTACTAAGACCTCCTTGGGCCACTTCGATGGAGCTTTCATGGTTGCGCTACAGGACTGAACACCTCATTAAACACCATGTTAATGAGACAGACTTCTATGAGGGGAATGAGAAGTAAAGGCTAACAGAGAGAGTTTGTGAGGCTTTTGAAGTTTGCTCCAAAATCCATTACTAATGCTCTGGGAAAAAAACACTGGAAAAGATCATGTTTAGAGAAACTCGCTTAAACATTTAAAAGGCAGAGTTATGTTTTCATTGGCCTTAATTAAGTGCCATACCATGCCTGCGACTCCAGTAATAAATTGACCACTGTAGCACATTAAGGAGTGGTACATCTTCAATATGAAGAAACAAACACATAGCTACAGAGCTAGAAATCATAAAACACATAGGCACATGTTGATGTCTGAATTAACTTAACTGAATGAAATAGGTTGTTTCTGATCTAAGCAGTGAATAATCTTTTGCAAAAATGTAATAACTTTTCGCTGACCATCACCAAGACCTCTTATTTTTTAGCTCCTCCCTTCAAACCAAATGCCATTATGAAACCGCTTTTCACAATCAAATAAATTTCATATGGATAATATCGAGTCATGCCCTTATTTAAAACAATATGTATTCTGAACAGTGCTATACAAACTGAATTTACTTGACATTTTTTTATTCTTGTTAAATATATCCAGTTTCAATCTGAAAAATGTCCCATTACAGAAGTAAAATGGGTTGCGAACACTATTTCATGTATATTCCATGACTGAGTATAAACACAAATTGGAATCATGGTGTGGATTATGAGCGAGAGGATTATTAATTATAATAAGATAATATGAGACAGAGTTGATGATAGGCCGCACTTTAGTGTGTGGCATTAATGTTTGATAGAAGCATATGCAATATGGGAAGGAGGAAGTACACTTAAAAAATTATGATGGTGCACATTGAGTGCTAATACTTTACACAAACTGGTGTATAAAGGAGATTAGATTGTACCAGTACGAAGAGATTATACTGGTTTCAAGGGATTACAGAGAGTGGATTTATGAAAGAGTATGCTACACAGCTGTATGTGTCATAGCCAGCTTTGCTAAGATGCTCAATGACTGTGAGTGAGAAAGACCCAAATCCTACATTTAAATCCAACTAGGACAATAGAGGCCTCCCTCTGCATTTTACAAATAAATACCAAGTAAACTGCATGATATTTGTTGTAACGATGTAAAGGTCCATTGTACGGAGCTCACTCAGGGATCAAGGGCAGGGGAGGAAATTCAGATCTGCCATTACAAAAAAAAAAAAAAAAAGGATTTTGATTCTTGTTAGCTTAAACCTTAGAAAGCTCTCTGTGCATTTCAAAAGAATTTGAGCATGGTACTGTAGGCCGCTTTTGTTTCCCACACAAACCAAAACCTTTGCTGAGGACGCAGGAACTAAGTCCAAAAGACGGGGTTTCCTCTTTGCCTGGTTCAGAGGGAGGACAACCACTTTTAGCAGAGGCTCCCTTGGTGTAGTTTAGCAATGTAAATCCATGCATGGGAGTCTTTATCCAGGATAAAGTCTGAGACATCCGCCACACCAGCACAATGAGGAGACACTGTACTGAAGATGAACCTTAGCAGGGTAATGTCACCTGAGCCTCTTCCTCTAATTCTAACCAGACAGAATGGTATTACGAAAGTCTCTTTATGCTTGACAAAAGATAAAAGGTTCCAATCCAAAGGGTGACAGACAGCACAATGATGCAGCTAGCAATAATTGATACCTGGTCAGTATTCATCAGATGAAAGTCAGTGTTTGAAAATAATTCTCTAAAGCTCTTTTTTACTCTCACAAAACAGAAAAAAATCCACGATAAATATGGCCAGTATTTAATATTAAAACATTTTTAAATTTTCAAGAACTGTTTAATGTTTAATTCACATCATGCATTAAAATAGAGATGTGGCTTAGTGGGTAGTGGTGAATGGGTAGTGATGAATACTCTTATTCTTTCAATAATTCAACCTCCCAATTAGACTTTGGAAAAGTTTAAATTTAGATGAATTGGTGCAATTTTAATGCATTCCTGTCTTTATACTGTGGAAGGCTTTGTTTGGAAAATATTAATAAAGCATTATATTGCTACATATTGTTTTGTTTTCCTTCCTAAGATGGAAATAAATGCATTTTGACAGGAAAAGAAGTATATATGGTGTCAAATTTCAGCATTTTCATAATCTGCAATTAATCACGATTAACTAAAAAAAAAAAAAAAATGTGATTAATCACGATTTTACATTTTAATCAACTGACAGCCCTAAAAATGACACAAATACAAATTTTAATTATTGAATTAATTGCTGAAGTTGAAGGATGGTTTTCTATAGCAATACCCATACACAGCTAATTGTACTGTCTTGAGTGGATTTGGTAAAGAAACGTACACGACAGCTCGTAAAGTCAATCATTTCAGAACTTAAATGATCTTCGTATTAACGATGGATGTCACAAGACTGATTGTGAAGTAACATACTTTTTCAAAAGATTAATTTTAAGGAAAAAGCATGGGGTTTGTCAGTTCAGAGTACAACGTCCCTCATTGGCTGAGCTGTCTTTTATCCATAGAGTGGATGCAGGTATCTTAATTAATGAGTAATGACATTACATACAGACATTATTAACAACATGCCCCTAATACATTGCATTGAAATGTTTGTTTGTTGCGTTTGGTATTCATAAGCCACAAGGTGACAGGATCAATACCTGCCCTCTATCAAACTTAGAGCCCTGTCAGTCTACTGGAACCCTCTGGAGAGAGGAATGGAGGTGAGAGAGATGGAAAGATGGAGGAGGAAAGCCACAGTGCTCAGCCAGACGTCTGGGATCGCGTGAGAGGTCGGGAGAGAAAGCACGCGATGGAATCTCTTGCCTGAAGTGCAGCCACTTGCATGCTTTCTAACACACACGCACACATTTTTACCCACTGCACGGCAAGGACAAGTTGCGTTGGTTTACGG
Organism: Myxocyprinus asiaticus; assembly: GCF_019703515.2. Classification (NCBI taxonomy): domain Eukaryota; kingdom Metazoa; phylum Chordata; class Actinopteri; order Cypriniformes; family Catostomidae; genus Myxocyprinus; species Myxocyprinus asiaticus. The sequence continues at coordinate 22,484,208 of NC_059352.1, forward strand.
TGCAGCCTGTCAGGAGCAGTGGCTCAGCCTGTCACTTTAGCATGAAGGTTGCCGCTCTGGGAACTCTCCTCCCAGTCCAATGAGTCCTGATGGTCATGAACCCCTCCCATCCCTGCTGTAGAGAGGTGTCATACATGCACGCAAGCTGTGGTAAAAGACAGACGCTTCAGTGAAGCAGCAAATGTATATGCTTTATCTACAATGAGGACGATGTCAGGAAAAGTACAGAGATGGCGTCTCTCTAATGCAGACCTCTCAGGAGACAAGACTATAGAAAGAGCATGGTATTGTTATGTACAGTTCAAAAATACTCAAATCAAAATTCTGTCATTATTTACACACCCTTATTTGGTTCTGTATAACTTTTTTTCTCTCCGTAAAACACAAAAAGAGAAATTATTAAATTTACTGGCTGCCTTTTTTAAGCTCCAGTCCCCATTCATTGTAATTGCATAGATTAGAACAACCAGTACATACTTTTTTCTTTTTTTTTTCTTTTCTCCCTTTTTCTCCCCAATTTGGAATGCCCAGTTCCCAATGCGCTCTAAGTCCTCGTGGTGGTGTAATAATTCGACTCAATCAGGGTGGCGGAGGATGAATCTCAGTTGCCTCTGCATCTGAGACGTCAATCTGTGCATCTTATCACATGGCTTGTTGAGCACTTTACCGCAGAGACCTAGCGCGTGTGGAGGCTTCACGCTATTCTCCACGGCATCCATGCACAACTCACCACACGCCCCACCGAGAGCGAGAACCACACTATAGTGACCACGAGGAGGTTAACCCAATGTGACTCTACCCACCCTAGCAATCGGGCCAATTGGTTGCTTAGGAAGCCTGACTGGAGTCACTCAGCACACCCTGGATTCGAACTGGCGACTCCAAGTGTGGTAGTCAGCGTCTTTACTTGCTGAGCTTCCCAGGCCCCCCTCACAACCAGTACATTCTTGAAAAATGTTCCTGTTTTGTTCCACGGAAGAAAGAAGTCATTCGGGTTTGGAATTACATAAGGGCTAGTAAATGATGACAAAATGTTACAAAATAACCATATTCCTTTAACCCCTTTTATTTATAAATAAATGCTTTCTCTACAAATCACTTTCTTTGACTCATCAATTGAATGAAAATTAGAACGCGAAAGCTATCAAATATGCCCCCGTGACAACATGATCACACAGGAAGTTGGCATGTTGCTTCCTAGAGTTGCAATACCCTAGGATCAACCACATTATGCCAACTCACTGTCAGCTCTAGTGTGTTTTCCTTCCCTTGTAATGTGACTAGAAGCATGCTTCTTTATCAGTGTGGGAGACCCTGATTCAGATCCTGCATTGAAACCACGGAGTAATTGCGTTCCCATAATCAGTGACGAGTGCGATTCAGAGGTAGCATTTTTCCCTCTAACATTACATTTTTACTCCACTGATGCTTAGGTTTAGGTTTGGGGGTTGGGTTGGGGGGTTCAGTGTATAAAATATGCATTCCTCTTCACTGTACTTGCTTCACTCGCTTTTGGCACCCCTCTGTGTACATTCAACCAAGAAAATGGAGCTCACATGCGCACATACGCCCATCAACCTTTTTCGTAACTGGGTGTAGTGTTTTGAATTTTGGTAAACACAGACCGATTTTAGTAAAAGTCAACCTGCTGTTTACGTCTAAGTGTACATTACTGCTAAGCCTTGTCTAGACAGACAATCTAATGGTTGACCCATGTGTTGCTGTGAAGCAGCTTTGCATAAATTGCATGACAAAAAAATCATTCTGCATCATACTTTTGCATCTGTTGCATTTATAGGATGAAAGACATTGGCACATACTCATACAAGACATAATTTCATTGCTTATGTACAATACATCATATACTCTAGTCTAGCTTTGAGACATTCATATTTTAATATGTTAGGATGTGCATCTCTGCCATTGTTCAGAGAGTTGGATATGTGATTTCCAAGCCTTTGTGGAAACCTTTTTTTTTTTCATTGAAAAAATACTGACTTGGAAAAAGAGAGTATGGTAAGATTGAAAGAGTTGGCAACTTTCTTTCAAAGCTAGTCCTCCTCATTCTGGGACAAAGTCAGTTAACCTGCCACTATTATCCACAATCCACATTAGTAGAATCATTTAAAGGTAAGGAGTTTTGTTAAGCGACTATCCTTGCTTTGTAGTCATAAACATTTATAAGGGCCATAAAGTATATCTGCTCCACTCTTGTGTAAACGCATCTTAACACTAAAACCCTGGGTAATCCAAAGCCTATAAAAAAGAAAAAGATAAAAAGTACTTCAGAACCTACAAAAATCCAGAGGCCTTTTTCATTGATCTAAAGACTCTTGACCTGACTTGGTTAAAAAAAAAAAAGTGGTGTAGTATAAAGAGGTCAGTATTAGCCAGATTTCTCTTTGATCGCCACAGTCAGCATTAGTCTGCAATATTTTATACTCTGTTGTCCCGTGGGCACTTCAAAGATACGTTAAACACGAAGCATTTACCCTGAAGGCAGAGGGTCATTTGAGGATAATCAGATTAATTTCAAGACCAAGACCATTCTAGTGGCACCGTCGGGATTATGTGTTTGAGAGAGTGCAAAACAAAGACTGAAACAGGGCTTTTGTGTCTTCATAAGCCATGCATTTAGGTTTGTGTTTGGTTAAGATAGGTTGAAAAGAGAGAATTCCAGGATCACAAGCTGAAATGTGTGGATCTTTTTTTTTTTTCTTTTTTTTTTTTTTTGCATTCATGGCAAAAGTGCTCTCTCACTCCCTTTCTATAGCTCACTCTCAATCCTATCACCTCTCACCCATGCACATTGATCCACCAATCTCCAAGTCCGAACCCATCATTTAATTCAGTGGTTCTCAAACCTGTCCTGGAGGCCCCTCAACAGTACACATTTTGGCTGCCTCCTCAATCAAACACCCCTGATTCAACTCATCAGCTCGTTAGTGGAGACTCCAAGACTTAAATAGGGTATGTCAGAAAAGGGCGACATGCAAAACGTGCAGTGCTGGGAGGCCTCCAGGACCGGTTTGAGAACCACTGATTTAATTGACCAGGGCTGGCCCTGGGTAATACTCTCAAGGTATTAAAAGAGTATCAAACTGTGAGCCTCTTATTGTCTTTGCATATCCAAACCAAAAAGACAGAGGTAGAAGTAAAGATCATTAGAGTAGTTAAGTTGGCTTCCACCATTAACAGTTGGATCTCGATGGATTAACATTATCGTTCATTGTGAATGAATGGAATTAAGTTATTTGCCATCTTAGAGATCTTCTGTTATAGAACATGTCAGCCAGCTTTGGTAAGGTAAGCCCATTTGACTTAAGGTTGCCTATGGATTGGGTAGTAAGAAGGGACATTGCTAATTGTATAAGGAGGACTTCTTCAACTCCTTTGCTAATAACAGGAAAATTTCATATTTATCCTTAACACAATGCCCTTAGTTCTTTTGTCTCTTAAAATTAAAAACCTAAATCTAAATGTACATTTTACAGACACTTTGTTCCTAAGTGATGCTTCTATCAAAACACAAATATCATATTTCAATTGCCAGTACAGGTAGCTGAGAGTTGCATACTTAGTTAGACCTCAAAAGCCAAGGTCAACACCATGAAACAAGATTCAACAATATATGGGATTAAAAAAGCAGTACATTTTTTTTTTTTTTTAAACAATTTATATGACGAGGTCTTAAACACATTTACATCCAACTCTCTTTATAATATTTATCTTCATTTAGGTGCAGTCATGCAAGCTTGGGTGACCTAAGCAACGTTATCCACAAGTAAACAAACAAGCCAGATATACTGTATGTGGGCAGATCCATTGAAAGAAGCCTGGCACACAACTGGCACTGGAGCTGCATGTTTCTTTAAGTATACAGTACAAGTAGCACCACATGCTATTCCTGTAGCACTCGCTGTGAATGCTGCAAGATGTCATTAAGGGTGCAGTCTGGGAAAGTGTTGGTGGAGCAGTGGCCCCAGGACTGGATAGGTTGAGGGGATTTTTGTCTTCATTTCTAACTTCCGACCAGCCTTACCCTGACGAGACATCCTGAATACTAACAGTGTTGTGAAAGGAAGGCAAAACTTAAAAGAGAGAACAGGCACATTGTTTTTCCTTATTTTAAGCATAAATCTAACAAAATGTTATGTTTATAAAAAAAAAAAAAAAAAAGGCCAATGTGGTAAGAAATTATTTAAGCATATATTCCCTAAAAAGTCTTATTATCTTACAAATGTTTGCTTTTAAGGTTTATCTGGTAACACTTTACTGTATGGTTCCCTTTGCTAACATAAGTTAACAACATTAGTTAACATGAAATAACAATGAACAAAACTTTTACAGCCTTTACTAATCTTGGTTAATGCTAGTTACAACCTATAGCCTACTAATACATTTTTTAAATCAAAAATGTTATTAGTTATCATTAGTTAATGCACTATGAACTAACATGAACTAACAATGAACAATTTTTTTTATTTTATTTTTTTTTATTAACTAACATAAACTAAGTTTAATAAATGCTGTAAAAATATATTTTGTTCATTGTTTGTTCATGTTACTTAATCCATTAACTAATGTTAACGAATGGAACCTTATTGTGAAGTGTTACCGTTCATCTTATCAAATGTATCTTGTTTCAAGGATATTTAAATCTTTTAAAATAAAATAGAAATACTGAATAAAAATGCTTTTTTGCAGAGTTTGCTTTTTTTCTTTAACCAGTTGTTGCAGTTCTGTGGCTAGGTAATTGCTAAATGTTTACAGTAATGAACTAGCATTTGTCGCTCTCCTTAAAATGAACTTAGTAAGGCTTTACAATAAAAAAGTAACACGATATTTTAAGAAAATGTAATTAATCATCTACTTTGCCTAATGTTCCCAAGCTCAAAGTACAGTTAAAATGTTTGCAAAATAAAGAGTAAATAAAGAGGAGCATGAAAATGTTTTTGGTTAGGTTGCGTGCGATGTCAAGGACTGGTGGCTTCTTGGGAGTGCATTCTTCTCTGAAAGCATCATTAGCCAAAATGAGTGGGGACAGTGAGGCGCATTCTATCAATAAAGTACCAGAGACAAGGGGCAGACTGCCAAAGCCTGCCCAAAGAGAGTGGCTGAACTGTGGGTGCAAGTAGTGGCTGGAGCCTGGCCGAGATCTGATTCCTGGGGGCTTCGCCTGGGAAAAAAACCTGGAGGCTTTTTCTGCTTCAGATTTCCTTGCTTCCCTCTTCTGCCGGTATGATTCAAACCTTACATGTACAAGCAGAATCAACCAAGATCTATGTTTATACCACCCCTTTGCAAACCACAGTTTGGTTTTTACCCAGTGCATGTGCTGAAAAGTTACAAAAAACAGCATAGCATGTGGATGACAACAAAACAAAATAGACATACTGTAGAAGGAGCAGAGTGAAGGTCTGATGAGGACTTAGTGAAAGACGTTCTCCTGGAATTTAGAAGCTGCTGGCAGACAGCTGATTGCTGTTCAAGCAGCGTGAGAGAGCAGCTTTGATGACAGACCACAGAGTAAATTTCCATTAAACTGAAAGCAAACTCAGCTACAGCCACTGCAAAGCCAACCACAGAAGTCTCTCAAAGTTCCAAAAAGTGTCTAAAAAAATCAAAGCACAGATGGTACACACAAAATGATGCAGCTGTAGTTGGTCTTCCATTTTTTTATCCCCCAGATTTCTTTTTCCAACCAAAAAATCAGTACAGTTTCATTGTGCAGTATGTGAATGAATTACATGTCCATTTACAGGCACATTATCCTCATGCCATTGCCTACTCACAGTTTATTCACACTGCTTTGTAGTGTTGGATTCGAGTCCACCCTAGTAAAGTCTGAGTCAAGACCAAGTCTTTAACCAATTGAGTTGAAGTCCAAAAGGAGCAGAGTCGGACTCAAGCTGTAGTCCATAACAGCTGAGTCTGAGTCCAATACAATACTAAGCCATAACATATCAGTATTTTAAATCCTTCACAACTGAGTCAAAACAATGTGTCAAGAGTCCATTCAAATACTCTACTGCTTTGCATGTCAAAATAAGTTAAAGACCCCGTGACCCCATAAAATTAGAGTTTTGTGGCTTTTAGTAGGCTAGCTAGTTGGCTTGAGGTCAGCTATATGCTAGTATACTCCTAAACGTTGATACAATAGAGCACAACAGTCTGGTTCCAGAAGTAAAAATGCCATTCACTTTTTCCAAAGAGGAATATCTTTTCAACAATACAAACTATTCAAACCTTTAAAGACAGACATACTGTAAACTCAGAGGTTGTTCATTGATTGTATTTGCCTTTGTTGAAGCCATATGTCCATGTTATTTCAAATTCGTTTTTAAAAATCCCGTTTAATAGCGAAATTCCTGGTGAAAAACTACACTACCCATGGTCCAGCCGAGACAGATCTACCAATCAGAGAAACGTGACCAATAAAGGTCGAGTTGGTCTCCCTACACCCTCAAACTACATATATGTAGCAGTTAACTTAAAATATATAGTTTCTGTAGTTATAATCAACAACACAAAAGCAACAGTTTTATATATTTCCGTGGTTTTCTATTTGATTACATCATTCGCAATGCTTCATGGGATTGTAGTTCGTATCCTCATGAAAGATAGTAAGAACACAGTCTTTCAACTTTGTCTTTTTGTCCGATTTTAAAATATTGTTTGCTTTAAATTGGTTTGTAATGTTGTGATTCACCTCGAAGATGGTTGGTTTGGTTCATGGCTTACAACATTTTTATGAAGTATTTTATGAAAAGTCTATGGAAAAATAATAAATGGGAAAAATACTTCTGGAACCCAGACGGCTGAAAATGTAGGCAGGTACTGTTGCACTCTATTCACTTTTGTAGCCTTTACCCACTGGCAAAATGAGCCAAAAATGTGGATGACTCATCTTGCACTACACAATTTTTAGTCCAATCAAATGCTCTGTACAATGAGAATGTCCCTCCCTGCAGTCAACCACCAAATTATGGTTCATAATTGTGATTTGTAACAACAGCATACAGTATTTGCTATTGAGAGACAGCCCTGCGAGATGTGCTGGCCAAACTTCCTGTTTCAATAGGGAACATGACCGAAAACAGCCCTTGTAAAGGAGTTCCTGAGGTCTTTAAGGCTTTCTTTCTATATCTCACCAGTGTTTATATTATTTTGACCGAACTGTCTTATTTTTATGCAGTTACTACCAGCAATCTCTTTAAAATGTTCAAAGGAGACATTGAAAGCAAAAAAACGTTTATAAATACTTTACAATTTATTGTCAAAGTGTTTGTTGAACTCATCGCTATTAAGCAAATACACATTCACAGTACTCTTGCTTAAAGGCAGATATTTTGACATGCACACACAGACAGACACTACATACTCTAGTCTGGAAATTGTGCACAGAGCTACAAGAACAAAGTTTATAATCAGTTATGTACAGCTGCTTGGCAGCACAGTAGACGGAGAAGAGAGACCATATTTTTCCATGCTTATATAACTCGCTGGAGAATGGGGGAGGAGAGGGAGGTAATTGAGACTTTGCTGAAAGTTAGCTCAGACTCTGAAACTGAGGAAAAGTGGAGCAAAGAGATGGCGTGAGAATCTGCTGAGGAAGGCAGCCCGAGTCTGAGATCTGCCTGAGGGCCATCTCATTCGGTCTTTTCCTCTATCCCTCTCTTTCTACCATTCGTCTGCTCCTGAGGGTCAGGACCATCACAATCCTCATGGAGGAGGCCCTGCTCTCATTATAAAGTCTGGGACTGTATTTTTTAATGTGTTTTTACCACACTAGTGAAGCCCTAAAAATAGTGCTTGCAATTTAATTTGATTTAATTGGATTAGAATTCTTCAGCTCAAGGGCACTGGACATCAAAACTATAGTAACAGATAATGAACAAGCTATTGAACAGTTCTGTTTCTGTTGCTATAGCAGCCCTGCATCTGTAATTATCTGAGACAAAATCTAATGGTTTGGATATGGACACATGATTGGGTAAGCCATGTTTGAAGCATTGTAAAATTACAATAAATGCACACCTGCACATTCTATTATAATGTGCCAAGTTGCAATGTTGCTCGGCAACTGCAGTTATGGTTAATTACTATTAATTGCAGGAAGAATTGTTTATTCAGCTAAAAATTCATAATAAATGTAACTGTTTATTTATTGCCATTGCAGCTGTTTTTTTTTTTTTTTTAAAAAAGCAATAAGTCACTCACATCTGTGTTACAGTGATATTACCACAAGGAATGGGTTCAATACAAGTTAAGCTCAATTGACAGCATTTGTGGCATAATGTTGATTACCACAAAAAAATAAAAAAAATAATTAAAAAAAATTGACTCGATTTTTGCAGGTTTTGAAGGCATAATTGTGAAGGTTTTATAAAATTTATAAAAGCAGTTACATTAATTCTTCTGTTAAAACCATGTATTATTTTAGCTGTAAAGTCGTTTAAATCATTGTTTTTATGGTTGTTTTAGGGCTTATGGTGTTGTGTTGTCATGGCAACCAGGTTGTAAAACTGAAGATTTGAAGAATTCAACTTTACATAGAAAATGTTAGAAGCCATTTTTCCCACACTAAAATCATGCTACAATCTATTGAGAAAGCTATTAATGTGGGTATTAACACATATTGTGGCTATACTTTTGAAAGGGAGTTTAAGGCACTCTGTTTGCATCGAACAAAAGAACACCTCTTACTCAATGTAAAATCACTAATGCACAGCCCCTCATGGCTTATTACTTTATAAAAAAAAAAAAAAAAAATGTCTATAAAAAAATAAATTAAAAAAACATATACATTATATATATATATATATATATATATATATATATATATATATATATATATATATATATATATATATATATCACAAACAACTCTCAGTGCAGATGATCTCAAAATGACGACACACAAATATCAATTGTCATCAAAACATGATGTCTCAAAACTTAAATAAATTATATATGCTGCAGGGAAGACAAACTTTGTCTTGAACCCTGTGGTTATCTAAAAGGGCATATCATTGTATACTTGACAAATCCTCCCTGGGGTTCTTCATTTTGATCATTATCAGGTAATGTCATTGGTGTAATTGCCACTCATTAGATCACAGTAACTTTTTAACTCTCAGCCGACACAAACTTTAATCTTTTAAACTTTAACACATTCCTACAGTTGTGGCTGGGAGGACTGGGACCTTGTGGTGAGGGGGGTTATCACAATTAACACCGTAATCAGTTTCTCTTCCACCATGTTATAATTTCAGTAATTATTTGAAGCTAATCAGGACTTCTTTTAATTAATCATATATCAACATGTGTCTCTCCATCAATTCATGTAAATAAGCAACCTTGTAAAGAGCACCCAATTTCATTTGCTGCTTTAAAATACATTTTTCTTTTTGGCTCCTCAGGACTTGTAGCATTGAGGTAAGCGAGGGACACCAAAGCCTAAAGCCTTCCATGTCCTCGTGTAACCCTATAGATAGAATTATTTTAACAGACTGGATTATTATGTGAGTTCTCTGGCTAATAACTGGTTCACCCTAATCTATAACTCAAAAAATAAATTAAATTTCAGTATTATTAAAGATGGGTGTAGTACTGTATTGAATTTAATTATTTATTCACTAATAAGCAGATGAGAGAAAGAAGAGAGATAGATCAAGAGACAGAGGGTTTTTATAGCACTGTTTGAAGAGGACTAGTTTTCCAAACAATGTTTGAGTTGCAGTTAAGTCCTATTACAGTATAATCATGTATAAAACACAAAAATGTACTGATTTGGATGGGACTGACATCTCTGTAATTTTTTCAGGATGTGGATGTTACGGACTGCCATGTGTTCTGCATGCCTGCATGTCAAAGCCTATTTGAAATAAACATGACTTATGTATGTGGTTTATTACATAATCTATATAATATAATATAAATATATACATCACATAAAATTAAGTAAAAATTTTGTTTATATATTAAACACTATATTTTTATAGTGTTTAATATATATATATATATATATATATATATATATATATATATATATATATATATTTTTTTTTTTTTTTTTTTTTACAACAGATGGGATGCCATCAGTATTGGAACCATCAATTGTTATTCTACCTAGAAAGTTGGCGAAAAGGTCTGAAACTATGAATATGGTGCAATGCGCCATAAAACAAGAAATTTAGCTTTAAGTCGAAAGTTCAGTAAATGTAGAGACAGTTGTGCTACTTTTGTGTGTGGTATTTCAGCGCAAATACCTGCATCTTATTCACTAACCACCCGCAAACACGTTTAGCGGGCACAATCAGCGTTGAAATTGCGCTGCATTTTCAAGTCATTGTCATTGTTTTTGTGCAAACACGCCTCATTTCTATGTAAATTAGGCTCAATTAGGGATGTCATAAATTATTGATATATCGATTATTGATCAGCACATTATTTTATCGACATATTTTTGAGACATCGATATTTTAAAATTAGCCGACATTTAAATTAGAAGTCCAATTTGCATACTTTCCAATTCACTCAATTAGCCTCTGTTTAACAGTCTGGCGTAATAGCATTGTGAGACTTCAAGAGGGCAATATAACATGTATCTCTCTCTCACACACACACAACGAGCTGATGCCGGAGATAGCAGTCCAAAGTAACAAAGGTTTATGTACTTTTTCAAGAATGAACAAAGTGATGTTGATTTTACAAGTTAGTTTATGAAACTGGTGAAACTTTGCAAACTGAACAATTAGAAATGGCAGCGTTTATTATGCAATTTCTCTGTATGTAGCATTGAAAACTGTAGGTCAGATTTGCTCAATAGGCGGCCCGCGAGACAAATATTTGGCCCGTGCTAAAGGCCTGTTCACAACAAATCTGTGATGATTTTGCGAGACAAACTTCAGACGAAAGTCCTATACACACAGAGTCCGTAAAAAAATAAAAATGCAAAGTACAGTAGGCGGCGCTGTTGATGTTCTACAAACATTTATACCAGTATTCTGCCCTGCTCAGGCTAGCTGTCAGTGCTTTAAAATGCTGTTAAAGCATTTATTTACCTAATTTGGCATGACTGTTTCTTTCCACAGTGTTGATGCATTTTAAGGAGTATACAATCTGTTTTTATGCGAGTGAGATGAGTAAAGAGCGCTGTTGCATAAATATACGTCCTATTTATATTTGCACGTGTATTTTGCTATGAATATATTCCAAACAGACTCCTGAAGCCAACTACTCTTCAATGCTTGGAGAATATAACACAAGGTACCGTGATACAAATACATGTGGAATAGTGCACTTAAAGAATAACATTGTACAGAAAAAAATATGATGCATTGCCTAATATTAAAAATAATTTGTAAGGAAACATTGGCTCACAGTCTTTTCTTTATTGAAATTACTGCAATACTTTGTTATATTATCCTTAAGAACAATAACAACATTAATGCTAATAGGTCTAATAATTGAATCAGCAATTAGGGAAAGTGCAGGGAGTAGATCCCGTTTGGAGATGAGCAGGCACAGTTGACTCGCATGGAGGACATGGAGATCCAGATTGTTCATTAAAGTTTTTTTTTTGTTTTTTTTTCAGCAGGCAAAGTTGTGTAGTTTTGTGTATCTGCATACAAATAAAATGTTCATAATTGTTTGAATAAATAAAACAGGTTACTAATACTGAGAAAAAGAACCAAGAACAAAATCAGAATATTTATGCAAGATTCTTTTAATAATAAAAACAACAATAGTAATAATAATAACACTAATAATAGCAGCAGTATAAACACTTTGTCATTACATTGAGGGCCGTAGCCCTTGACTTTGTATTGTTGACAGAATTTGGCCCTTGGTGAAAACTAATTGGGGAACACTGCTGTAGGTGTTTCATTCAAGCGGTGAAACCACAAAACAACGTACTTTAACTGAAAATAGCTCTATGAAAGATACGTTCACAATAGTTCTTCCAGTTATGGCTAAGAGTAAATAATCTTTCACCTCTGATAATGATTTGGGTTGAATTTAATGGAAAACTATGCGGCATGCACTCCGTGGCACTTCAGAATGTTGACACTGAGCGTTGGCGGTGTGTGCGTATGTTTTGTATAAAATTAATAATTGTTTTGAATTTTAGAATGCGGCATGTCATCCACCAGACACATCTGGTGTGTGACACACTTTAATTTACCCTGCCGCTCACACTTTACCAAAGTTGTCTTAAGAAATATGTCTGAAGAGACAAAGACTATTGTGCAACGAGCAGCCCTATTTATACCTTAAAAATATAATATATAGAAATATATCGATAATTATTGGGAAAATCTTCTGATAATCGATGCATGAAAAAGGCATCGATCCCAAGCCTAGACTCATTAGATTGTGCTTCATTCACAAAACTCACTTTTCATTCACTTTGCCCTGCGCTATTACCTGCATATTAAAAATGTATTTTATTTAACTGATCATTTCAGCAGTAATTAATCAATTACTCATCAAATGATGTTGAAGAGCGTTATAACCTATATTCAGAAGCGCAGCGTCGTCAAGCGCTCATTCTGCATGTTTAAGAGATGATCCAGGTGTCTGGATCAAAGTGATGCTGTTCAGCCCCGGCAGAGTGGGTCAAATGCGGTGGTCTGAGACATCCTTGGCTATATTGCGCTCAGAATCGGACAGCAAGATCAGAACTGTGCATGCAAATTGCATTCAGCAGCAATTTTGTGGGTGCATTTTCCTTTAGTGAATCGGGTGCTAAACAAGCGCAGTCAGCATGTGCAAAAAACTGCCGCTTTTAGCGGCCGCTATTCATTTGTTGAGCCTCATGTATTCAGATAGAAGACAGAGGCAGGCCTAACAGTCGTAAAAGCCTGACTGAGGCCCACAGTCATAAATCTTACTGATAAAAACTGCGCCAAAATCAAACAAAGGGAGTCCAAAACAGACTACAAATCCCATGAAGCCTTTCTCACTAAAGGATCGAACTCTCAACTCCTATTGGATGAGGCACACGACAGAACGCCCCTCAACCATGATGTCATCAGGAGTAGAAATACCTCTGAGATGCTTCCGGGATTTGCTTTCGGCAACTTTGCTCACCGTGTGAAGACACATCTCATCACTGCTCTCAGGTGTAGCCTCGTGGCACAAGGAAGTAACATCCAACTTGAAACTGTGGCCATACAATCTCCATCTTGCTGGACGAGTTGAGATTACTCTGTGTTCCACCAAACACTCTAATGGATCGAAGGAGACCGCCAAGCAAGCCGCATCTTCATCCGTTTGCCTGCAGAAGTGAAGAGAAAAGATTTCTCTTCCCTCTTCAATCAAGTCCATGTCGCTGATTTCTCCGCCAGCCTGCCGAGAATCAGCAGCCATACCGCCCACCGACAGAGTGAGGAAACGGTCTCCCGTCATCACCTGAGCCTCGAGGAACCGAGTCGGAGTTAAAGGACGGATGAACACACATTCGTCTGCATCCTCATACGATTCAAGTAAGAGGTTTACGTCTGGGCAGAGATAGAATATTATAGTGTGTTATTCTTGTGTATCAAGGTTATTGCTAGTACAGTTTACGGACCGCCGAGTCCACTCATTGCTGCTAATAATACTCAAGGTATTACTTTAATGTACTCTTATCACGAATGAGATCTGCTGTGTTGTAGTCCAACCACATTGGACTGTTGTGTATTTCCGCCATTGCGGGTGAGACCGGCACACTGAGTTTATCCATTAAAGAATCAAAGACCGCGGGACGGTTTACGAGCCGTCCACCACATCTCTGAATGATAAACTAACAGCTGCTTTCTCTCCCATGATCGCGAAACCGGCTTTGGTGCCGCCATTTATTCTCTCTCTCGTACTAACCACACATACACACGACCCCTCACAAACATTCTCGCACACACTTTTGGCTAGTAGATAACTTCGTGATAAAGCTCAGCTTTGTCCCTAAGTTATCATACAAGCAGAGACATGTGGTAAACAGGCAGACACCATTAGCCGGCTTCTCTCTGCCCACATTCGCGGCCATATTCTCTGGCCGGAAATCTCGCGTGACGTACTCTCCACGAGAGTCACGTCCGCCATTTTGTGCGTCCCTCCTTACACACACACACACCCATTCTCTCTCTAACGCACACACACATCTTCCTCTCATGTGTTATAGGATTATTTTGGTTATATCTAATCATATCACTGTTTAGTTTGTAGTTGTAAGTCGGAAGTTTATTGACTGCATTGTATTGATTATTACTTGATATTACTGCATAAATAAACTTTGTTATATTTCAAAGAGAAGTGTTTTGGTTTGTTTTGCATACACCTGTGTCAAATGCTGACAGGGGATGTCAGTGCTCGGATTCAAGCCTTCATTGTTTCTTTTAGAAAATCAATATTCTTCGGATGTCGATTTTCCTAAAAGAACAATCTAATATTGAGACTGTTATACTATCTGGTTATTAGTCCCTGATTCCAGGGTGGTGCCCCGGCGATATTAATCCTCATTAATATTCTACTGATTTTTGATAATTGATAATTATCTTTGATGATTGTTGAATTTGAATGATCAATAAGCTAGTGTTCATTTTAATCAATGTTTCATCGATGTTAATAATTAATGATTATCTTTAATAATTGTTGATTTAAAGGATTAAAAAAAGCTAACATTGATTCTCATCAGTGTTCTATTGATTTTAATAATTAATAATTATATTTGATAATTATTAATTATTGCTAATAACCAAACCTGCTCTTGAACTTGGCACACTACATTTAATGGTACGCCGTGTGAGGTTTTAATGAGTTAGATTCTATTATTTAATTTAAATATTAATTAATAACTAAAGAAATAATTATTAATTATTTCTGATAGTAACACTGATCTAAACAACCAGTAGAACCTACACATTCTTAGTGAATCTGCCCCGGTATGTCACACTCACCAACACTCACTGAAAATGTTTTATTTGCTTTGGTATGTTGTAAAGAGTTTGTCTGGGAAAAACACAGACATGTTCCGATATGTATAGGAGTAAATTCACAAAAGACCGTCTGTGCAGTCTTACCCCATTTGGCACCCTAGGTGATACCCTCCAAAGATCTATGCACACTGTACAGTATATTTCACAGCAGGCACATTTATAGGCTTTCATCATTACTAGGGAGTCTGGGGCCCATCAAGTACACAAACTATTGTACTATGATGTTGTGGGGGGAGGGGGTTAAAATTATTTGTTTTATTTATTAATTTTGCAAAAACAGCACCAAAGCATTCATTTCTGGTGATTTTTGGAGCATGAATGGACTAAAAACATACCGTATTGTCACCTTTTCACATTACACAGCACAAGATGAAGTTTATCAAAGTTACCTTTCTCAAAAGCCTGCTGTGGCAGTATCATGGTACAGTGATGGTACAATATGGTAAAACCTTGGTATTTTTATTATATACAATAGACTTATATCATGGTATTTATATGGAAGGCTACTCCAAAGAACATGTCCAAAAAAACATGGCATTGGTTTGGTTTTGGTACTTTTAAGTGCTTTTATGTAATGTAAGTGTTTTGATACACTTTGATACACTTTTATTTTGAAAGTATCTTTACCTGCAGTAGACAGTTGTTCCCAGGCTGCACTCGCACATGATCTTCATCACTGGCAAACGAATAAATGCATCTGCAGGTTTTGTTTCAATGGATTGTAAGTAAATATTCACTTCATTCAGCGTTGTTTTTGTTTTCAGTCTTCTAAAGCATCCTGTTACTGTTTTACTGCGTGACAAAGAGCTTCAAATGATTCAGCCTGCACATTAGACAAATTCACCGAGAAGAATCGACGCAAAAGACTGATTAATTCACGCATCGAGCATCACTTCAATTTACGAGCCCCGCGCTCATGAGTCTATGGCCGTGTTCACAATGGCATACTATTCTCACAATTTTTTGCCAAACACAGGTATAACAGAAACAGTAAGAGTATTACAGTAGTAAAGCATTTAGTACATGGTCTATTTGTTCCATGGGGGGCACCACAACACGTCATCGGAACACACAGGGTGCATTTTGTTCAACACAGATTGAACACATACTTATTGGCTCGGTAGATCGGCGCCCCTGAAGCGATCCCACCCTAGGTGCTTGCCTATGTTGCCTAATGGGTTGACCTGCCCTGCATCTATGAAACACAAATTTTCAAACTAACCTCCACAAGGAAAACTAGTCTCATCCGAATAGGGCTGATGTTGGGAGATCAGAGTTCTTTTTGCCCGGCACCCCCGTTTTGTTGAATCTACAGATATCCTTGCACAGCATCATTGGTCATGAAAATAGCTCATAAATCTTTCCTGGAGAAAGTACTGACACATTTTTATTGATGCTTTATCACCAGGAGGCTCACTTTAGCCTTAAACTGTAACTGCAACTGTAATCAGATTGAATCTAACTCCTTCTTCCAGTCCTCTCACAAAGTCAAAACCTCGATAAAATGAACAAACCAAGCTACTCCAAACTTTCTTTTAATTATCTCTTTTATTTGTGTTTGGAATAGAAACAGAAAGGAATCAAGAAATCACACCGTTTTGTTTCATTCCATATCATTAGTTTTTAAAATAAAACAAGCCAAGGTTAAACCGACTGAAGACAAACCCAAGTATTTTTAATCTTCCAAGTATCTTCCTAATGCAACCAAATGCAACTTGGAAGTCCATTGGACAAATTCCTGTTGCATCAATAAAGGCCTTGCCAACCTAAAAGCCTTTGACCAAAATGATTATGTGCAGCCTTCTGTCATGGACCTCAGGACACAAGAGGTTTTCTCGCCATCTTGGCTTGACATCTGCTCTTGCTCGGTCAAGTCTGGATTGGAGGCTAAAACACTTGGACAACTTTAATTGTATTGAGCAGTTGTCAGAGGGAAAGCAGTTTATATTCTCACCTCAAGGTGTAATTCATACACAGTCCAATACAGTCCAATCTTGGATGTGGGGCACATGCACGGAGGCATATGGTGATGATCCACATGAACCTTTCATAAGGTCACTGATGATGATGGAAATTGTGACACTATGGGAAAAGCAGGCTTAAGTCTAGATGTGGTACACCTTGTATTACTGGGCAATTAAGCTGTTGGTAAGCTGTATGTTTGTGTTGTGAGTTTCAATTGAAGTAAGTCTAATTTTTTTTTATCTAAAATAATAATAAAATACAAACCAATATATTATTTTGATATATAGTTAATATTTTCTAATTAATGTCAGTTCTATGAACCCCCCAGTTTAATGTGTCAAAGGGACACCAAAATAACAGCACATGCCTCTTTACCTTCTTATATGATGTATGCGGTCAAAAAAATACTGAGCTGAAAAATCCATTCAAAATGAACAGTTCACCTTTGAGGGCTGAATCCTTATGGTTTCTTGGTAGAGCAGAAGTGATTGTTGACAGATTGCTGTCTCCAGTGTTTTTAGCACAATGTTGCAAGAAGCACATCTTTTATTTGATTTGACATGATATGCAGATAGGACCAATATAGTTCTGTACTGCAATAAATACATTTGCTGAATATTAAACAAAGGTTATGTGAAATATTATGGGAAGTATATCAGTCTGCACCAGCCATCAAGTGCACTAATGCAGAACTACAATAGTTCACCCATTGGATTCCATTCAACTCTAAAGACATAATCATCATTAATCTATGTCCCAACATTTAAATTATGAACTTATCATGACACGACATCCTAGAGCCTCTAATAATGGCTATTATTATCAATCAACATGTCTCCAACTTGAGGAATCAGGAAATTAACTAAAAAGTGGAAACATTGTCTTTAAGAGTTTAGCAGATCCTGATTGGCCTACAAGACCCAAGAAGCCCCTCTGGTCAGTAACCATCACATTCAGATAACTCATGACTCAGCTTCTGACACCTACCTGAATCAACCCTGTCCCCACAACAAACCATTGAAAGCCAGACGGAAGCCCTGATTGGATTGAGGGGGAGCCTCTTTCAATTTCTAGGTAATGAAATACAAACTCTTTAGCCCTGAGAGAATCCCGTTAGCCAACCATGCAGAATGCCCCTTTAACAGCCAATCAGATTAAGACCTTAGAGCAGGCCTAAGACCAGGCACCATGGAGCTCCAATGCTGCCTCGCTAATTCAATAAAAGAGCCTTGAGCTCTCGGATCTGTAGCAGGGTTTAGTCCTTTCCAACACTAACTGCATGAGGATTTGCATTACAATGTTGCAACCTAGGTCCAAAGAACTCCCCATTTCTTGTGGCCTCCAGATCGATGGTTCCATCATCATCTTTAAGACCTGAAATATGTATATGAATGCCTTCATGACTATTTTAAAATGTAAAGTACTAGATCTAGATCTATGTCGATATTGTGTATGTGAATGATATTGGAAGTTGAACAAATATTTTAGCAGGCTTGGGGAGTACTTCTAACAGAATTACGTAATAGCATTACTGTGCATAATCATAATATAAATACAATTTATTCTGTTTCTGCTCCATTAAAACAAATCAGATTACCAAAACATTTTATAAAATTTGGCATCTGCTCTTCACCTGCTCTCACTGAACATGAATTGTGACCTATTGTGGTGGGTAGAGATGTCATAAGTGGTACTTCGGTACCAAGTCGATACTAATATAAAAAAGATGTCTCGATACCAATGTTTATGCAATACCGATAGAACCGAGCACTGACTCAATTTGATACAAACATGCTGTCTGACTGACACAAGACTGCTTTCAAATGCTCAAACATGAACTTGACATATTTGGAACAAAAATAATGCACAATTTATCTAATTAAAACCTTGATAGGCCTAGTATGACTATTAAACCGCAAAGGATGCAATTTAATTAAATAAATATACTCTCTGCATATGCGGCACACTTTACAGTGAATGTGTGAAGCCACTCATATGCTAAAATTCTCGCATTAAGAGCATCACATGTGCTGTGTGTGTTGTAGTAGATGACAGAACAAAGTGCTTATTCACTGTGAAGCATGTAGTGCTTATATAATTAAATCACATCATTTTGTGCTTTAACAATCACACTGGTTGTGTCTAGAAGGGATCCATCTCTCCTCAATCTTGCGAGATTCTTACACTGAATTAATTTAAAGTCGCACAGCAACAAGGAGCCCTTGTAAAATATTTTAAATGATCTGTTTTGATGAACAATCAGTTTTGATGATCAATTCAAGCTCTAAAAGAAATATTTCACATAATATATTTATTAACTTTAGCTCTACGTCTGCTTTTTTCGGTCACGAGATATTGTTGGTCACTGGAGCAGTAACTCAATCAGCTCAATTGTTGAAGGTCTGACTGGGTGTTCAAGTGGTAACATATCTGCCCCTTGTATAAGAAACCCTGGGTTCTAATCCACTCAAATACAAATTTTCATTTTGATAAACAAAGATTGTATTCACACTTCAGTGGACGTATATCTTGAGTGGGGGCACATTTGTTTGCAATTTTATTTGCGATTCGACTGGAAAGGAGGGTGAACTGTGGAACAAAACAAAATCTCCACAAGATTTGTTTGACATTTTCCAGTTCTAAAAGAGATAAACGTCTTTAAACAGCAACTAGTTTTTTTCAACACAAACACTTTTTAATTCACAAATTACTATTAATGTCAATAATAGTATATTGTATAACTATATAATAGTATAATAGTATATAATTGATGAATAATCAATTAAGTCACAATAACAGAATCTAAGATTTAAAGAGCACCTATTGTGGTTTTTAAATGTGCCTAATTTTGTTTTAAATGTCTCATACAATTGATTTACATTCATCCAAGGTCAAAAAACACTTTCATTTGCTCATAATTAAAATTGCAGCATTACGTTTTTTTCCCAGTGTCAAAAAAGACCCATTCAATGATCCGTTCTAAAGGATTCATTCTAAACTCCTCCTTTCAGAGAGCCTACTCTGCTCTGATTGGTCAGATGTCCCAGTCTGTTGTGATTGGTCTACCGCTTAGTGTATTGTTTGAGGGCGGGTCAAAGCTGTTGGCAGGCAGCCAGTGAAGACCAGAGGTGGGTTTTTTGTTACCAAATTACATAGGTTAGTACAGGAAGTAAGTCTGGAATTACTAACGACTCGTTTCAGGTGTTTCTTTTGGGAGTCAATAACTCCATTTGTCGTGCACTTTGATTTTTGAAACTTTGCAGACTTTTGTACATTCACAAACAGCTATATAACACACTACATGAAAGGTAATATTTGAAAAAACATAATAGGTGCTCTTTAAATTAATATGTGCCTTAACATGAACTTATGTCAAAATTTTACTGTATCCAAGAAACATGGGATGCTATATGAGATTTCAAGAAGACAACAGAATTTCTTAATAATAATAATAATAATAATAATAATATAAGGCAGAGACTATTTGCAGTAAGTGTAAATATTCATTTTATGTATTAGTTAAGTAGTATTAAAGAAAAATATTAAGAATGGAAACAGGTAACAGGATGGGGAAAACTGTGTCAAAAGGGCCAAGCACCAGCATGAAAACCAGTGCACAACACTAAGATCTCACAGAGAAGGAACAGATCAAATTGTCCCTGTATGGATTTGAACCCATGACTATCCATTCCACAATTCAGTATGCTATCCACTGCACCACACAGCCACAATATTGCCACTCAACAAAGGGACATACCAAACTTAGAGGAATAACAGCCGAGCACAGATTTTACTATGATCAACTTTATATTCATGTAACTATTCAACAAAGATGCAAATCAACATTTGACAGTGGAAAAGCCCAACCTCCATTCAGTATGCAAAATACAAAACAGCACAACAGATATTATGATCGACTTTGTATTCATATAACTTTTCAACAGTGATCATATTCAGAATTTGATTGTGGAACAGCCCAGCAACCATTCATTAAGCACAATACAAAAACTAACCAGAAACACTTGCAGAGGTGAGGATTCAAACCCACAACATTTTGAACTATAAACCAGGGCTTTAACAAACTGAGCCACTCAGCTGACATATTAAAACAGCACACAAGTGTGGGTTATCTTTTAAAGTATAGGTGGCGCTATCTCCAAACTGCCTAAGTATCATCAGGACATGATGTTGATGATGCATACCAATTTTCTTTTAAATCTGACAATGTATTTAAAAGATATCACATTTTAAAATAAATTTCAATATGGTGGAGAGGCAGTATGGCCGATATGGAAAAAACTGGTATCATTGAAATCCGCATGAACCAAGGAATCCACAGAAACCAACCTCATGACTTAGGACATACGGTTAAAAAGTTACAGGAAAAAATAGTAATTTTTCACATCTTTTGACCCATAGGTGGCACTGTCACGAAACTCTGCAGGTGCCCTCAGACCATGGTCCTCATGAAGCATACCAAGTTTCGTTTAAATAGGACAAAGGGTTGCTGAAATACAGCCTCAAGTCCGTTTCATTAAATGTGTTTGCGTAATTTTTCAATAAAGTCGAAAAATCAAAATTTGGTATGATTTATTCTGTGCGGCTGAGTCTGGAGAATTATTTGAGCCATTGTTTAGGTAAATCAGACAAAGTTTGTGTCTCTAGGATAAATGGTTAAAAAGATACACACAAAAGAAAGGTACATTTTTGACATGGTGGTGGTGCTACAGAGTATGTCCTAAAGACCCCAAGGCTATTCATGACCACCCCTATCAGTGTGCCAGATTTCATCATTTTCCTATGTACGGTTCTATGGGCTGCCATAGACTCTCATTGGGGAGGAATAATAATAATAATAATAATAATAATAATAATAAATATAGCTGCAAGCAGCAGGACATACGGTTCAAAAGTTACGGGCAAAAATAGCATTTTTTTCACAATTCTTGACCCATAAGTGGCACTGTTGCGACCATAGTCCTCATGAGGCATTCCAAGTTTATTTTCGATAGGACACAGCGTTGCCAAGATACAGCATCAAATCCATTTTCACAGCCACCTCGTTAACTATGTGTTTGCATAACTTTTCAACCAAGTCAAATATCAATCTTTTGTATAATTCAAACTATGCGGCTTGGTCTGGATATTATTTTGAGCCATTTTGTGTGCAAATCAGGCAAAGTTTGAAGAAGCAGAAGTGCTTGGCCCCTAATAATACTAAAGAAAACAATAGGTGCCACAGCACCTTCGGTGCTTGGCCCCTAATAATGTTATAGTATTGATATTATTGAAGTTTCTAATGCTTTCCCTCATTAATACGCTGAGATGTGAGCAAAAAAGCACAGGCGAAAGCATCTTAACAGAATACACACGTGCGAGAAGTTGACGAGAGAGGGATCCCTTCTAGACATGACCAATCACACTGGGCAATTTAAACAACTGCTTATCTAGAGGTGTGAACAAACTGAAAAACCTTCATGTCAAAATAAATGGTTGATTCGACTTTCAACAGAAATATGTTAATACTGTATAGTAAAATGTAATATTCACAAAATTTATATTAATAGTAATAATCACAATAATAATTTTTAAGTAATATCTCACAAACAAGAGTTCTATTGTTGGCCTACTTAATAAAAGTTTTTATCAATGTTTTCATTTATACTGTGTTGCTCTGTTGTGCAGTCCTTTATTTGAAAATAAAATAAAATAAAAATAAGGGCAATGTTGTGTTTTAGATTATGCTGAAAGGATCTTTACAGGTGCACTTGAACCTGTTGTATGTTGAAAAGCAATTGTTCTATAAATGTATGAATTAATTTGATTAGACACCATTTTGATGCTGAAGTTTAATTAAACTTCAAAACATGGAATAAAAAAATAAAAAAAATAATTGAAAACACAAGATTTGGGAAAAAATGAAACATTTCATAGGGCCCTACTTGAAAAAAAAAAAACTTGAAGCAGTGTTTAGTTAATTGAAAAACACTTAAAGAAAACATGCAATTGTTTTAATTTACTATTAACATAGATATTTAACTTTTAAAATAGGCTGAAAAAGTCTGTTCAATAGCATGTTACCCAATTTTGCTGTGGAAATTGGTATCGAGAATCGTGTAATTTTACTGGTATTGGTGCAGACTACTGAAATTTTGGTGTCTTGACAATTCTAGTGGCAATTTACCTTTTCTGAGCAGCTTGTAAGGGCTTCCAAGCACTACACATCTGATGGACTCTCAGGACTGCCACTGATTTTACATGGACAAATTACTACCTACTGACTGTAAAGTGCTTAAACCACTGAGCACAAACCATCTTTATTTGTATATGTAAGTTCTCAAAAGTAATCAGATTAAGCAACTTTTATTTTGAGGTATTTGGATTACGTTACTCATTTATGAGGGTTTACTGTTGTTTAATATGGGTGATTTATGTGAATAGATATGCGTTTTTAAAGATGGATTCAGACTTTTTATTGTCAATATGGATTTTATTGATCAATATGGCAATAAATACAGTTTGATAAATTACAGATTATTCATTATATTAAAAGACTATGATCTGCACAGTTTGCTACAGTAAGTTACAGGGGGTTGTAGGCCCCACTTAAGAACACGGCTTACCTGTCAGAAAACTGCGGCAAAAGTAATATGATAAATATACCAAAGTTCAATGTGTAATTAAAATAACAAATAACCAGAATAAACTAATCTTAATATAGTTAATCAGCCTAACTGTAGGCTGTTTATGGTTGCCATGAAATGCATGCAATGCAATACATTATAGTGTTATCTAACTTAGGCATCTATTTGAAAAGGTGTTGGTTTTGTGCTTGGCATTTCTCTAGTGCATACCATTTGTTACTAAGTTGAGAGGACACTCTGCAAAAAAAGCATTAAAGCATGCTTGAGTGAGCATAAAAATAATGCACTGGCCCAAATCCACCCTATCTTCCAAGAACCTTTAGCATACACAATAAACAGAATGGGACTTTCTGAACTTCAGGCTGAATTGAACATGGCTGAGTGTGCTACAGCTGAATAATGGACAGGATATCCTTCTAGGCTTCTCATGAAGCAAAGCTTGCTGGGGATAATGTATCTCTGTTCTACCAGCAATAAGCCATTCAGTAAAGAGTATCATGTATCACATTAATGGGAAGAGCTGTAGGAGATGTCCGACCCCACAGGTAGAGCTTTTTATTGTCTGTGGTACTGAGCTCAACCACATCTGCATTGCTAAATCGGCACACTGCCTTCCAGGTCATTATGTTGAACCCACGTTAGATGAGAAGAGGCCCTGTCAAGAATTATCTTACAGTATTACATAATCTCAACATACACAATGACATTAGTAGAACATATTCCTTCCTTTTAATATTTTCAGAGATCATACAGTTGGGCAGAACTGTGTGAAATATACAGTGGTGTTCAAAAGAATCTATGTTCTATTTTGCATTTTTCTAATTTAATACAGTTTTATTTTCATTACAAATTATTATAAGCACAGCAATTTGAGAAAAGTTATGTTGAAAAATGAACTTGAATTCCAGAATTTCATAGTATTTGGTATGTCCCCTTTTGCATTAATGACAGCATACACTCAAGCTGGCATGGACTCCACAAGTTTGAGCAAAACCTGATGATCCATGTTATCCCAGCATGATTTGAGAATGTTCCAAAGACCATCTTGTGTGCCTCAATAGAAGCGACACAAAGCAAAGTGCCTATACCCCCTTAACCATGGTAAAATCACTGTAAAGCACAGCATGGAGAGGCTAATTGCTTTCATAAAACAGTGGCAACAGAGATATGATAAAAGTGTTCAATGTTCAAAAAACAGTTACATTTACAGTTGAAGTCAAAAGTTTACATACACCTTAGCCAAATACATTTAAACTCAGTTTTTCACAATTCCTGACATTTAATCGTACAAAATGTCTTAGGTCAGTTAGGATCACTACTTTAAGAATGTGAAATGTCAGAATAATTAAAGAGAGAATGATTTATTTCAGCTTTTATTTCTTTCATCCCATTCCCAGTGGGTCAGAAGTTTACATACACTTTGTTAGTATTTGGTAGCATTGCCTTTAAATTGTTTAACTTGGGTCAAATGTTTTGGATAGCATTCCACAAGCTTCTCACAATAAGTTGCTGGAATTTTGGCCAATTCCTCCAGACAGAGCTGGTGTAACTGAGTCAGGTTTGTAGGCCTCCTTGCTCGCTCACGCTTTTTCAGTTTTGCCCACAAATTCGGATTGAGATCAGGGCTTTGTGATGGCCACTCCAATACCTTGACTATGTTGTCCTTAAGTCATTTTGCCACAACTTTGGAGGTATGCTTTGGGTCATTGTCCATTTGGAAGACCCATTTTCGACCAAGCTTTAACTTCCTGGCTGATGTCTTGAGATGTGGCTTTAGTACATCCACATAATTTTCCTTCCTCATGATGTCATCTATTTTGTGAAGTGCACCAGTCTCTCCTGCAGCAAAGCACCCCCACAACATGATGCTGCCACCACCATGCTTCACGTTTGGGATGGTGTTCTTCAACTTGCAAGCCTCACCCTTTTTCCTCCAAACATAACAATGGTAATTATGGCCAAACAGTTCAGTGTTTGTTTCATTATACCAGTGGACTCAAAAAAGTAGATCTTTGTCCCCATGTGCATTTGCAAACTGTAGTCAGGCTTTTTTATGCAGTTTTGGAGCATTGGATTCTTCCTTGATGAGCAGCCTTTCAGGTTATGTCGATATAGGACTTGTTTTATTGTTGATATAGATACATGTCTACCTGTTTCATCCAGCATATTCACAAGGTCCTTTGCTGTTGTTCTGGGATTGATCTGCACTTTTTGCACCAAACTACGTTCATCTTTAGGAGACAGAATGCGTCTTCCTGAGCGGTATGTTGCTGTATGGTCCATGGTGTTTATACTTGCATACTATTATTTGTACAGATGAACGTGGTATTTTCAGGTGTTTGGAAATTGCTCCCAAGGATAAACCAGACTTGTGGAGGTCCACAATTTTTTTTCTGAGGTATTGGCTGATTTCTTTTGATTTTCCCATGATGTTAAGCAAAGAGGCACTGATTTTGAAGGTAGGCCTTAAAACACATCCACAGGTACACCTCCAATTCAGTATACCTCCTATCAGAAGCTAATTGGCTAATTGTCTAAGGGCATGACAACATTTTCTGGAATTTTCCAAGCTCCTTAAAGGTACAGTTAACTTAATGTAAACTTCTGACCCACTGGAATTGTGATATAGTCAATTAAAAGTGAAACAATCTGTCTGTAAACAATTGTTGGAAAAGCTACTTGTGTCATGCACAAAGTAGATGTCCTTAACGACTTGCCAAAACTATAGTTTGCTAATATTAAATCTGTGGAGTGGTTAAAAAATTAGTTTTAATGACTTCAACCTAAGTGTATATAAATTTCTTACAAAAATAACAATTATTTTGCCAAGTAATGTAGTTCACTTTCCTAACTGTAACTTTGCGTGTTAAAATACAATGTGTGTTATCAGAATTTTACAACTTAGAACGCGACTCAGAAATGTTCCCAAAATTAACCAGAATTAAAAGCCTGAGGTTTTAGAAGTTTTACATATTAAACTGTACTATACTGGAGCACTGTGCTATATTTAAGCAATAAGGAATGGGAGGCTGTGCTATATTGTGAATATACTGTAGTCACAGCTGAAGGGGCGTCACGTAGTACCTGCAGTACCTGAGACTATATTCACAATATGGCACAGCACCAGGCGCCTTATTGCTTTTATAAAACGGTCACAACTTAATAAAAACATTAAGGACATAAAAATTCATTAAAGTGTTAAAAAGTTAATTATATTTTGTAATTAAAATCATTAAATGCAATCCCTGCACCAGAAAATATAGTACCTGGCAGTAAACAGAACGTTGCTAGGCAACAACAATAAATGTCAGCTATGGGTGCTGCGGAGTGATACAAATAAAAGTTCTGTGAAGAGGTCAGAGCTGTGCTTTATCATGAATAAAGCACGGCTTTTGAACAATCTGTCAGCATCCAGGACCAGAACTATCCATTTAATCCACAGCTTTCCTGAGCAATCACTGGGCCATTATGATTCTAATTGCCTGTTTTGTGTTTCTAGTCTTGAGATGCAATGTAAAAACTACCGAAACAAGCGGTCTAGATGGAAAACAACCATTTAAGTATTATTTGGTGTAAAAATGAAATTCAGGCTAAACTTGTGCAGTTGTTGGCTGTCATTACAACTCAAAGTAATTAATGACATCAACATAACTAACCTCAGAGCATCACTTCATGACATCTACACACTCAGGTGAGGCAATGTTAATAAAAACGGTCATCTCGACTCTGTGAAGTATCGGCACTATAGAGCCACATGTTTTTTGAAATTTTTTACAAATGTAATACAATAAATATCACATTACTCGCTAAGAATATACACCAATGCAAGTGAAAACACTGGAGACTGGAAATTGAAAACAGCCAAACCGTGGAACACTTCCTTGTTCAGGAAAAAGGTGGATAATGTGAGTTAATCAGGCATGTAAGAACATTCTGTATTAGAAAGCTGCTATATAAAATATCCCTTTGATTATGTCAGCAGGATCATCACTATGAGTGGTGGTTTAAAAGAGGTTTTTGAAAGTAATAGGGAGAAAGAGACAAACCCCTGGAGGAAGAGAATGCAGGGGAATCAGAAAATGTGGGTTGTGCATAAAACTCATGGGTCAAATCTACTTGGCCCCTGACCTTGAGGTGAAAGCCTCTCAGGCAAAAGTCATGGTCGTATGGTCAGAACCATGTTATGCTCTCTGCATGTGAGGACAGCAGGGATGAGAGGGACAGCTGCTCTGAGCTAAGGGCTATATGCCAGTCTGCCAGAAATGACCTCATGCCCTGTGTTGCTGCTCTGTAACTAGACTGAGATATGGATTACAAATGTTCCAATATGCAAGACTGCTTTAACTATTAGCTAGGTTTGATTTATGACCATGCAAGTAAAGAACACACCATTATATTCTTCTATTTTTTTTAACTCTTTTATTTCTTCCTCCTTACTTGGCCAAAAATAAAATCAAATAAAAAGTGTGACAGACAGACAGACAGGCAGGCAGACAGGCAGATAGACAGATAGATAGATAGAAAAGAAAGAGTGACAGACAGATAGGTAGATAGATAGATAGATAGATAGACAGATAGGGACATGAGTGTGTGTATGTTTCTATCTGTGTGTGTGTGTGTGTGTGTGTGTGTGTGTGTTTATGAGACACAAATGCATGTTGACAGGAGGAAATAGTGTGAGTGTACATGAGAGAACAGGGCTGTATTAAGGTTGCGTGAGTGAGGTTTGTGTATGTGTGTAAATCTGAGATGGGATGTCATTGCGTGCTTGCTTCCATCTTGCCATCCTGACCATTACAATCCCCTTGCTGCCTATAAACCTTTCCTCCATGAGAGGAAAGGTAAAGCAGCTGTTTTATTGAAATGCGAACAGAAATTAGAGCTGTTTTTACACATCTCAGCTCAGGACAATACAAGAGCCCATTTCACATCTTCATATGGGCTAACCTTGACCCCCTGCTCTAAGGGTTTGCTAAAGGCCCATAATGTCAAGCCATTATTATCCACGGGCTGGAGTGAGATGGTATCAGCGACAGTGCAGATGACCTGATAAACTGCGCCGCACACACTGCTCAGCCACATAAAAGCTATAAAACCACAGCCTGGGGCGGAGTCTCGTAAATCAGGCCACATTAGGGCCACAGCAGACAAAGACTCTGCTGCTCACTTATTCAGCGATGGTTTCTCAATGGCTATGTTGACCCAGTCAGTGTTTGGGATTGTGGTGACTCTTGAATTGTCCCATTCAAAGAACAACTTACATCTGTATGAATGTATAACTGAATTAAAGCCCCTTTTTTTCACCATAGCCACAAAAGTGACTACGATTACATGGATACCAGAAAGCAACTTATTGTGAGAAAGTGCCATATTGCGAGAAAGTGGTGTTTCAGTTTAAATTAACTGTATAAGCAGCATACTCTTTAATCTTGTATACATGCAACTCGGTCAGTAAGCAGCTCTCTCCAAAGAAACGTAATTTCGCTGTGACACTTGTGTAAATAACAAACATGGCATCCAAGAAAGACTTCACTATTTTATTCTCTGTTGCTTTGTTTTATTTCCAGATATTCTAGAGTTGCTGCTGTGTTTGTTTTATTAAATTTCTATAGCAACCTGCAGCAGAATTGCGCTGTAATAGTGGGGTTTCCCTATCACATAAAATTCTGAAATTCCTCCAATATAAGAGCACATATACACGGATGTGAGGGACAGTTGATATTTTACATTGGTGTGTATAAATGGGTATAGTTTATAGTACATGTGGTTTTACCACTGTACTCACAGAAATGTTGAATTCTTTCCACTGCGTTTACTTGTTTTTTTGCTCCATCATACAATGTTTGTTATTCGATCTGTTTACGCACATGCACACTCCTCAAAAGCCTGTAAGAATGCTGCTCATGCATTTATAGTGCATCCGGAAAGTATTCACAGTGCTTCACTTTTTCCACATTTTTTTATGTTACGGCCTTATTCCAAAATTTATTAAATTCATTATTTTCCTCACAATTCTACAAACAATACCCCATAATGACAACGTGAAAGAAGTTTGTTTGAAATCTTTGCAAATTTATTAAAAATAAAAAACGGGAAAAAATCACATGTACATAAGTATTCACAGCTTTTGCCATGACACTCAAAATTGAGCTCAGGTGCATCCTGTTTACACTGATCATCCTAGAGATGTTTCTACAACTTGACTGGAGTCCACCTGTGGTAAATTCAGTTGATTGACATGATTTGGAAAGGCACACACCTGTCTATATAAGGTCCCACAGTTAACAGTGCATGTCAGAGCACAAACCAAGCCATGAAGTCCAAGGAATTGTCTGTAGACCTCCGAGACAGGATTGTATCAAGGCACAGATCTGGGGAAGGGTACAGAAAAATTTCTGCAGTATTGAAGGTCCCAATGAGCACAGTGGCCTCCATCATCCGTAAATGGAAGAAGTTTGGAACCACCAGGACTCCTCCTAGAGCTGGCTGCCCGGCCAAACTGAGCAATCAGGGGATAAGGGCCTTAGTCAGGGAGGTGACCAAGAACCCGATGGTCACTCTGACAGAGCTCCAGTGTTTCTCTGTGGAGAGAGGAGAACCTTCCAGAAGAACAACCATCTCTGCAGCACTCCACCAATCAGGCCTATATGGTAGAGTGGCCAGACAGAAGCCACTCCTCAGTAAAAGGCACATGACAGCCCACATGGAGTTTGCTAAAAGGCACCTGAAGGACTCTCAGAGGATGAGATAAAATTATCTGGATTGAAACAAAGATTGAACTCTTTGGCCTTAATGGCATGCGTCATGTCTGGAGGAAGCCAGGCACCACTCATCACCTGGCCAATACCATCCCTACATCCCTACAGTGAAGCATGGGATGTTTTTCAGCAGCAGGAACTGGGAGACTAGTCAGGATCGAGGGAAAGATGAATGCAGCAATGTACAGAGACATCCTTGATGAAAACCTGCTCCAGAGCGCTCTGGACCTCAGACTGGGGCGAAGGTTCATCTTCCAACAGGACAACGACCCTAAGCACACAGCCAATATAACAAAGGAGTGGCTACGGGACAACTCTGTGAATGTCCTTGAGTGGCCCAGCCAGAGCCCAGACTTGAACCTGATTGAACATCTCTGGAGAGATCTGAAAATGGCTGTGCACCGATGCTCCCCATCCAACCTGATGGAGCTTGAGAGGTCCTGCAAAGAAGAATGGGAGAAACTGCCCAAAAATAGGTGTGCCAAGCTTGTAGCATCATACTCAAAAAGACTTGAGGCTGTAATTGGTGCCAAAGGTGCTTCAACAAAGTATTGAGCAAAGGCTGTGAATACTTATGTGCATGTGTTTTAATTTTTTTATTTTTTTTTATATAAATTTGCAAAGATTTCAAACAAACTTCTTTCACGTTGTCATTATGGGGTATTGTTTGTAGAATTTTGAGGAAAATAATGAATTTAATCCATTTTGGAATAAGGCTGTAACATAACAATGTGGAAAAAGTGAAGCGCTGTGAATACTTTCCGGATGCACTGTACATGGCCAGGTAAGCCACGTTCTCTGGGAGAAACCTGGGTGTTTTAAACCGCTCACTCTTAATCTCTTAAAATGGCGTAAGGAAATCGGCGTTCTTGTTTACACAATGTTTCAGAATGCCGCTTTCAGCAAAAAACGTGGAATAACCCGTTTTCTTAAGTGCATGTAAATATGGTCAGTGACAAAAATAAATATCAAAGATGGTGACTTCCATATAGGGCTGGGCGATTTACATAATATAAAATTACACAATATTTTGAATATCGCAAAGATTTTACAGCACTTATATAATACATTTCATAAAGAGCGTGTCATTAGACAAACACCCTGTCTACACCAGAAGTGAGCGACACATTGCAATATGTCAAAAGCAAATCGCTCTTATTATAATCAGTGATGCTGTCAACACTGGAAGCACCTGTAGTACTTGTTATGAAACTTAATGGCCATATAAAAAGAACTGTAAAACCATCACAATATTCACAGTATTGCTTAAATTGACAGTAAATCGCAGAAAAATCATCATGGGTATATTGTGTATATTCAATATATTGCTCAGCCTGTGGTGTAGTAGTGTCTGAAGAGGTGGGCATACTGTGAATTTATAAAGGACCCCCAAATGCAAGCTGACCCCCCACCCCCGAAAAAAAAAAAAAAAAAACATGCACCCGGTCTCTAAAATTCAAATATTTACATTTATATACAGTACATATGTACAATGTTTAAGAAATATATTTTACTGTATATTGGCTGTTGTAATTATAGTCCCACATGAACTTACAAATGTATATCAGGGTAAGTTTCCTGCTGGCATGGTGTAGAGTACACTACTAAGAACAATGATATGGCAACTGGATGTTAAAAATGTATTTAAATTAATAGGTGTCATAAATGTTCCTTTCATTAAGCTACTATGAAAATTGGTAATACTTTATAATTACTTTAATTAATAAACTAATACATACATAATACACAATAAACTGTTAAGCATTGCATAGCTAATTTGAGTGTAGTAGGTAGGTAGGCGTCCGTTAGTCTCGAGAGACAATAGAATTTCTGCGCCCATGCAGAGTGTCCAGTTAGTTGTTACTGCAACATCTGCTGTGGCTGTATAGTCCCACTTGTGAGTGACAGACTCTGTTGCAGTGTCGACACCTGAAGGTTGTGTCAGCTCTCGGCTGTAGATGTTTTTCCTTTCGTTTTGTCCGTTTCTCCTCAGCGAGCTGCTGCAGCTTGTCTTCTCCAACATTCAGTCCAGTGGTCAAGGAGTGTCTCCAACATGACCTGTCCTGGGCAAGTTCTTCCCAGCTGTTGATGTCAATATCGAGAGCTTTGAGGTCTCTCTTGCATATATCTTTGAAGCGGAGATGGGGCCGACCTGCAGTCCTCTTGCCAGTGGCAAGTTCTGAATATAGGATGTCCTTTGGGATTCTTCCATCATCCATCCTGCATACATGGCCTAGCCATCTGAGGTGACGCTGGTGGAGGAGAGTGACCATGCTTGGGGTTTTGGCGCATTCCAGCACCTCGTTGTTGGTCACATGATCTTTCCAGGAGTATGCGTCGGAGGCAGCGCATATGAAAGGCGCTCAGTCTTTTCTCTTGTGAAGAGTATATGGTCCAGGTTTCACTGGCGTAGAGGAGAGTGCTTACCACGCAGACGCGGTACACAGCAACTTTTGTGTTGATGGTCAGCATGCTGTTGTTCCACACTCTCTGTGACAACCTGGCCAGGGTTGTGGAGGCCTTGCCATTCCTCTTGTCGAGTTCTATTTCGAGCGAGAGGTTCCTGGTGATGGTGGAGCCAAGGTAGCTGAACTGTTCCACAACCTTCAGTTTGTAGTCATTGATGATGATGCTGGGTGGGTCCACGTCTTGGGCCATCACATTTGTCTTTTAGTGGCTGATCATTAGACCGAAGTCGTTGCAGGCCTTAACAAAGCAATCCATTAGGCACTGTAATTCAGCCTCTGTGTGGGTGGCTTTGGCGGCGTCATCTGCAAACAGCATGTCCCTGATGACTGCTTCCCGTACCTTTCTCTTCGATCTCAGTCTGGCCAGATTGAATAGCCTTCCATCAGACCGGGTGTGCAGGTAGATCCCATCTGTTGAGGTTCCAAAGGCGTGCCTCAGCAGATCTGCGAAGAAGATGCCAAAGAGTGTCGGAGCGAGAACGCAGCCTTGTTTGACTCCGCTGCGGATGTCGAAGGCATCAGACGTCGAGCCATCGTACTGCACTGTGCCCTTCATGTCATCGTGGAATGACTGGATCATGCTCTGCAGATTCGGTGGGCAACCGATCTTCACCAGGACGGTAAGAGTCCATCTCTGCTGACAAGGTCAGATGCCTTGGTCAGATCTATAAACGCCAGGAAGAGGGGCTTGTGTTGCTCTCTGCACTTCTCTTGTAGTTGTCTGAGGGAGAAGATCATGTCAATTGTGGACCTTTCTGCACGGAACCCACACTCTGATTTGGGGTACACTCTGTCAGCAAGCTCCTGAAGTCTGTTTAGAACGACGAGTGCAAATTCCTTGCCCACGATACTGAGAAGAGAGTAGTAATGTGTAGTAATGTTCAAGTTAACACGTTATCTTGACTTGTATTACCATATATAGCCTGCATTAGAATTAATGGTTATTTGTTTTATTTGTGTACTATAATGTGCATTTCTGTGTATAGTGAAATTGATTTTCTGCTTAGAAATATAAATTGAAATCATTTGATATCACGAGAAAAAGGCAACACCGACAGCAGTAAAAGGCCAAAAATAAATAAATAAAAAAAAATAAAAATAAAAATAAAAGACATTTAATATAATTACAGTTGTCCAGCATCTGAGCATCAAAATCCAGCATGGGTGCAATAACATGCAGTATTTTCAAAAAGTTTAATTGCATAAGTTTACGTTTAATTGCATAATATTTCCGTTTAGAAGGAAAATACATTTACAGCGTAAATTATGGTTACTCCAGGGAAGCTTGTGCATTAGATGCTGGAAATGTCCTGCCCTTTAATGAAACAGAAAATATGATTGGTTAGCAAATATCCAGTCATGTCTGAAATTAATGTCCTGATTGGTGGATCAGCTTAGACGGACTGTCTGTCTTATCTGTGCCATCAGTTGCGCTCTAGCCCCCTGTTGTAAAAAAACACAACAAAAAAACACACATTTCATTCAACGGTGCTGCGGCATTGCGATAGTAGATTGAAAAAGTTCCAGGTCAAAAGCCTACTCGTTCTGGCGGCCATACGTATCATCAATTATTTCAGGTGGGCATACGCAAAATCCCAAGAAAGACAGGTGGGCATCCGGCGTATGTCTGCGTATGCCCTAGACCACACTACTGTGCTCAGCCCTACTTCTATAACACTGGAGAGCCTTATCGCAATTGACAACTGACGAAAAAGTAAAGGAATATTTCACCCAAGAAAAAAAATTCTGTCATAATTTACAAACCCTCATTTTGTTGCCAACACCTATGGCTTTCTTATGCGAAACACAAAAAGAACTGTTTTAATGAAAATCATGATCCGTTATTTTAATACTATGGCAGTGGATAATGCGTCACTTTAAAGCTTAAAAAAGGAGCCAAATACATAAAATTAGTCCATGTGACATATTCCATGTCTTCTGAAAGTGTACAATAGGTTTTGGTGAAATGTAAATAGGTTTTCAGTGAAAATTTTGACATCTGTTGCACATTTCAGAGTGCTATGAGAAAAGTTGGACCCACTTTATATAAGGTGTCTTTAACTACTATGTACTTCAGCATTTGATACAATCATGCACATATGTGTTGTTGCATTGTACTTACATTTAAAGTACCTGTGTTTAATTTCATCTGTAGTTACACTTTTAATCTTTCCCCTAATCCTAAACCTAAACCTAACCCTACCTCAACCCTTACCCTAAACCCTAACCCTACCCGTACCTCAACCTCAGGAGCAGCAAATGTGAATCATGTGAGAATTTTGCAGAACAACATCCAGTATAGTTACACAATAAGTACATTGTAATGTATGTATTTTAATGTTAGTACATAGTAGTTAAAGACAACATAAATAAAGTGGTACCGAAAAGTTTGTTCACAGTGGCTTCACAAAATAAATGACATAAGTTCAGCCATGAAACTCTATTGGGCGCAAGCTGATGGTATACGGTTCAGCCTACTGGCTCTCTCACACGTGACATGCAAAGCAATCGGTTTGCATGGCGTAAGCTGGATGGTTCCTTCATGTGTATTCGAGTAGCCAATCAGCTCGCGTCACTATCTTTGTATAACATGTAAATAGCTCAGTCTTGCAATAGCAGTTCACTGCAGTGCGCTGAAAGTGCTTCGCTCTGAAACCCACCTCCATCCCCAGCTCCCACCTGTCTAGATCTGCAACATGGGATTGTATGTACAGTAGTGCTCAAAAGTTTGCATACCCTGGCAGAAATTGTGAAATTGTGGCATTGATTTAGAAAATATGACTGATTATGCAAAAAAGCTGTCTTTTATTTAAGGATAGTGATCATATGAAGCCATTTATTATCACATAGTTGTTTGGCTCCTTTTTAAATCATGATAACAGAAATCACCCAAATAGCCCTGATCAAAAGTTTACATACCCTTGAATGTTTGGCCTTGTTATAGACACACAAGGTGACACACACAGGTTTAAATGGCAATTAAAGGTTAATTTCCCACATCTGTGGCTTTTTAAATTGCAGTTAGTGTCTGTGTATAAATAGTCAATGAATTTGTTAGCTCTCACTTGGATGAACTGAGCAGGCATGACCTGGAGGCATTTTGCCAAGACGAATGGGCAGCTATACCACCTGCAAGAATTTGGGGCCTCATAGACAACTATTACAAAACACTGCACGCTGTCATAGATGCTAAAGGGGGCAATGCACAGTATTAAGAACTAAGAGTATGCAGACTTTTGAACAGGGGTCATTTCATTTTTTTCTTTTTTGCCATGTTTTGTTTTATGATTGTGCCATTCTGTTATAACCAACAATTGAATATGAATCCCATAAGAAATAAAAGAAATGTGTTTTGCCTGCTCACTCATGTTTTCTTTAAAAATGGTACATATATTACCAATTCTCCAAGGGTATGCAAACTTCTGAGCAAAACTGTATCTCTAATTGTGCAGCAGCATGTCATTCATGGTCGATGCAGTATGTCTCATGTTTTGTGCAGCAGCAACTGCATGTCCACATGCTAACTCAGTATGTTTTATTTACTAACAGTAGCAAGTCTCTGTACTTGTTTTGCAGCAGCATAGCAGATCTAGCCCGCCAAGACCAATATCTTGTCTACATGCCTTACCTGCATCGACATGCCAAACCTTTCTGAGAGTTGTCATGGTTGAATTTGCATTGCTTAGTGGTAAAAACAAGTCAAGTTCTCGCATAAACATTCAAGCCACTGTGATGTGACGAGATTCTCTTATAGCACTCATGAACGCACAAAGGACATCAAAGTTTTCCAAGGGTTTGAAACAGAATTGTAATTTTTGGGTGAACTATTCCTTTAATAAACAAGAGGCGAGTTCATCTGTCATTCATCCATTGTAGAATGGGGTTTCCACTCTCATTTATAAACAAACTGTGTGTGAACGTAACCATATTTAGCACTCTAAAACAGGATTGACAACCGTATTCTGCTTCTGTTTGAATGTAGCCAATGGATCTCGTGCTCCATACCTTGGCCCTCAGTGTACTAGTTTGACTTTAATCTTCCCTTCCTGTCACTTGTTTTTCCATCTCTCCTCTCCCGTGCCCCTCTGCCTCTCAGGTAACACAACATATGTCACGCAAACATCTTTTGACAGCTTGTCCCTGTCTCACCTTTCCTCTGTCCATGTTTGCCAGTTTCTGACATACCAAATGCAAGGGTTAAAAGCAGCCTCCTGCAATTTATTATCATGCCTCAGAGCACTATTTTAAACATACAGATCTGCATTAACCTGTTGTTTAAGCTGATTTTTTGTATTCAGTAACCCTTTCTTAAAGCAATGTCAAGTTTTCATAATAGTTATTATAATATAAATGTAATATGAAGTTAACACAAAAAAACTAAAAAAATAAGCACTTTATGTTCTTTCCCCATGAGTTTAGAAAATGCAAACTCAGACTGGACTTAAATTGAGTTTGACACCCTTGTACTTGCCTTAGCCTCTTTCTCTCTAGCTCTCCCTCTCTCTAGAATCCTTTCTCTAGCTTGCCCTCTCCATAGAACCCTTTCACTCTATTGCATACTAATTCCCAGTGGAAAACAGTTATACAAGGCCTTGCACTTCAAAAGACAGCATTAAAACAGGAAGCAAGGCAAAACAAACAAACATAACAAATATATGCATTAGAGTTGACATATGCTGATGAAACTGACTGGAAACACTCTGAAAGCTACAGATGGTTTGGACGCTTTCTACACAGCACACACCCTCTTTTATGAGTGATTGAAAGGCTTAGGACGATTCAGCGCCGGGCGTGCATCCTCACGGCCTGGCCACGCCCTCCTCCTCATCACAGATGTATTCAGACAAGGTTTTTAAGGTAAATATTAGATGTTTGCATGTGGGATTCTCCTGTACTGACGAACCCCCAGCGCGAGTTCTTTATTCCACGCTGTAATTAAAAACAATAACCTTACCTTACATTCACAGCAGATGCACTGAAGGACAGATTATGTCACAGCAGGTGCACTGAAGGTCAGATTATATATTATCAAACATATAATGTGGTTTTTAGATGTTTATAATGATTGATTATGATAGTTAATTTGCGATCACGAATGTGCTTGCCAGCTATATGCACCACCATATTGTTTACATGCAATGCAACATGGGATTCTGAGTTCGTAAAAGAAGCATAGAAGGTACTAAAAACCAAGTCCTACCACTTTCCCAGCACCGAAAGTGGTTAGAATGAGTGATGGACGGAATGGGAGAAGGCTCAAATGGATTGACTATTTTGTATATTCTTTGTTTGATGTCAGAAAAATGGTACCTAAACCTAACCAATAGTGTTCATAAAGATAAATGAGAGGTGAACAAAACAGACATACTTACCCTTAAACTACGCCTAAGCCTAACCGATAATGTTTTAAATTCAAAATCGTCATGAAAAGCACATTTACTGAAGCAACCACGTCATATTGTGTCGCTTCTGTGGCACTTTTGCTTAAATTTCACTTTCATTTAGAGTGTTCTTGGCTTGGCTCATGGCTCGTTCTCCAAGACCAAAGTCTAACACACTATCAGGTGAGCTACAACACAAGTTAATCAGACTGGAATAAGTGTGTAAATAACCACCTGCCTAATATTGTGTAGGTCCCCCTCGTGCCGCCAAAACAGTGTCAATCCGCATCTCAGAATAGCATTCTGAGATGCTATTCTTCTCACCACAATTGTACAGAGCGTTTATCTGAGTTACTGTAGACTTTGTCAGTTCGAACCTGTCTGGCCATTCTCTGTTGACCTCTCTCATCAACAAGGCATTTCTGTCCGCAGAACTGCCGCTCACTGGATGTTTTTTGTTTTTGGCACCATTCAGAGTAAATTCTAGAGACTGTTGTGTGTGAAAATCCCAGGAGATAAGCAGTTACAGAAATACTCAAACCAGCCCGTCTGGCACCAACAATCATCCATGCGATTATCTAATCAGCCAATCGTGTGGTAGCAGTGCAGTGCATAAAATCATGCAGATATGGGTCAGGAGCTTCAGTTAATGTTCACATCAACCATCAGAATGGGGAAAAAAGTGATCTCAGCGATTTGGACTGTGGCATGATTGTTGGTGCCAGACTGGCTGGTTTGAGTATTTCTGTAACTGCTGATCTCCTGGTAACTCAGATAGCCACACTGTTCAATTGTGGTGAGAAGAACAGCATCTCAGAATGCTATTCTGAGATGAAGGTTGGCGCTGTTTTGGCGGCACGAGGGGTCCCTACACAATATTAGGCAGGTGGTTTTAATGTTTTGGCTGATCAGTGTAGGTGTGTCTGTAATACAAGCGTTAAAATGTATCGTTTTTCAAATGATGCGTTATAGTAAAATTTTTTTTATATAATAACATAGCAGGGTGTGAGTAATAGAGCAAAGTATGAGTAAAATAATAGAGTGAATAAGTGTTTATAAAGTCAAAACAGCCATAGTACCCGTGATTTGTGTGAAAGTGAATAAAGCACACTGCTGTTAATTTCACCAGGAAACTGCAGTAAAAATTTTGTTATTGTAACGTTCATTCTATGAAACTAGGTTTAAACATGTGCAAGACGGACATTTAACCGTTGCATCACTGACGTCTTGTTCACTGACGCACGCGATATGTGTAACCCAAGTAATGTACTTAAAAGTAATTACTTTATAATCAGATTACACCAAACACTGCTGACTGACATACTTTTTGTTCTATTTTGTTGCGCTCCATCTAGCTTTTTTTAAAAGCAAGAATGATTAAGCCTTACAAAAAGCTAAAACATTCTGAAAACATTCTACACAACATACTGTATAAAAACTGTATATTAATGACAGAGAGGAGATAGGAAAAGATGATCATTCTGTTCTCAGCATCTCCGAGATCACATTCATCGATACTCTGTTCTTTCCTGCCACCCAAAAACAATTCCCTCCGCCACAGGGAATTCTGTTTGCCAAGTTGAAACCAGGCAGTTTTTTTTCTTCTTTTTTTCGCTTTTACTTTCAGCCAATTCCCTTTGTTGGCAGAGCGCCAGTGTATCTGCATATGACATTTCTGCATGCGTGTGGGTAATTTGTTATATTAATTGGTTCGGAATGTCTCTCCAAAAGAGGAGGGGGAGAAAGAGAGTCAAGGTCGAATAGCTGTGTGTAAAGATTTATATGCTTTTTATGAAGGTATAAATTCTGTTTTGACACACACTTACACTCACAAATGCAAAAACACACACTCACTCTAATCAGTCACCATAGTCCACTTGGTTTTTCAAAGTTGGCATGTACAGTTTGTTCACAATTGCATCTATTCTTTTGCCTAATGTGTGAGGTAAATCTGATCAAATAAATCCTCCCTCAAGAGTACATCATATGATGTCACTACTGAGCAAACACATAATTGGATGAGAGGCAATTAAGTAAGCAGTCACTGGCTGACGGATGTAGGAGCAATGTAAATTCTTTTTGCGTTCATTATGTGCGCAAACACACAAGAACTTTGTACATATACATCCACACATTAATTAAATGTGAACCGGGCTCCAGTCAGGACATAGTTGGTAATGAGCTTTGCATCAGATCCTAATCAGCACAGATCTTGAGCTTGCCCTAACACCTATAATGACCTGGGGTCAGCCGTAGTGTGCCCAGTCGAACAGAAGAACCAGACAAAGCTTATAGAAGTCTCGGCTAAGCCTAGAGACATTATTATCACTCGTCATATCCATTGCTAAAAATGTATTTACCTTTTCTCGATCCAAAGCCAAATATTATATATCTTGGAGTGGCTGTGCTGGCAATGAAAAGTGTGTGTGTGCAAGCCAGATACATATAAAGCAGAACTACAGCCTCAGTCCAACACAAGAACTGCCAGGCCACCATAAAAGGATTCCTTTTGAATGCAAACAAAGTTATTGGCATTGAAATCATCTGCTCATTTTGAGCACAAAGCATAGTTGCAGAGAAACACACAAACATTCCCTATGGGGAAACCTAAGCACAACTAATGCACAGCTACAGATACAATGCAGTGTGCAGAACAAGACACACATGAACAGTAACTGCCTGTAGCTGTGTTCTTGGCAGCTTTGTTGCTCCGGAAGAACTTTTCAGGGTTCCCATGAAGCTATTTATGAATTAAAAGGTTAGTTCACCTAAAAATGAAAATTCTGTCATCATGTACTCACCCTTATGTTGTATCAAACCGTGTGACTTTCTTCCATTGAACACAAAGAGAGATGTTACCATTAGTCACCATTAACTTTCATTGTACAGAAAAAAAAAGATGTAAGTGAATGGTGACTGAGACATATATTTAGCCTATAACATCTCCTTTTGTGTCCAACAGAAGAAAACCACATCGATTTTGAACAACATGAGGGTGAGTAAATGATGACAGGATTTTCATTTTTGGGTGAACTATAACTTTAAGCAAAATTTTTGGATATTTTAAAGTTGTATAACTTGCATGACAAAAGTACATTTCTTAATTTTACATATGTTCACAAATCAGCCTCTCTTTCAATCACTCTCTCTTTCTCCGCTGGGTAGAGCAGTTAGCACATGACTTTTTCAGGATTTTTATCTATGTGTCAAGGCTATCACGCCTAATCTGTGTCAAATAGTGGGCAGACCATAATGAGAGACCATGCCTGCTCTTTCCACACTGACCGCTTCATATTAAATATTTGAGAAAAATTCTATGGCACATTGCCAGAGGAAATGACTCACATTTAAGTGTGTATGTGTGCGTGTGTGTGTGTACTTAGCTATACTGTAGTTTGGAGGCAAAATTCTTCTCAAAAGTGTCCTCATTTAGAAAGAAGAAGAAAAAAAAAAGATACATAAATTTAGTAAATAATGTTTTTTTGTTTTTGTTTTTGGGCTCTAAAAATGCATTAATCTTTTAAGGTTAGGGTCAAAGTGTGAGTTAGAATTAGTTTAAAGTAATTATATAAAGACAATAGAAGTCTATGGTAGGTCCACATTTACATAGCTAAGTAAACATGTGTTTAAAAATAGTTACAATTTATAAATGAAAAAATACTCAAAAGCTTATTTATTGAGCAACTTTTTGGCCTACCAGCCTTTTTAGCTGTAGTCTATATTAGTTAAAATATTTTATGTAACATTTTTTATACTTTTAAAAATTCACAAGTACAGTATAACTAAAAAAATAAAAAAAATAAAAAAGAAGATTGTTTAATGTAAAACAAGCTGATAAAATATAATTTTCAAGGTCAGAGAACAGCCAGAGAACAGACACAACTTTAAAAAAAAAGAAGAAAAAAAGGAGTGGCTCCAAAAATATCTGACCATGATTTTTTTGATGCAGTTCAAGCTCATTGTTATGAAATCTTTTATAAGAAAAAAAAAAAAAAAAAAAAAAAAATCGAGAACCTGGACCACATCCACATTTCATACTGACCCTACCTATTTTCGTGATGCAAACTCACACAGAATCCACCAAGCAACGTCAAACATCATCTGGGGCTAATTCTACTTTGGATCACCTTATCGTCAGCAGTAAACCGGTTAAACAACTTACGATTGGCCACGTCATATTAATCAGAGCTTGATTCGCCCAGGCAGGGGATCCTTAAAGAAAGATTAATGTGTTTTAGAGTGCAACTGAGGCAACCTTAATGAGATTGCTATCTCTTTAATGAAGAAATGGTGCAGTCAGTGAGAGAAAACAGAGAAAGGGAGTAGAGAGAGAGAGAGAGAGAGAGAGAGAGAGAGAGAGAGAGAGAGGGGGGGCATATGCTCTTGTCAAGCATTAAAGCTCAGCATAATGCTAAATTAAAGGGTTGAAGTAGTCCACAGAGCATATGAAAAGCTAGATGTTAATACCATGTGAAATATACAGTAAAAAAAAAATTAATTCTAAGCATTCTAAGTATGGAATGTCATGAATAGTTCAACCAGTCATCACATCTGATCTCGTAAAAACAATATTTTACAGTATGAAGGTTTTTAAGGGCACCTATTTTTTGCACCTATTTTTTAAGTGGGCACTTGGTGCCATGACAATAAAAAAATAAAAATAAATAATAATAATAAAAATTATATGTGGCATGGGGGGGCGTGGTCATGTGTCGGTCTGCGGGAGAGAGAGAGCGGTAACGATCGTCACCTGGGTTATGATTACTCTAACACCTGTCTCTAATTATAGTGATGGTGGAGGGAGAGCTGAAAAGGCACGCCAGAGTGTCAGAGCATGGAGAGAGAGTGATCAGAGAGCATGACAGCCCAAACTAAGAGAATGTTTTAGTATTGAAGAGTGCTTTCATTTGTCTACAAATTTATGTTATCGACGGTTACCGTCGATTGTGTGTTGAGCAAGCAATCAAAGAGACTGACCGTGAACCGGTTTCGTTGTCTCCTGACTCCTCCATTGCCCACAAACTTAGATCCTTCACATAATAATAATAATAATACATTTAATATATATATATATATATATATATATATATATATATATATATATATATATAAATAGCTCAAATCCTATTTTATTTTTTAATTTTATTTTAATAAATCCAGCAAAATTTGCAATGCTCACAATGCATTTTCACTGTATGGAAAAGTGCAGCTTTGATATTTTGCTAAAGTGGAAGATAAAAAAAGTAA
Source organism: Myxocyprinus asiaticus (assembly GCF_019703515.2). Lineage (NCBI taxonomy): Eukaryota > Metazoa > Chordata > Actinopteri > Cypriniformes > Catostomidae > Myxocyprinus > Myxocyprinus asiaticus. The sequence continues at coordinate 22,527,655 of NC_059352.1, forward strand.
TATGAGTTTAGTATTACAAGACAATAGGTAGATAATGACAGTTCACCCAAAAATGAAAATGCTGTCATCACTTACTCACCCTCATGCCATTCCAAACTTGCACAACATTCTCTCTTTTGTGGAACGCAGAATGTAAGATAGAATGTTACAAACTGAAATTGTATGAAACAAAAAGTTCAAACAAAGTGAATAGTGACTGAGGCTAACATTTTGCTTAACATCTCCTTTTGGATTTTATGAAAGAAAGAGAGACATACGGGTTTGAGTGAACTATCCCTTTAAAGATACCGTTTTTACCTAAACAAAAGTGCAACTTATATTTTTCATATATGAATATGACATTTGCATTTAAAATCCACTTGGATTGAATGAGCATGATGCTTCTGAGTGTATGCAAGAAAAGGAAAAACTTAACTGCCTGCTCTCTAGACTACAGCTGTACGTCTACCCATAATGACTACCCTAGGACAGCCTAAAGGCCTGAATGACCAAGCAGAATCCCAAATTTGAGCTTGTGCTTGCAAATTACCCTAGATGGATGAAGACAGAGGAAGAAAAAAGGGCTGAAGAACAAAGGCCATAGAGAGTAGCTCACAGATTATTACATGGTGTATTGAAGCATGTGATTGTGTGCAGCTGAGAGGCTGCGGATGAGAACACTGGTCATTTTCACTGGGTCATCTGGGACACAGGGTCAGCCAGTGGGGATTTCCATGAGGCTGTGACATGACCTCAGGAGAGAACGTGTGCATGTGTGTTTGTGTATGTATGGAGGTTAAAGTCAGTGCTCGAGGGCATGACCGAGAACAGCTCTAAGTGATGTGAACCAAAGGCTAGGGTGGACAGAGAAAAAGAGAAAAAGAGAAAGATACAGATCTGACTTTTCAAAACCCTTTATTGACCACTTCATTCAACAAAAATATTATCTTATGTACCCTCAGCACTCTGCCCTCAAACACTTAAAACAGTGAGAAAAGAACAGCCAGTCTGGCACCAACAATCATGCCAAGGTCCAAATCACGGAGATAAATTTTTTTCCCCATTCTGATGGTTAATGTGAACATTAACTGAAGCTCCTGACCCATATCTACATGATTTTATGAACTGCACTGCTGCCACGTGATTGGCTGATTAAATAATCGCATGGATGATTGTTGGTGCCAGATGGGCTGGTTTGAGTATTTCTGTAACTTCTATATATATATATATATATGTGTGTATACACTACCGGTCAAAGGTTTTGAAACACTTGACTGAAATGTTTCTCATGATCTTAAAAATCTTTTGATCTGAAGGTATATGCTTAAATGTTTGAAATTAGTTTTGTAGACAAAAATATATTTATGCCACCATATTAATTTATTTCATTATAAAACTAAAATTTTATTTTAAAAAAATAAGTTTTTGAAATTGATGACTTGGACCAAATAATAAAGAAAAGCAGCCAATAAGTGCCCAACATAGATGGGAACTCCTTCAATACTGTTTAAAAAGCATCCCAGGGTGATACCTCAAGAAGTTGGTTGAGAAAATGTCAAGAGTACATGTCTGCAAATTCTAGGCAAAGTGTGACTACTTTTAAGATGCTAAAATATAACACAGTTTTGATTTATTTTGGATTTTGTTTAGTCACAACATAATTCCCATAGTTCCATTTATGTTATTCCATAGTTTTGATGACTTTACTATTATTCGAAAATGTGAAGAAAAAAAATTATATTAAAGAATAAATGTTTCAAAACTTTTGACCGGTAGTATATATATATATATATATAAAATGGGTGTATATAGTCAGTCATAGGTGATATACTCCAATCCAGAAGGGGGCGCCCGCGGTAATGCAACACTGTTTGCTAACCCACAACAGGAATAAGAGCACAAGAAGAAGAGACAATCTATGCACCAACCCAAAACAAGAATGGCTTCTCCTAATGCACAAGTTTTATTTTTCATTATTCTATTTATTTTGTACTTTTATAACACAAGATATGCTTTTCAATTTTGTAGCTGATTGTGACCATATACCTTTTGTTTTTTATCAACCCTACAAAAAAATATGGCCTATGCAAGAGTGCATTCTGTTTACTGCTTAGTGCTTAATACACTAAAGGAGGCTGTACTGTACTGGGGACTAAATGCCGCTAATTGGAACAAACTGTAATTTGCACTACTGTCTGTTCAAAATAAATGAAAAGAAACCTAGCATTTGGGATTTGTTGCTTTTTCCTGTTTCTTCTAGAGTTTAGAAAATATAATTTAGAAGAGAACAACGATATGTTTCCATCCAATTCTGGAATAAAGATATGCGGAAAAACATAATATCGCAAAAACAATGTATGAAAAAAGTCATGTTTCCATTCCATGTGTTCAAAAGAACAAAATTGTCACTTCCGGATAGATATTAGCCACAGTGACTCTTTTATTAATAAAATACTCACGGTTTAGAGCACACAAACAAAACACTGAAAAAAACTTTGTCTCATTTCTGGGCGTGACATCACATCACACAGTTCTGGGAGCACAATGTGTTTGTGTTCCTCCTTATGTCTTTGAGGTGCGAGTCTATAATATATCTTTCAGAAGTGTCAATAAACTTGCTCTTCCGGACAGTTCAAGTTTGTATTCGACTTATTTGCTCTGCAAACTCTTTGAAGGCATTGGATTTTCAGGACACTGTTATTTCAGGATGACCGGAGCAACTTTTCAGATGTGATGAATGGTCCTCTGGTTAGTCCAGAGGTTTTTTTGATGATCATATATTCATATATATAAATTCGGTAAATGTGTTTTATTACAGAATAAAAAATTTATCCACCTCAAGTGAGCATATAAATTCTTCATGCACATTTTTGAGATTTTATTCGCATCTCTGTGTTTCTATCCAGCAGTTTTTACGCGATATCCCAAAATGTGCATAAACATACGTGGATGGAAATCCAGCTTATGTCTTACACTGTCTTCATATTTTCTGAGTAAGATAATTCAATATCGCATCTGAAATCGCATCTCAAACACTTCTCAAATTCTTTCAAGACCGCATTATCTGAGCGTTCATACTCATTTCATTTTTAATTATTTGAGCTATTTATCTGAGCTAATATTATCCACATACAATTTATATATCTATACTTTTATTCTAAGTTGAAAATTGTCTAACATGTTTATATTTTTATTTCATGTAAGGAATTTTAGGAGAAACAATTGAGACAGAGACAGTATACTTTTAAGTTTGAACTTATGAGTCTACTAAGCCATGAAAGATCAAACTCTAAACAATTACATTTGCTCTAGGAACAAAGCACATTACTTCAGGAGAAAGGAAAAAGAAAGAAAGAAATGTAAAGTTATTTCATATAAGTAACAGCATGTTGTGACCTTTATATGACCCTGGATCAGAGTGTGGACAACTCAGAGTATGCCAGTCTAACACTGACTCACACACATATAAAAACTTTCTAAACTGCTAAACTGTTTTCGTCATACCCTTCTCGCTGCTTTCCACTATTTTCCCTCTTTTCTTTTCCTCTCTCAATTTCTCTCCAGAGCCATACAAACAGCCACAGTGAATCCATCAGCATTTGACAAGTGCAGTCATCCGAGAGAGTGAGTACGTCGTGGCCCCCAAAAGATTCCTCTTTAAACGCAATGTTTTACCAACAAACTTTACCAAGCTGGAACACATTAGGGCCAAACTGGAGAGCTTGAGGCACCGGAGGGGGTCAGTCGTTTGCTAGAGCACTCTAGGTACATTACTCGCTGCCTCAAAAAAGGAAGTCATACATAAGTTGATGGGTAGTAAATGTGAATGGATGTGTTTTAACCCATTAGCTCTTGTAGCTCTTTTGCATTTTGTGTAAATCACATTTTGGGGTGTGAAGGGGTTCACTCTGCTCATAGGTCACCCATGCCACTTCACATGCCCTTTGACCCCTGTTAATGTAGCCTTTAGTGAGAAAGGTGATGAAACCGATTGGATGGAGAGCTGGCACAGTTTCAGCAAATTCGAATCCATACAAATACCACCTGAGTGCCTGAGGGCCAGTATATTGTGTGTGATTGTAAATATGCAAGTCATAAAAATATTTGCTTTTGTCTAGTCAGCTAGACGCATGCTTCACACTACTATTTCTATTTCTGGACTGAAAGTTATGAGATGAAGACTAATCAAATTAATCTCCTTAATCTCATGAAACCTGTCGAGAACATTTCCCGGTCATACTTCACCAGAAAATCAAAAGAAAGAAATTATATTGTGCATAAAAAAATTTAACAGAAGAAAAATCATTATTATAGTAATATAAAAAATGTGTATATATTATTTACATGATAAAATATTTATACATCATAGTAGTATTTGTTGTATCTTTAATTACTCTTAATGTTAACTGATAAAAAAATAAATAAAATAAATGTAAATTACTGTAATGCAATAATGAGAATTTAATGCACATCGACTATAAAATTCTTGGAGGCAATACAATAATGAGAATTTGGGTAGAAAATGTGCTTCCTTGTCATGAAAATAATGTTATTATGTTACAGGCTTCTTTTTCTATATGCGAAAGATAATTCTTCCTTTTTTGACATGTTTTCATGAGACTCACCTGAATATATTTGATATACAAGTTAATATAACCAGGAGTAACTTAGGGCTGTTGGTTTTAATCAAAACTCAAGCTTTAGCTTTCACCCATTTCATTACCCCTAGTTCTGCCTTGGGACCGGGGTTATTACCCCACAGCAGAATGAGCAGGTCACATCAGACCCCATAAATATGTGTGTGTTCATGGGGGGTGCATTTATTAGTTGAAAGTTATAGTCCGTTTCTCTGTCAGAGATTTTGTTGACCAATGTTTCCAGTTACTTCAAAAGTTATCTTGTGAGCAGCTTCCCTGCTGAACTACAGTGTCTTTGAGTGTCTGAGAAATACTGCTGCAGACTACTGTGAAACTGGGTACAAAATGGAATTTGCTAATACCAGTGTTGGGTGTAATTATATACAAAGTAATTGGTTACTGTAATTTAATTACATTGTAGGCACAAAAATTAGTGTACATTACATTTTAAATTATTGTAATTACATTACAGTTACTGACTTTCAGTGAAAGTAATTACTCTTAAGGACATTACTTGGGTTACAAATATTTCTAAACAAATATTATTTATGTGTAATACAGTTAAAATGTGAATTCATGTTCATATGTACGTCTGTTTGCATTTCTGTGACAGCTGAAGAGTATGTGACAATGAACAAGGAGAAAATAGACATTATTTTGAATTTGTTGAGCAGAAAAACAAATGTTTGTGACAAGTGTTTTAGAAAGTAATGTAAAAGTAAAGTAATTAGTAATGTGATTACTTTTCCAATAAAGTAATCAGCAAAGTAATTTTATTATAATTTTAGAGAAGTAGTTAGCACTTTGTAGTGGATTACTTTTTTGGGGGTAATTTATGCAACGGATGATACCGTGAAATTAAAGCATGTATTTGTCAGCATTGTTCTACAACCAAATGTTTTTCAATACTCGCTGGCTAACAAATGCAAAAAAGTTATTCAACCTCAACTGCTATTCAGCAGTTTCAGAAATTAATGTACACCATTCATTGCTGCACCAAAAACAGCAACATTTCAAGCATTCTAAAGCTGGCTGTTGCATTTAGAATGTTGAGAAGCATAAAGCGGCTTCCACATGACTCACGTCGTGTATCAACGCTCCGCTCAACACCAGCATCAAAGCTACTTTGCACTCCACAGGAAAAGTGTTGCAGAAAGCCCACAGAGGTACGATTTTATGAGTGTGCCAGATAAGAAAGTGGTAGGTGTGCACAGTAAACATTGAAAACATGTAATTGGAGATGAGAATACATTTCTTGTAATTGCTTCGATACATTACCTGCAGAAAGTATACAGAGGATTTGTTTACATTTAGGTCTTAGGATGTTCTTGGTAAATTAAAGGGGTCATGACAAAGGGGCCTACTCTTTTTTTTTTTAAAATAATTTTATTATCTTCCCTGAGGTCCACTGCTAATTTTAGTCAAGTTTTTTTTTTTTTTGTACCAAAACAGTAATATTTTAGTAATATATGATCATTTTCCACCCCATCTCTGGCCCTCTGACTGAAATGCTCTGTTTTGGCCTCAGCACCTCCTTTAAATTTCAACATAAACGGCCACTGTTATGACTGGCTAACATCATGCAGCCCCTCGAATAAAGCTGTATTTGAAACTCAGTTGGAAGAGAATGAACAAGCTCCACAAAATCATAAAACAAAATTTCAGGGTTTACACATAACACACATCCAAAACATTGCATCCGAATATATTAAAATGTTAATTCAAGCACAGCAGCACCATAAACTATCAAACAGTCATGACATTTGAAATATTCATGAATGAAACTGTTTACTTACAGTTTTGTGATCAGGTCTAAATGGTGTTTTTAACTGCCCCTCCCTTCAATAACAGTTCCTTTGCAAAGCTTGAATCATATTATGACTGATTCACAAACATTCCACGCTGATATGAGCTGGAAAAAAACCGCACATACATAGTCCAATGCACGATGAAACAAGATGCAGACACATAGAGTATCATCCTGCACTGATGCGCACATCGTTGGAAACGCATCAAAACAGCCAAAGACGTCCATCTAATGCATGATTTCATACACCAACAATTAAAAATAGCGCAGATGGGTGAAAGAAAGCGTCCTGACACGTTTGTGCTCGAAACAGCAAGACAGAGCAGCTGAATGAAACAGAATGGGGTCTCCTTTTCAGAGTTTTACCTTGACACAGCGTCTTTTAAAAGCTGTGCGAGATACATGACAACGGTCAAAGACATCTGTCTAGTGGATGTTTATATACAAAATTAATTTAATTAGACCAGATATCAGGGTTTGTGTAGTGATGAGGCGAGACAGCGAGGATCCAAATGCAGAACTTTTAATGATAATCAAACAGAAGAAGATACAACTCAACGAAGAAGGTAAACATAAACTCCACAGCAGTATGCTGGCTTACAAAGCTCTACATACAAACAAGAACCGGAAGCAAAGAACAAGAGGGTATCTATACTGTACACATAGGATAACAAGGAAATGAAGAACACCTGGGATACAATTAGGGCAAAGAACAGGAAGACAGACATAAGAGGAAGATACAAAACTTCAAACTAAGAATCTTTTCAAAATAAGATTCCATGGGGAAAACATAAGAATGATGTGACGTGACACCAGATCGGTCCCCTTTGGTGTTCAGGAATAGTTAGCAGGCCACACGAGACCAGTCTGTCCTGCCCTCTCTCTGTTTATGAACTGAGCACCAGTGGGCAGGGCCAAGAGTGCGATGATTTAAAGTAGCCGTTGATGTAATTGCTGTAGAGGTGGCCATGAAGTAATGGGCATCCTAGTGATGTAGGGAAATCGCAGAAGTAGAGAACAAAGCGTTTTTGCAGCTTGGTTTCAATAAATGCTTTTATTGCATTGAGGATTAAGTTTTGAGTTTTACAGTACATTTTTATAATAGAATGACCTCTTATATGTCAAAATATCAAGAAAATTGTATTCCTCATGACATGACCCCTTTAAAATTTAGCTAATTTAGTTTAAAGAACTGAGGTCTCGGGATGCTCAGAAACAATAAGGTAAATATTTATGAACAAAAAGAAATGATGAAACATTCAATATTTCATATCTCTTTGACATTTTCAAAATATTTATTGTTGCTTGGTGTTTTAAAAGACATCATTAGTGAGATTAAAATGTGTGAAAATCATACAATCTTAAATTGGACCTGACATTGCAAAGACAGACTTTTTGTATATGCAAACTGCCGATTCAATGTATTCGGCAATGCTGACAAAAGTCATGTGAAAACTACTATTTCCCAACAAACACCAACAGGCTTAACACAGTGATCCAACAAAACTCAATAACTGTGTTTTTTGATGTTTGTTGCCATTTGCTGGGGCAGTGTGAATTGGCCTTCAATTACATAAGAACAGTACCAAACTTTATTTGATCCAAAAATCTCTGAACTGGTCAAATTGATATATTCCTTTATTATGAAAAAATACAGCTTTAATTTAGGACTCTAGTAAATTAAATAAATAAAAATGTAATCTAATAGGCTTATTTTCATTTATAATCTATTTGGAGCTTGGTTTTAGGAAGTTCAATGACCCAAACGGAATGTTTGGATTTTATTAGAGCTGTCAGAATTAATGCATTAATGCATGTGATTAATTTAAAAAGTTTATCGCGTTAATTTTTCTTAATCGCGATTAACGCATTTACCTTTAATACAGCATAAACACTGGTGTGAAGGGTGGAACATTTGAAACGTGTCCGCCCATAGTCATTACACTGATGCACACGCCACAAACAGACAGTGCCAGAGCCCTTCTATCAGTCTACAATTTAAGCATTATATGGCATAATGCGGCGGTCCCATAGACATTCTATGGGCAATACTGTCATAATACTCTCCTATGATAGAGCCGTGGAGGTTGTTATCTCAGAAAATAAAAGAATCTCTGACAGCGCTTCCCTGTCAGTGATAAAATGATGGTTTTTGATTTACAAAACAAACCCAGATGTGACTTGTGATAGAAATTGAGTTTTGTTCAACCAATGTAATGTGCATTTTAATTACCACAGAAGCACACCAAATCTTAACTATCACCAAAACACTGAATGAGACGTTTTTGTCTGCAAGCGCTTTTCATGGTAAGTTTAAAGCGCACTCTGAAGCAAATCATGAACGCAGCTTCATGATTGCTGTAGGAAAGCGGATAGCTACAGTCTACCATCAGATTAATATTGTAGAGGATGAGAGTTTAAGAGATTTAATGCCCATTGCAATGAATACGCAACCAATGGGGAAACTAGTTCTTTCAATTAGTCGAACTCCCACTTAGATTTTGGGAAACGTTTAATGTTACTTGAATTGGTGCTATTTGAGTGCATTTCTTTCTTTATACTATGGAAGGCTTTGTATGTAAAATGTTAAAAAAGCATTATATAGTTACATTTTGTTTTCTTTTCTTCCCTAAGATGGATATTAATGTCAGCACTTTCAAAATATGTGATTAATCGTGATTAACTACAAAAAAAGAAAAAGAAAAAAAAAGAAATATGCGATTAATCGTGATTACAAATTTTCATCGACTGACAGCACTAGATTTCACATAATGGCTGTAAATGGCTGAGAGTGTCAGGTCACAAGAGCCATTGAGAAAATTCTGTCATGCCTGATTAGAGCCAGTAAAGTAGAAGCAATTATTTTGCCTCTCCACCAAAGAAGACACTTCTAATGTCTCTTAGAGAGTACAGAGCACCATTATCATCTTATAATCTTTAAAGATTTGAAGTCTACCATTGAATTGTCATAGTAATGAACTGGGTGATACACTACAGCTTAATATCACAGTCACAAAGGTTACCACAAAAGCCAATTAAGCATTTCACTACTGAAAAACACAAATAAAAGGTGATCAGAGAAGAAAAACCTTTTGAACTTAAATTAGGAGAACCTCTGATGGCCTACCTGGGGCAGCCTGTATCTCCACTAGGCCTCCAACCATGATAAGAGCCTCAAGGATCTTTACATGGTGTTCTGGGTTCACATCCGCACTGGAACGAGAGAGAGAGAGAGAGAGAGAGAGAGAGAGAGAGAGAGAGAGAGAGAGAGAGAGAGAGAGAGAGAGAGAGAGAGAGATATTTTAAGATTAAGTATATATTATCATATCATGTCTAAAAGTAAGGTAGAAAATGAGACCTCAAATTAATGCTATAGTACAATGGTTCTCAAGTGGTTTTGCTTCAACACCCAAATTTTACATTGGACAACAATTGTAAATCCAATACAGTACTAAAACTAAACAAAAAGTTTGCACGATGGATACAGCAAAATACCATAGAGTTCAATTGGAAGCACAGACTTTGACATCAACAACTAAATAAATTGAATGCATTTTCATCTCCCCTTTTAAAGTGTATAAGCATATTTATTTTGCTATCCTAACTATGCATGATTATATGGCTAGTTTCCATCATTTTTTTCCTGTTCAGAACAGACCTGCAAACCACCAGTTGTGAACCACTGCTCTAGTTGGCTATATGACTATATATGATATAAAGTTCAGGAAAGAAGAAGTGAGACACACCCACAAAACACACAACAATTAATTAGGTCTCACATACACATAGGTCATGTCATGAGATGCAGCGACTGATCTGCTTGGGGGACTAGTGACTGCTTGGTTATGGTCAGAGCTCTATTGGAGTTTTAGAGGCAAACATTCATTTGTTTATGTATTCAGCTGTAATGCAGGTCCTGTGATGGTTCTGTGACCTAAGGCAGTGTCTGAAGCTGATGACAAACCACAATGATTGTTTGAGGCATAATCCATTCTCTTTTCCTTCTCACCCACACCCTTCTCAGTTCCTCTCTCTCTCTCTCTCTCTCTCTCTCTCTCTCTCTGTAATATGGAAGCCCTGAACCGCACTGTGAAAGAAAAAAAAAACACTAGGTGTTTTTTTTAGGTGTCTTTGTGCCTTCCTGGGCCTATGTCCTACAATATTTTTTTCTCTCAAAAACTTGTTTTGAGCGACACAGCTTCAACCACAGCACAATGTCAAGTTAAAGGAAGATGCATAGCTGCTTGAGAAAATGGTGCACGCTTCGTGTTCAATCATCGTCTGGCTTTCTGGTTGTTCCTTGGTCTGTTAAATGAGGGGAAGCACTGAGAATTTGCGTCTCTTAAATATTGCAACGTAGGCAATGCCTGTCCTTTTGTTGTGATGTGTGTACAACTGGTAATGTTAATATTGTTGTAAGTAATGTTATAATTTCTGGATGAATAAAATAATGTATGCACTGATGGAATGTATGTCCTTAAATTGTTGAGCGTGGGGTTGCTGTCCTTTTCTGCATATCACTACTCCCTTCTGCATATCGTTGTGCCGTTTTGTGGCGCATTCTGCATAACGCGACAGCCCATGCCACCCCATTTCACGGCCCGGTTCTCCCAATGGCCAGTCTGTGCCTGGCAGGCAGTGACAGAGATTACTTTTGTTCAACTTGAATGTGATTTTATCATTTGAAGATCTATGCATTGTGCTATTTAGGCTCATAGCTCACTGTACACTTTATTCTCTGCTATCTTTGATTGTGTTTGACACATCAATGGCAATAAACGTTCTTTATTCCAGAGTCCCGACTCACGACAAATAACACAATAATCGTTCGTGAACTCGTGTTATTACCATGCACATACAGTGTTTAGGGTACCTTTCTCTTTATCATTAAACATTAAATGCATGCATGACTTAAACTTCTGTTGCTTATATGAATTTAAATCATCAGCTTTGTACACAGCCAAGGTAAACTGCACCTTATCTTTGTGTTTGGATTTAAAGCATTTTGTGAATCAAAGGCTGTTTTCTTTAGTCCTTTAAATAAATGCAGATTCCCTTAGCGTGCACTCGAGTATCTGTGCTCACGCTGCTGTCACCCAACACACATTCAGCCAAACAAATGTTATTTCACATAGGCCTAAGGCTGACATTTACTTCGATTTATAATAGCTATCTCAAAATAAATAAATAATTGTTTTAGAGTTCGGGTTTAGTCAAGCTAATATAACTTAGATAGTTAGTGCAATTTACTTTTAAATATTGGGTGAATTGAACCTAAAAAAGCTTTAAATATTTTTATACATATTTTTTTTATAATTCGTGTATATTTTAACACTACACATAACTAAATCTATTTAAATTACTCACAAGAAACACAAAAGTTATTGTTAATAATATTTATTGACCAACATGTGTACAAATGGGTTGACAAAACAACAATCTTTCACCGATAATCATCTTTGAATGTTTTAATGCACAATACAGTAAAACTTTAATACATAAGAATCACATCTGATCTGGCATCCAGTTCTTTAAAAAAAAAAAAAAAAAAAAAAAAAAATCCACCAATCCTTGTTGATGCATTTTGTCAGTACTTCATTGTCCTCAAAATGATAGCAAAAGAAAGACTGAAAGATTTCCATATCACACGGGTGTACAACAGCTAATTCTGTGTTGAATTCAAATGGGTCAGCAGTATGCTGCTTGGGTGTGAGACCGGTGGTTCCCTATCTGTCACTCACTCGAAATTGTGTCGATGTCGTGACTCTAGGGGTCACTCTTGGGAGCCCGAGACACCTCTGGTCTTTGATAAAAGGCCAATGAAAATTGGCGAGTGGTATTTGCATGCCACTCCCCTGGACATACGGGTATAAAAGGAGCTGGTATGCAACCACTCATTCAGATTTTCTCTTCGGAGCCGAACGGTCATGCTCACTGAGCTGAATTACTACTGTTCATTCACCTTTGCTGGATCTGATGGCGCATTTCAGCTGCTTCTCCCTCCTCTGCACTGGTGCACTGCAGAGAACGCCCCTGGGCACTTCGGCAGAAAAAAGAGAGTATATTTTCTGAAAGAGTTCATTTCTCTAAAAGAGTATATTTCTCTAAAAGAGCAGCACACACGGAACGTCTTTTTAAAGACGTGTCTTTTTAAAGATGTCTTTCCGATTGTGTGTTATTCCTTGTTGCGGTTGTTATCTCTCAACTTCGGATGATCATGATCGCTGTCTTTCGTGTCTGGGCGCGACCCACATGGAGGCAGCGTTCGTGGATGGTTCATGTTCTCACTGCGAGAACATGACCATGGCAACGTTGTGGTCGTGGCTTGCTTTCTACCTACGGGTTTGAGGCCAGCGCGGCTAGCACTGGGGGTGATTTGGGGACCCCAATGGTATCGCCTTAGCCGGGTATCCCCCTGCGGACCTCCCATTCCCCAGCACACTCGTCTGCCCCAGTTGGGTTTCCGGATGAGTCCGCCGGCTCATCTCATGGCAAGTCTGGCCTCTTGTTCAGAGCCCGTGAAGATAATGAACTCTCGGCGCAGCATTGGAGAGTGGGCTTGTCCAGTCAGACGCAGAAGCCTCAGCTGAGATCCCCCCTCGGGGACGATTGCCCAGTCACAGGTTGATGCAGAGATGACGGACATGCTTTCCCAGGCATCCGCTCTCCCCTGAACCCTCGCGGCTCGATGATTGGTTCCTGGGCTCGCGGCGCCGCTCAAAGCAGCCACGCCTCGCTCCAGTGCCTTTCTTCCCGGAAGTGCACAAGGAGCTGACAAAATCGTGGGAGGCACCTTTTACTGCCAGGCCCCGATTCCTCAGTTCCCCCGCCCTCACTACACTCGATGGCGGGGCGGCCAGGGGCTATATGGCGATTCCCCCGGTGGATAAGGCGCTCGTGGTGCACCTATGCCCGCAGAGCGCCGCCACCTGGCAAGGACGCCCTAAGCTCCCGTCCAAGCCCTGTAGGTTCACTTCGTCCCTGACGGCTAAAGCCTACAGCGCTGCTGGACAAGCCACCTCTGCCCTGCACGCCATGGCTCTCCTGCAGGTCCACCAAGCCAAGGCGTTAAAAGAACTGCACGAGGGTAGTTCTGCTCCAGATCTGATGCAGGACCTGCGCTTGGTGACCAACCTCGCTCTCTGAGCGACGAAGGTCATGGCGCGGTCTCTTGGGCGAACGATGGCCACATTAGTGGTCCAGGAGCGCCACCTTTGGCTCAACCTGGTCAAGATGGGTGAGGCCGACAAGACATGGTTCCTTGCTGCCCCTGTTTCCCAGGCTGGCCTATTCGGTGACACCGTCAAGGACTTTGCCCACCAGTTCTCAGCGGTGAAGCAGCAGACAGAGGCTATCTGGCATATCCTGCCCCGGCGCGGCTCAAGATCCCACACCCCGTCTGCTCATTGCCAAAGGTGTCCCCCTGCGGTGACTGCACTGGCTCCGCCGCAGCCCGCCCCTTCGGCCCGGCCCCGGTGTGGAGCCCACTGCAGGAAGCAGATGCCACCCGTTTCACAGTTGTCTGCTAAGAACCCTCGGAGGTCGTCAAAGCGCCCCTGAGACAGGTGACCCAGGGTTGAAGAAACCCACTCACCTGGAGCTGGTAAGAAGACCACTCCATTCCCCGGTAGAGGGTCAGGTGGAGAATCTTTTGTTGCCTTTTTGTTTGATTTTGCCGCATGCCCAAGTGGCTGCGGTACCCAACAGTTCAGCAAAAGAGTGGTTTCCTTCTTCCCTGGGTCACATACCCAGTATGCACGGTCATCATCACGACTACCGTCCACAGGTTTTCCTTGCAGGATTGGCGCTCCAGCAGTGGTCTTCCCGACCCTGAGCACCCAGCTGTGGCACACAGCCGCCCCCGATGTGACAGTCTCCATGGGTTACGAGGACAGGCCTCTTCCTCCCCATTCCAGGCTGTTCCGGGGGTGGTCACAAGGAGCCAGGTAAGTGCTTCGATGTCCCTAGACTCAAAACAGCCATGACATGGTGTGGCACCTCGAGCTCCGCCCCGCCGCGAGGCCTCACCTGCCGGTACGTCCAACGACATTGTCCCCTTGGTCCCCCTTGTGCAGACTCGGCTACGCGATTCAGTTCGCCAGGCACCCGCCCAGGTTCAGCGGTATCCATTTCACCTTGGTGAAGGACGAAAATGCTGCTATTTTGCACGCGGAGATCGCTACCCTCCTACGGAAGGGCGCGATAGAACCTGTCCCTTCGGCCGAGATGAGGAAGGGGTTTTACAGCCCTTACCAAAAAAAGGCGGTGGGTTGCGGCCAATCTTGGACCTGTGAGTACTGAACCGAGCCTTACACAGACTCCCGTTCAAGATGCTGATGCAAAAACGCATTTTGGCGAGCGTCCGGCATCAAGATTGGTTCACGGCGGTAGACCTTAAGGACGTGTACTTCCATTTCTCGATCTTTCCTCAACATAGACCCTTCCTGCAGTTTGCATTCGAGGGTCAGGCGTATCAGGACAAGGTTCTCCCTTTCCACCTGTCCCTGTCTCCTCGCGCCTTCACGAAGGTCGCAGAGGCAGCCCTTGCCCCGATAAGGGAAGTGGGCATTCGCATTCTCAACTATCTCGACGACTGGCTAATCCTAGCTCACTCTCGGGACATGTTGTGCGCACACAGGGACTTGGTGCTCTCACACCTCAGCCGACTAGGGCTTCGGGTCAACTGGGAAAAGAGCAAGCTCCTCCCGGTTCAGAGCATGTCTTTCCTCGGTTTGGAGTTGGACTCAGTCTCTTTGACCGCACCTCACGAACGAACGAGCGCGGCGTTCAAACAGAAAACAGCAGTTCCACTGAAACTTTTTGAGAGGCTCCTGGGGCATATGGCATCCTCAGCGGCAGCCACCCTGCTCGGGTTGATGCATATGATACTGCTTCAGCACTGGCTTCAGACTCGAGTCCTGAGATGGGCACAGCGCCACAGGACACATTGCGTGGTCATCACGCCGGTCTGTCACCATCTTTTCAGCCCTTGGACCGACCTCTCGTTTCTACGGGCAGGTGTTCTCCTAGAACTGGTCCCCAGGCGCGTCGTGGTCATGACAGACGCCTCCGAAATGGGCTGGGGTGCTGTTTGCAATGGGCACGCAGCCACCGGCCTGTGGACGGGCCCGCAACTGCATTGGCCCATCAGCTGCCTCGAGTTGTTGGCAATTCTGCTCGCCCTGTGGAGGTTTCGGCTGTTGACCCAGGGCAAGCACGTGTTAGTTCGGACAGACAACACGGCAACGGTAGCATATGTCAACCGCCAAGGTGGTCTGCACTCTCACTGTATGTCACAACTCGCTCGCCGTATCCTCCTCTAGAGTCAGCAGCACTTCAAGTCGCTGCGAGCCACTCACATCCCGGGCAACCTCAACACTACAGCGGACGCGCTGTCACGGCAGGTTACCCTCAGCGGAGAGTGGAGACTCCACCCTCAGGTGGTCCAGCTGATTTGGAGTCAATTCGGACAGGCACAGGTGGACCTGTTCGCCTCCCAAGACTCCTCCCACTGTCCACTCTGGTACGCCCTGACCGAGGCCCCCCTTGGCATAGACACACTGGCACACAGCTGGCCCCCTAGCCTGTGCAAATATGCGTTTCCCCCAGTGAGCCTACTTGCACAGACCCTGTGCAAGGTCAGGGAGGACGAGGAGCAGGTCATCCTGGTAGCACCCTACTGACCCACCCAGACGTGGTTCTCGGACCTCACGCACCTCATGACAGCACCCCCCCCCCTGGAGAATTCCCCTGAGGAAGGACCTTCTTAGGGACAGGGCACCATCTGGCTCCCACGACCAGACCTCTGGAATCTCCATGTCTGGCCCCTGGACGGGACATGGAAGACCTAAGCGGTCTACCACCCGCGGTTGTAGACACGATCACTCAGGCTAGGGCCCCCTCTTCAAGGTGCCTGTATGCCTTTAAGTGGCGTCTGTTCGCTAAGTGGTGTTCTTCCCAACAGGAAGACCCCCAGAGATGCGCAGTCAGCTCAGTGCTTTCCTTCCTGCAGGAGAGTTTGGAAGGGTGGCTGTCCCCTTCCACCTTGAAGGTGTACGTTGCCGCCATAGGAGCACACCTCGACGGTAAGTCCTTAGGGAAGCACGACCTGATCATCAGGTTCCTGAGAGGCGCCAGGAGGCTGAATCCCTCCAGACCGCGCCTCGTTCCCTCATCGGACCTCTCTGTAGTTCTTCAGGGTCTACAGAGAGCCCCCTTTGAGCCTTTGCAGTCAGCTAAGCTTAAGGCACTCTCCTTGAAGACTGCCCTCCTGACTGTGCTCACTTCCATCAAGAGGGTAGGAGACCTGCAAGAGTTCTCTGTCAGCGAAACGTGCCTGGAGTTCGGTCCGGACTACTCTCAAGTGATCCTGAGACCCCGACCGGGCTATGTGCCCAAGGTTCCCACGACCCCTTTTAGGGACCAGCTGGTGAACCTGCAAGCGCTGCCCCAGGAGGAGGCAGACCCAGCCCTGTTGTTGCTGTGTCTGGTGCGTGCTTTACGCATCTATTTGGATCGCACGCAGAGCTTTAGGATCTCTGAGCAGCTCTTTGTCTGCTTTGGTGTACAGTGGAAAGGAAGCGCTGTCTCCAAGCAGAGGATCGCCCACTGGCTCATTGACGCCATAGCTATGGCATATCACGCCCAGGACATGCCGCCCCCGGTAGGGCTACGAGACCATTTTACCAGGGGTGTAGTGGCCTCCTGGGCCCTGGCCAGAGGTGCCTCTCTAACAGACATTTGCAGAGCAGCAGGCTGAGCAACACCCAACATCTTTGCAAGGTTCTACAACCTCTGGGTGGAACGGTTTCATCCCAGGTAGTGGCACGCAATACAAGTGGATAAGCCCGGGATAGCCGGCCGGGTGTATCGCTTGCACATAGCGCCTTCCACCTCTTTTGAGCTGAAGACGTGCGCCATTAATTCCCAGTAGTGTTCACAAACTATGTTCCCTGGTTGACTTCCTCCGAGCCCTGTGGCAGTCGAGTTTTCAGAGAGACTCACTGCCGGCCCAGTACACGTGCTAACTAAAAGCCCTGTTCTGGGGTAGGTGCTCCGCATGTGGCGGTTCCCTAAAAGGTCAAACCCCATGCGATGTATATCTTCCGCTAATTCATTTCCCTGTTGGCAAACTGCGTCTTCCTTGGGCAGAGCCCCCTCTGCCCCAGTCTCCATGTTTGTAGTAACTCCTCCCCCATTGGGTAGGATCTACCTTGAAGACTCTCCACATGGTCGGCAAGACCATGTGACGTATTTTTCCACTTAAATATCCCCCCCTCTGTTTGGGCGAGGTGTGGTCTCCGCGGTATCCTCCCCTTGGGAGGGACACCCCCGACTAGACCTGGCGGCCCAGTCGGATAATCCCCCTTCTTTTTTAGGGAGTGTAAAAAAAGAGGGGAAAAGAGGCCACGACTGGGTTAGCCTGTCTCTATCTTTTGGGTAGTCGACTTGTCCCCAAAGGGCCATTTGACACTCATAAATATGTTGGGGGAGGTTACGTGTCGACCTGGTGTGCTGGCCACGAGGCACACAGTGGTCTGCCCGTCACACACCGCCAGTTCACGTAACACAGTTCAGCCAGTTGTGGCGTTTCGTATATGGACCCCTAGTGTCACTACATTGACACAACATCGAGTGAGTGACAGATGGGGAATGTCATGGTTACTTGCGTAACCTCTGTTCCCTGATGGAGGGAACGAGACGTTGTGTCCTTCCTGCCACAACGCTGAACTACCCGCTGAAATGGCCGGACCTTGTCTCAGCTCCTCAGCATAAAACCTGAATGAGTGGTTACATACCAGCTCCTTTTATACCCGTATGTCCAGGGGAGTGGCATGCGAATACCACTCGCCAATTTTCATTGGCCTTTTATCAAAGACCAGAGATGTCTCGGGCTCCCAAGAGTGACCCCTAGTGTCACTACATCGACACAACGTCTCGTTCCCTCCATCAGGAAACGGAAGTTACACAATTAACCATGACGTTGTCTTGTTCTGCTCTCATGCTGCGGCCGGCGGATTCGCTGCATGGTTTAATCCTGAATTCCCCAAAGGCTAGTAGTCCATCCTTGTATCCCAGTCCAACAGTGGCAGAACAATAATTCCTTCATTGTTGATATGAAACACATAGGCTACCTGAGCTTTATGAAAACTTTATGAGTTCTAATAATGGGCTTATAGGCTTATAAAAATAACAATAATAATAATAATACAATTAATAATACATGTAAATACAGTTATTGCCATCTGGAGCCATAGGCTACATTTAGTCAGGGCTTAAATTGGCCTGCAAAGGTCATCACCTTTGCTTGTTTGTCGGTCTATCCTATTTCTTTTACACCGTATTTGTTTGACACATTTCACAAGTAGGTATACTTGTTCAGAAACTTTTCAAGTTCATTATGCTTCTTTCTAATCAGTTCCGCATGAGAGTAGAGGCAGTTACTCAAGAACGGTGCGAGACCAAGGCGCCCCCGCATACAGACTCGCGTTGCGCTTCTATTGTGCTGTGGTCCAATCTCTAATTCATAGAAACTGCTAAATACTGCGTGAAATCAACTGCTCACCTATTTCTGAGATCAATGTGCAGTAGCAATTTTGCTTAGTTTATTTCAAAGCTGTATATCTATTAAGAATGAGCATTTAGCCTACTTTTAAATTGTAAAATAAGTGGATAGTTTAGCATGTTCAAAGGCAAGATGACGCCTTAATGACAAAGAAGATAAACTTGTTCCAGCTGTCATCTGATTTTTATAAAATGGGTTATATATTCTATGAAATACCATACAGGCCTATAAATATACATATTTAGACACCCATATTTTTTAATTTTTTTATTGAATGAATGTTATAAACGCAATCACACGATTTTAAGGTTCCCCACCTCCGAAATCTCAATTTAACCCCTGCATTCAAGAAAAAAATATTTTATTAAATGCAATCTACTACTAAACTTACAGATGAATAAATTGTTATTATTGTTGTTTACACAGATGCCAGTAGGCTACTGGTATTAATAATTATTTTAGCGACTCAATATTAGGGTACAGCAAGCAAAAATGCACAATTTCTTTTATTGGCATAACTGCAAAACAAATACTATGTAGTAAGCACTCTTTGCTAACGCAGAAAAATGTAAATAAATGAATAAAAACAGAACCGTTTGGACATGCATACGCCATTAAAAGTGGTCCCGCACCTACAGTATATATAGGCTTATGTCATGCAGTTGATTTAAAGTTTTGGAAATTACAGTACAATCCAGTGAAGAGAGTCTTCTTCAAAAGCTCAAGGAATGATGATGAAAATATTTTCTGTCATCTTCATGCTGGATCGTTTTGAGTTTGATTGGATGCTTAGGCTATCAATTTAAATGTGAATGGATGTAAGGAATGGAATGTTACAAATGCGGATACACTCCTTTCAATGCAACTATAATCTAATAAATATGTATTAATGCAAGAATTGCACTACGTTATTTTATATTTGTTTTAAATTGTTAAATTCTTTCAGAAATAAAGACAACAAACACAGTGACTCTTTTTATTAGGATTTTGGCCACGGCCACCGATCTAGAGTCAGCTTTCCCTTCCCGCTAGTAATTAAAGTTTGTAGGCTATATGAGGTGGGGGAACTGAGACAGTTTATTGGCCAGGGGAAGGCTAAGCCTCGCCCAGCCTTACACATGCTCCGCCTATGACTGATTTCATTCAGCCCTTTGTGCAATGTTCCTGAGCTGGCAGCTGGACCTTATATGAACTTCCAGAGCCTTGCCACTTGGATAAAACCAATATAACTCGCATAAAATGGCAATTCCTTTCAATTTGCCAAGTATACTATCAAAAAACAAAAAGGAAATAATAATAATAATAAAAAACAAAAAACAAATATGTCTTAACTTAAATTCTGTGTTCAGATGAAATGAAGTTATTATTGGAAGTTATTTATTGGTATCTGATGAGAAATTATCCCATGTAATTCTTATTTCATTTATGATGTCCATTTTATGCAAATGAGAATCAAACATTTTTAAACAGTGATTTCATAATGCATGCATTATGTTTTTATTATTATTATTGTTAACACTCCTTATTGACAAAAATAGTGCCAATTGCCTGACATTGTCACTATATTTGTCAAAGGGCATGATAACACTTTTTAATGCTTTTCCTTTCTTTGTGTTTAAAATAACAAAATCGCCACTTCGCCACTGTAACTCCTGTATTACTAAATCCTCGCTGTTTAGAGCATGCAGAAAAAACACTCTAAAGTGTTCCTCAACTGGATTGCAGGTTTATTCGGACTGGGTCGCAGACAGCAGGGAAGGCCCCCATTGAAACCTTTTTACCGGCTGCCCACATGAAATTTAGGACTGCCGAGGCCAATTTAATGATAATCTAATACACGTAAAAGGCTTCTCTGCAACGCTATATATTCGCAATGCCATGAAAGCTTGTTTTTCACGTGAATGTATGAACAACTCGCGCCAATGATCTGCTCTAATGTACTGTATCTCTGGAATAGATTCTAATGAGAATTTTCTAGTTTAAATCGCTTTGGAGTAAGTCAAACCTCTCAAACAGGCAGCCCTGACATTATAAACAGCAGTGAGGTGGGACGGAGCAACACTGTGTTATGCGGCAAAATAAAGTTGTTGTTTTTCTTTTAAAATTACTCATCATCACCCTTACAAAAAAAAAAAAAAAAATCACGATTTTACAATAGTAACAGTAACTTGTGCTCATATGTCATTGCACTGTATATCTAAGGTCAAGTAAGGGCTTTAGGACTTCCAAGACCGGTGGACAAATTATGAATAAATTTTTCCTCCTGTGTAATAGCCAATTTTCTGATGTTTAATATTAGGGAATAAATTGGATAATAAATATAATGGGCTCATATAAACAAATATGCTCATCAACTTTTAAAAGGGGGGAGAGAACTTTTGTTTTTGACATCAACAACAAAAATAATGTCACATTTATACTTGAAAACCATAAACAAAACTATGCAGGTTAAAAGAAAATGTGACCCATGCATGCAGGATCCATTAAATTCAGGTTTTGTACTTTTGCACTTGATGTCCAGTGTGAAATCTAGGTCCCAGAGCAAAACCAGTTGAACTACTAGAACCACTGCTCTAAAGAACGTCTCGTGTCCGGGAGCGACAGTGCATCACACAGTTCTGGGAGCATTATGTGTGTGCGTTCCTTTATTCTTATGTCTTTACCATGCAGATCTCTAAGATATTTTTCAAAAGTGCCAATAAACCTACTCTTCTGGACATTTCAAGTTTGTATTCGATTATTTGTGTTGAGAATTTTCACCTAGGTGATGACATAATGGGTTTTCGCCATCCACTTGTCTCACCACCTGTAGATCATTTGTAATTAAATCTCCACCTCTCCTGTGATTTCTGCGTCTTTGCTTATGGTGATTTTCCTCAACCCGACTTCCCATGAGGTGGCTTTTGGAGTTGTTGCGTTTTAAATCAACAATTTCTTTTATGGGATGTTTAACCACATGCTGCTGGAACACAATATGGAAAATGAGAATGTGAGCTGGAAGTGTTTTAATGGGCACACCATCCTGGTAGCATATATCCAAAAGCAACCCACATTATTAAGATCTAATAATTTGCAAACTCTATGCAGGCTTTGGATTTTCACCTGTATTTCATGATCTCATATTGTCGAGCTTCGATTATGATGAAGTTCCAACATAAATAAGTCTACGCAACTTTACTTTTGTTAAACGTTCCGTCAAAGTATGCATTATTTTATTTGTCCAGAAATTATAACATTACTTACAACATGATTAACATTACCAGTTGTACACACATCACAACAAAAGGATAGACATTGCCAACATTGCAATATTTAAGAGATGCAAAGTTCTCAGTGCTTCCCCTCATTTAACAGACCAAGGGACAACCAGAAAGCCAGATGATGATTGAACACGAAGCGTGCACCATTTCCTCAAGCAGCTCAGCATCTTCACTTAACTCAACACGGTGCCGTGTTTGAAGCTGATGTGTCGCTCCAAAGGGTTCATTGATTTGGGCAACTCTAACATGAGTCATCCCTTTAAACACAGCACTGAAAACAGAGTGAGAGGTGTTGCAACGGTCTAAGATGTCTATCTAGCGAATGTTTACATGGGCCAACAAATTCAAAGCACAATATCAATAGCAGCATCTGTCAGCATTTGAACAATTGTTATTCTTGTTTTGGCCATTAGATGGCCTCAGTGTACCTTTTGTTCTGTTCCTTTTTTTTCTTCCAGCCATTTTGCTAATTGTGTCATGTGCCTCACCTGTATCTTGTTACCACTGTATATTTAAGTTGCCTCAGTTCTCTGTCTCTTCACTTGGTGTTTGAATGTTCACTGTCTTCTACCCAAGTGAATCACTTGCCTTTGATTGTACCTTGCATTGTGGATTTTTTTTTCATTTTTGCTCTAGTGGATTACTTGGATTTATTTTCATCTTGGATTTCTCCCTGTTGGATTTACTCTTACCTTTGTGGATTTTGTATTTTGGTATTCTACTAATTGGATTTACCTTCATTTTTTGCCTTCCCCTGTTTTTTGTGGATCTATATTTTATTAAAACTTTTGGATTACTTCATGTGCTGTGTCTGTCTTCCCTCCTGGGTTTAAACATCTGCTCAGTGGTATAAATTCCACCTTCCACACCAGAGACCCAAGTTTGAGCCCAGTTCCTGACAGAAACACCATGTCACCATGAACCTAGAGAGGACCAGCACTCCTGAGCTCTCTACCACACCCTTGCTCATCTCGAGTCCTTTGTCCAATGCTACGAGAAGTGACTCACTGAACAGGAGGATCTCATGACCAAACATATGGAGCTACTGACAGGTCTTCAGTCGGATGCTGTCGGCTGACCCACCACCTCATCCTCCTCCTGCCACACCCTCTCCAACTTTTTCAATGTCTGCACCCATGACTGGACCATGTCTACCTCCACCACAACTTTTCTCGTGAGACCTGAGGGCCTGTCAAAGATTTCTTAACCAGTGTTCTCTTACATTTGAATTACAACCTTCCAGTTTCCCCACTGACTGTTCCAAGATCATTTACATCATTACATTGCTTTCCGGAAGGGCCCTGGCCTGGGCCACCACAGTTTGGGAGGCACGGAGTTCCTGTTGTTCCAGCTACCCGGTCTTTACTGAAGAGTTCAAGCGGGTATTCCATCATCCCCTCAGCGGCCGTGAGTCATCAAGGCACCTACTCACACTTCAGCAGGGAGGTCGCAGTGTGACCGAATACACCATACAGTTTCGCATCATGGCGGCAGAGAGTGGCTGGAAAGAAGAGGCTCTGATGGCAAGTTTCTCAGGAGGACATTTGGAGGAGATACTGGACGAACTCTCAATATGGGAACCTGCATTGAATCTCAAGTCTCTGATCGAGTTGGCCACCTGTCTAGACAATCGACTATGTGAGAGGGAATTGTACCGCAAATCAGCTCGTGTTCCTTTACGCACTTGTAGTGACTGAAGGCAGAAGGAAATTAAGAAGAATTAAAACAGAATTTCACCAAGATGGCCTAGAGCACCAGAAATTCCTCTGAGCCATCAAACTAAGAACTGACAAAATGGCTCCCTAAAGCCTAGCTGAAGCTCACATCTGGTCAATAAAACGAACAAAAGAGACTTGTCCAGATAGCACATGACTTGAAAACTTCATGCTTGAACATTTTCAAACTAAAAAAACTAATTAGTAGGACATTTTATCATGCATTATAACTGAATTATAACTGTAATTTAATAAGAATGTACAAGTGTATGGTATGTAATTGATTGTCTCTTAAATTCCAGAATGATGGTGTTAAGTATTTTTGGGTTCTTTGCAGTTATAGTTTTCTTATGAAATTCATAGTTAAAATGTTCAGATTTTGAGCGGGAATATTAAGAATCCTTTACACACAGGATTGTAAATATACTTAGAAAAGGACAGACAAATTGACCATGTGACTCTGAAAAGCCACCTCTGATTGGCTTAGAGACTCTTTGGGGTGCGGCCAGTCTACACTCAAGACTATGGTACAAAGGAAGAAGTCTTTAGTCTTCTCTCTTCTTCGGCTCTCTTCTCTGCTTATCACTTCCTCTGCAGATCTGCATCCTCCACGCTCTTGCCCTCGTGGCTTGCAACCTCGCCCCAGCATCCCTCAAGTTCTGTACCATGTAGAAGTCCAAGAAGGCTCGGAGTAAAGCTCCAAGGAAGCCTCTCACTCTCTACTCTATGGTTCACACACGTGACGGGAGTCGTGAGTCTTCCTTGCGGAAGGCCTCGCTTCAAAGCTCCGCCTCATCATCCATCGATGCAACACACAACAACTATCCACAATCTTAACAGATATTTATTCTCTGTACAGATCATTTAATTCACTTGTTCCATTACTCACACTAGTTTTTAAGTTTAGAATAGCAATAAAGTCTTGTTTGTATTCAAAGATAATTTGACTGTGGTATATTTTGATAAATAATCTTGTCACTTGATTTTTTCAAAGATCTGGCCCTAAAAGCTATACCTAAAATATGTGTGATATTATTTTCAATAAACCATGAGAATAATATCACTCCAATAAGTGAATTAATCATAATTCCCTTATTAAAGCTAATTCCTTACAATAGAAATTGTAAGCGGATACAACAAGATGTTGCATTATGATTTTAATGGTGGAGAATTTTATTCAGACAAATAATCTGATTATTTGTAATTTATCTTTCTTATAATGGTTGTTGAACGTGGCTAAATCCATTATAAATTTCCCTACATAATGATGGAGGTATGTGGCACTTTAATCCATACCGTGTACATCTACATTAACCGAAATTCCTACACACTCCTGCTCGAGAACCACTGACACCACCTGGTCATGAACGTCCCGAGCCAATGCAGTAAGGTGGCACCCGTATCTCACAGATGGAGAGAGACTGCTGTATGAGAGAGCACTGCTGTCTATATTGTGGAGAACCTGGCCACTTCTGATCAGCTTGTCCCAAGCTCCGTGGAAACACCCTGCCCTGTGCAGAACAGGGTAGTCTGTAATGGGAGTCACTCTTACCTTCCTACCTTCTAACTCTGGCTTATACCTACCTTCCACTCTTTTTTGGAATGATCACAGTCTTGGTGGAGTAAGGAGCAGCGGGCAACTTCATGGACTGTTCCTTGGCCAACAAGCATCTGGTTTCCACTGGATCTCTTATGACTACTCTTGCTGTGACTGCGCTGGATGTAAGACCACTGAGAGTCAGAGATGTCACCCAGGCCACAGAACCCCTACACCTCTCCATTCTTCAACAACAAGAGGAGTTGTCGTTCCATCTGATACAGTCCCCTGAGTTTCCTCTCATTCTCGGGTACCCCTGGCTTCAGCAGCACAATCCTCAGTTCGACTGGGCCATTGGATCTGTCCTTCAGTGGGGGCCTACCTGTCATGCCACGAGTTCCAAGTGATTACCATGATCTCAAATGGGTATTTAGTAAGCGGAGGGCCACTTCATTACCACCTCACCATCCATATGACTGCGCCATTGATCTGCTTTCGGGGTCAGATCTTTTCTCTGTGTACTCCTGAGTGCACAGCTATGGACGATTACATCAAGGAGGCCCTCGCTGCAGGCTTCATCGACAGGAGCTGTGTTTTTCTTTGTGGGAAAGAAGGATGTAGGACTACGGCCCTGCATCGACTACCGTGGGCTCAACAGCATTACGTTCAGGAATCGTTACCCATTGCTGCTGATGGGAACCACCTTTGTGTTGTTGCAGGGAGCTTCCATCTTCTCCAAACTCGATCTACACAATGCTTACCACCTAGTGTGCATCCAACTATGGGACGAATGGAAGATGGCATTCAACACTCCCATGGGCCACTATGAATTCCAGGGTATGCTCTTTGGCTTGACCAATGTCCCGGCAGTATTTCAAGCGCTTATCAATGACGTGCGCTGAGATATGCTCAACATCTTTGTCTTCGTCTACTTGGATGACATTTTTGTATTCTCGAGTTCCCTTCATGAGCACATTGAGCACACCATGCGAGTACTCCAACGCCTCCTGGACAATCACCTTTATGTCAAGCCTGAGAAATGTGAGTTCCACACAACCAAAGTACAGTTACTGGGATTCATCATCGAACCCGGCCACAGGCAAATGGATCCCAAGAAGGTACAAGCAGTGTCAGACTGGCCCACTCCCACCTCTATCAAGGAGGTACAGAGGTTCCTCGGCTTCACTAATTTCTACTGAAAGTTTATCAGGAATTTCAGTTCAGTGGCTGCACCCCTTTCGTCTCTCACCAAAGGAGGTACTACCTGATTTCACTGGAATCCTGAAGCTGAGGTTACTTTCAGTAAACTTTTGCTGCGATTCACCGTAGCTCCCATTCTTTCCCTGCTGGATACTGAGAAACCGTTTGTGGTGGAGGTAGATGCCTCTGATGTTGGAGTGGAAGCCATGCTGTCACAGAGGCAAGAGGATGAGAGGCTCCATCCCTGTGCATTTTTCTCACATCGCCTCACCCCTGTTGAGAGGAATTACAATGTGGGAGACCAAGAACTTCTCGTAGTCAAGCTGGCACTCGAAGAATGGAGACACTGGCTCGAGGATGTGACTCATCCTTTTCAAGTCCTCACTGACCACAAGAACCTTGAGTACATTCAACAAGCCAAGCATTAAATCCTCGACAAGCCCGTTGGTCACTTTTCTTTAACCGCTTCCAATTCATCCTCTCCTACTGACCTGGTTCCAAGAATCTTAGGATGCCTTATACTGAGTATATGCACCCCCTGTCCAGGAATATTCTGCTCTTCTCATAATTCCAAGTAATAGGATTGTGGCACCTGTTCGTTGGGGGATTGTGGATACAGTGAAACAAGCTCTAGTTTAGGAACCCGATCCAGGTAAAGGTCCTGCTAAACACCTGTTTGTACAACAGTTAGTCCGCTCTCAATTTCTCCAGTGGGGACATTAGTCCCACCTCACCTGTCATCCTTGCTCTAGTCATACCCTCGAGTAGGTGGTTTTGGTGGCCCACGATCAAGAAGGACACTTGCAATTTCGTTAAGGCCTGTTCTACATGCAACCAGAGTAAGGCTACGCATCGCTTACCTCAGGGTTTACTCCAACCTCTTCCCATTCCTCGTTGGCCCTGGTCTCATCTCTCCATGGATTTCATCGCTTGCCTCCTGCCATCCTAAGGTAATACCACCATCTTAGTCATTATTGACAGATTTTCTAAAGCTGGCAGATTCATTCCATTGCCCAAGCTACCATCTGTTAAAGAAACAGCTGAACTGGTCATTAATCATTTGTTCCGGGTTTTCGGTATCCCTCAAGGTATTGTTTCAGACAACGGACCTCAGTTTTCCTCCCGATTCTGGAAGTCCTTCTGCCAGCTGCTAGGGACGATGGTGAGCCTGTCTTCAGGGTTCCATCCTGAATCCAATGGACAAACGGAAAGAGTGAACCAGGAGCTGGAGACAACCCTGAGGTGTATGGCCACCAACAACCTGTCCTCTTGGTCTTCTTTCACTGTGTGGGCAGAATATGCCCACAACACCTTAAGATCTTTGGCCACTGGCATGTCACCTTTCGAGTGTCAGTTTGGCTTTGCCCCACATTTATTTCCAGAGCAAGAGGAGGAAGTCCACGGTGCCAATCCACCTGGAGGAAGGCTCGAGTCAAACTCTTCCAAGCCTCGCAACTATACTAGTGACAGGCCAATCAACACAGCTGATCTGCCCTCACCCTCCGCCCGGGACAAAGAGTATGGCTTTTGACTGAGAACTTACCGTTATGGGTGGAATCACGCAAGCTCCTTAGAGGTTCATCGGGCCATTTCGAATTGCCAGGAAAGTCAACCCAGACACTTATCGTTTATAATTCCCTAGATCCCTCAGAATTAACCCCACTTTTCATGATTCATTGTTAAAACCTGTTTTGTCCTCTCCTTTTGTTCCGCCAGGCAGACCTTCCCCTCCACCTCATATCATCGATGGCCAACCGGCCTAAACAGTCCACCAGATACTGGACTCCCATCGGGTGCAGCGGTCCTTGCAGTATCTGATGGATTGGGAGGGCTACGGCCCTGAGGAGCACTCATGGATTCCTACCAGAGACATCCTAGACCCTGAGTTGATTAGGGAGTTTCACGTTCGCCAGCCGGATCGTCCTGGAGGGAAAGTCAGGAGCCATTCCTAGAGGGAGGGGTTCTGTCAGCTTTTGTTCTTGTTTTGGCCACTACATGGCCTCAGTTAACATTTTGTTCTGTTCCTTTTTTTTCTTCCTGCCATTTTGCTAATTGTGTCATGTGCCTCACCTGTGTCTTGTTACCATTGTGTATTTAAGTTGCTTCAGTTCTCTGTCTTTTCACTTGGTGATTGAATGTTCACTGCCTTCTTCCCGAGTGATTCTCTTGCCTTTGATTGTACCTTGCATTGTGGATTTTTTGTTTTTGCTCTAGTGGATTACTTGGATTTATTTTCATCTTGGACTTACTCTAACCTTTGTGGATTTTGTATTTTGGTATTCTACTAATTGGATTTACCTTTGTTTTTTGCGGATCTATATTTTATTAAAACTTTTGGATTACTTCACGTGCTTTGTCTGTCTTCTCTTCTAGGTTTAAACATCCGCTCTGTGGCTCAGTGGTATAAATTCAACCTTCCACACCGGAGACCCGAATTCAAGCCCAGTTCCTGACAGCATCGAACAGATTTAATATTAGCAAACTATAGTTTTGGCAAGTTGTTTAGGACATCTACTTTGTGCATGACACAAGTAATTTTTCCAACAATTGTTTACAGACAGATTGTTTCACTTTTAATTGACTATATCACAATTCCAGTGGGTCAGAAATTTACATACAGTAAATTGTGTCTTTAAGCAGCTTGGAAAATTCCAGAAAATGATGTCAAGTGTTGGGCCTCATGTATTCAGATAGAAGACAAAGGCAGGCCTAACACAGTCGTAAAAACCTAACTCAAGCCCCCACATTCCAAGTCATAAATTATACTGATAAAAATCGCGCCAAAATCAAACAAAGGGAGTCCAAAACAGACTAGAAATCCCATGAAGCCTTGCTCACTAAAGGATCAAACTCTCAACTCCTATTGGATGAGGCACACAACAGAACGTCCCTCAAACATGACATCATCAGGAGTTGAAATACCTCTGAAATGCTTCCGGGATTTGCTTCCAGCAACTTTGTTTGCAGTGTGTAGATGCAGCTCATCGCTGCTCTCAGGTGCAACCTCGTGGCACAAGGAAGTAACGTCCGACTTGAAACTGTGGCCATACAATCTCCATCTCGCTGGATGAGTTGAGATTAGTCTGTGTGCAACCGAACACTCTAATGGATCCGAAGGAGACCGCCGAGCAATCCACATCTTCATCCGTTTGCCTGCAGAAGTGAAGAGATTAAAGATTTCTCTTCCATCTTCAATCAAGTCGACATTTCTGAGTTCTCCGCCAGCCCGCCGAGAATCAACAGCCGTGCCCGCCAACAGAGCGAGGAAACGGCCTCCCGTCATCACACTGAGCCTCAAGGAACCGGGTCAGAGTTAAAGGACGGAGGAAAACACATTCTACCTGTGTCCTCATGCGATTCAAGTAAGAGGTTTACGTCTGGGCAGAGATAGAATATTATAGTGTGTTATTCTTGTGTTTCAAGGTTTTTTGCTTGTACAGTTTACGGAGCCGTACAGTTTATATCCGCTCATTATTAATACTCAGGATATTACTTATCACGAATTTGTTTTGCTGTATTGTGGTCCAACCAAATTGGACTGTTGTGCAATTTCGCCATTGCAGGTGAGACAGGTAAACTGAGTTCTTCCATTAAAGAGTCAAAGAACGCGGGACTGTTTATGAGCTGTCCACTGCGTCTCTGAGCGATGAACTAACAGCTACTTTCTCTCCCACGATCGCGAAATCGGCTTTAGGGCTGTCACTTCTCTCTCTCTCATACTAACCACACACACACACACACACACACACACACACATACACGCACGCGACCCCTCACAAACATTCTGGCACACATTTTTGGCTCCTAGATAGCTTAATTCTAAAGCCCAGCTTTGTCCCAAAGCTATCATACAAGCGAATACACGCGGTAACTGGTAGATGCCATTGACTGGATTCTCTTCGCCCCCATTCGCGGTAATATTCCCTGGCCGGAAGTCTCGCGTGACATACTCTCCACGAGAGTCACGTCCGCCATTTTGTGCGTGTCCCTCCTTACACACACACACACTGTCACACACACACCTTATGTGTTATAGGATTATTTTAGTTTCCACATCTAATCATATCACTGTTTTGTTTGTAGTTGTAAGTCAGAAGTTTATTGACTGCATTGTATTCATTATTAATTGATATTACTGCATAAATAAACTTTGTTTATATTACAAAGAGAAGTGTTTTGGTTTGTTTTGCATACGCCTGTGTCATGCTGATGGGATGTCAGTGCTCGGATTCAAGCCTTCATTCATTGTTTTTTTTTTCCCGAAAATCGATACTCTTCAGATGTCGATTTTCCTAAAACAATCTAATATTGAGACTGTTTTACTATCTGGTTATTAGTCCCTGATTCCAGGGTGGTGCCCCGTCAATGTTAATCCTTATTAATATGCTATTGATTTATGATAATTGATAATTATCTTTGATGATTGTTGAATTTGAATGATCAATAAGCTAGTGTTAATTTTAATTAATGTTTCATCGATGTTAACAATTAACGATTATCTTTGATAATTGTTGATTTAAAGGATTAAAAAAGCTAACATTGATTCTCATCAATGTTCTATTGATTTTAATAATTAATAATTATCTTTGATAATTATTAATTATTGCTAATAACCAAACTTGCTCCTAAACGTAGCACACTACATTTACTGGAGCCCCATATGAGGTTTTAATGAGTTAGATTCAATTAATTAATTTAAATATTAATTAATAACTAAAGAAATAATTATTAATTATTTCTGATAGTAACACTGATCTAAACAACCAGTAAAGCCCTACACAAGCCTTTAGACAATTAGCCAATTAGCTTCTGATAGGAGGTGTACTGAACTGGAGGTGTACTTGTGGATGTATTTTAAGGCCTATCTTCAGACTTGCTTGACATCATGGGAAAATCTCGGAGGATCATCAGAGACTCCAGCCACCCAAGCCATGGGCTGTTCTCACTGCTACCATCAGGCAGGCGGTATCGCAGCATCAGGACCCGCACCAGCTGACTCCATGATAGCTTCTTCCCCCAAGCAATCAGACTTCTGAACTCTTGATCTCCCGCGATCAAAATACATCAGCACTGTACTTTATTACTCTTACTCTTATATCTCACACCGGACTGTCATAAATTATATTATTATTATATTATATTCTCTCTTGACAACTTACTATCAACCGACAGCCTGAATGTCAATACAGTACAATACAACCTACTGTACATTCTATATATACTACTATATATACTTTTTTTATTTTTATTGAATAATGTGTATCTATATTGTGTGTATTGTATACTGTACAGTGTATGTTATTATTTGTATATTGTGTTGTGTGTAATTATGTGTATTTTAGACTTTAAATTGTGCTGTGTTGATTTGATGTTATTGTAAATTGGTATATGTCTCATCACTGTCACGACTGCTATGTTGATCGGAACTGCACCCAAGAATTTCACTCACAATTGCACTTGTGTATATGGCTGTGTGACAATAAAAGTGATTTGATTTGATTTGATTTGAAATCAAAAGAAATCAGCCAATACCTCAGAAAAAAATATAGTTCATCTGTACAAACAGTAGTACACAAGTATAAACACCATGGGACCACACAGCCATCATACCACTCAGGAAGGAGACGCATTCTGTCTCCCAGTGATGAAGGTAGTTTGGTGCGAGAATGCAGATCAATCCCAGAACAACAGCAAAGGACCTTGTGAAGATGCTGGAGGAAACAGGTAGAGAAGTATCTATAGCCACAGTAAAACAAGCCCTATATTGACATAACCTAAAAGGCTGCTCAGCAAGGAAGAAGCCACAGCTCCAAAACCGCAATAAAAAAGCCAGACAACAGCTTGCAAGTGCACATGGGGACAAAGATCTTACTTTTTGGAGAAATGCCCTTTGGTCTGATGAAACACAAATTGAACTGTTTGGCCAAAATGACCATCATTATGTTTGGAGGAAAAAGGGTGAGGCTTGCAAGCCGAAGAACACCATCCTAACCATGAAGCATGGGGGTGGCAGCATCATGTTGTGGGGGTGCTTTGCTGCAGGAGGGACTGGTGCACTTCACAAAGTAGATGGCATCATGAGGAAGGAAAATTATGTGGATATATTGAAGCAACATCTCAAGACATCAGCCAAGAAGTTAAAGCTTGGTCACAGATGTGTCTTCCAAATGGACAATGACCACAAGCATACCTCCAAAGCTGTGGCAAAATGGCTTAAGGACAACAAAGTCAAGGTATTGGCGTGGCCAAGCCCTGACCTCAATCCGGAAGAAAATTTGTGGGCAGAACTGAAAAAGCGTGTGAGAGCAAGGAGGCCTACAAACCTGACTCAGTTACACCAGTTCTGTCTGGAGGAATTGGCCAAAATTCCAGCAACTTATTGTAAGACACTTGTGGAAGGCTACCTAAAATGTTTGACCCAGGTTAAACAATTTAAAGACAATGCTACCAAAGACTAACTAAGTGTATGTAAACTTCTGACCCACTGGGAATGTGATGAAAGTAATAAAAGCTGAAAGAAATAATTATCTCTACTATTATTCTGACATTTCACATTCTTAAAATAAAGTAGTGATCCTAACTGCCCTAAGACAGGGAATGTTTTCTATGATTAAATGTCAGGAATTGTGAAAAACTGAGTTAAATGTATTTGACAGGTGTATGTAAACTTCTGACTTCAACTGTATATACAGTAAGTTTCTTTCCTTGATTAAGATTTGCAAAACATTCCTTTTGTATTTTACAACAAAAATAAAAAGATCAAGTACCACAGCTGTCATGTCACCTTAAGCATAAGATTTCATGCTTACTGATAGTCTCAAAAACTGAGAGAGAAAGAAAAATAGAAAAAATAAAATAAAATAAAATTCTAGGACATAGGCTTAGGATGGCACAAAGACACCTAAAAAAATGTCACAGTTTTTTTTTCACAGTGCGGTTTAGGGCTTCTGTACTGCCCCAGAGAAAGAAGACAATTGACAGGCCACTAAGAGCAAGGAAAGTCCCACTGGAGCCTCTTGGCAGAGGGACAGGAAAGCAGCTCACAATCAAATAAGTGCAAGGGGACTTAATAGACTACAATGCGCTGACTGAGTTAGCAGTGACTCACTTGCACACTACACTTTATTATGTGGACTAAAGTCAAGCATTCAGGAAGGCACTTTATAGAGGGTCTGATGTCACTGGCTACTTAAATGTGATGATTTATATGAATGTAAAAGTACCATAGTCCTTATTGGAAATGTATCACGGTAATACAATTTTATCTGAAGTACTTTGGAATACCATGCACTTTAAATACCATGGTATCTAAATATGGTAGTCATTCAGTACCATGGTATCATGATGAAGGTAAAGGTGATCAAAAATCAACACATATGCATAAATATGATTTTTGGACATGTACCATGGTAATACCATGATATTTGAACATGTACAATGGTAATACCATGGTATTCTTTGGAAAACCTTGGGATAACATGTAAATATCATGGTATATGAATACAGTAATCATTTAATACCATGTTTTTTTATTTAAGTACTATGGTATTACCATCTAATACCATCACTTTACAATGGCACAACAACAGAACTTCCTGTAAGAGTGCCTCAACACCCTCTTTCCATAGTCAAGACCCACAAGGACCATCACAATAATTATCCATTTACCAGCAGCCTAAGACAATGGACAATCTGTGCTCTAGTTAATAAAGGTGCTTCAGTAATATGATGTGTTATAGTCCAATACAGTGGGCTGGTACCAGGATTCAATGTTGATAACTCACACTTTATGTACATCGTGTTATATATATTATATGTTGTCAACATTCAGTCCTGGTACTCTTCAAATGGCAGGAACAAAGGACTGTAGCATAGTGCAAAACATTATAATAAGTATCCGAATCTGGTGTATGTTTTGTGCTGTTCCTCTCAGGAGATTGTGTTGGGGCTGCACACATTAAGGGCTGTCTTTCACTGGGCTGAGGGACAGATCAACAATAACAGCTCCTTCATCTCACTCGGCTCTACTTTAATTAAACTAAGGGAATA
The DNA here is from genome assembly GCF_019703515.2 of Myxocyprinus asiaticus. Classification (NCBI taxonomy): domain Eukaryota; kingdom Metazoa; phylum Chordata; class Actinopteri; order Cypriniformes; family Catostomidae; genus Myxocyprinus; species Myxocyprinus asiaticus. The sequence continues at coordinate 22,562,404 of NC_059352.1, forward strand.
AAGATAGATTTCAACATATGTTTAACTGGACTTTGTGCTGAAACAAAGAATTTGTATGCACGCGCGGGTTTACAGTAAATGTGAACATGTGTATGTACAGTGGGGCACAAAAGTCTACTAGAGGGCACCAGTGAAAATGTCTCTATTTTGCATTATTTTTACATTATCAGCATAATAATTTGAGTAAAAAGTTGAGTTGTCACCCCTTTATTTTTGACTATTTTTATTACATAATTCTGACTTTTGGACAACAAATTTATAAGTGTCTTAATTTAAAAGAGACCAAAATAATGTCTGCCTCCAAAGGTTAATTAACTTTTATCAGTTTAGTTTGGGCATGTCATTTTATGGGTTTGAGTTCAAAAAGTGGGGTACAGGATAATATGTTTTAATGAAAGCATGCACTTGAGCTGGCATGGACTCCACAAGTTTGTGCAAAACCTGATGATCCATGTTATCCCTGCATGATCTGAGAATGTTCCAAAGGGCATCTTGTGTGCTTTATAGGAAGCACAAAAAAAACTGATCTTTTGTACAGAGTTGTAATGGTCAGTCTAACAAATTTGCTTACATTTGATTAGTGAAAGAGCAGAATCCTAAACAGTTCATCTTTTTACATCACACCTTTTTTTTTTTTTTTTTTTTTCAAAACTCTCATTTGCAGGTTTAAATCAATTCAAGTAAAATGGAACGTTTCCCAAAGTCTTAGTTGGAGGCTGACAAAATGAAAGAACTATTCCCCATAGGTTGAGTATTCATTGCAATGGGCATTAAATCTCTTAAACCCTCGTCCTCCACAATATTAATTGTGGCTAAGCACTTTGCTACAGCAATCGCGAAATCGCATTAACATGATTCGCCATTTTGAACTCCAGAGAGAACGTCTTGTTTTGCTTGGAGTGCTGGCAATGCACACGTAAATGATACTTTATCCAAAATGTCCGGATAAGGCCACGGTTTACTTTGTTTTTGTGCATTCCGGATCGGATTGCACCCGGTCAACCACATTGCCTTTCAAAGTATACTTTTTTGACCGTAAGCGAGTACGAATACATTCGACACATGTACACTACGACTGCTTTGCGATACTCTTTTACTACAGTCAACGGCTACCGCATGCAGTGACGGTGTGCACAGACGAGGACTGTGCGCATGTCAAGAAAATCTGGGCCACACGTGGACAGTCCGCACAGACTGTTTGACGAAATTTGCATCACACACACCAGGCGGGGAGCGATCAGCTAAAGTATTCTTTGGGCTTAAGATGGAAGCGCAACACGCCACCGTGGAAATGCTGATGCTTCACTCCAGAGATTCATTTGGATACAGCTTTTCACAGGTCCCATCTGGGTTTGTTTTGTACCAAAAATACGTTTAAGAGGTCCTTTCTCCATCACTTGATCATTGACATGGAATCACTGCATCACTTGTGGTGTGTGCATCATTGTAATGACCCCGGACACATCGCAAAGGTTCCACCCTATTCCAGACAGTGTTCAGAACTCACACAGAGCTGAATAAAATGTCAGACTCTAATGGGAAAATTGGTAAACATTTTAATCACATTCGTTAACGCGTTAATTTCGACAGATTTAATTTTTTTCCCATTGTTTCAACTTTCAGCAATTTACCTATCATGCGTAAAAATAAAGATTCTTCAATGCAGCACATTATGCTTTAAAAAAAAAAAAAATTTTTTTTTTTTTTATCAAGAACTATTTTTTAGTGTTCAGTCTTTGTCTTAGCTATCTGGTTCTGGAGATTAAAAGATTTTTGATGTCACATTATATGTTACATTATTCTTAAAAGCACCAGTACAAAGATGGTTTTCCAAAGAACTTTAGAATAAAACATTGTACAGTATGCAGAACTTTAAGAGGTTCTCCAATTGCATCAGGTTGTATTGGTGCTTTCACATCATGTTGGAATTACCATAATTATGAAATTCAAAATAGTTCCAGTACCTAAAGTGGTTGTTTTTGAAGATGGCCTCGCTGTAGGCCAGAGCCAGAAGCCTGGGGCTTGCCTGAACGGCTCCCTCACTCTGGGCCACCTTGCTTAGGTGTTGGGTCAGATGAACCAGGAGCTGGTGGTTAGCCTGAGGGACACTGGGGGAGTCAAGGATTCTTTTCAGCTGCTGTCCACACTCCTCCATGTTTTGGGTTTCTGAAAGGGAGGAAGCGAGAGACAGTTTGTCCCAGTGTTATTCATTGATTGTGACAAGGAACAGCCTGCTTGACCCAACACATTTGTCTCCATTTTTGAGTTTTATGTCATTAGTGTCACATTGACCTAAAATAATCCTAAAACCCTGACTGTGAGCTGGTCCATCTCTATGTGCCTCTTGTGCAAGCTTCACTCAACACTCAGCTATGCAGAGAGGTTCAATGGGTCTGAGACAGGAGAAAAAACTGCTTAGAAAGATGGGACCCACAAGCCACAGCTTTGTTTGTTATTTAATGTTATATTAATATCAATATATTTCAATGTTTGATTTTGAGGACATTTTTGTTTATTTTTGTGTGATAAACTATTTTGGTACCATTTTGGATCCAATGCAAAATGTGGGTCCTGAAGCAAAATCAGTTGAGAACCACTGGAGTAGCCAGCCATTTTCAAAAACGTTTATGTTAGTGACTTGTTCATAGAATATTTATTTTTCAAATGATATAGGTGTAACTCTTCTGAACTCTGACAGCACCCCTGATCTCTGTGGCACATTACAAAACCCATGACCTGGGTCTGGAAAGTCAGCTCAGCATGAGTTAAAGTGCTAGCCTAGTACTGCCCTCCAGTCCATTGTCCATAAGCACCCACAAGGACAATGCAGTTATTTAGACAGCTTCCATCATATTGATGAGCTCCTTTGAGATGGGGTTTCCCACAGCCAAGAGGCCAGCATGCAGGCTTATCTGTGCTAAAGTGTGCCCTGGTGGTGTAGCAAAGATATGAGCATTTTCAAGTCCCTTAGACACAACAAATATTTGTCTTCATCAGCTAAAGGAATGAAGATACAGTCAGGATATCAACGCAAGAGATTCACTTGTCTGGAAAATACAGAATAAATGTTCAGACCGTGATTTCAGTAAAATATCAAACAAGTATCATACCAGTCTGAAAGGTGGGTGGAACATATTTTTTTTTTTTTAAACATCTGGCTCATGAATATTAATTAGGCGATGTAATTGCGCTGTAGTCTTTGCTAAAAATAATAATAATGTAATTAGGCACTAGCCATTGTAGATTACCGATTGTGTGTTCATTGAGTTCAAAGCCAAAGCGCCATTTGGAAAAGTCTTCAATTTGGTTTTATGCGGCCAGCTACCACCATTTTATTTCTTAATGGACGAAACTCTTAAAATATAATGACTTTTTCAAAACCTGTTGTCAGTTGTAATGACTGCTACACACGTGTACAAGACACAAAAACTGGACATTAACATATACTCTTTTTATTATTTAATATTTTAGTGTAAAGCTGGCTTTCTTCATTCTTGACATTTGTAAACTTTACACATTATTTCCTCATTTTACTTTCATACTTGCTAAATCTGTATGTTTCTATGTAATGGTCCTAATTCAGCATCAATGGAGGCAGCTTGCAGATAGGCCAGTCCTTTAATTTAGACTCAGTAAATCTTGCCTGTCACAAGACTTTCAATTTAAGCAAAGACACACTGTCACACCCCTGCCAACCGCACTTCCTGCATGAATTGTGAGTGTGAACAAAGCAATTAAGGTGTTGGATGGTTATTATGCTTCTGCCATAGTGCTTATGTAAGATAAGTGTTAAGATGTTAGAGGTTATGGGCAGTGGGTAGAGTGATGAATGTTTGTCAATCTGCCGATCAGAAAACGGGTCAGTAATTTGACCTTGGCCTAAGACTCACAGATCACTGTTACAAGAACAAACTCAAGGTACCAGTTATGCATTTACTCAGTAATACATGCATAGACACACACACAGACACCCATGGACTAACCCTGCCCCCAGTCAGGAGTCGGGTGGTCCCACCCTGCCCTCCCTCCCAGAGATTACTGGTAGAGAGTGACCCCTGTTCAATAAAGGCCAGCCTCATGGGCTGCAGGCCATGGCTGGGAACTTGGCCGAGTCCATCTGGACTCAGCACGACACAACCGGGGGAAGAGTAGCCCAACAGATGACCAATCCTCTTCCTGGAAGAGGGAACACTGGCTGCTGGTCAGCCAGATGGGCACCAGTGCTCTAGGCATGTGAACCCTAATAGATAACACTAAATAATGCTCTTAAAATGAGACTTAAACACTCAGCGATACTCAATGAATCACTTCTAGTGAAAAAAAAACAAAAAACATTTTGCTCGTACACTACTATAATGCATTTGGCAGATGCTTTTATCCAAAGTGACTTAGGGGCCTTTCACACTGTACGTGTTTTTGTGTCCGTCCGCACTCTTTTTATGTAATCATGCGATTTACGGACATCTTTGAGTGTTGGGCTGGGTCTCGCTGTGTTTTCAAAGTCTAGCACAGAAGCTCTGCATTTTTTTTTTTTTTTTGATGTCATGTAAGGTTAAAAAAGAACATCAACTTTTAAAAACATGTCTTGAGACACCTGCGTTCTTTTATTCCTTGTTCTGCATCTAAGTTTTTTTAGTGCCGAGAGCGTTTGGTCTGAACGGCCCCGTACAGTGCATTCAAGGTGCTAGCACCATGCTCTAACATTTAAAGGAATATTCTGGGTTCAAGTCAAGCTCAATCGACAGCATTTGTGGCATTATGTTGATTACCACAAAAAATAATTACGACTCACCCCTCCTTTTCTTTAAAAAAAGCAAAAATCGAGGTTACAATAAAAGTGAATATGGCCAATTTTTGGAGGATTTAAAGGCAGAAATGTAAAGCTTATAATTTTATAAAAGCACTTTCATTAATTCTTCTGTTATAACTCATGTATTATTTGAGCTGTAAAGTTGTTTGAATAGTCATTTTTAAGGACGTTTAAGGGTTTTAGGGTTTGTTGACATTACATCATCATGGCAAAAAAGCAGTAAAATTGGCAATAACCTCACACAGAAAAGGTTTGCGAGCAATTTCTTGTGACAATATTTTTTATATAGTGAGTATTTTAATGTTTATGGATTAGCACAATTCACTTCCATTGTTAGTGCCATACTGGAACCCAGTTTTTGCTTTATTTTTTAAAGAAAGGGATGGGCAGGGGGCCTGGGTAGCTCAGAGAGTAAAGATGCTGACTACCAACCCTGGAGTCATGAGTTCAAATCCAGAGCATGCTGAGTGACTCCAGCCAGGTCTCCTAAGCAACCAAATTGGCCCGGTTGCTAAGGAGAGTAGAGTCACATGGGGTAACCTCCTCGTGGTCGCTATAATGTGGTTCGCTCTCGGTGGGGCGCGTGGTGAGTTGTGTGTGGATGCTGTGGAGAATAGCGTGAAGCCTCCACACGCACTATGTCTCCGTGGTAACGCACTCAACAAGCCATGTGATAAGATGCACGGATTGACATCTCAGATGCGGAGGCAACTGAGATTCATCCTCCGCCACCACGAGGACCTAGAGTGCATTGGGAATTGGGCATTCCAAATTGGGGAGAAGAAAAAAAAAAGAAAAAAGAAAGGGATGGGCAAGTCAAAATTAATTTTTGTGCTAATCAATATTATGCAACAAATGCTGTTGATTGAGCTTAATTTTGAACCCGGAATATTCCTATTAGCTACAATAATACTTTTTTATACTGTATACTGTATTGAAAAATCAGCATGTTTCAAAAGGCAATAATTTTTGTCAAGTAGTTTCATGCCATATTAAAAGCTTGAGATAAATTTGATTTCTCTACCCTCAAGATATGCTTCATAAAAATCTGATGGGTAACATGATTTAGAAAAAAAAAAATGATAGGTTTTTCTTGTAAAAAAAAACAAACAAACAAATAACTTGATGAACTTTGTTGATTAAATTAAGTATATCAAACAAAAGCATGCCTGATTTCACAATCAACTAGATTTTTTTTTCCAGGAAAGAGGGAGGTAGAAACTGGCACTGTTAAGGGCACCCCATGACAAAGGGACTTTCCAGGAAAGCTTATTTGCCATAATAGCCCATTGATTCTTTAAAGTGATTAACGCTGAATATGCCATATGGCCCATCCTATAGTGACTTAGCACTATACAAATGACCCAATACAAAACATATTATAAGTCCAAGCACATTATAGTGAGCCATTGCTTTGATTTCAACCGTTCACAGCACCACACAACTAATATTGGTTCCCTCCTTGGGGGAGGAGATGCATTTTTCACTTTAAATCACGCAATTCATTAAAGTAATTCACATAACGGAACCAGCATAACTGAAGATGGAAAACTAATTTATTAGGTGTGTAAGCCATCAATCAAATACTTTCCTACTGCTGGAGCTAAAGGGAACCAATTAGATTGCACCCCACTCTATGGGACCAATCTTTGCAGCAATTGAGGACATTATGAACTAATTAATTTAATAATGTTTTTAGGAGATTGCAGATAATAAATGAGTTTAGTCAAAATGCACATCATAGAGCAATTATTTGAAATCCTAAAACTCATAGTACTGTATAACTTTTAATATTGCCTGTTTCTGTAGCTCAGCTGGTAAACATGACACTAGCAACAGCAAGGTTATGGGTTTGATTCCCAGGGAATACACATCCTTATAAAGTGCATACATTGAGTGTTCTGTAAGTCACTTTGCATAAAAACATCTACCAAATGCATACAAATGTCAAATGCAGTAGCGGATTTAGGCATGGGCGACATGTGCAGTTGCCCAGGGCAGCATCTTGCAGGGGTGCGGCAGCATCTTGCGGGGGACGGCACGAGGCACACACACAGATCCCCCCGGTCAACAACTTTGAGGGCGTGTTGAAGAAGGTTTTGCACAGGGCACCATACAAGCTAGAACCGCCACTGGTCAAATGTCAAAAAAGTCAAAAGTTATCTAAAATGAAAATGTACTTTCATTACTTTCTATCTTCCATGGAACACAAAGGGATACGTTAGGCAGAATGTTAGGAAATGACAGCCTCAATCACCATTCACTTTCATTATATGAAGAAAAAAAAGATGCAATGAAAGTAAAGAAGAAAGGTTGTAAGTCCTTTTGAATTCCACAGAATAAGTATAGTAAGTAGGGCTGTGAATCGATTACATTTTTTTACATTAATTAATTGCACAGTTTTCTGTGATTAATCACAATTAATCATGGTGCATTAAAACAAAAATTAAAATATAATCATAAATATATTTACTTTATACTTTGTCTCAAAGAACTGGGAAGAAATTGGTTAATTATCATTAACTTTAATTCTTTAAAAATGTACATGTTAAAATGCTCTGTTTTTTTTGTTTTGTGAATAGAGTTCATTAGAATTTTTTTACAGGTATAAATCTTTGATAAAAGTATATGTTTACATGCCATAAAATCAATGAAGTTGCTGTAATTAAAAGTTAGGCTAAATATTCTGTCATTTTCCAGTGGACTTTTTTAATAATATGATTAAATAGGAAGATTAAATTTATTGTAATCTTTATTGGCAATATAAAATTAAGTGTACATTGCCAATGTAATATTATACACTATACACACAGATATACAACAAATTGAATGCTGAAGTTTAATTTGCTGAATTTTAAAATCTCAAAGCAATTTTTTCTGGCTACAGTTCTATCTCTATCGCGCACACGCTGGGTTTTTCTCACTATAATTGAGCGTTTTCAGGAAATGCGACAACATATGGCAGCGTTCCCTTATCTTTCCCACACCTGGCTCAATGCTTGCGGGTGAAGTCCACATTCTACGTACATTAAATCTGCTCCCGTCTTTAATATGCACGGGACATGCATCGCATGTAATCAATAAGTGTGCACTGCTCCACACAATCAGTTTCCGTGCTCGGATGTGCAGTCGAGTGGAGCGTGTACCTCCTAGAAATGTATATATGCCAATTTTAGCCACAGGAAGTGGAAACAAAAACATGAGTGAAGTTTCCGAAAGTATAAACAACTGATACTGCATTAATTATGTTAATTTTGAACGCGTCAACTGTTAATCGCAGAAATTAACACATTACATTTCCCAGCCCTAATAATAAGTCATATACTGTAGGTTCCCTTTAAGACTGCAAGAAGTCTTGTTATACATTTTCAGGCCTCAGAAACATGATGAGGCATTACTCAGAAAGCTTACATAATTCAGTTTATCCTTACAAAGTCAGGTCATACTCATGAGCAACCAGGCATATCTAAAAGATGGGGCAGACTGTGTGTATGTGTGTGTGTGTGTGTGTGGGCGGGCTTGGGTGGTTTACGAGGACTTTGTTTAGGTTACAAACTGGTAATTACAAGGGTATTATGCTGTAAATGTGGTTTATGAGGACATGTCTTGTGTCCCCATAATTAAAATCACTTAAACATACTTGTGGCAGCGGGGGCATGGTCGAGCGTCCGCCTGGAGAGAGAGAAAGCGGTAAGGGTGCATATACCTGAGCCAGATTATGATTAACACCTGTTTCTAGTTGCAGTGAGCTTGGGGAGAGCAGTATAAAAGGACCACACCACCGACAAGAAGGGGAGAGAGAGCCAGAGATCTAGAGTCTCGCTGAGTAGTTGATGTGTTAATGTGAAGCTAAAGAGTTAATGTGAAGCTAATGAGTTATTGTGAAGCTATTGAGTCATTGTGAAGCTGTAAGCTCAGAAAGTTGACAATTCAAAAGCCTTACCTGAGACTGAAGAAACCCGGTTCCCTGTGTCCTCCTTCCCTCCCTGTGTGAAGTTTTGCTACAATACTAAATTATTATTTTTTTTATTTTTTTTAATGCAGAACGTTTTTTGTGAGGGTTAGGTTTAGGGGTAAGGTTAGGGGATAGGATCTACAGTTCGTACAGTATAAAAATCATTATGTTTATGGAGCGTGTTTCATTTTCAGTGGGTGTAATGCAGAGCGAGGTCATAGAGAGATGGTGTGAACTTTCCCTCCGGCATAGTAGCGCACCCACTAATTCTCACACACCCTATCCTTCTCTCTCTCTCTCTCTCTCTCTCTCTCTCTCTGTGTTTCTTTCTCTCTATCTCTCTAACTTTTGTTCTCTCCCTCTCTCAAGCCTCTTTCTGCCCACTGAACTCTGTGATATGGAGCTTTTGTATTTTGATGAGGACACACACACACACTAGCCCATTTCAGTTGTGCATTTTTAAAGAAAAGCCTTAAAGAGAAAGTTACAAGCATGCATGCCTCTGACAAATACAGTTGGGTTCAAAAGTTCACATGCTTCTATTTTGCATTTGTTTTCTACATTTAACATATTTTATTTCCATTACAACTTATATAATACATATAAAATGTGAGTGAAAAGTTGAAGTGAAAAATACCATTTTGAGAACATTTCAGAATTTCTTAGTATTTTGCTTTAATGACAGCATGCACTCAAGCTAGCATGGACATCCACAAGTTTGGCAAAACTTGATCCATGTTAATATTTCTATTTAATTTTATGTCATAACTATTCTTCCTTTTTTTCTTTTTTTTTTTTTTTTCAAAATCCTAAAACTTTCAGTTAATTTTCAGGTTTAAATTAGATTTGAAATCCCAGATTTTCAATGTGGACTCGCCACTGTATGTCTTGTGTAAAAATGGCTAAGTTCAGGCATGCAACTCTGCAAGGTGCAAGCGGATAGGTTCTTTGAACTTGTTATCTGTTAGCCAATCAGCTTGCTCACATGTGATATGTCAAGCCAATTGGCTCACACTGTGTAAGCTAATAGGTCCTTTGACGTAATCAGGTAGCCAATCAACTTAAGTACTCTCTCTTTGCCTTACATTTCAATTAGCTTAGTTTGCAAGTAAGCTGGTATCAATGCAGCAAGCTAAAAGAGTTTTCTCTGAAAATGCTGTTTGCTCAGGTTGTTGCTGGGGCTTTTTCTTCCATTAGCTTGCACTATAAGGTCTGCTTTTGGATAACACATAGAAGCATGCCTTTATCAATGTAAGCTGTAGCCAAATCAGGCACTGGCACACATCACTTTATTAGGTCCTTAGTTCCAAAAAGTCCACACATTACTAGACTAAGTCAGTTAAATAAGCTCATGGCATTCCTGGTCCAGATGCACATTATGAGTCAGATCAAAAGCCGTTTAAGCCTTTCTGCTAAGCAGGCCAGGGCACACAGAGATTTAGTTCATTTGCCAAGCAGGCCAAGGCACACTTAGCTAGCATACACTCAATGCACATGGGTCTTCAGAGCAGCAGCAGTATATAAGTCTTGGTGGTAGATCTGCTTGCTTAGGGGTTTGTGTTTTGTGTTATGTGTTTGTGTAGCTTCCCTGCTTTGTTGGAGGATTGTATTTATGTCTAATTGTGCAGCATTATGTCATACATGCTTGATGCACCATGTCTTGTGTTTTTCTAATTGTGCAGCAGCAGCAGCAGCGTGTCCACATGCTTAACTCAGTATGTCTGTGTATGTTATAGCAGTAGAAAGTCTCAGTTCTGTACAGTAGCAGCAGCATAGCAGATCTAGTACACCAAGACCAATATACTCTCAATTTGTCATACCCACATTAACACACTTAATCTTTCTGATAGCCGTCATGACTGAAATCCTTTAATTTAGAACCATGTTGCGAATAATTCAAAGCACAAAACTCATGAGGGAGTGCAGTTTAAATGTACATTTATGCATTTGTCAGACACTTTTATCTAAAGGGTATGCAATTTATTAATTTGTGTGTTCCCTGGGAATCAAACCCATGATCTTGGTATTGCTAGCACCATACTCTACAAGTTGAGCTACAGGAACTATGCATGATGTATTATTTTGTGCTGATCTCCATTGGATGTCTTACCCTGAGCAGTGTAGACCAGCTCACTGTACACTATAGCTGGGATGAGCGGGCAGGGCAAGTCCTGCAAGTAACCCCTAAGAATATCAGCCAAAATGGACAATTCATATTGATCAAAGTCCACTGCTGCTGGGTCTGAAAGAGAGAGAGAGAGAGAGAGAGAGAGAGAGAGAGAGAGAGAAAGAGAGAATGGTTAAGTATAGACATCCAGAGTGCATTCTCCATTATTAACCCTCACAAGTCATGTGCCCTTGGCGAAACCCTTTAACGACTCACTTACAGTGGTGGCATGATACCCGGATCATTCCTTGCCCTCAGGGGACAATGATCCAGTTTAAAAAGAGAGTAAATTTGAGTGGAAGTCTCCTAGTCAATAACTCAAAGCCTCGGATAATGGCAGCTTGGAAGATTGTAATTACACAGTAGTAATTTTAAAGGGCCTTCCATTGTGCTGAAATTATAATGGCATATTGATGTATTGGAAAGGTGTAAATGAGGCTGACAGATCTCTCGCATATTTCAGATTAGAGCCTTTTCATTTATAGTTTGGGTGTAATTGTGGATTCATAAATTCTTTCGTACTGTATGTTCAGCAGAGCCTGCAGGATGTTGGACAATGAAAACGGCGTAATTGGCACATGAATAATGTAGGAAAATATGCAGAAGCTCAGAAGTGTGTGTGTAATTTAGACACACCCAATGCTAAGTCAGACATCTGGATAAAACAATGAATACAGTTGTGAGTTGCCCATCTTGAACATTGAAGTATCTAGTCTAGACATGTTTATTCAGATCAATGTACATATACATATATAGTATTCAGTATATGCACAAACATCCATCAATGAACAATTGTGCAAATATTTCATAGGACAAATTGTTGTACAACTGTTTTTGCACATTAAATTTGTCACTTAAATGGATAGTTCACCCAAAAATGAAAATGTTTGGCAAAATATTAGAATCCGTGAATCATTCGTTCATTTCATATTCAATTAGGAATTAAAAATCGGAAAAACAAAAAAATGACTTATTCCATTATTCGTTGAAAAAAACAATATTAAAAACAAATAATGACTTGATTTTCTTAATTTCGATTTAATGCTCAAATTAAAAATAGGAAATTGGAAAAATAGCCACGGGACACTGTGCATTTTGATTATTTGATTTCACTAATATATGGGTTGAATATTTGATTCGCACATATGGGTGGACCTGAAATGCCCCTTTCTTCTGATTGGTCAACCTGCACGTCATCTTCCTCAATGCTGTGAGACAAAATTAAAGTTCTCTGCTGTTTAATTGTTCAGATGAATTTGTCTCAGTTAATTTTAAATTCCAAAACTCGCCACATTTATTGCAGCTGAGTTATCTCTCTCATCAAGATTTATCAGACAACCCTACACAGACACCTGCTGTCTTTGACGTTGCTCCAGTTTGAAAAGGTATGGTTTTATATGAGATGACGAAAATAACCGTACATTCATAAAACTTTTGAAGCACATGCCTACATTGTAAAGACATAGGCCTATGTTTAACTGCGGGGTAAAGTTTGGTTTAGGTTTGATAATCGATGGATGTTCCACCCACAACTAAAACATGGCGTCAGAGCAGTCATTTAGTTGACTATTGACTTGCATGCTATATCATAAAAAAATATTGTTATTTAAAAATTAAACAAACAAACCAAAAAATAAATAAATATATATATATATATATATATATATATATATATATATATATATATATATAAATAAACATTTCACAGGTTTTAGAGTGGGTTAGAGTGATGGCTGTGCATATGAATGTATAGTACAAAAACAATCACTAAAATTAACGAAAACATTATTTTCACATTCCAAAGGTTGTAGTAAGCTCCCAGTGGGCAGACTGACTTACCACAGGTGAGATTTTTTACAGTACATCCAATAATATGAGTAGTATTAGATTATTTTAAAAATGAATGAACTAAAATTCACCAAAATGTTACTTTCACATTCCAAAGGTTGTAGTAAGTTCCCAGTAGATAGACTTACTACAGGTGAGATTTTTACAGCTAGTCTGTCTATCCACTGGGAAGTTACTATAACATTTGGAATATGAAAATAACATTTTCAGGAGTTTTTATGATGTTTATCCTAAAATAACCTAATACTGTACTCATATTATTGGATTTACTGTAATAATCTCACCTGTTGTAAATCAGTCTAATCATGCTAAAGGAAGTTCATGAATGATCATCAAAGTTTGACCAGTGAATTTAAAATCAGCATTTACACATAGCCTTCACATTTGTCCAATAATAAAAGGCACACAAAAATGCAGCATATACGACCCAGTAGGTAAAGGCTATCCATATTCCCATTCAAAAACATAGATGTCAGCATGATCTGAGCTTGATATTAGCACTCTTCGCTGCCATGTATATACTTATTGTCTTATATTAAATATTAACTGTAAAAATATCATCCAATTTATTTGTTATTATTATTATTATTATCGTTTATCATTTGTTATTTTCTGTTGTCATCTGTCTTGGATGCACCCTATGTTAAGTCTGTATATTACCTGAACCGCATCTTGCTGTGTTCATTGCACTGCAATATGTAAAAATTAAAATAGACTTTCAATACTATTTGATGATTTCTCATTTCAAAAACGCACAAAACACTGATGTCAATTTAAAACGCTTATTTAAAGCAATCAAACCATAGCTGCCGTAGACTTATTATTAGGACAAAAGGCGTCCCGACTGAAAGTCCACCCTGATGCGGTACATGACTTGTGAAATCGGAACTGTCCCCATTTTAAAGTCGCATCTGGTCATCCTAACTGCGAATGCCATACCCAACTGCAGCCGATTCTCCAGTGCAGTGTGGACCACCAGTGCCCAACTGATCAGCACCACTTTATGGTACCACTTATAAATGAATAAAACAAGTTGTGTGGCACAAAGAAGGATAACTGTGAAAAGACATCTTAATACTATGTGTGCGTGTGTGTGTCACTCTTATCAATTGCTTCATGTGGCAATGATTGTCCTAATGCTGAATCGCATGAAGATGAAATCCTGTCTGCATTCAATGAACATTTTACGGTTGTGTGTAGGCAATGTGTCTAGCTGTTTGACGAGAGAGATATCTCAGCTGCAATAAATGTGGTGAATTATGGAGAATAAATGATAAAGAATTTAATATTAACTGAGACAAATTTATCTGAACAATTAAACTGCAGAGAACTTTTATTCTGTCTCACAGCATTGAGGAAAACGATGGTGCAGGTTGACCAATCAGAAGAAATGGGTGTTTCAGATCCACCCAAATGTGCAAATCAAATATTCAAGCTATATATTAGTGAAATCAAACAATCGAAATGCACAGTGTCCTGTGGCTATTTTTCCAATTTCCTATTTTTAACTTGAGAATTAAATCGAAATTACGAAAAACAAGTCATTATTTGTTTTTAATATTGGTTTTGTAAATGAATAATGAAATAATTCATTTTTTGTTTTTCTGATTTTGAATTCCTAATTGAATATGAAATGAATAAATAATACACAGATTCATTAGCCTCAGTCACTTTTTAAATTTCATTTATCTTTTTTCCATACAATGAAAGTGAATGGTATCATTTTACCTAACATCTCTTTTAGTGTTCTACAGAAGAAAGTAATTCCAATTTGGAACAACTATGTCAGAATTTTTGGTTGAACTATCCTTTTAACTGTGAATCTTCCACAATTTACACTTTACACTTCAACAAATTTGACTTTATTATTGTATACAGTATTTATGCACATTTTCTTCTAATCATTAACCTCTTTATTATTTCTTTATATATAGATAACTTAAATATTATCATTTTTTTTATATAAGGCACAGTAATTGGGGTACACCAAGGAAAACAAAGCTTCCCTTACAGTATACACACAACATGAAGTCTGTTTAAAGAAATCTATATATTCTAAACTGACCAGCACACTGGAGCTGCCAGACATAGCATGAAAGAATTGTACATCAACACAAAAGTTATGCAAAAGAAAGAGGTCAGCAGGAAAGTGTCATTTGAGAACTTGATGAAGTGCTTGAAGCTATTCACCTATCCTCACCACTTCAATTCTTCATCCTCTCCTCCATCCTATGCCATTTTAATGAGAGACAAGTGTCTGACCCCCACAGCTAAATTGTAATAGCATTGATTGTCCCTCTGACTGATTGCAAAATAAAGTTTCCTCGTGATCAGGTTGCAGTTAGATCAAAAACCCATTAAGCTTTGCTGATGACCTTCTCTCTCTCTCCAAATGTGATTAGTTTGTTGACCTGTCATTATGCCTGATTCCAGTGCAAGGCTTCAGGACATTCTTGGTAATCCAAATGAACCAGGTAATATCTGATTTATAATGGCAGCATGTGAATTTAGATCATGTGAATTTTAGCCTATAATTTAGATCATATCATAGCAATATCAATCGCAAACAAGACTGAACATCAGAAAATAAAAATGATATGATTTGAGTGTCTTTTTTATTAATGTAATTGGGTTTAAAGTATATTTTTCAAAGTGGAAGGCATATTCAAAATGTTCGATTAGCACATTATAAAAAATATACCTTGTGGCTCAATTCACACATTCAGCCAGTAAGTACTGTACAAGACTTATATGACAGTTAGTATAAAAGCTTGGGGTACATTTGACTGCAGTTAACTTTACTAGTTATTCATCAGACAATGTACAGTATTATTTACAGAGACAGTCCCTCTTGACAAACTTATGCTTTACTTAAAAGCACAAAGACAGCTGCGCTCAGTTTGAGGTCACAGTCTAGGTTTGACCCTATAAGCTTCAGGTGGCCAGCTAAGGTCCCCTGACCACTACACTACCACCCCCCCCAAAGCACCCTTTTTGACTGGGAGCATCAGGTGTACGAAGGAGAACGGGGAAAAATAGGTCCAGATTCACATGTATCAAAGGATATTCACACTGGGGATTTGCTTTAAAAAAGTGACCATAAGTCATTCTTTTTCAATAATAGCTGGCGATGTAACAAAGTTGAGCCAGGTAGAGCTTTATGTAAATGAGCAATGACATGATACGGTGACTACCAATGGGAGTGCAGTCAGTTGATCTTATGATTTATTTGTTCTGTGATCATATGATCAAGTATGAATGCTTTCTAGCAACCAACAGTACAACGACATGGCGACTAACTGTATAGTGATTAATTTACTGTCAGTGGGAATGCGCCTTTAGACATCGGTGAGATTCTCAGTAGTCTTCTGACAGTAAGGATCTTCACTGCTCTGGCAATGGAAAAAATTGATCTAGTGACCAGCAGTTAAATCCCTCTGGGATTAACTAAGTTCAGTGGCTCTAAATCACAGGATACAGTGTAAACAGTGCTCATGGGTCATAGTGGAGCTTGGGTCATACTAATGCCTGTTGTGCGAGTGATTCGTGGATTAGTGATAGCCAGTGATGAACAGAAAATAGGGAGCACCAGGAATTCAGACACAAATATATAAAGATTTTAAAGGAAGAACAAATTCTCACATTGTCAAGTCATTTTTTTAATTTATTTTTATACTATATGTCTGTGCATGAGTGCATCTTTACATCCTAGAAGCCAAACATGATTTGGGATGATTGTTTAGTACAGTGCAGTACAGTACAACTCAAGTTAATCAAGTGAGAACAAAAAGAAAAAAAATCCAATCAAATCAGCCACGGCCCATGCATTTAAGTCTAGGCCTTCAGTGTGATTCATGCCATTAAGAAAACACAGTTTCACAATGAATAAGACTCCATATCATACATTATGTGTCAGCCAACTAATAATACCAACTGACATTTTAAAAACACGTCCACGCACGAAAGCCAGAACCAAGGAGGTCTAATACCAAGAAAAGCTGTCTAATAATATTTTTGATTTAAATTTTGCTTGCAATAAATTTTGTTTTGTCAGGGTACATGGTTACTTTTCAAAACTTGATCCGACACTGAATGCTCAAGCAGCCTAATTTACATTTAGAAAACTCCTGATGTTGCTATAACAATGCAAAAAGCACTTATCAATGAAAATCAGCCCTCCTTTCCTGTTTGATTAATCAATTGCACGATCATGCAGAACATCTCAGGTTTTTAAATTCATAAGGATCTCTTTCTCAGTGGTGATGAGGCAGTGATGACAGCCGTCTCATCAGCAAGATCTCACGCTCTTCGCTTTCAAATTACATTCATCACTTAAAGCGTGATTGCGTCACTCAAGGCCAGCTAGAAGGCCTGGACTGGGACATATACTAAAGACCACACCCACCAAGAACAAATAACTCAATCTGATTGGCCGATGAATCTGAAAATCTTACTTTAGATGCCTATTCACTGCAGTGTTGAGGGATTTTGCGGAATTTCTGAAGGCCTGACGGGGTGGAGCTCAGACTCACGCGCTGCTTCGGCTAAGGAGCATGGCTTCGGGCATGTGATTTGTGAAACAGTTGTCATACTTTGCTTGTAAGCATCGAGGAATAAATTCTGATTGGATAAACCTTTTGTTTTTTGTTATTGGTTTGTAGATGAATAAGAGTGGAAAGCGATTGAAAATACATAGGCAAAAAGGTCAATGAGAATGAAAGGATACAAAATATTTATTTATTAGGCATGTTACGCCAGCAGAGAAGGCTTTGCTGGCCCTGAGAAATCACCACTGCATCAAATGGGACTCTGATACCTAGTTATTGAAAATGTTAGTTTAATTATGTTGGATTTAAACACTGATCTCTATAATTGCATTGCATTGCATATTCCTCTTAACCACCTAAACTTTTAACATTAACATATTAATAGATATTTAAAAATTGTAATAGATTAAAATATAATTTATAGATATAGGGTCTATTTTCATGAGCGTGCAAAGTGCAGGGCTACGTGCTAAGGCTGTGTGCAACGTCTCATCCAGTTTTCATGAGTGCTAACTCTAAGTGCAATTTTCGCACCAGTACAAAATGCAAGTGGCTGTGGGTGGGAGTTTTTGTGCTATCTATGGTTTTATGCGCACAAACTATTGTATGGTAATGAAGTGGCGCAAAGCGCAATTTGCTATTTTTCTTAAAAAATAGGTCATTGTGCTAAGTTGTTTTAAAAGCAGGTCTTATCTCAGTGCAAAGTCTAAAGTTAGTTCCTGCATTTGCAGTTTGGAGATTCCACCAAAAGGAGTTAATAAAGTCTATGTCCAAACTCTAAAAATATAGTGGAACGTCAAATTATGTCCATGACGATCACTGTTGTAGCCGTTTTATGAAACAAAAATGTATTGGATTTGTGTTAAACTATCTACAGGTCATGGATTATTTTTCAGTTATTATTATTATTATTATTAAGTTTATATTTACAATTGTATTTAAGATCTAATTTGTATTGGTATTTTTCCACCTGTTGTCGTACAGTGATTTTTAAGTCACTGCAAAAGGGGCCGGTGGAAGAAGTTGGACAGAGTAAAATGTTTGAATTTGGTATGATTTTTTGACCACTTCGTTAATTTAAATGTAGAAATATTTTTGGTTGAATTTATTAGTGTTTCAATAAATAAATTAAACATTTTCAAAATCAAAATCAACTGGTAGAAGTGAAGTGCGTGCCAATACAATCATTGTTAATACTATCATGATTTGTGGGTCAGTAGATAAAAATGATTGATAATACTTACATTCTCTACAATTTAACAGAGCCTACAAATCTTGACGAGAAGCACATTTACCATGCATATAAAAAGGCACGTGCAACTGTCAAAGAAAAATGCCTGACATTCAGAAAGGAAGCATTTAGTGCGCAAAAGATCCAGCTTGATCCAGCCTATTAGCGCTTTGCGTGTGTAATTTCACCAAACCCACTTGTGCCTAGACTTAGCACATGCTTGCACAAAAATACCAAAAATTCATGGGCATGCCCATTTACTTTGTGCTTATGACTTAAAGCATAATGCTGCACTTAGCAGTAGTTATCTTAAAATAGGGCCCTTACTGTTTTTTGTTATATTTGATTGTGCTGCCTTTGCGATGTAAACATGGCTATTTCAGACATATCAAAACAGACTGAAAATCAATATACTGTATATTTATATAAACTATATTATACAGCAGGCAATAGTCAGTGTATTTTATCAAGCCTCTGAAGAAATAGTGTTCTTCTAGATTAAACTCACATGGCTAACAAACCAAGCTGGCCTAATATAAGGCTAGATAAGTGCAGGGATTTTCCATAAACCAAGTTCCCCTCTAACACGGAGGAAGTCATGCGAGAAACCTATTGATCACAGTTTCTCAATGAATCCCATTTACTGGCTGCTATGTCCATTAGGTGCTTCCACATGTATTTCTTAGTTTTCTAATCACCCTCCCGGTGGATGCCCATCTGCTGATCTTTAATTTCTTGCCTGCCAGTGGCCCTAATCGATTGTTTCCACCCTGCTTGGCCTGATCCATAAAGTGTATTGTTGGAATTTCTCTGCATGTGTTTTTAAATGGCCAACTTGTAAAGTGTCTAATTCACTACAAACAGATTTGTTTAGGTCATCAAGAAGTGTTTGTCCCATCCCTATCTCTCCAAGAGTCCTTCCCATTCATCCATTTACATGCCTGGCAAGTAAACTCATTGTCAAATTCAGCTGTCCAATCTGTCTAGCCTACATCTATTGATCCACCAGGGCTTTGTTTATTGTGCCTTGCACCTTATGTTGGTCACCGGCAGACATAATCAGCTATAATCAGTTGGGCTTTACCCCAGCCGCATTCCTTTTCAATATGGATCAGAGTGACCCTATAGTATCTGCTTAAAATGTGTTATGAGAGATCACATGGAAAAGGATCAGAAGGTTGTGATAATCGCCTAGAAACTTTAAAACTGGTTTAGAGGCTAGTGCTGTAAGTTAAAATCATCAAAACGAGTCATCACCATGATCCGTTGGGTAAAGGTCACCGCTGGCTCTGGATAAAGCCACCTCAGCTGGTCATTATCTCCTGTTAAAACTGTAAAGATGGCTTAGTCCCAGTGGAAGCACTGACCTACAAATCTCGCATCAGAGGAAAATAAAGGTATAAATTATAGCGGTTAAAAAAAAAAAACAGGAAGACATCACTCGTTCTGATTCAATCGTGAAATGAAATCTTTCTGTCTTGTTGGTGTCTTAAGTGCCGTTAGACTGGGGTGAAGGATAAAGGGGAAAAAAACTAGAAAAAAAATGATTTAAAAGGAAAATCAGTGACAGGGTAAGAGGAAGTGCATGAGAAACATGAGTGTAAAATCATGTGACTGGTTTTTAAACATAAATGGTTGACCAATCCATACTAAAAAACTAAAGGCTTGTTGTTTAATGGTGAAAATCTCAGCCTGATCCCATGAAAATAACATGACAATGGCAACATTTTTGCAAACCAAAATTGCATGCTTCATTACACGTTTGGCTGCAATTTCGCAGTGAAATGTCCAGTGGGGGGTGCCAAAAGCGAGTGAAATGATGTTGTAATCAGGTTTTTAAGGTGAATATTAGATGGATGTTTTAATGAGTAAAACGTAAATCCCTAACCTAAAACTTTAATCTAAACTTAACCAATAATGTCCTAAAAGATAAATGAGAGGTTAAAAAACATAATTACCATTAACCAACACCTAAACCTAACTGTGAAGATGAACAAAGCACAGTTGTTGTGCACCTATAGTGTTCATTTCACCAGGAAACTGCAGCAAAACATAGAAAGTGGCACGTAAACATCTGTTTGCAAAAATGTATTTATAGTAACGTTAATTATGAGGCTAGGTTGGAAAATCACTGTTAACTGCAAAAAAATAAATAAGAAGTTAATTGCATGTTTTATTCTGTTTAATACTGTTCAAACAAACTGGAAAAAGTGTTAAAAAGGTGTTAAAATAGATATTTTTATTTTATTTATTTTGCTCATATTAGTAAATAGACACAGGTAGAGGAGAACCTCTGAAACACTGTTAACAGTTAAGTTATTGTATTCAACAAGCAGAAACTGCCTTTTGATTTATACATGCTCCATACCAGCAGGATTATTGAAAGAGAATGAAGAAAGAAGGGAAAATGTGGACTAATCAAATTATTTTCAGAGAAGTTGTCATATCAAATCTAATAATGAAGATTAAAGCTAATGGAAGGGTCCTGATAAAATGGTCATACAAATGGGGATTGGTGAGACAGTGGTGCTTTTTTCTGTTTAAGGGATTTAGGCAGAGTTCACCATAATTCCATTTGCCACATAATCTCATTTTTCACTCAGCTCTATGCTGTGCCATGCAGGCAGCTCAACTCACTTACAATGGTAAAAGCTGTGACTGTGTTGCATAAAAAAAAGGAACAGTTGTCAAAAGGTCATGGGCCTACAAATCAGAAAGCAAGCCTAAGCACATTAGCTCCATGGAGAATAGAGATGTAATTAGAGCATGTTTGCTCTGTAGATCTTTCAAATTCCCTCCAGTCAGGGGAAAGAGAGATACCTGTATTTTCTTGCCTCATTTTAGATGGTTGTTTGGCCTGTCCTAAATAACACTGAGAAGTCTGGTGACATTCATTTTAAAGAGTCACATAGCTCGTAGCACATAGCATAAGCTATAGACTGCAGTTTGCAAATCTAATTGAGTAGCTTTGCAGGGACAAATAACTACCTCAAGGTTTTGAAAAAAAAAACCTAATATCATATTTATAGGAGATAAATGGTGTCTATAATCTCTAAACATACCTTATTTAGAATCAATTTGAATGTTTTCTTTTAAAGCTCTAGTTAAATAAAATTAAAGGTAACACTTAACAATAAAGTTGTATTTATTAACATAAGTAAGTGCATTAGGTATCATGAACTAACAATGAACAATATATTTGTACAGCATTTATTGATCATGGTTTTATAAATGTTAATTTATTAAAATACAATTGTTCATTGTTATTTCATGTTAGTTCAAAATGCATTACCTAATGTTAACATATAGAACTTTTAATTTTTAAAAGGTATTAGTATTTGTTGAAATGAAAATGAACGAAGATTATTAAGTGCTTAAAAAGTGTTGTTCATTGCTAGTTCAAGTTAATCTAGGTTAATAATATACAATTAACATATACAACCTTATTGTAAAGCAGGGGTTATTTTAAAGCCAATATACCGTAGCATTGACACACAGCAAGCGGCACTATAGACGATACCGGCACCTTTTGCTAAAACACACTGAAGGGAATGAGAATGAAGCAAAGTAAAACTATCTTCACCTGTCTGTCATCCAGTCCAACTCTGACAGTTCAGCTGAGCCAGGAAAACAAGGTTTAGACTAATATAATCCATTTATCTTTGTAAATTTAGTATTATTAAGCAGCATGTAACCAGCCTTTCATAACAAACAAACAAAAAGTTTATAAAAATTTGTGACATTTATTTAGAGATGGCATTATCTCTGGTATATCATGGAAAGACAACAAACACATTAAAATGACTAATAATAAGTTCTTTAGAGTTATTATAGGGTTGTCAGCTGTAGATAATTAGAACAAATGATTTTGTTATTGGGCAGTTAGCCAATTTAAATATAGCAAGCAGTATGCAGCTTTGTTGTGGTGTAAATTGTGCTTTTGTTTGTTGTTGGTAGATCCTCACATTAAGGATAAAATAAAAATTAATTAAAAAACTTACATTCTTGTTCTTCCTAAGCCACAAGGCCTCCTTACATTATAAAAAAAAAAAAAAAAAAAGAAAGGTTACACTTTACAATAAGGTTCCATTTGTAAACAATTGATAACAACATTAGTTAAAATGAACAAACAATTACCAATACTTTTACAGCTTTTATCAATCTTAGTTAATGTTAATTTCAACTTCTAGCAATACAATTTTAAAATCAAAAGTTGTATTTTTATTTTTTATAAACTAACATTAACTAAGATTAATAAATGCTGTCATATATTAAAGTTCCAACAGGTCCAGTCTCTGCATTTCCTTCCCAGGAAATATTTGGACAATAATAACATACATGATGTTGGTAGCCAATATGGTTTGTGCAGCTATGAAATTATAGGTTATAGGTATCATGAATATATATATATATATATATATATATATATATATATATTTATATACAGGGTTGGGAGGGTTACTCTTGAAATGTATTCCAATACAGATTACAGAATACATGCTGTAAAATGTAATTTGTAACATATTCCGTTAGATTACTCAAGGTCAGTAATGTATTCTAAATACTTTGGATTACTTCTTCAGCACTGGTAGATTTTTTCACTTGTTTTGACTATAAAAACTCTGCCAGTACAGTAAGACAAAATACACATGTTATACATTCTAAAACAAGATAAATCAAATTGATCTTGTTTTAAGGATGTTTATAAATTTTACAGAAAAACAATACAAAAATTATTATCAAGAATAAAATTTTTGCCCTAATATCAAAGGTCTTGCTAGAAAAAAAGAGATTATGATCCAACGTGATTTTCTTGATAAAAAAATATGATCGCGCCTACTAAAATTGCTAGAAATAGCATTTTAGCTTAGCATAAAGCTGACAATTTACACAAGGTTTATTTCTATTTCTTCTGCCCCAAACTTACTTCACACGTACTTCTCTGTCTGCTCGTATGAATGT
This sequence comes from Myxocyprinus asiaticus, assembly GCF_019703515.2. Lineage (NCBI taxonomy): Eukaryota > Metazoa > Chordata > Actinopteri > Cypriniformes > Catostomidae > Myxocyprinus > Myxocyprinus asiaticus. The sequence goes on from NC_059352.1 coordinate 22,585,924, forward strand.
AACACATCAAAAGAAAGTGTTTCACTGCTGTTCAAATGCACTTTGGATCAAATAATTTATATGTATAAATATTTTCCATCTGAAAGCACTAAATATTAAATAAAAAAAAAAAAATGACAATATACTGCAAAGTAATCTCTTCAGTAATCAAAATACTTCTTGAATGTAACTGTATTCTAATTACCAATTATTTAAACTGTAACTGTAGTGGAACACAGTTACTTATATTTTGTATTTTAAATACGTAATCCCATTACATGTATTCCGTTACTCCCCAACCCTGTATATATATATATATATATATATATATATATATATATATATATATATATATATATACACACACACACACACACACACACACACACACACACAGTTGAAGTCAGAAGTTTACATACACTTAGCTTGAAGTCATTAACACTAATTTTTTAACCACTCCACAGATTTCATATTAGCAAACTATAGTTTTGGCAAGTAGTTAAGGACATCCACTTTGTGCATGACATGAGTTAATTTTCCAACAATTGTTTACAGACAGATTGTTTCACTTTTAATTGACTATATCACAATTCCAGTGGGTCAGAAGTTTACATACAGTTTACATAAGTTAACTGTGCCTTTAAGCAGCTTGGAAAAGTCCAGAAATAATCAATGTCAAGTCTTTAGGCAATTAGCCAGTTAGCTTCTGTTAGGCTAATTGGCTAATTGGAGGTGTACCTGTGGATGTATTTTAAGGCCTACCTTCAAACTCAGCGCTTCTTTGCTTGAAATCATAGAAAAATGTAATGAAATCAGCCAAAAAAATTGTGGACATCCACAAGTCTGGTTCTTCCTTGGGAGCAATTTACAAATGCCTGAAGGTACCATGTTCATCTGTACAAGCAATAGTATGCACGTATAAACACCATGGGACCACGCAGCCATCATAACACTCAGGAAGAGATGCATTCTGTCTCCTAGAGATGAATGTAGTTTGATGCAAAAAGTGAAAATCAATCCCAAAACAACAGCAAAGGACCTTGTGAAGATGCTGGAGGAAACAGGTAGACAAGTATCTATATCCACAGTAAAATGAGTCCGATATCGACATAACCTGAAAGGCTGTTCAGCAAGGAAGAAGCCACTGCTCCAAAACCACCATAAAAAAAGTCAGACTACAGTTTGCAAGTGCACAAGGGGATGAAGATCTTACATTTTGGAGGAATGTCCTGTGGTCTGATGAAACACAAATTGAACTGTTTGGCCATAATCACCATAGTTATTTTTGGAGGAAAAAGATTAAGGCTTGCAAGCCAAAGAACACCATCCCAACTGTAAAGCATGGGGGTGGCAGCATCATGTTGTGGGGGTGCTTTGCTGCAGGAGGGACTGGTGCACTTCACAAAATGGCGTCATCATGAGGAAGGAAAATTATGTGTATATACTGAAGTAACATCTCAAGACATCAACCAGGAAGTTAAAGCTCGGTCGCAAATGGGTCTTCCAAATGGACAATGACCACAAGCATACCTCCAAAGTTGTGGCAAAATGGCCTAAGGACAACAAAGTCAAGGTATTGGAGTGGCCATCACAAAGCCCTGAACTTAATCCTTGTGCGAGCAAGGAGGCATATAAACCTGACTCAGTTACACCAGTTCTGTCTGGAGGAATGGGCCAAAATTCCAGCAACTTATTGTGAGAAGCTTGTGGAAGGCTACCCAAAACAATTGACCCAAGTTAAACAATTTAAAGGCAATGCTAGCAAATACTAACAAAGTGTATGTAAACTTCTGACCCACTGGAATGTGATAAAAGAAATAAAAGCTGAAATAAATAATTCTCTCTACTATTATTCTGACATTTCACATTCTTAAAAAGAGTAGTGATCCTAACTGACCTAAGACAGGGAATGTTTAAACGTATTTGGCTAAGGTGTAAGTAAACTTTTGACTTCAACTGTAATATATATATATATATATATATATATATATATATATATATATATATATATATATATATATTCATTTATTGTTAGTTCATGATACTTATAATGCATTAATGTTAACGAATGGAACCTTATTGTAAAATGTTCCCTAAAAAAATATAGTGTCTGAATAACGTCTTTAAATGCACTCAAACACTCATCACTCATCACTTTTTGACTTCAAAATCAACAGTTGATCTTCTTTAAATATTCATATCAAACTGTATTCGATTGATAAACTCAAATGAAATATTTTATTCTTTCCGTAGAAGATCCCTAAGACCCCAATGCTTTGACTGTCATGGGCCCCCATTCTCATAGTTAAGGCTCTGGTATATATTGGTCAAAGCAGCAGTTCTGGAGAGACTATTTTTACTATTTACGATTTATTGTTCTTTTACAAAGAACTATTGCTACCAACTTATAAATTTACAACAAGAAAGCATTGCTCACACATTGCTTACATACAGTAATTTCATATCTGCACAAGCCATACTGGCTAGCGACATCATGCAAGTTATGATTGTCCAAACCTTCGCTGGGAAGGAAATGCAGAGACTGGACCTGTTGGAACTTTAATTGAATACCTCTACCAAGCTTATTTAAAAAAAAAAAAAAAAAAAAGACTAATACCATGGTTATTTAAGTATGGATAAAAATTGTTCATTGTAGTGAAATTAATATTTGACACAATATGTGTGTGCGGCATGCATTTTATGCTTATTAGAGTATCATTTTATTAGCTTAGCACCATGCTAATGTCAAACTCTACTGGAATCAATTGTGAGTCGAGTGCTATTTGATACATATAGAGTGTTCCAAATCTCATCAAATCGATTACTTATGAGGTTCCGTCACCATCAGAATGCTGTGTTAGAAGCCAGCTGCCTATGTACTGTAGGTAGTACTGTAGGCAGTGAGGCATCTCACTAGGTTTTGGAATAGATCTAAGGTGTATGTAATCAGATTTCTCACAGTTGGAATCATAGTTGGTGTGTGCATGCAGAATGTTCAACTGAGCACCACATTGTGATTTATGTGTGAAGCTCCCACACTGTGACAAAAATGGATCTGGATTTTTCCCTTTTTCTCCACTTGACTCACTTTTCACCCACACATCAAAGTGTTTCCAGCATGGCTTAGGCTTCACACCGTGATCTCCTCATATGAACCAGTATTTTTAAAACTGTCATCATACATACCAAAGAGCGGTCCACTCTGCCCTGCTGAATAGGCCAGCTTAGGCCACCAGGAATTTCTATTAGGATTAGCTGGATGGAGCTGGTCTAGCTGGTGGACCAGCACAGCCATGTTGCTCACCATCAAAAAATGCTGGTCAACCAGTATTGTCTTTCTGATGCAGTTGGTTGATCAAGGGAGTCTTGTTGGTTGGCATGGCTGGGACACCAGCATACCAGCATCCAAAACACAACATATGCAACTGAACAGCAATGCTGGTCTTTTCAACAAGGTGATCCATATAAGACCTAGTTTAAGAAAACAAACTAATAATATACTCACAGTAGTGATAACTCCCATTCCCTAATGATATTCATCAAAATGTTACCATAATTAGAGACGTTTGTTACCAGTCTGGACAGGAACTGTGCAGAACAGCATACCTGACCCCGTCCGAGACACTTTCTGGCTTTGCATGTATACATAAAGTGACGCAGATACATTCACACCCTGTGAAAGCATTCTGTTGGTCATTCCACAAATGTATGCTCTACTAAGCCTATTTTAACGGTTAGGTTAGCTCTGCTGGTCCCTGTTCTGTGTTCATCCAGCACTACCCTTGATCCCCTGCTTCAATTTCTCTGTCACCTCTTCTGTCTTCCTGTCACCAGCCGCTCTCTGAAGCAACACAAGAGTCCCAGAGGCTTTTGTTTATGGTATTTGCGGGTGCAAACAGGGAAAGGCATTCAGACACTGGGTTCGCAGAGGACATGCATAGGGACACTTGTGCACGGAGAATCCTCAAACTCCTCACAGGGTCAGTCAGCCTTGCAGTTTATTTAAAACAAGGCCAGCTTTATTTTTTAAGAAATGCTTTACAAATCTCATGTATTTTATCATGTGTCAGCTCTGCTGATCTATTTTGACACAGAAACTCTTTGAGGTTATGCTCTATGGTTATTGCAATTCAGTACTCTTTGAATGGCTGTATGTGCTTCAGTGTGTGGCTTGGAGATGTGTGCAGTAGCGTGATGTGTTAACATTAGCTTTGATGTTGCATGGTAGTCGTGTTTGTCAGAGTGGTGAATAGGGCTGTTCCAGTAAAGCATGACATTTCGAGATAGTTAGGGAAAAATAGCTTCAGAGATGACAGCCCTCATTCCAGTGTGACCACAAGGCCCACTGTGGACCAGGCCAGCAGGGCAAGGTTTCTCCTAGAACTGAACTCATTCACCTCATTTATGGTTTTGTGACCTGACTCATATACACCATAACATCTTCCCATCATGGGTATAAAACTGCTAGGAAATACAGCATAAAATGTGAGATGATTATGCTCATAAATGTAAACATCTGTTGGCACTGCGATCATGTCAACAGAGAGCATCATTAGAAGTCAGCATTAACCAAACTGCGTGCATATTTGCCAATGCCATGATGAAAAAGACTTAGGACTTAACATTATGATTACAGAATATCACTTTTAGGTAAAGGGACAGTTCACCCAAAATCATTTACTCATCTTGTTCCAAACCTGTATGACATGCATTTTCCCATGGAACACAAAATCTTAAATTTTGAAGAATGTTCTCACTAGTCTCTTCCATGGGGGGACCAAAGGTTGTCAAGCCGTAAAGGATAAAAAAAAATAAAAATAAAAATAAAACAAAAGCATCATAAAAGTAGTCCATACAACTAATACACTATATTCCATCTAGTCTATTCCACATAATCTTCCATATGATAGCTTTGTGTAAGGAACAGACTCAAATTTTTGTTGTTATTCACTGAAAATCTTGCGTGACAGCTGTGGTCACCATTCACTTTTTCATGGTATGGAAAATAGCAGCTTGGACATTCTGCTTTAAATAATTCCTTGTGTGTTTCGAAAGACATGAAGGTGAGTAAATGATGACATTATATCCATTTTTGGGTGAATTATTCCTGTGCTTTCTTTCATTATGTGCTGCATATTTTTTGTAGAGCAAAAAATAATTTGGACACCACAATAACAGTCTTGCCCTTATTGGCTCTACAGTATGTATACCACCTTCTTTGTGTATACACTTAGAAATGTGGATATCAACAACATGAAAATGTCCAATTCAGGATAATTGTGGCACACCGCTGTTTACCCTCTGGGATGGGACAAGAGTGCGGTGAGCACACATTTGTGTTCGTGAGAGAATGCATGTGCGAGAGTGAATAGAAGGTGATGAGAGTAAAATACGAAGGATAGAGTGGCATATAAACATAACTGGAGCAAGCACAAAGAGAAAGAGGATACATTGCAAAAAATGAAGAAGAAAAAAGGTCTTGCTTTCCAGCAGAAATATCTAAACATCCTTAAAACAATATACATTTAATTGAGAAGCAAAATGATAGATATAAGTCTTGTTTTAAGAGAATAATAATACAATTTTGTGAGGTTTATGCTTCAAACAAGAAAAATAAAATAAAAAAGAAATAATAAAAAAAACTATAAAGAAAGAAAAACTTAATTAAAAGTAAAAACAAGTTTATTTTTCTTACCCCATAGGCAAATAATTTTTTTTAGCATAAACTTCACTAAACCTTTTTTAAGGATGTTTAAATATATATATATATTTTTACTGGAAAATAAGACAAAAATATTGAGCATGATTTTTGCAGTGTACGCACAGATTCAAAGCAATCAACAAACACTGACCTACAGAATAACTGCAGCAAATACAGTCTGCCTCATATGCCCAACACACTGAACTCTCGACTGATTAAAGCTGCAGGTCATTAAACAACTCTAATCTAATAAAACTGAAAAAGATGGCAACTTTGCAAAAGAATCAATCTTAATGATATAAAATGACTCTTCCTGGGCTGCTGATGAGAAAATGTGTTTTGGCCACAGATAATAGATGACATGAGTCTAAATTATTAAAATGGCCCAAATGACAGTGAAGGGAGACGAATAAGTAAACGGATGAGAAAGAATGAAAGGGGGAAAATCGAGCGGTGCATAAGAGGCAGAGACACTTGGATGTTTTTATTCAGTTTAAGCTGCTGTAAGCTCGAAATTTAATTTAGCTCTGGTTTGGCACTGTGCATTATGTATCTCCATCCAATCGAGCCTTCGAGGAGGGGATGAAAAGCACGAGGGAGAGGAAATGAGTGAAAATAGAGGAGTGGAAAGGAGAAGTTAAGAGAGAGAGAGAGTGGAAAAAGAGATGATACACTGGCATTACATTGCAAAAAAAAAAAAAACAAAACAAAAAAAACAGAGCTCTGCCAATTATATAACATGCTTTTAATCAAGCCTATTTAGTTATAAAAGGGTTATATCATTAATAATTTCCTTGATGTTTTGGAATAAAATAATTAGTTGCACTATGAAAACATACTGTAACTTTCAAAACTCAAAATGTCCTCTCTAGTCCAAAAAGACCATTAATTGAAACTATGCTGCATGTTCTGCATCTTTCTGACCTCAGACAGATGAATTATTTACATGAACAATAACACATAACTGACCACATTTACATGTCTGCAAAGCCTGTGTTTAGCAACTGAGTCCACCCTGTTACAATTAGCGTGTAGACGAGTGTTTTTTTTAAATTATTATTATTTTATTTTAATATTTGATTTCTTATCATAAAAAAAACCTATATAATATAGTAAACATGTGAACAAATGGGTTATGTATGCTGTACTGTTTTATTTTATTTCATTTTTATAGATGTAAAAAACAAATGAACAAATAATATCAGTAGTCCGGTTTGACTATGCACTGTTTGACATCTCACACATTCTGTGTGTGTGTGTGTGTGACAAGCACTAATGTAAACAGGCTTGGCTGTGTGCATGTATAATCACGCTCGATCAGCATCTGTGAGTATATGAGTTTTTAACAGTTATCGTGGTGCTTTTGTAATAGTTTGGCTGTCTCTATCAGAATATAAATGTATTATATGCCTGAAAAGACTGTTTGTGTTCATGAAAACCGCATCTGCACCTAAGCAGATGTGGCTGCATGCATGGGATGATCGCATTTATATATGATGGCTGTGCATATACAAGCTGTGAACTGTTATCGTGGTACTTTGGTGACAATTTGGCAGTTTGTTAAATAAAATAAACTTAGTATGTGCTTGAAAAGACTCTTTGAGTAGCTGTTTGTTTAACGAATGACAACCACTACTAATGTAAACAAATGGCAGCACGCATTATACGAAGATCGTATCTGATGTTTGATTGTGCGTATAAGAGCTGTAAACTTTTTATCGTAGTACTTTGGTGACAAGTTGTATGTATGTATATACAATAAACTTATCCTGTGGTTTAAAAGACTGTATGAGTAACTGTTTGAGCGAATATAAATTACAGATGCTTGACCAGCACAGCCTGTGTTGGCGCGAAAGCCGATTTGAATCTGGCAGCTTGTAATGTAACTGGCTGTTGCAGAAACACATTTGTGTGACGCTATTCTGCGGGGCCTAGTTATTAACTATCACATACAGTATGAAAAGTATGAAAAGGTTAAGTAATAAGAAAGAAGTAAGATAGATCCAACTAAATAGGTAAAGTTAAGTTTGTCAAGACAAACTTTGATATTGGCTTGACAAGGCCTGGCAGTTTAAAAAAAAGCTTCTAAAAACATAGACAGACAGACCGACTGTAATATAGGTTGATAGATCTATCTGCATTTTACACCTTATGATGCTCACAATACTCCATTGTACTCCACAATAACACTGCACATTCTGACCGTTCTAGTACTGTGCATCTACTTATTATGAATGTGCATATTATTATATATATATCTCCCTGGTCTCATGAAATTTATGTGACAATGGCAACATTTTTGCAAACCAAAATTACATGCTTCACTACATGTTTGGCTGCAGCTTTCTAGTGAAATGTCCAGCGGGGAGCACCAAAAGCAAGTGAAATGATGTTGTAATCAAGGTTTTTAAGGTGGATATTAGATGGATGTTTAATTGAGTAAAACCTCCCTAACCTAAAATGTTAACCTAACACAACAGTTTCTTAAAAGATAAATGAGAGATGAACAACACAGACATCTTTACCCTAAACCAACACCCAAACCTAACCGATAGTGTTTTAAAAGCAAATCTGACATGAAAAGCACATTTACTGAAGCAACCACATCATTTAGTGCCCCTTCTATGGCACTATTGCTTCACTTTCACTTCCGTTTCGAGCATCCTTGGCTGGGTTCGAGGCTCAGTCTCCGAGTCCAAAGTCCAACACTCTTATCAGGTGAGCTACCGTGGAAATGAATTCCATTGGAATAAGTGTGTACATGTAGGTGGGTCTGTAATACTGCCGTTAAAATTTATCATATTTCAAATGATGCAATGTTAGAGTAAAAGTGTTTTGATATAATATAATACCAGAATATAAGTAATAGAGCAAAAAATAAGAGTTCATAAAGTCATAAACTGCCACAGTACCCATGATTTGTGTGAAAGTGAATAAAACGCACAGTTCTTGTAGCGCCTCTAGTGTTCATTTCACCAGAAAACTGCAGCAAAAAGTAGAAAGCGGCACATAAAACTCAGTTTGCAAAAATATAGTTATAGTAATGTTCATTTTATGAGATTAGGTTGGTATATATGGTAGTGTAGAACTTAAATTGTTATGGTGAAAACTGTGTACCATTGTGTATACTTTGTACAATGTGTATATCATGTGTATATTGTGCTTATGTGTATATTATGTATATTGTTGATACATGTGCATACCTGTATAATTGTGTTTACTACTGCATGTTGATGGAACTGCACCCAAGACTTTCACTTACTGTTGCACTCGTGTATATGGTGAAGTGACGATGGACAGATGAATGGATGGAAGTAATGCAGGTTTTGCAAAGAGGTTGTTATTATAATATAACCAAACTGCACATATGTAAGTGCAGAAAAGCGCTGTTAGCCTTTTCATAAGTAAAGAAACACTTACATATAAGTCTTCAAGGCACAGCAGCAAAAGTGCTTGTTTCTAAGAGTGGAAAATGGTCATGTACAACAAAATTATGACTGATTTGGTGTAAAAAAAAAAAAAAAAAAACATGACTAAAATAATGAGTGAAACTGGAATGAGATTTACAATATGAGTATGTGTGCATGTGAATACATGCATATGTATGTGCTTATATGCATAAATGAGTGAGCTGCAGGTTTGCTTATGTGTATGCATTTTTTGTTTGTTTGTCGAAATGTCCTATAGGTGTGTATTAGTTGTTAACAAGGGGGGCCTGGGTATCTCAGCGAGTAAAGACACTGACTACCACCCCTGGAGTCGCGAATTCGAATCCAGGGCATGCTGAGTGACTCCAGTCAGATCTCCTAAGCAACCAAATTGGCCCGGTTGCTAGGGAGGGTAGAGTCACATGGGGTAACCTCCTCGTGGTCGTTATGATGTGGTTCGCTCTCGGGGGGTGAATTGTGCGTGGATGCCGCAGAGAAGAGCGTGAAGCCTCCACACGTGCTATGTCTCTGCAGTAACACACTCAACAAGCCACGTGATAAGATGTGCGGATTGACGGTTTCAGATGCGGAGGCAACTGAGATTCGTCCTCCGCCGCCCGGATTGAGTCACTACGCCACCACGAGGACCTAGAGTGCATTGGGAATTGTGCATTCCAAATTGAAAAAAAAATTAAAAATTAAAAAAACAAGGCAGGACATCAATCAATATGCCACAAAATGGCTATGGGCCATTTAATAGGAGCCAAATCATTATTATTCATAATCAAAAAACGAAGGCACAAACAGAACAGCCCTCTGAGTAACTCTTTCAAAGCAGAGGAATCGATAAGAACATCTCTGTCATGAAACATTAAAAGCTAAAAAGGCTGAACAAGGGAGGAGTCTGCACAAGAATAAGTGTGTGTGTGTGTATTTGTGTGAGAGACAGAGAAACAGCAGTCAAGGGATGACATCATAGTTAGTGATCACTTCCAAGGCTGTATCTGCAGAAAGGAGGAGAAAGAGAGATGGACAGAGAAAGGATGACATGGATGAATTGTGCCTGGCAGTAGAGTGAGTGTAAACAAAACTAGAGGCCAGTGCAATCTTGCAGAAAGGTGAGCAAATCTACAGTAAATATGTGTGTGTGCTTATTGGAACGATAAAACCCATTGAAATGGTATGCTAATACATAGCTCATGAGTGAATTGTAGTAATGATTCATGGATAATGCAATGGTGAATGTCAGTCTGCATATAATGCATTACATAACCCACATTTAATACCATAATAAAGGAATAGCTCACCCAAAAAGGAAAATTATATAATTTACTGACTCTCATGTCATTCCAAACCTGTATGAATTTCTTTCTATGGAACAAAAGAGATATTAGGCTAAATGAAAGGGACTGAAAGCCACAGGCACTATACAATGAAAGTGCATGGTGACTGCAACTGTCAGTACATTACATTCTCTTTAACTTCTCCTTTTGTGTTTTGTACAGAGCATGAAAGTTATAGGGGTTTGGAACAACAAGAGGGTGAGTAAATGATGACAAAATTATAATTATCCCTTTAATATGAACAAATGATTGCATTTCTACAGTTTTTATATGGAATGTCTTCATTTACAGACAGAAAAGGTACATTAGCATAATTTGCAGTGAAAAACAATTATAACACCACATGCAGTACAAAGTGCTCCCAGGGGCAATGAACCATTTCCCCTCTGAAATCTTTAGGACTTTAGGGGCGAGCTGGTGTGTTAATCAAGACAATCGCTAAAAGACTCCAATAAAACAAAGGGTGTGGAAGAGCTCAAGCGGCAGAAGCCCTCTCTGCCCACACTGACTGTAAAATGTTGGACTCTAATAGGTTATTGACTATTGCATATGAGACGGGATGACATCATTGGTAGCCAATGGGAGAGCAGGAATAGCGGAAGATGAGAACAGTGTTTTCAATTTGTAATTTGCTGAGCTTAGCTTCTCTCACAGAGGAAAAACAGAAGAAATGGGACGATGATGAATGACAAAATAAATAAATGGAAGTTAAGTCAAAAGAAAAGGAGTTGCTGGCATGTTGTTGAGTGGGCACGGGTCAGCTGTACTCTTTGTGTATCCAGGGAGACTGGAGCTGGAACCTGTATTTAATCCTGTGGACTATGTACGTGTGTATACATGCTTGTGTGCTTTTGCTTCACACAAAATGCATGCATTTTCGTGCATCGATGCAAATGTTTGTCAATCCTCCTTGACCATTCGTTTACATTTACTGTGTGCGCACTTGTCAATCTTCAATATACCTGTGTCATGAGTCATTCCTCTCTCAGCTCTCCTCTTTTCTGCCTCCTACATGCATGCATTAACATAGCTCTGTTTCAAAACCTAGTGAACTCCATCACTGCCTACATCGGCAACTACCTTCTAAGTAAACATCCTAACTATCATGGAAATTCATAAAATAATATTTTGGTATATACTAAATAGGCAGCAACTCACACTAAACAAATAATGCTCAGCACAGGAGACTCAACTCTCAGAACAGTTTTACATTAGCATGTTGCAAAGCTAACAACTTGATACTCTAATAAACATAAAAATACACATAAAACACAAATATTGGGTAAAATAATATATATATTTTTTATTACACTAAACCATTTTTACCAATGCATTTCAGTACTGAATTAAATATAAGATAATTTATAATTGTCATTTATCCATCAATCATGTATTTATTGTTTCATTGAGCTTGTTGCAATGGAGGGCCCTCTGATTTCAGCACTGCGGAAAACACGGACGGAATCGCGGAACCCTTGTGTGTCAATTTAAAAAAGTTACTCAGAGGTCCTTAGAGGACTGTGATGAGGAGGAGGGCATGGCCGGGCCGTGATGGTGCACGGCTGGTGCTGAATCAGCTGATCAGCGGGAGAGCGAGATAAAGGGGAGCCGGAGGCACCAGTTTGAGAGAGAGAGAGACACGTGGCCACGCTGCATGTGAGTGTTTATGTTTGTTTTATGTTGCGTTTTACATTAAAAGTTATGTTGACTGTTCAGCCGGTTCCTGCCTCCTCCTTGCCCATCCTTATACTGTTACAGTGGTGCTGAAACACGGGAGGAAGGAGGGATTTGTTTTCACTGAGTCCTCGCCGCTGCCATTCTCCAGGGGAGCCGGACTCACTGGCATCTGCTGGGGGAGGAGCAAGCTGGCATCCGCCAGAAGGCGGAGGAGTGGTTGAGGACCGGGCGACAGCGCATCCAGGAGCCGGCGAGCAATTTCTTCTCTCTCTCTGTGTGTCTCCGCTCGCCCTATCCCTCTCCCCACGCCTCCCCTCATCTCTCCCCCAGGTTCACAGAAGGCGGGGTGGACCACCAGCTGATGGAATGGCTGAAAATGCGAGAAAGTCAGTCCGGTGGCCCCCCGGCCTGAATCGGGCGAGGGAGGAGTATGACGAGGAGGAGGGTGTGGCAGGGCCATGATGGTGCACGGCTGGCACTGAATCAGCGGGAGAGTGAGATAAAGGGGAGCCGGAGGTGCCAGTTTGAGAGAGAGAGACGCACGTGGCCGCGTTGCATGTGTGTGTGTTTATGTTTGTTTTATGTTGAGTTTTACATTAAAAGTTACATTGACTGTTCAGCCGGTTCCCGCCTCCTCCTTGCCCATTCTTTTACCTGTTACAAGGACAAAAATGTCCGTGTCAAAAAACTGACATAATAATATTATATATTAATATTATTTTCCACTTTCAATTAGTTAATTTTTAACCAACATCAGTCCTGATCATAACTACCAAATATTCATACATTTTCAGGATTTTAACCCTTTAAATGCCAGTTTGCTTATAGAAACAGAAAATTTGCAAACAGAAAATAGGAAAAAAGCATGTATTTCCTCCACAGGCTAAACATGAAGAAAAATGGCGCCATCTGGTGGAAAATATAAAAAATTAAAATTTTGAAACCAGGGCACCGGAATGAAAGCATGATATCATAGAATTCATGATTTTATGCTTAATGGCACTGGGATCAAATATAGCAGTTTTAATGGGTTTTAGTGGGGACATTTTTGTCCTTAAAGTCCTGAGTATAACTATTTTGTGTACACAGTGTATTATAGATGTATTATAGGAACTGAGGTTGAAATATCAAAATTCCCCCAAAAATACACACCTTTGGCAAAATTTATGCTGTTGGTATTAACACAGCCAAAATGATCGAAAAAACAAAAATGAAAAAGAAAAAAATGTCCTGAAGGTCGCACAAGGGTTAACTATAAAACGCAAAATGTCATGGAATTTGGCATATTTGGGATGAAATATAATTTATAAATGCTCAATTAATCAGATTAAAATTATGATATGTCCTAGAATGATGATTAAATCACAAAAGGCTGAGATTTACGGTCTGCATGAGTTGAGTGCTTCAACAGTTTATACACTAACCGCATCATTAACATCACGTGTGCTCTGTGTGTGTATACATGACAAAGAGCAGATCACTTTATTCACTGTGAAGCGCATAGCACATGCAGACTATATATATATATATATATATATATATATATATATATATATATATATATATATATAAAACACCAAAATAAAAGCTCCATTTAACTAGACATGTGAAATTGAAAAAAATTGAAAACATTACTTCTATATAGTAAAATATAATATTCAATGTAGTAGTAGTAGTAATACTGATAATAATAATCTATCAATAATACTTACATTATATTTAAGCAATATCTAAAGCAAGAGTTGCATCACTGCTTTACTTAATACTGTGATGCTCTACTGTGCAGCACTGTATTTGACCAAAAATAAACAAATAAATAATAACAAATTAAAAAAACAAAAAACTCTAATTTTGGGTTTTGGATTATAATAAAAAATAATGCAATTGTATGTTGAAAAGTAATTGTTCTGTTTTCTGTTGATTAAAATTATATAAATTAATTTGATTAGTTTTTTATTTCTTTTTTATTTTATTTGTATTTTTTTATGATAAAATGTAATACCCGGAATTCAGAGAAAATAAAACGGAAAACACAAAATTTTTGAAAAAAATAAATAATTTTTCATAAGATTTCATAGTGCCCAAGCAATGGGCTTTTCTTTCTCTGTATAGGGTTCATGATTAGCCTTAGATTTTGGTCAAAACAACGTATTTTAAAAGGCAGCATAAATAAGTTGCCTAATAGCAACAGCCTTCCAATCAGGAGTGCACCTATAATGCATTAAAATGTTGTCTCAGTAGGTGGCTCACTAGGTTTTGGAACAGAGCACATATCTCCCTTCCTCCCCCCTTTTCTTTCTGATTTAGAGAAAGATGCATCTCTAAAATATGTAATCCCAAGGCTAAAACAGCTTGCCATCTCCATGACAACACACTGTTGATTTTCAAATCTAGCATGGGTGATGTAATGTTGTCTCTAGTCTTCTGTGGTCACTGGACTTCACCACTTATTGGCTGGGCTCTTAAATGGCAACCACGGTGCGTGTCTGCCAAAACACTGATGAGAGTGTATGCAATGGTGTGACTATTTCCACATTGTGTAAGCAACCCATTATATAACAAAAGGAAATGAGTGCTGGATAAATTTAGTAAAGTTTCACGATCAGCTTAATGCTGTTAAGTCCAGTCAAAGGTTAGACTTATGGTTATAAGTGTATAGAAGTTTAAGTAAAGGTGCCTACAGATTGGGCCTAGAAAATACTAAGTCATACTTAAAAATGTATATATTTAATTGCATCTTAATGCATACAAATACAAAATATCAAAACCAAGTGGCATCTGCAAACAAATGATGCTAGACCTTTTCTCGCAACTAAATTAAAAAATATTCTTCGCCAGCTAAAACCAATGGCTTCCAAGGTGATTTTTAGATGATGTACTGAATAAAGTCAAGAACCCTCAAACTCACACAGGTGTCCCAGCAGAGTAACCACAGGTGTAGTTCATCACTTTAAATATAGACATGTTCCACAAAGTTTGACAACAAGAAAGTGTCCAAATACTTTTTATTGTTTTTTATTTTGAGCAATATATTTATAGTTTTATCATTTAAACCTAGACATTTTTTTTCTTGATAAGTGTTTGTGCTACTAAGTATTTCTTTAAAATAAATGCAACTTGGTTTGAATTTATGTTATAAAAGGCAAGATATTTATACATTTTTAAGTATGGTTTAAATGTATATTTTGGATCACTGTACAGTATGTTGAGATTTTAAACGCCTCGATTAAATCCATTAAAAACATATTAATCGAACTTAATAGATGAGTGAAAAGAATAATTTCATGAGTTACTAATATTTCTTTTGTTTAGTTTTTTTGGTAGTTATCAGCATATTGGTGTGCATGTAACTTGCTAAATGACCCTTGTGCAAATGAATTGGCTCAATAAATGGATCAAAAAGAAGAAAATGAGAGTTATGGTGTGACCAAATCTAAACCCAATCTAAACCCCTGAGATATGTTGGAAGTGGACTAGAAGCATGCAGTACATGTAAACACCCTCAAAACATTTGAATGTTCAAGGAGTTCCTGTGAGACAAACTGGGCATAAAACTCAAATAGATGTAGGAGACCCATGCAAAAAAAGACTTACCTTTTTAACCCCACTGTAAACTGGCCTGACCACAATGTCAGAGCACATAAATGTCAGCCATTTCCCATCTGCCTACATCCACCCTACCCAACCGTCACGTACATTTTCCTCAATTCGGGTAGAAAAAAATGGGAGCACTTTTATGTCAGAATATATATATTTCAGAATCTGTGCAGCAACTCGTGAACGACCCTTTGCCCCATTATCGATTCATGTCTGTTTGTGCACATGTAGAGCGTGTGTGAGTACTCCTGAGAAAGTGACATGAACACTTCCCCAGGACATGTTTGTGCACATTTGTCAACCTGGAAATAATTTATAAGATTGTGATGGTGAAGTTGTGGCAACGACCAACCCGATCTCATGAAAATTCGTACATATTTTACGAGTTGGTTATTCCGTATGATTTCGTATGATTTTGTTTGTATAAATGCATACGATTTCA
Organism: Myxocyprinus asiaticus; assembly: GCF_019703515.2. Taxonomy (NCBI): domain Eukaryota; kingdom Metazoa; phylum Chordata; class Actinopteri; order Cypriniformes; family Catostomidae; genus Myxocyprinus; species Myxocyprinus asiaticus. The sequence continues at coordinate 22,602,091 of NC_059352.1, forward strand.
TCATGTGCAAATGCCCAGATGTCTAATGCGGAAGCGCAAGTTAAGGACACGCTTATTAATATGATTTAAATATTAATATTATCTAAACCTAACTGATCAGTAGAGTGCGTAAACATGATAGGAAGCTGTTGTGTGTCACAGAAGCATTGTGTGACTGTAGTGAAAGTCGTAGGAATTCATACGATTGCAGTCGAGTGTGTGAACATGATAGGAAGCTGTTGTGTGTGACAGAAGCATTGTGTGACTGTAGTGAAAGTAGTATGAATCCTTACAATTTCATAAAGAGAGTATGCTGCAACGACAGCTTTAACAGTGCACTCGTGTCCTATATACTGTATACAGTGGAGTCAAAGAGGTGTGGGTTTAATGTAGGTGTTGCTACACTATATATACCAGCACTTCAATGACAGTAGAGTTTATGCTGTAAGAACAATCTCTATCACAGTTCCTCCTTAGATTATAATACAATTCTCAGTCTGAAAAATTTGCTTATTCAATGTATGTGAACTACAGTTAGAAATAGAGTTTTCCTCTACTGTGGGAAATTCATGCTCAAACTAATCATTTTAGTGGAGCAAAAGAGAATATTGTGCATATGTGTGTGTACATGTTTACTCTCATCCAATTGTTGTGCAGAGTTTTTTTGGAAGCAGCGCCTCCCGAAAAAGTACAGAGCCAGAGCTCTCCCTTGTGGTGCAAAATATGAACTTCAACTAAACTTTGCATCCTTTTGAACCGCAGTGCCTTGACAAATATCAAAGCACTATGTTGAAGTAAATTGATAGGCACTATGTTTAACTCAAAAGTTACCACAGTGCTCTTTACAAACATTAGGTTTTAAATATTATGTTTTCATGTAAACACTTTTGCCTTGCTTCTATCTACCCTTTCAATTACAAATAATTTACAGCAACTTTTACCTGTAAGTTAATCAAATGTCTGAATACATTAAATGCCATTCATGATTTAAAAAAAAAACACTATATCATGTTAGTATAGTTATAGTAATGGTAAACTACTCAAAGCTTGCTAAGCAATCTAAATCAGTTAAACTGTCCACTGTGAAACTTGGTTGTTTAATATTTAGTTATAAGACATTTATAAACCCTTAATAGATGCATTTTACGGTAAATGATGAAAAGACACCTTGCTATTAGCATGTACAGGATAAATCACTTTTGGCCAGAAATGTCATGACTTACCTGTTTCTAAAGCCTCATATAATTCTGGAGGTCCAGTAGAGGCCTGGGCAGTCCGGTACAGAGGCTCATTCTCCCAGCCTTAAGCACAGGACAAAGGTCAAAGGTCAGCTTATACTCTGCTATGTCTCACCACATGTTAAACAAAACGTTTCAATAAATTGAGCAAATGAAGAAATGTGGGAGATTGAAATCACAAAATAATGGTATCACATAGTTCTAATGTATCAATGTATTTTTTTTACATTGTATTCAAAAGTAACACAAAGAATACCACGGTATCATGTCCAAAAATCAGAATACTTCAATGCAAATAAATATACAAATAATATCTCATGTATAAAGTAGGCAATGCACATTTACTCATAGTTTTTAGATCAAGGTGTACATTTTTTACAAGAAGCTTTCAATATACATTGTATTGAATGATAGACTCCCCCGTAGTGATCAGAACCCAGTGAATGACTCTCTCTGAAGTGTTAATTTAGAGGGAGAGGGGCAAACTCACACTGTCTCTCCAGTGCCTCTGTCAGCCTAAGCACCACTGCTGGGGCCTGGTCAGGTAGAGCACACTGCTCCACAACATCTCCTTTTCCACAGGAGCCTATCAGAGAAAGAGAGAGAGAGAGAGAGAGAGAGAGAGAGAGAGAGAGAGAGAGAGAGAGAGAGAGAGAGAGAGATGTGATGATAAATCCCACTGGTGAGACCAAATTGTGGACCAAACAGGTGGCTGGCTGTAAACCCACATCTCCATAGGGAACAGTCCAGCCTGATCTCATGAAATTTACGTGACAATGGCAACATTTTAGCAAACAAAAATCACCTGCTTCATTACACATTTGGCTGCAGTTTCCCAACTGAGGGAGGTGGGGGAGGGGATGCGTTCTTTGAGCGTCCTTGGCTTGGCTCGAGGCTTGGTCTCCAAGTGCAAAGTCCAACACTCTGTCAGGTGAGCTAGAGCGTAAGCTAATCACGTTGGAATACACGTGTAAATGTAGGTTGGTCTGTAATACAAGTGTAAAAAATGTATTGTTTTTCAAATTATGTGTTACAGTAAAAGTGTTTCTATATCATAGCATAGCAGAGTGTGAGCAATAGTGCGAAAAATAAGTGTTTATAAAGTCATAAACAGCCATAGTACCCGTGATTTGTTTCAAAGTGAATAAAAAGCACAGTTGTTGTTGTGCCTCAAGCGTTCATTTCACCAGGAAACTGCAGCAAAATGTAGAAAGCAGAACGTAAAAGTAAATTTGCAAAAATGTATTTATAATAATGTTCATTCTATGAGACTAGGTTGGAACAGCCAGGTTGTCATATTTACACACGCATGGTAGATATGCACCATAATACTCAGGCCTTTACACACAGAATACAAAGAAATGTATAGATTAAAACTGTACTAATTTTTCTGCAAACCAATCATTAGGGAAGAGATGGGTAAGCTGTGTTGCAAGAGGAGATAAGTAGAGGTAAGCATTCTTTTGTGCTAAAAAAACGTGCTTTTTTTTTTCTTCACTTTTTTTACCTATAAGTGATTTCAATCTTCCCAATTTCTCCACTTTGACATGCACTTTTTTTGCATGTCAAAGTAAATTTTCTTCATAGAAGGTATAATCGATGGTATGTCAGTCATTGCCTCCAAATGCAGAAAATACTAATGCAAATACTAGTACTCTTACAAATATTTTTTACAAAATCTTGAAAATTGCTCCACTACCCTCAAATACTCTAATTATTAAACCTTTTCCTTTGGAAGACAAAAAGACTTTGGACGGGCTTTTACATTAGTATTTTTTGTTTCTAATTTTTGCTCATATTTGTATTTCAGATGTAAATTATTTGAGCATTCCCCAATAATTCAACTTACCCCTTGTGACATGTCAAAGCTTAGGCCTACTCATAATGTTGTGTCACTGGATCACTTTTTTAAAAAGTCATATATGTATCGGCTTAGATGCTTTCTTTTCATTTTAATTGACAGCAGCCATCCTGAAATATAATTAGGCGTATTCGTTTTACCTTTATCTAATTTCCCCTCACCTAAAAAGTGACAGTTTACCCCACTCTCCCGCTATTTATTTTATTCATGGAGTGACCGATCATGCAAATACCTGTATCCTATCATAGGAAATATAAATATTTTGTCCAAATGGGTTGTTAAATCATCATGTCCTCAAGGTATGTCCTCCAGCAGAATGAAATACAGAGCTAATACATCATCACCACCATTGTCCCTACCCGTCTTCACTGTCCTTCCACTGTGCACCGACCTTCTGCAGAGGTTACAGTTGGGGAGTATACTCATATATCTCTATATGTGGGCACTTACTTATGTTCAGATCCCCATGGATAACATCCTTGAGGGGTTCTGATTTTATAGGCCACGCCATATGTTGTTGAGTGTTATTGTCCATGCAGAGTGCTATGTCAGAGATACCCTGACCATATGGGTAAAAAAAAATTGGCAGCACCCTTCACATGAAGCCCTGCCTCTGCTCTCCTGGAACGCTGACCGTGACACTCATCACACAGATCTGAGAAAACTAGCTCGATATGCCACCACATGAGTTTGCTTATGTTTAAAGATGAACAGATATTTACAAAAACCATTGCTAAAAAAAAAAAAAATAAAACCCATCTTGAACCATCCTAAGATGGTTTGCTGGTTTTAGCTGGTCTCCCATCTTGTTCAGGCTGGTTTGTTTGCTGGTTTAAATGGGGTTTTGGGCACTAGTCAGCTGGTCTGACTGGAAGTCCAGCTAGACCAGGTGAAAACAAACTTGGCCAGGCTGGATGACTAGCTAGACCAACTTAAACCAGCTAAGACCTTAGGTTAGTTTTTTAGCTTTTTTTTTCAGCAGGGACATCATTATGCTCACTTATATTACTGTTATGTGATTTATAAATCCACAGGATGACATCTGGACAGATAATCTATCAATTTACTTTAAATATCCCTTTGCATAATTGCGAACACTTTGGTGGGACATTCAGAGGCAAAATTGTTTTTGCGCTGGTCACAGCTTGGTAAGGCTTGTCTGTTTGCTGGTTTTAGAGGGGTTTTATTGGCACTTGTCAGCTGGTCAGGCTGAAAGATCAGGTAGACCAACTGAAAACCAGCTTGTCCAGGCTGGGAGAGCATCAAGACCATCTTAAACCAGCAAAGACCAGCTAACAATCTTAAGCTGGTCTAAAGTGTTTACTTTTTCTCATCAGAGACCTTTTTACACTATTTTTTATTTTATTTATAAAGTCACAGAGTGACATTTTGGACAGATAATCCATCAATTTACATCAAAACATTTTTCAAAACTTTTTGCATACACATTTGAGAGACATTCAGAGGCAAGGTGTTTTTTATGCTGGTATTAGCTTGTCGTTTAGCCTGGCTAGTCTGTTAACTGGTTTAAGAGGGGTTTTACTGGGACTTGTCAGATTGCTAGACCAGCTGAAGACCAGCTTAGCCAGGCTTGAAGGCCACCTAGAGTAGCTAAAAGCCAGCTAAGACCAGCAAAGCAGTTTAGGCTGGTTTAGATGTTTTATTTCAGCAGGGACATTCTTACGCTTATTTACATCATTGCTATGTGATTGATAAAGCCACAAAGGTACATTTGGACCAATAATCTATCAATTTACATAACATTTCCATTTGTGTAATTGCAAAAATTATGGTGATAAATTCCAAGGTGAGGTTGTTTGCGAGGGGCGAAGCCCATGAAACTGTGGCACACTTGTAGTGCTGTTTGTGGGCTCTTGTGAATCACCGTTAGTGACAAAACTAATTAGTACTGTTGTGTACCACCCGCTAATGTCTACACAGATCTTAATGCTATCTCTCCATCTTTCTTTCTGTAATTAGGAAAAGGCTTGAAGCATCTGTTGACAGCAGGAAAAGTTTGTGTTTGGAAGCATGGGTGTAAATGGTGCGTTAATCTGCACAGCAGTGGCCCCTGTTGAGCTTCCCTGAAATTTTTCGCACAGGAGAATCACACTCAATTTAGAGGTGGGAAATGTTGCTAGGCCGCATTGATTTAAAGAGGAAAAATCTTGTTTGCTAAAGCACCATGTAAAAGGTTTAGTTGAAGTGTCGCATGATGGTTTAAATCGGCTATATTCATAACACTATAAGAACTGATTGGGGCAATCATTGCTTTGACTTACCATTTGCAAATGTACACATTGCTGTGATCCTTTATTAACAATATAAATGAAGCAACAGGAATAGGGAAGTGGGAGATGAGTGATTAAAAAAAAAAGATTAATGAAAAGTACCTTCGAGGCTTTGATGCAGGTGGCACAAAGACTTTGGAGGTTTGGGATTACACATGTTAACGGCGGAGCACATTGGTATTCAAACAACACGCGGCATGTTTAATTGCTCCACATCCTGCTGGTTTCTCTATGGACCTCGACAAGGAATGCCTTATGAATGAGCAAACAGGTCAGAGCATAGGTGGGAGGAATCATAATTCTCTCTTTCTCTCTGACTTCCTCTGCCTCTCCCTTGTTCGTTTTGTTTTGGAAGCTTCACATTGCCTAATTGCTGGCGAGCAATTAATGCAAGATTTAGAGGACAAGAGCTTAATGTGAAGCTGTGCTCAAAATATCAATTGTAATATACTGATTTAGGATTTTGGAGTGATAATGTCATGTGTATTTTGTTGATTCGTGTCTTTTATTTTGAAATGTTTAGTTCCTGTTTCCCTTGTCATGTGATTTCTGTTTTCCCTCCATGTTCATGTGTCATGTTTTCATTGGTTTATTGTTTAATTAGCTTGTTATGAGTTCTGTTTGTTCACTGGTTTATGTTCTCCCATGTCTTGTATTTAAGCCCTCATGTTTGCATTGTCTAGTTGTCAAGTATTGAATGTGATTGTAGATGTTTAAGTCAAGTCACGTTTATGTCAAGCCATGTTTAAATCAAGTCAAGTCAAGTCATGTTCATGTTTATGTTTAGTTTAGCTCACGTGTAGTTAGGGTTTTGGATTTCACGTTTATTTAATAAATTGCACTTGGGTTCTCACTTCATCGTCATCATCATTGCCTATGCCAGCAGCAACGTTACAGATAATTTGATGCCCATAGTGACACAGATGAAAGTGAAGACTCAAAAGTGATATTCTGAAGCCCATTTGAACACAGTCTTAAAGGAATATTCTGGGTTCAATACAAGTTAAGCTCAATCAACATAATTTGTGGCATAATGTTGATTACCACAAAAATGTATTGACTTGCCCCTCTTTTATTTAAAAAAAGAAGAAGCAAAAATCAAGGTTACAGTGAGGCACTTAAAATGGAAGTGAATGGGGCCAATTTTTGGAGGGTTAAAAAGGCCTTTTTTTTTTTCAAGAAAAGGAGGGGCAAGTCTAAATACATTTTTGTTGTAATCAACATTATGGCACAAATGCTGTTGATTGGACTTAACTTGTATTGAACCCGGAATATTTCTTTGAGTTTTTTTATTAAAATGGTTCATTGGTGAATTATTATATAAATGATTGTGGCGACACATTATTATTATTTCCTTCTTGCTGTTCAAATGGTTCACAACAGAAACTCGAGAGAGAGGGAGGTGTTTGTGTGTGTGTGCGTGTTTCGAGGGCTATACAAATGTTACACCAACCCAGTCTTATAACAAATTGTAATAACAGAACGTCAAGGCGAAATCATAATAAATCGTACGAGTTGGCTTGTACAAAAACGTATGAATATTTCTCCAACTGAGAAAAATAACGAACCAATGAACGATATTTTATGATTTTTCCTATAGTGTAACCTCTAACCCAAACCTAAACCTAACAATGATTTAAATAGGAAAGTAACTTTTATGTACCATGGAAGAAAGGAAACATTGGGCTGTGGAAAGAGACGAGGGAAGTGTATTACAGGTTGTTGACATAAATCAGTCTTTTGTACTGCATAAATAAATAAAAATGTGTTCAAATTTGTTGTTGGATAGAAAGCTACCTAAAATGTTATGCCTGTATTGTATCCATTTTAAATTCTGATTGTTGATTGGTTGGTCTCTATGGTAATAAAAGTCATACCTTTTCATACAAGCCAAGTTGTAAGATATCTTACGATTTCGCCATCTCATAAAAAATTAATAAGAGTAGTAATGAGACTAAGCTGGTGACACTGTGTCTACACCAGAAGCGAGCATCACCTTGCAACTTATCTCTCATAATTAACAGAACTGTCTATACTGGAAGCACTATTTACGTCCCAAAACGTCAGTGTTTCTGTTTTGGGCATGCTTTAGAGCTGCTTAACATGTGTGAATTTTTGCCATGAATGTTATGTATTTAAATAACATTTGACTAATTACGGGGTCAGGTTTCTGTGCAGGTACCCCTGAACATCCTCAAATAAAATCAATTTGGAAAACAATTGAGAGGCATCTGGAAATCATTTCAGAGTGTTGGTATTTTCCCACTGTTTATTATCAACACATTCTAAATGTCAGTATGTTTCCCTTGATCTGTGGCAGTGTGAACTTATGTTTACGTTTCTGGCACCACACGTGTGTGTGGAAGGACTTTTAAGTGCGAGTGCATGTGGTCACAGTTTGTTTGGTTTTGTGTAGGAGGTGGTGGGCATATTTACTTTCAATTGCGGTGATACCATTCATTTGGTGCTTCGATTAACGTCACTGTCAGAAATCATCACAGAGGCAATTCCTCAAAATGTGAGGCACATACTAATGGGTGAGGGACAGGGTGGAACAACAGGGAATGCGCAGAGCCCGGGAAAAGCAATTTTTCAGCTTGAGCTGAACTGAGAACAATACCACAGATGAAACTAATGCAATAACGCCCTCCTTCAGACATTAGGCACTCCAAACATTTCAAAGATTTTTTTAAATACAAATGCTATATTTGACAAATTGTTATTCTGTACATACAGCCAAAGCACCGCTAATGTAAAGATAGGTGTAGCTAATGTAAAGTAAAGCTAATGAAAAGTATAACTATTGCTTCAAAAAAGTAAAAAGTTGATAGGGTCCCAACCAGGCCCGACGCAATGAAGTGTAAGCGATAAAAGCTATCCCTTCAACATAAATTCATATAAAGAGCTGTTCACACTGACAATCTGCAGTGATTTGCAGCAACAAAGTGGCCTGAAGTCATTTGTATTCAATGAGAGTTGACGAAAAGTTGTGAAAAGTTCAACTTCATGCATATCAGACCTGTTTCAGAAGCAGCATTTCAAACGGTAACTAATGGTTATGCAACAAATAAATAGGCTATAACTGTATAACTACATAACTATAACACCTTAGTGCGCAAAACTATAATAGTAAAAACAAGTACAAAATAAAAAAAGTGACTGAGCACTTAAAAGCGCAGAACTGCAAGATAACACTGGTACAAATTTAATTTATGACATCAAACATATTTTACTGTAGCTATTTATTTAAGCAGTTTCAGACAGAATCAGCAAAATACTTTCACCTCTCCAAAGCACCTCAAATACTGGAACATTACTCTTGTAATGCACTGTTAATGTGGCGCTTTCATGGCTGTCACAGCAGCGGTGCATAAATGGACTAAACTTAAAGCATTAAAGAGACGAAAGTTCTTGCAGAGGGTTTTACTCTGCTGACTATTAATCACAGCAAGCTATAATCATACAAAAATGCTCTCCAAGATGTTGCGTCTCTCAATAAATATGAGAATTGTGTCTCCCATTAAAACCACCACCACTAAAATATTAATGTTAGTAGTCAAACCCACTAATCAACTAGTTAGCTGTTGGACCGCTAGTCGATTAGTCGACCACCGTGGCACATCCCTAACAGCAACCATGGGCACAGAGACTTGGCCACCTCCATGCCTACTTAACTGCTGTCAGAGTGAACAGCCCTTAAAATCTATGTTTTTGTCTTACCAGCTGTTACTGAAACAAACACAAATGGTAGGACATGTTGTTGATGCTTGGTTTCTATTTCTGTTCCATTGCGCTTGGTAGCCACACCTACAGTGAAATCTCATTGGTCCAAAAACCTGCTTCACATACGTAATTGTACATTAAATCTCAAATATCTACTGATTGGCTGTGATTGTGTCATGTTGTGGTGTGAGGGATCACAATGAATTTGTAAATACATATTGTTTGTCACTGGAAGTTTATTGCATCACCCCTGGTTAGGACACGGTGTAACATGTTTGTCAGCATTTTTTCCCCAGTGTTTAGCGGTTCAAAAATATGGTAATTAGCCTGCAGGTAACTTAAAGGAATAGTTCACCCAAAAATGAAAATTCTCTCATCATTTACTCACCCTCATGTCATCCCAGAAGTGTATGACTTTTGTTCTTCTGCAGAACAAAAAACTATTTTTTGAAGAATATTTCAGCTCTGTAAGTCCATACAATGCAAGTTAATGGTGACCAAACCTTTCAAGCTCCAAAAAGCACATAAAGGTAATAAATACGACTCCAGTGGTTAAATCTGTCTTCAGGAGTGATATAATAGGTGTGGGTGAGAAAATAAAAATCAATATTTAAGTTCACATTCTTTCACATTCTGGAAGGGAGATTTATTGTAAATAAGGTTTAAATATTGATCTGTTTCTCACCCAAAGTGTTTGCATCACTTCAGAGGACATATATTAAACCACTGGTGTCATATGGATTACATTTATGCTGACTTTATGTGATTTTTGGAGCTTGAAAGAGCTGGTCACCATTCACTTGTAAAATCTTCATTTGTGTTCTGCAGAAGAAAGAAAGTCATATGCATCTGGGGTGGCATGGAAGTGAGTAATTTAGATCAGTAATTTTTGGGTGAACTATCTCTTTATGAAATCAGAACATCTGCTGTTTAAAAAGGAAGGAAAAAGAAAAGAAAACTGCTGGTACTTTTGGTAAGGGACCTGTAAGGCATATACGCATCACTCCTTAATGTCTATTGTTGATCCCAAAATAGACTTTTATGAGTGTGAATTGCAAGACTGTGTTAAACTACAGGGGTGTCGCTGTCACTGTAAAAGGCCTACACTGTGAGAACACACGAGCCTATCAGATCTTATCCGTTTTCTATTAAGAGGACAGAAAGCAATTTCTAGGGTTTTCATTGCCCCGTGTGTGTGTGTGTGTGTGTGTGTGTGTGTGTGTGTGTGTGTGTGTGTGTTTTAACAAGCTGTGGTCAAGATAACAGGGAATTACTGAATGGATCAGCACTTCTGCACAAAGCCATTAAGTGTCCAAAGTCAGGGGTCAGCCATCTGAAAGTGTGGGAACATGTAATACCACATACACAAACATGATCAAATACATTTCACTTTAAAAATCTCTTTTCAGCTAATTTTGTTCCATAAATATAACTATATTTTAATGCATATTTCTTAAATCGCTGTTCATTCAAAACACTGTCAGCTCTTGTATTAATTTATATTCTGCGCACACTATTTACCAGAACAATTATTATACTCATTTACCTTGAAAGTGTGATACAATGGCCTGCTCTCTCATCCCTTAATATGCTGTCAACCTCCCATGCAGCAATGTTTTGCATTCACCGCTAGGGGGTGCCACACTAGCCTGATTATCTCACAGTGATCCAGATATATGAGCCTTTGTGTGCTGAATAGACTGCAGGGTGTGGGATAGAGATATGCATATGCTTTGAGAGGACAAAAGAATGGTGCAAGCCACTGGTGGCATCTTACATAAAACACTGGGAATGTTTTACATTTATCCACAAACACATACACAGATGTTTATAATGCAACCTAAATGAGGACATAACATAAACTTGTAGCCTACTGTTTTTATACAAAGCTAATTATAATTACTACAGAGTAACACTACCCTTAAAAGAAAATTGTATTCATTACTATAATAATAATAATAATAACAATAATAATAATAATAATAATAACTCAGCATGCCAATCCCAGCAAACAATTGAACAGTTATAGCAGGTCAGTGATACCACAGATTAAATTTTATTTAAAATCTTGATGAAAATTATACCAATTACACCAATTTATACAACATTCAGGATATATGAAGGCATTTGAAACACACTGTTTCACATTTTGTAGCTCATTGTTGTAACACAAGCACCAAATATTATCTAATCCATACAACAAGACCTGAAAATAAGGCTTCTGCTTGCCATTTCCATATAACACCCTAATTTCTCCTCTTTAAAATTCTAATGTTACATAATGAATCAAGTTTTGTTTACACAAATCCCAAAGCTTGGCGCACAACATCCAAACAAAGTGAGCCGATCTCTGACTTGAATGGAACTGGATTTGTGAGAAGTGCTGGTCACACAGATGAAGGCATGCAGCTACAACTGTCCTGCTAATGTGATAAGGGATTAGTCTCTTCCAGTAAATCTTTAGAATGTTTTTGAAGGATTTATCTTGCTTTTTTCCCCTCCCTTCTTCATCCCTCACTCTCTCCCAGCTACAGTATAGGTATCTCCTCCATTATTGTGTGGAATTGAAACTCTCTCCTGTTTCTTTACCTGCTCTGCTCCACTGTGTCAATAAGGGCTGTTTAGCCTTTGACCCCGCCATAGGCTAGAGTGATGAAAGAAGTGGACCAGAGAGTTCGCAGTCCCTCAACAAGGCACACAGAAAAATAACCACATTAAGTATGTATACTGCTTCAAATGCACTAGAATGTGGCTTGTTGATCTTTTTAGCCCTGTGGTGCGGACACACACACAAAACCCACATGCATACACATTACACAGCTTTTTAATTCCTGCATTCCACATCCTTATCAATCACTCGTGATAGCAGGTGCCTCCCCCTGCAACACGGGAAAGATTACTATAGCGTGTTTCCAAAACGCCTAACATTTCGCGAGAACACAATAGATTCTTACTGATCAGCACACACTTACTGAGCATGTGTTCGGAATAGTTTATGAAGATAACGGCAAAAATATGTCAGTGAAAATAATTGAATTTAGATGCACTATCCAAACCAGTTGTCCAGATATGGGCTCAAACTTCACCCCCAAGAACTGATTATATGCTCATTGTCTATTCCTGAAGGAATAAGAAAATACATTACAGAAATCAATATTTCCCACAAATTGTATCTGGTGCACGTAGACCAAGATTAAGATAATGATGAAGTGTGAAGAAGTGATGCCAAGAGGGAGATTGTCAATCTATTAAATTTTGACCAGTTTTAGTAAATTTAAACACTATGAACAGCGCTTGGGGGGAAAAGGAAATATTCTATTCTATTATAAATATTCTAATACTGAATGAGTGATGCTTGTCTTGTCTACTGCTTTTTGACATCTTTCTTCTCTATCCTATACCACTATGTGCTTCCAAATTCCTACTATCACTAACACTTGTCACTCATGCTCCAGACACAGGAGACAGCGCAATACTAACAACTTGCACACTATCCCCACTTCCTCTGCTAAATTACTTTCTCTTCCTATCAGTCTTTGGAATTGCCAGTCTGCTGTAAACAAAGATGACTTCATTCTGTCCATTGCTAGTCATTCAGATCTCAACATTCTGGCCCTGACTGAGCCCTGGATCAGACCAGAGGGCACTGCCACACCCACAGCCCTCTCCACCAACTTCACTTCTCCCACACCCCCTGTCAGACTGGGAGAGGTGGGGTCTCTGTGTGACAATATCTCCTTTGAATGACATGCGATTACTGTCACCCACCCTGTTAAAATCCATTTTGTAGTTACATACCGCTCCCCAGGTCAGCTAGGCATCTTCTTGGAGGAGTTGAATGTGTTGCTCTCAACCTTCCTTGAAGATGGCAGCCCTCTTGTGGTACTTGGGGACTTCAACATCCACCTGGAAATACTTCAGGCTGCAGACTTCCACACTTTGCTTTCCTCGTTTGACCTCAAACAACTGCGGCAACTCACAAGTCAGATAACCAACTGGACCTCATCTACACACGTAACTGCTCCATTGATCATGTTCTTGTTACTCCACTGCACACTTCTGATTACTTCTTTAGTTTCAACCTTAACTTGCCTTCTGGCGCAACAAACAGTCCTTCTCAGGTCTCTTTTTGGCATAACCTACGCTCACTCTCACCCTCCAGACTCTCCTCTATGGTGTCATCCTCACTTCCTCCCTCTAACCAGTTCTCCTCACTTGATGCAAATAATGCTACTAACTCTATATACTCCACTTTAACATCTTGTCTAAATAACATTGTCCCCTCTCATCCAGGCCAGACCGCGCTTCACCCTCCACCCCCTGGCTATCCAATGTTCTCCATGAACATCGCTATAAACTCAGTGCAGCAGAGAGGAAAAATTGAAAGATCTTACTGACCTAAGTATGTAACAGTTACTCCTCTCTTCCTTCTCTGCAAATGTCTCCACTGCAAAAACATCATACTATCAGAACAAAATTAAGTTCTTCTTATACATGCACACTTTTCAAAACTTATTCCTCTCTCCTTTGCCCACCTCCACCCACTCCCGCATCATCTCTAACAACTGATGAGTTTGCCACATTTTTCATAGATAAAATAACAACCATCAGCTGTCAATTCTCCACACCACAAACCCATGTACACACATTAACATCACACTCACTCTTCCTTCTTTCTCTCCCCCCTCAGAAGAGGAAGTCTCCAAACTTCTCCTTTCCAGCCATCCTACTACCTGCCCTCTTGATCCTATCCCCTCCCACCTCCTTCAAGCCATTACTCCTTCAAACTTACCTGCTTTCACTCACATCATTAATACATCTCTTCTCTTTGGTACCTTTCCCGCCACATTTAAGCAGGCTCAGGTAACCCCACTGCTTAAGAAACCTACCCTATACCCTGCACTTCCAGAAAACTACAAACCAGTATCCCTCCTCCCATTCATCGCTAAAACACTTGAAAGAGTCTGGTTCGACCAAGTCTCGTTTTTTCTTACACAGAACAACCTGCTAGACAGCAACCAGTCTGGCTTCAAAAGCGGACACTCTACCCTACCCTACTGCCCTACTGTCAGTAACTGAAGCTCTGAGACTGGCGAGAGCTGCATCCAAATCATCCGAACTCATCCTGCTGGATCCGTCTGCTGCTTTTGACACAGTAAACCACCAGATTCTCCTGTCAACCCTCACAACAAAGGGCATCACAGGAACTGCGCTCCACTGGTTCAAGTCTTACCTCACAGGTAGGTCTTTCAAGGTGCCTTGGAGGGGAGAGGTGTCTAAGTCTCACCAACTAGTTACCGGGGTGCTTCATGGTTCAGTGCTTGGACCACTCCTCTTCTCCATATACATGTCATCACTAGGATCCATCATTTCAGGCACATGGCTTTTCCTATCACTGCTAAGCTGATGACACACAACTCTACCTCTCATTCCAGCCTGATGATCCGACGGTAGCGGCCCGGATCTCAGCCTGCCTAGCAGACATTTCGTGTTGGATGAAAGATCACCACCTCCAACTCAACCTTGCTAAGACAGAGCTCCTTGTGCTTCCAACGAGCCCAGCAATTCATCACAACTTAACTATTCAGCTAGACTTATCAACAATTATATATTACATATAGACTTGTCAACGATTCATATCCCGAGGTTACCAGAACCGGACAGATCCAGTTCTGTTCCTGCTTGGTGTCGGACTCCACTGCTATGTGTCTCTGAGTGATGACGACTAAATGCAGCCGGTGCTAGCCAGACATCACTTCAGCCTTTTATGATGGACTTCAGAGGATGAACTGATGCCAACTCCAACTGTAAGACATCGGATACTTCATATGCCACTGCCTGAACCTTGGACTTAGGATGGGCCCCACCGAACCTCACTGAAATGACCTTTTGATGGATGAATCACTTCTATTGTTCTCCTCATTTCTAAGTCGCTTTGGACATTTTACATAAATGTAAAATGTAAATGTAAAATCTATGCTTTCTGTATTTTATCAACATCTCTTTCTAGGAAAAGCCACTGCGCAAAAAATTTAAATAAAAATAAATAAATAAATAAAAAACTGATCTAAATTTAATAAAAAGATAATAAAAAGTGTAAAGCACAGAAACAACCACAGTCTGTACATGCACAACTATACAAAACAGAAAGACCGAAAAGAAAGACTGAAAAGAAAGTCAGAAAGAAAGAAAAGAAATGAAAGAAAGGAAAAGAAAGGAAAAGAAAGAAGACAGAAAGACAGACAACAAATAATTAAAGGGTAGCTCAGCGAGTATTGACGCTGACTACCACCCCTGGAGTCGTGAGTTCGAATCCAGGGTGTGCTGAGTGACTCCAGCCAGGTCTCCTAAGCAACCAAGTTGGCCCGGTTGCTAGGGAGGGTAGAGTCACATGGGGTAACCTCCTTGTGGTTGTGATTAGTGGTTCTCGCTCTCAATGGGGCGCGTGGTAAGTTGTGCGTGGAGTCTCCGCGGTGTCATGCACAGCGAGCCATGTGATAAGATGCGCAGACTGACTGTCTCAGAAGCGGAGGCAACTGAGACTTGTCCTCCGCCACCTGGACTGAGGTGAGTAACCATGCCACCACGAGGACCTACTAAGTAGTGGGAATTGGGCATTCCAAATTGGGAGAAAAAAGGGGCTAAAAAAAAAGAAATAATTAAAAACAAAGGAAGAAAAGAAAGAAAGAAATGTAGAAAAAAAGAAAAAAGAATGATAGAAAGAAAGAGAGAAAGAAAGAAAACAATAATTATGCATCTAATTCTCAAGATAGGAGAAAGACAGAAGGAAGAAGAGTAAGAGAGAGAGCAAGAGGAAAGACAGAGGACCATAAGCAGTGAAAGAGTGAATCAAGTGATGGATCTAGTCAAAGAAAAAGAGAGGGAAGTCAGCGCATGGCCGTCTTAACAAGATACCACCTGGCAGGCGCCTGGTCTCAGATGTTTTGCCTGCAGCCAATGACAGAGTCCCACAAGAGGGGCGTAGACCACATGCCTCTTCAATTAGAGCACTCCATGAGGGAGGAGGAGAAAGAGAGAGAGGGAAAGGGATCGTAGTAACTGAGGAAAGATTTGTGATTTGTGAAAAGAGCAGTTAGGAAAGCAAAGCCTCAATGAGAAGAGAAAAAACAGTAAAGGAAAAGGAAAAGCACTGTAGGCTTATATGATGAATTTTCCACATATTATTGAACAAAGATTGCAGCAAATCAAATACATCTTTGTTATATTTTTGATTGGGAATCAAGAACCATTTCTTGCAGCTGAATGAACTTGATGATATTTGATTCTGTTCTGGGGGTGTTCTAGATTGCTCCACCAATGTAATTCACTACAATAAAATATGAACCAATAAAAGATTAAACATGAATAAAAGATTTCTAACCCTAGTCATACTGTATATACATATTTACAGTTTTGTGTAGGTGACCATATATAGTAGCATAAGGTGAATGTAAATGTGCACATCAAGGACAGCAATCTGGAGGTCTCCATCCTTTGCATTGTGAACATTAACGCTCACTTACTGCAGGTCCATTAATGAGTTATTAAAGACCTCTTCACTACAGAGGGGAAACTGGAGTGTGTACGTGTGTGTGCCACAAATGTATTCATTCAAGAGCGCCTGACCTTGGTCCACTGAGGCATGCATAATTAAAAAGAAAAGGGAGATAAAAGCATACTGAAGTTATTTCTTCTTCTTGATGTGAATGTTTGCTGTGCTTCAGCATGTATGTTTATTATATGTGTGTTATATGCACACATGCGTTTATGTGAGTTTGGGAGACAAGTCAGCAGCATTCCTCGCAGTTATTTGCATTCAAAAGTAAGACAGGAGAAAGAGAAAGCAAATGTAGGCCAACTCTCTCCTGCTGACCACTAAATATTTATCACATATTACACATCCAAGCCCAGCAGCTTCTTACTGCACACAAAATAATGCTCTAGACCTGTGGTTCTCAACCAGGGGTTCGGGAACCACTAGGGGGCCTCAGCACACTATCTGGGAGGCCTCAAGCTCTCTTAAAATTATTTAAAATATGATAGATTATTATAATTTTTCTATAATTATTATAATTCAACTTACTGAAAATGCTAAAAAATGTAATAACTCCCTTCAACAGCTTGCTTTTTATGAAGAATATATAGTTCTAGGCATTTATGGAATCACAAGTTTTATATATTTATATCTTAGAATAGATATGTCTTATAATATAAATATCTAATAGCCTACATGGGGGGGGGGGGGGGGATTTTCTTTGGATATTTTCTCTGACAATGGGGGGCCTTGGAGTCAAAAAGGTTGAGAACCATTGCTCTAGACTGTATTTGGGAGAGAAGAGAGACAGACAGGAAATGTAATGTAATGAGTGGATACATAACTGGAAATTGGAAAATAATAATAAGAGAGATATGTGTGTGCATGTGTGTGATCCGAGGGCGTTAAACTCATTCCCTTCTTCCACCCATCCCCATGGGTGATCAGCTATGCAATGACCAAATCTAATGCATAACATACCATCTCCAACCTACATCTTTCACACAATACATGGAGAAACGATGAAGGGCTTATATCCAATCAAATGTAAATTAAATGAGAATACACAAAGGCAACCTTGAAAACTGTTGGTCACTACACATGTGCTTTCAAACCTATCTCTTTACTTCAGCAAATACACAGCTAAGATTTAAATTTTGTTGTTTACAAATCTAGCTGTCTGATAAAGGCTTTGTGGTTTTGTGGCAACAATAAACCCCTTCCTCCTGCACTTCCAAAGTGGTTTCACTGGATGTATACACACTCAAAGGCTCGATACTGGAGAGAGGAAAGCACAAGTGTGGTCTTTACATCTTCAAAAAATGCACTTAATTGAAAGAGTAATTCGATTGAATTAGTAAAGATTCAATTCAATAGTAAAGATTAGTATGCATACAGGTATTACTATTCTTTACTCTTCAAAAGGAATACCAAATGGGTGGGCATACTTTATGGTCTCATTCACAAAATATTTAACACCATTTTTATTTATTTTTTTCTTAGAACGAGAAGCCTTCCATATTCAAATGGCACCACTGGGGAAAAGAGACCAAAGGAATACAGTTTTGTAAGAGGGTGATTAGGGAAAATGTTCGGACAGAAGTGTGTATTTCTCTAATAGATCTACCATTTTTAACACTAAAGAGTAATTGTTGTTATAAATGATTTAAAGGGACATGATTGACAGGATGCGTCCTCCATATTTAGCCTTTGTGAGTGATCAATCCTCAGCTAGGTTCCTGGTGCCTACTGCCTACACCACTGCCTACAACTCACAAAAATAGTGTTCCGCATGAGAGACTTGACTCACAATTGATTTCAGTAGTTTAACGTTAGCATGTTGCTGAGCTACATTGTAAAAATCCTCCATTTTGTCAGATAAACTTGCCATTTTACAAGTTGATTGAACTATCGAATGTAGAAAAAGAAAAACAAACAAACAATAAAGTTAACTTTTATGCCAATTACATCAGAGCAACTTCAATTTTTAAACAGTGAGCAAGCATGCACATATGAAGTCAAGTTTGGTGGTGAAGGTAGAACTTACAGGCTTGTAAGCATGCTCAGTTTGATCACTGATGCTCAGTCCTGAGCAGGCCATTTGTGGCAGAATAATATCAGGGAATTTAAAACCTAAATATCAGGGAATTTTAAAAACTGTGATTTTGACTCATATCTTTATCCAGTAGTCATACACACTTGCTAAAGTCATAGAAAGGTCTTGAAAATTCATGTGGGGAAAATTCATTCAAAATCTGTGGGAACCTTGTAAGGCTAAGCACTATGAATTTCATATTCTTGCATCTGCTACTGAGCATGCCAACTTGAGAACCATTGGGGCTAAAGGCAATACCCACAATCCTTTGCACTTGAATTTATTTAAGTGTTTTTGGTCAAAGCATCCCGAATTATGAGGACATGTAAATAATCTGTTTTGAATTAATAGATGTTTTACCTCTGTGTGTGTTTTTATTGATGTTTTGCTGTAAAAAGTGTTTGCTTTGATGAAGTTCATTTAGTTATTATGTTGACCTAACTTGTAAAATTTAGGAAGCACTTTTTACTTACACCACCTTTTAAATTGGACAAACTATTTGGTATCTTAGTGGGGCTGACACATGACCTGATGTATAAATGTAGATCTGCTTAATAAAGAAGATCTTTTTATATTATTTTCAAGAATATTGGAAATTATGGACAGCATTACTTTTTTATTATAGTTTATTTTCATTTTAGTTTATTGAACTTAATAATCACTGATGATGATTAATTTTGCTGAATTTATTGTATTGAGTTCATGGAATTTATAATCCAACTTGAATTGTTTAGTTGGTACAACTAATTTGCCTGAAGTAAACTCAAAAATGCTTTGCAGCTGGTTGCATTATTTTTTTAAGTTTACCTAACTTAATTTCTTACAGTGTAACAACGCAGTACTCTAAAAAGCATTATAATACATAGCACATACATATATTGAGTAAACTATCACACTTAGCTCTTTTTGTTGATACTTTTTTGTATTGTGTTCATGAGTTCTATGAGAGAAACTTGTTTACACTAGCGTTAATGTGAGAACTTGTGTTGTTTAAAGCTAAAATCAAGTTCTCATGAAGATTCTCACTGAAAAGTTCAACATTTTCACACACACACACACATACACACACAAAATATATATATAATAACAAAAATGAAAATACATTTTTGAAAAAAATAAAAAATAAAATAAAAATAAAATGTAAAAAAATTATAATTGGAAAATTTTGCCATATGACAACTCTGTACCACAATGGGCAGCACAGTGGCTCAGTGTGTAGCACTGTCGCCTCATAGCAAGAAGGTCCCTTGGCCCTTCTGTGTGGAGTTTGCATGTTCTCCCAGTATTCGTGTGGGTTTCCTCCGGGTGCTCCGGTTTCCCCCCACGGTCCAAAAACATGCAGGTTAAGTGAATTTGAAATTCTAAATTGCCCATAGCTGAGATTTCAAGTCTGAATGTGTATATCTGTGTGTGTTAGCCCTGTGATGGACTAACCACCTGTCCAAGGTGTTTCCCTGCCTTCGGCCCAAGACAGCTGGGATAGGATCCAGCACTATCCGCGGATAGTGCTGGACAAGTGACAAGTGGCTTTAGAAGATGGATGGATGGACGTACCACAATGAAAAATGGTCCAAAAACTAGTTTTTTTTTTCTTAAAAATATACATTTCTCATTGAATTAAATTGATATTTCTTCAATTAATTGATGTAGTTATACACTTGTAACTCAAACTAAAATCGAGTAAACCATTATCATGCATTCTTCAATACTGATGATTATCTATGTCATTTTCACTGTCATTAAAGCCTAGCTCATCCTCACTGTTGTCATTCAGAAGAGATAACAGCACTCATCTTGCCCTTTGCATAAAACATTGCAGTGTTAATTTTTGTCTGAGAAGAAAAACAAAAACAAATCATGATTGTGTCATTTATGCATAAATGCAGGTATATTATGGTAAACACTTCTAAATAAATGACTATATGCAGTAATATAATTGAAGAAATATTATTCATTTATAACTCTTCTTTAATGTTCTGCATAAAAAAGTAAGTCATACGGGTTTGGAAAGTCATGGGGGTCTATAAATTATGACAGAATTATACGTTTTAGTTGAACTATTCATTTTTTAAACCACCTGAGTTGGAAGCCCACCTATGATGCATCAAATGCTGCCTCCATAAGCAGCTCACTAGGTTTTAGAATAACCCAATGCTCTACAAAGTGCTGGGAGAGGCAGGAAAAGTTGGTGCTTGTGTGTGCCTAGTTATGTTAATACATCTCTGTTAAGAGTCCCAGCCCTTCCTTATGCCAGCTACAGACAGAGAAAGATCACTGGTGACCCTCATCACAGCCACTGACCCTTTCACTGTGAGCGGAGAAGAAGAAAGAGAGAGAGATTGGGGTACAGTCCCCTACCTCATCTCTAGCTGTACTTCACAGATTGCATCTGCTTAGGGGGCTTTCAGCATGGTGACTTCCCTACATGATTTGAAGTTTCTTATCAGACACACCTGTTCTAGCTAACCCATTATTTGTGCCCTATCTTTTTTGTAGATTCATTGTCCGGGTTATTCCCCGCACTGTCCAACAAGCCGAATGGATAACATGGCACAGCTGGCCCGATGAGTAGGTCTGCATATTAGAATAATTGAGAGAGAAGAGGAATGAATGAGAAAAGAAAGAGGGATGGGGCACAGAATGAGCTGGTGCAGTTGTGCAGTTGAAGTCCATGCGTGCGGATGACACTTCAGAGGCTGAGGTCCACTGAAAGAGCAGTACGTGTGTGTTTGTCATTAGATGTGCAACATTAGATGTGCAATAGTAGGTAGCACACAAAGAAAGCTTAAAAATAAGAGCTCAAGCAAGCCTCTTATTTTATTCTGGTACATCTCTCTCACTCTCCATAGAGAAATTGTTATGCTGATGGACAGTTTTGGTCAATACACTATGGCCTTTTAAAAGGAATAGTTCACCCCAGAATGAAAATTGTGGAATTATTTACTCACCCTCATGCTGTTTCAAACCCATATTCTGTTATTTTTCTGCGAACACAAAAGAATAATCTTCTCGCAGCTCTTTCCATACAATGGACATTGTTATTTATTGATAATCTTTACATCCGCTGAAGCTCATTTTAAGCTTACATTGGTGCCCTGAATCTGACAATGGCGCATCACGTTTGAACTTCAGCGTAGGGAAATATTATCGGAATAACCACTTTAATTGTTGCTGTTCCCAACACAAAACTATTGTAAGGTTTTAATGGTGCTTTTATGGTGTCTTTTTGGAGCTTGACAGCAGTGGTCACTATGAACCGCTGTTGTATGAAAAGAGCTGTGTGTAAAGATTTTTCAAAATATATTTTGTGGGGAAATTATAATTCATCATTTACCCTTATGCTATATCAAACTCGTATGACTTCCTTCTGTGGAACATAAACAAAGATATTTTTAAGGATAAGCGCAAGAAAATGTGCGCACCAAGGCCAATGTTGATATCAAGATTTAAAGTGAATAAGAAGTTACATATTGATCATGTTTTTCACCCAAAACTGATCGTATCATATAGATTACCTTTATGCTGCATTTTTGGAGCTTGAAAGTATTGAACCTCATTGACTTGCATTGTGTGGACAAAATAACATCATATATCCTTCAAAATATCTTTGTTTGTGTTTCACAGCAGAAAGTCAGTCATACATGTTTAATGCGACATAAAGGTGAGTAAATTATGAATTATCATTACTGAGTGAAATATTCCTTTTACTCTGTAACACATCTTGCATTCGAATCAACATTAACTTTAAGATTCAACAGCATCTTCAGCTGCGATGTTAAAAATGAGAAGAAATGAAATATCTCTAAAGAATATCTAGACAGACGTTTTAAGACTGACTTAAATGGATGAGTAAGAACAGAACACCTTTATTAATAAACATATATTTACGCCTTTTTAATGTAATATGCATACATTCATACTAAATGCAACTAATAAAACTTAAAAAACTAAAATCAAAATATTGATTTCAATAGCAGTAATTAACTACTTATTTTGCTCCAAAAAAGAAACACAAGGAAAATTATTGAGAGAAGGCTTAAACGTATCAGTGAATAAAAAATAAAAATAAACCTCCCAACAGTGGATGAAACAAATCACTGCAAAGGTGACATGAAATCATACCTACAGATGTTTAGGAGGATCATAGTCATTTTAATCTATCCCATGTTTTGTACTGGGATTACAGAATGGAGTTTAGTTTAGTGTATCTTCCCACTTCAACAATTTCCCCTATACATAGAGTTTCTGGATTGGTTAGAGATAAGAGATGGACTAACCATTAAACTAGCCATGCAAGAAAAAGTGCACATCATCACAGCTGGATTTTGTTGTAATGTAACTCGGCCTTAAGGCTACAGAACAAGCAGCAACATAAATTGGATGGGAAAATAACAACAGCAACAACAAAAAAGCTAAATGTTCGACTCAAACTAAAAACAAAAAATTGGGGGCCTGGGTAGCTCAGCGAGTAAAGATGCTGATTACCACCCCTGGAGTCGTGAATTCGAATCCAGGGCATGCTGAGTGACTCCAGCCAGGTCTCCTAAGCAACCAAATTGGCCTGGTTGCTAGGGAGGGTAGAGTCACATGGGGTAACCTCCTCGTGGTCGCTATAATGTGGTTCTCGCTCTCGGTGGGGCACGTGGTGAGTTGTGCGTGGATGCCGCGGAGAATAGCGTGAAGCCTCCACATATGCTATGTCTCCGCGGTAACGCACTCAACAAGCCACGTGATAAGATGCGTGGAATGACAGTCTCAGACACGGAGGCAACTGAGATTCATCCTCCACCACCCGGATTGAGGCAAGTCACTATGCCACTACGAGGACCTAGAGCGCATTGGGAATTGGGCATTCTAAATTGGGGAGAAAAAAGGGGGAAGAAAAAAAAAAAAAGAAAAAACTAAAAATTAATTTTAATTATATAAATAGGACAACAAAGTAGTTCTATGGAATGGGGTTAAAGCACCCTGGCATCATTGCAGTGCCATACATACAGACTATGTTGTAATTGATCATCCTTAAAGGGCACAGCAGGCAATCTTCTGTGTCCAAGCCACACTGGACAAATGAAATGTGTTTTTATTTCTATTTGTGTGTGTGTGGGTGTGTGTGAGCAGGGTGAGGTGGGGTTGATTAGATGGTGAAAGCAATGATAGCTGAAAATAAAACTAATACTGCATTTCTCTTCCCTATTAAGGGCTGGTAAACTCATTGTATCTCACTCCACTAATGCATCTCAAGCCATCACCATTTAATGAAGGGTAATAGCTCACTGTCACCTAAATGACTGAAGTCATTCTGCCTGATAATCAAACATTAGTGTATAGGGTCTCTGTTAAGTCACAAGTGCTGCAGAGCTTAACAAAAGGTAATGGCTAGTAGAGCTGCAGTATTCAGTTGCTTAGATACGTTGCGAGGTGTTTGTGAAAGAGTGTACTTTATAGTCTGGAAAGCTTAGTTGTTTGGTTTAGCAAGCACCACTAATAAAGTAAAAAATATATATATATATATTATTAATTTTGATTAGCAATGACTACCAATACCTGCAGGTGCTCATTATGAGTTTAGCACTGTGTTGAAGGCTTAGCTATCACATTCTCTTGGGTTCAGGAAAAGACTCCTGATACACAAGAAAAGATAAAACAAAACATCATCTCTGTAGGTACAATTCAATTTAAACAAAAGATGTGTCAGTATATCTCTCTGAGCTATCGGCTATAAATAAAAAAGGAAGAAATAAAAGCAATGCATTTTTCTTCATTCTATGATATTTGTTGAGCATTCAGCAGGGCGATAAACATTAATGCCATCTCACACCTCTCAGATATTTGTTTTCTCTCATACATGCTCAGTGTCTTGACTACCTCATAAAGCTTACATGTTGCAAAAGTTATACATGTTCTATGTCTCAATTTTCCCTTCCGTTTCATCACACAGTGGCTACAAGTTGACAAAGAATACAGAAAATGTCTTGCATTGTTGTACAGTACTGTAATGTTGGCTGGTGTGCTACAGCAATTAAAAAGAATCTGAATTGTTAAATATGATGTCAACTTGTGAGATGCAGCAATTATCAATTTGTATGACAGGTTTATTAAATGAGGGCTTAATGGAACTGTGTACACAGTTTATATAGTCTGCATTAGTAAATCTGACTGTGCAAATTTAATGAACCTAGACCGATGTTGTAAATTTCCGACCTATGTGTAAATTTACTTAAGATTTCAATTCCATACCTATCTCTTAAAGGGGCCTGTGTGTTGTATTATTACTGGACTTATTTACAATTCATGAATTAACTATTTATAAAAAAGAATAGTTGCAGTCCTGGATGCTGACTGGTCAATGCAGCACTTCACTCGTGTTAAAATGCACTTGGTAACAGCTATGGCACAACACACCTGTTCGGCAGCTAATGTGTATATCACCAAGCACCACCCTTAGAGACCAACTATTGATCTTAGTACTAAGAGTAGGTTAAAGCAGTGTTCGAACTGTGTCAGAGCTCTTGAGGTTCCCTTAAAAACCAACCACACTCCGAATCAGTAAGATTTCCTAAGAATCATTATGGTATAGAACTTGAAATTCACAGAATAATTTGACAATTTATAAAAATTTGTAACTTTGATATTCTAATAATTTTTAAAATGAGAGTATAATATTAGGCTTAATAATAGACTACAATTTTTCTTCCGGTTGAGTGAACGCTGGTTGTCTGTCTGCTGCTGCTCTCTGGTTTCTTTTTGATGTTTCTAGTTGCTTTTATTTTTTGGCCTTTTGAAGGAGCGACCTCTCGTCTGCCTGGATTACATTGGAGTAAACAAACTGCTGTATTCACCGAACGCCTTCACCAGGACTATTGTGGGCAGTCTCAAATGGCCACCTGATTCCCTGCCCATCGTCCATGTCCAGTATGGCCAGAGCGGAACTGGAATTCGGGTCGTGTTGGTGGATCATTGAGGATGCTCTGCCTTCTGTTGCCCATCCTGGCCTGCTGGAGTTTTGCTGCTGGCCCTTGCCAGTTTCAGTGGCGAGTTCCCTGCCTGTTTGCAGGCTCATGCTGTTAATTTGCTTCTGATATGGTTTTATATTACTCATCCCTGGAATTACGGCATCTGAATTCCCCGGTATGTCCATCGAGTGTCATGCCAACATCCCAGCAGATTCCCGGCTGACTCCTCTGACAACCACCACACACCGGCCATTTGGTCTTCACGACATCACCCTCCAACTGGTGCAAGGGATTTGAAGCGGGGGGTCATTTTCGATAATCTCAGCAGGCTAAAACACACGTCTTTTACTCCAGCAAAAAATGCAGATGTCGCCACCATTAAGATGGCCCTCATAAATGCATGATCAATAACGAACAAGTCTTTTACATCACGAACATTGGACTGTTTATTCATCACCAAGACCTGACTGAATCCTAGCGAACAAATGGCCCTGGGGGATCTAACGCCACCAGGCTGTGACTTTTTAAATTCCCAACGGACTTCAGGGCGAGGAGGTGGCATTGCCACTGTTTTTAGAAACAATTTTCAATGCAGAATACTTCCTACGGACATGTATTCCAGTTTTGAGGTCCAACTATTAAAGTTTGATGCCCTGGGTCCTGCCTTATGTGCACTTGTGTATAGACCTCCCAGATTTAATAGAGACTTTATTGAACAATTTTCTGACTTTCTCTCTGGACTTGTGTCACACAGTGATAGACACCTGGTTCTTGGGGATTTTAATATTCACATATGCTGTCCATCAAAACCGCTGGTAAATTTATTTCTTACCCTCACTGAGAATTTAAATTGTGTTCAACATGTCACTGGTTCTACCCACAACACGGGTCATACACTGGATCTGGTATTATCTAATGGTATCTCTGTATCTAACTTAGAGATCTTAGATATTGGCATCTCTGACCATTATTTAAGTCTGTCTCTACTTGTCCTCTCACTACTACTTCTCTGTCTTTACGTCACTCCAGGTCCAATCACTCATCTACTGCCAATCTTTTTTCAGAATTTTATCTCATTTTACTGATGATGTCTCAGATAAAGTCAATACTGAAGCACTGGTTGAAGCGTTTAATAAATCTTGTACTTTCACTCTTGATAATGTCGCTCCACTTAAGCCAAGGAGAGTTAAGGGTGTTTTACAGCCTTGGCTAAATGACGCCACCCCCGCTCTCAGACAAGAGAGTAGAAAAGCGGAGCGCAAGTGGAAAAGAGACAAGCTTCAGGTCTCTTTTGAAATTTTTAACAAACTATCAAAGAGCAGTGAAAGAAGCAAAAGCTAAGTTTTTCTCTAAAGTGATATCTGATAATGCAAATTGACCAAAAGTATTGTTTAACACTATCCATTCTGTCTTAAACCCTATGAGAGATGCTTTTTTGGATGCTACTCAAGAGACCTGTGATTAATTTTGTAACTTTTTTACTCACAAAATTTAACATATTAAAGGTGCTATTGTACCTTTGCAAGTGGTTCAACTACTAATACCTTCCCCATCCAGCTCCCTGACTCACTTTGAACCAGTTTAGTCAGAACAGTTAGCAGACGTAGTTTCCAAGATGAAGTGTTCCTATTACAAGCTGGATATTCTAACTCTGCGACATTTTAAAGATGTTTTTACAACTATTATTTCCAGTGTGACAGCAACAGTTAACAGCTCCTTAGCTAATGGAGTTGTTCCTAGCAGTTTTAAGCATGCAATTCTAAATTTTTTTTAAAAAAAAGCCTTCTTTGGATCCAACTATACACAATAATTATAGGCCAATCTCTAAATTGCCTTTTATTTCTAAGATCTGGAGAGAGTTGTCTATCGCAGCTTTACTCCTATGTAAACACATTTGACATTTTAGACACATTTCAGTCTGGCTTCAGACACTTGCACAGCACTGAATCCACATTGCTCAAGGTTACTAATGATATTTTTCTCTCCATGGATTCAGGCTTACATGTTGTCTTAGTCTTATTAGATCTTAGTGCCGCGTTTGACAATATCGACCATAACATTCTTCTCAATCGTTTCAAGTGTGAGGTTGACATCCAGGGTATGCCCCTCCAGTGGTTTGCCTCCTATCTAAAAGATAGGACATTTTCTGTAAATGTAGGGAATTTCTCTTCCACATCATCTAATTTAAAATGTGGTGTCCCTCAAGCGTCGATTTTAGGACCCTTATTGTTTTCTTTGTATATGTTTCCTCTAAGCTCTATTTTCCAGAGGTACAGCATATCCTTTCACTCTTATGCTGACGATTCCCAGTTTTACTTACCAGTGAGCTTAGACAAGAAGTGTTCATTTGATAATATCCAAAATTGCTTCGAAGATATTAAACATTGGCTGGCAAACATTTTTTTACAATTAAACGAGAGTAAAATTGAAGTTCTGATTTTAGGTCCCCCTATGTCCTCCTTACCTGGCCTGGCTGCACAGTTAGGTCCTCTGTTGTTGAATGTACAAGATCATGTAAGAAGTCTTGGAGTGATTTTAGATTCATCATTACAATTTAATAAACAAATTAGTGCTGTTGTCAAGGGTAGCTTTTTCCACCTGAGATCGATCGCCAAAGTCAAACATTTTCTTTTCAGCAAAGACCAGGAAATTGTGATCCACTCACTAATTTCATTGAGGTTAGATTACTGTAACTCATTGTACGTTGGCCTCCCTCAAACAGCGTAATCCCGCCTACAGCTGGTTCAAAATGCAGCAGCTAGGCTTTTATCAGGGTCAAGAAAGAGGGATCACATTACCCCTATATTAGCATCTCTACACTGGCTTCCCGTTAAATTCAGGGTCGATTTTAAAATTCTGCTTTTTATTTACAAGTCACTATCTCTGGTCTCGTGCCCAAATACATTAGAGATCTCATCCCTTACTCCCCAACCAGAGCACTCAGGTCTTCTCATCAACTTCTTTTGAATGTTCCTCGTTGACACTATACATCCAAGGGTGATTGTGCTTTCTCTGTGGTGGGTCCTAAACTCTGGAATAGTCTCCCTTACCATGTGAGGTCAACTTCTTCAATAGTCATTTTTAAATCCTCTTTTAAATGTATTTATTTTCTTTAGCATTTGAATAGGACTTTTAATATGTTAAATTAAGTAAATACTTTTTTATTATTTTTTTAAATACTAGTTTTTAAATTGTATTATTTTTATTTGTAATTATTATTTCTTTTTTGCATGTATATACTTCTGTCATTGCATATTTTTGATTGATTTGTAAAGCACTTTGGGTCAACTTCAGTTGTTTTTAAATGTGCTATATAAATAAAGTTTGACTTGACTTGAATTTTTCACAATATTTTAAAAAACCAACATTTTAATCTGAAGGTGTTTTTTAAGATTTTCTGTTTCAGTGGCATGCCCAAAATTATAGGCTTATAACTCTACAAAAAACAAAAACCAAAAACAAAAACAAAGAGGGTCAATTGCTTGGAAGAATTTTAAAGAAAACATTTTAAAAAAATAAATAAATATGATATAGATTATGATACATTATGAGACTCTCTGCCTAAGAAACTGCTGATTTTTTTTTCTTTTCTTATTTTTCTGATTTGAAATTATATACTGTATGTGAGGGTGTAAATAAGGTAGCTCCGAAAAACAACTTTTGTTTTCTTCTGAATCATGTCACATGTAACTGAGTAAATTTTCTGTTGATACGACAAAGCAATCAAAAGTTATAGCATTACAAAAACTATTTATCCTAGTGTCCAAAAGCCTTTCAAAACAATTAAAACATAATAATTGTACAATCCTAGCTCAAAGGGTTATTAATAGGGCCCACTGCTAAACAACGATTTGATGCTTGTAAATTAGGTGTACCAATCATATATCAAAGAAGAAATCTATATTACCATTAAATAATGGTATCATATAATAATAACGAGGTGAAAATGAGGATCCACTCTGACAGTGCCCCTTAGTCGCTGTCTGTAAATTCCTTCAGAAAACAGGCACTGTATTGTGTCTAACAACGGACTTAAAGCATGCCTGTATTCACAATATAACATGGCTTCTTGTACTTTTTTGTTTTTGTGTGTGTGTGTGTGTGTGTGTGTGGACATGGTACCATGGTAATATTAGGGTTTTTGGAAAGTACCATGTAAATGTTATGGTATATTTATGTAGTAATCTGATAACATCTGATACCATCACATTACCATGATACCGCTCATACTACTTATTTGTACAGGTAAATTTGATAAACTGCCATAGATCTTTTCAAACACCTTATATATGGATTTTTGTAATAGTATCCAGAGACTCAATATTTAAAGTGTAAAATTAGTTTTCAAAAGGAACCCATGGTGAAAACGTCATGGTTACTTGTGTAACCTCCATTCCCTGATGGAGGGAACGAGACGTTGTGTTGATGTAGTGACACTAGGGGTCACTCTTGGGAGCCCGAGACACCTCTGGTCTTTGATAAAAGGCCAATGAAAATTGGCGAGTGGTATTTGCATGCCACTCTCCCAGACATACGGGTATTAAAGGAGCTGGTATGCAATCACTCATTCAGGTTTTATGCTAAGGAGCCGATATAAGGTCCGGACATTTCAGCGGGTAGTTCAGCATTGTGGCAGGAGGGACAAAATATCTCGTTCCCTCCATCAGGGAACGGAGGTTACACCAGTAACCATGACGTTCCCTATCTGTCACTCACTCGACGTTGTGTCGATGTAGTGACACTAGGGGTTCCTATACGAAACGCCACAACTGGATGAACTGTGTTACGTGAACTGGCGGTGTGTGGTGGGCAGACTACTGTGTGCCTCATAGCCAGCACACCAGGTCGACACGTAACCTCCCCCAACATAGTTATGAGTGTTGAACGGCCCTTTGGGGACAAGTCGACTACCCAAATGATAGAGACAGGCTAGCCCAGTCGTTGCCTCTTTTCCCCTTTTCTTTTTCCACTCCCTAAAAAAGAAGGGAGATTATCCGACTGGGCCGCCAGGTCTAGTCGGGAGGTGTCCCTCCCAAGGGGAAGACACCACGGAGACCACACCTCACCCAAAGAGGGGGGATATTTAAGTGGAAGAATACGTCACATGGTCTTTCCAACCATGTGGAGAGTCTTCAAAATAGATCTTACCAAACGGGGGAGTTACTACAAACATGGAGACTGGGAAGACACAGTTTGCCAACAGGGAAACGAATTAGCGGAAGATATATATCGCATGGGGTTAGCCTTACAGGGAACCGCCACATGCGGAGCACCTACCCCAGAACAGGACTCTTAGTTTAGCATGTGTACTGGGCCAGCAGCGAGTCTCTCCGAAAACTCGACTGAAAGTCAACCAGGGAACAAAACTTGTGAACACTACTGAGAATTAATGGCGCACGTCTTCATCTCAAAAGGAGGTGGAAGGTGCTATGTGCAAGTGATATACCAGGCCGGCTATCCCGGGTCTATCCACTTGTATTGCATGCCACTACCTGGGATGAAACCGGTTCCACCTGGAGGTTGTAGAACCTTGCAAAGGTGTTGGGTGTTGCCCAGCCTGCTGCTCTGCAAATGTCTGTTAGAGAGGCACCCCTGGCCAGGGCCCAGGAAGCCGCTACACCCCTGGTAGAATGGGCTTGTAGCCCTGCCGGGGGTGGCATGTCCTGGGCGTGATATGCCATAGTTATGGCATCAATGAGCCAGTGGGCGATCCTCTGCTTGGAGACAGTGCTTCCTTTCCGCTGTGCACCAAAGCAGACAAAGATCTGATCAGAGATCCTAAAGCTCTGCGTGCGATCCAAATAGATGTGTAAAGCACGCACCGGACACAGCAATGACAGGGCTGGGTCTGCCTCCTCCTGGGGCAGCGCTTGCAGGTTCACCACTTGGTCCCTAAAAGGGGTCGTGGGAACATTGGGCACATAGCCCGGTCGGGGTCTCAGGATCACGTGAGAGTAACCCGGACCGAAATCTAGGCACGTTTCGCTGACAGAGAACGCTTGCAGGTCTGCTACCCTCTTGATGGAAGTGAGCGCAGTCAGGAGGGCAGTCTTCAAGGAGAGTGCCTTAAGCTCGGCTGACTGCAAAGGCTCAAAGGGGGCTCTTTGTAGACCCTGAAGAACTACAGAGAGGTCCCATGAGGGAACGAGGCGCGGTCTGGAGGGATTCAGCCTCCTGGTGCCTCTTAGGAACCTGATGATCAGGTCGTGCTTCCCTAAGGACTTACCGTCGACTGCATCATAGTGTGCTGCTAAGGCGGCAACGTACACCTTCAAGGTGGAAAGGGACAGCCTCCCTTCCAACCTCTCCTGCAGGAAATAAAGCACTGATCTGACTGCACATCTCTGGGGGTCCTCCCGTCGAGAAGAACACCACTTAGCGAACAGACGCCACTTAAAGGCATACATGTGTCCTGTCCAGGGGCCAGACATGGAGATTCCAGAGGTCTGGTCACGGGTGCCAGATGGTGCCCCATTCTTGAGAAAGAAGGTCCTTCCTCAGGGGAATTCGCCGGGGGCGGGGGGGCTGTCGCGAGGAGCATGAGGTCTGAGAACAACGTCTGGGTGGGCCAGTAGGGTGCTACCAGGACGACCTTCTCCTCGTCCTCCCTGACCTTGCACAGGGTCTGGGCAAGTAGGCTCACTGGGGGAAACGCATATTTGCACAGGCCAGGGGGCCAGCTGTGTGCCAGCACTTCTATGCCGAGGGGGGCCTCGGTAAGGCCGTACCAGAGTGGGCAGTGAGAGGATTCTTTGGAGGCAAACAGGTCCACCTGTGCCCGTCCGAATCGACTCCAAATCAGCTGGACCATCTGAGGGTGGAGTCTCCACTCTCCCCTGAGGGTAACCTGCCGTGACAGTGCGTCCGCTGTAGTGTTGAGGTTGCCTGGGATGTGAGTGGCTCGCAGCGACTTGAAGTGCTGCTGACTCCAGAGGAGGAGATGGCGGGTGAGTTGTGACATACAACAAGAGCACAGACTGCCTTGGCAGTTGACATATGCTACCGTTGCTGTGTTGTCTGTCCGAACTAGCACGTGCTTGTCCTGGATCAACTGCCGAAACCTCCGCAGGGTGAGCAGAATTGCCAACAACTTGAGGCAGATGATGTGCCAATGCAGTAGCGGGCCTGTCCACAGGCCGTTTTGGAGGCGTCCGTCATGACCACGACGCGCCTGGAGACCAGTTCTAGAGGAACACCTGCCCGTAGAAACGAGAGGTCGGTCCAAGGGCTGAAAAGACGGTGACAGACCGGCGTGATGACCACGCGATGTGTCCCGTGGTGCAATGCCCATCTCGGGACTTGAGTCTGAAG
This sequence comes from Myxocyprinus asiaticus, assembly GCF_019703515.2. Lineage (NCBI taxonomy): Eukaryota > Metazoa > Chordata > Actinopteri > Cypriniformes > Catostomidae > Myxocyprinus > Myxocyprinus asiaticus. The sequence goes on from NC_059352.1 coordinate 22,635,076, forward strand.
CCAGTGCTGAAGCGGTCTCATATGCATCAACCCGAGAGGGGTGGCTACCACCAAGGATGCCATATGCCCCAGAAGCCTCTGAAAAAGTTTCAGTGGAACCGCTGTTTTCTGTGTGACACAGGCCAGCACCAACTGGGCGCGCTCGTTCGTAAGGCACGCCGTCAAAGAGACTGAGTCCAGCTCCAAACCGACAAAAGAGATGCTCTGAACCGGGAGGAGCTTACTCTTTTCGGCTAGCCCTAGTCGGCTGAGGTGTGAGAGTACCAAGTCCCTGTGTATGCACAACATGTCTCGAGAGTGAGCTGGGATTAGCCAGTCGTCGAGATAGTTGAGAATGCGAATGCCTACCTCCCTTAACGGGGCAAAGGCAGCCTCTGCGACATTTGTGAAGACGCAAGGAGACAGGGACAGGCCGGAAGGGAGGACTTTGTACTGATACACCTGACTCTCGGACGCAAACCGCAGGAAGGGTCTGTGTCGAGGAAGGATCGAGACATGGAAGTACGTGTCCTTCAGGTCTACCGCCGTGAACCAATCTTGATGCCGGACGCTCGCCAAGATGTGTTTTTGCATCAGCATCTTGAACGGGAGTCTGTATAAGGCCTGATTCAGTACTCGCAGGTCCAAGATTGGCCGCAACCCACCGCCTTTTTTTTCAGTACGATGAAGTAGGGGCTGTAAAACCCCTTCTTCATCTCAGCTGGAGGGACAGGTTCTATCACGCCCTTCCGTAGGAGAGTAGCGATCTCCACGTGCAAGGTAGCAGCGTTTTCGTCCTTGACCAAGGTGAAGTGAATACCGCTGAACCTGGGTGGGTGTCTGGCAAACTGAATTGCGTAGCCAAGTCGGATGGTCCGGATCAGCCATCACGACGGATTGGAAAGCGCAAGCCACGCATCCAAGTTCCACGCAAGGGGGACCAAGGGGACAACATCGTCGGACGTACCGGCAGGTGGGGCCTCGCAGCGGGGTGGAGCTTGAGGTGCCAAACCACGTCGTGGCCGTGCTGAGTCTAGGGACATCGAAGCACTTACCTGGCTCCTTGTGACCACCCCCGGAACAGCCTGGGATGGGGGAGGAAGAGGCCTGTCCTCGTAACCCATGGAGACTGCCACATCGGGGGTGGCTGTGTGCCACAGCTGGGCGCTCAGGGGTGGAAAGACCACCACTGGAGCGCCAATCCTGCAAGGAAAAACCTGTGGACGGTAGTCGTGATGACCGGGTATGTGACCCAGGGAGGAAGGAAACCGTTCTTTTGCTGAACTGTTGGGTACCGCAGCCACTTGGGCATGTGGTGAAATCAAACAAAAAGGCAACAAAAGATTTTCCACCTGGCCCTCCACCGGGGGATGGAGTGGTCTTCCTACCAGCTCCAGGTGAGTGGGTTTCTTCGTACCTGGGTCGCCCGTCTCAGGGGCGATTTGACGACCTCCGTGGGTTCTTAGCAGCCGACTGTGAGACGGGTGGCATCTGCTTCCTGTTGTGGAACAGGGTGCGGGATCTTGAGCCGCGCCGGGGCAGGATGTGCCGGATAGCCTCCATCTGCTGCTTCACCGCCGAGAACTGCTGGGCAAAGTCCTCGACGGTGTCGCCAAATAGGCCAGCCTGGGAAATGGGGGCAGCACGAAACTGTGTCTTGTCGGCCTCAACCATCTCGACCAGATTGAGCCACAGGTGGCGCTCCTGGACCACTAATGTGGCCATCGTCCACCCAAGAGACTGCGCCTTGACCTTCATTGCTCGGAGAGCGAGGTCGGTCACCAAGCGCAGTTCCTGCATCAAATCTGGGGCGGAACTACCCTTGTGCAGTTCTTTCAGTGCCTTGGCAGAGGCGGCTTGTCCAGCAGCATTGTAGGCTTTAGCCATCAGGGACGACGTGAGCCTACAGGGCTTGGACAGGAGCTTAGGGCATCCGCGCCAGATGGCGGCGCTCTGTGGGCATAGGTGCACCGGGGGAATCGCCGTATAGCCCCTGGCCGCCCCGCCATCGAGAGTAGTGAGAGCGGGGGAACTGCGGAATCGGGGCCGGGCAGTAAAAGGTGCCTCCCACAATTTCGTCAGGCTCTATCAGAAAATATACTCTCTTTGTTTTCTGCCGAAGCACCCAGGGGCGTTCTCTGCAATGCACCAGTGCAGAGGAGGGAGAAGCCACTGAAATGCGCCATCAGATCCAGCAGAGGTGAATGAACAGTAGAATTCAGCTCAGTGAGCATGACTGTTCAGCTCCGAAGAGAAAATCTGAATGAGTGGTTGCACACCAGCTCCTTTTATACTGGTATGTCCGGGGGAGTGGCATGCAAATACCACTCGCCAATTTTCATTGGCCTTTTATCAAAGACCAGAGGTGTCTCGGGCTCCAAAGAGTGACCCCTAGTGTCACTACATCGACACAACGTCGAGTGAGTGACAAATAGGGAACAGTACTTCCCAGTGGTAAGAGCAGGATTAATCCCTTTTAGAAGCAGTCCAGGCTTGGAAATGGACCAGAAAATGTTGTTAAATTAGACATCACTTTTGAGAGGGTTTGTATGTGCTAGATAGAATCTCTGTGGGGCAAGTGCCATTAACAGCCATCTTTGTGCTGGAGTTTACACAGGCACACCAGAGAAGTCCATGTATACAGCAATTGTGTGTGCCTGTGTGTGTTTGTGAATTTGTATGTTTTCTCGTGAGCGAACAGTAAGGGACATGTATTATCATCTCACTCCACAAGTCTCTCTGCAGCGCTTGACTTATTTTCCTGCTCTGCTATCAGAATTCCCTCACTGCAGTTCTGCTCCCTTTGTCACCAAGTGAGCCGTACCACCTCTCTCTCTCCTCACTTCCCTTTCTAATCACTTTTCTGAAGGACACTTCCTTCAGTTTACCGCACTCACTTCACCTCCACCTTCACTACTAAACCATAATCATGCAGACCTGCTTCTAAGCTCTCATTAACTAATTAATGTCGCTAGCACTGGGGAAAAAGAAAATATGCCAGTATAATGATGGCATAATTTAAAAGTGATTACAGAAACCACCTCTTAAGGGTGTCTTGGAAACACTGAGTTGGAATGGAGGGGAAATCTGTGTGTATGCATGTGGAAGTGTGTATTTGTGTATGTGTAATTGTTCCCGGAGGTTAGCTAAATCTAAGCAAACCTCTATTTAAGGACGTAAAGGTTAATATGATTCATAAATGAGTTAAATATTGTTTATTCTAAAAATGCATAATGTTTCCAGAAGTCTATGCAATGCCTAAATTGTACACCTTGGTAATTGTGTATGTGTGTTTACATGTACAATATTATCCTGTGTGCAAGTCTATTTGCATTTTTTACACTTGCATTTGTTTGAATATGTGTGTGTGAACCTAGTATTTGTGGTTGCATACTTGGTTGACCATCAAGTTTTTTTTTTTGTTGTTTTTTTTTAAACAGCTGATATAATGCAAATATCCTTCATACAATAAAAATGAAATGTCCTAAAAAATGCTGAAATGAAATAAACATTATACATAATACATACTCAAAATTATTCCAAAACAAACAAATAAAAAATTATTGAAAACATTATTGTCCATCATTTCATTACCCACTGACAAGGCTGTCTGTAGGCCTATATTTTGGAGCTGACTTCAGGGGGTGGTTAGATATCTGTCGGCTGACACTGTTATAGGCCGATGCTAATAATTCAAAATAGCCAAATATTGGACAATTAATTAGTCTGGCCAATACTGGTCCATCACCACCTTCTACAGTAGGTACTCTGTGTGTGTGTGTGTTTTCTGCCATCTGTTATACTGAAGCATAATGAATGAGGACAGGATTGGCATAGTGTAGAATGCTTTGTCACACACTGTCTATTGTCCCTTTGATTATTATTAAGAAAAGCTGCAGAGTGAGGGATGACGGAGGTATAAAAAAAGTGAGAAGAGGGAAAGTGTACACTGGCACTAGTGGAGGTTTCACAAGCAGTGCATAAAAAGTCTCCTTTGTAAACAGAACACACACGAGATGCAACAATAGACTGCCTTTTCCATCGCAAAACTACAAAACAGCTATGCACATCCACATACAGAGATGCATACAGGTGCACACCACACACATAAAGACATGCGCCCACACATAGAAGACAAGAACTCCCTCAGAGATCAAAGACTGATTCATCAGGTGAGTGAAAGCAATTAATAAGAAAAATCTACTCCACAGCTCCACCTGTTTCCTGTCAGACAGCCCACTCATTCACACCCTCTACCTTAGGACATTTGTTTTCCCCAGGGAGAGGGGCACGATTAGAGAAATGCCACCACAGTTTATTATCACTGGCTTCACCATTCACTCATAACACTGCAGATTATCTTCCTTATAATTAAGATAAGATCCAATGGATGTTGTAATCCATGTTATTAATTTATCTCTCTCCTCTTCAGATATCTAATTTCACTCAGACTGACTCTCTCTCTCTCTCTCTCTCTCTCTCTCTCTCTCTCACACACACACACACACACACACACACACACACACACACACACACTGAGAGAGAGAGAGAGAGAGAGAGAGAGAGAGAGAGAGAACAAAGCTTTCTTGGCATGATAATCAGCACCTGCAATATTACTAAAGAATATACAGTACTTATAGTATCGAAACACACAACACAGCAAATAAATAGGGTGAAGTAAATAAAGAAAAATAGGAAAATAAGGAGAAAGTAAAAGAAAGGGACAAGTTTAAAAAAAAATGCAACACAACACTGCGCAATGCAACACTAGAAAAAGAAAAGGAAAGTTACAGTAAGGGACAAGGTAAAAAAAAGAACAAAATAAAAACAAAAAACAAAACAATAAAACACAACGCAAAGCAAAAGCAAGGCAAAGCAAGGCGAAGTGAAGCAAAACAAAACACAACACTAGGACAAGGAAGGGACAAGGTTAAAAACAAAACAAAGCAAAAAAAAAAACAACAAAAAAAAAAACAACAACAACAACACTACAAAAAGAAATGGTTAAAGAAAGGGATAAGCTTAAAAACAAAACAACAAAACACAAAACAAAGCAAAGCAAAAAACACAACACAACACTAGGAAAATAAAGGGACAAAATGAAGGGACAGGGTACAAAACACAAAACAGAGCAAAGCAAAAAAAAAAAAAAAAAAAGGGAATAAATAAATATACTGTATAGTCACTCATTTTTCCTCTCTTTTTCTCTCCCTCAAATGCAAACACCATTTCATCACAATGCTTGATATGATTGATGATGGGTAGTACTGTTAAAAATTGGCAAAGCAATAAGCATTCAAATCTGTGAATGCTTTCATTGGTTTTACTTCCTTGAACTAAAATACCATCAGATTATAATCATGTACAAAGTACAAAACTGTCAATTGAATAGCCAGTTTGCCTCATTTTATTGCATTTTATTGCATTTCTCTTTCTCTATAGCAACTATGTTTGATGACCTGATTATAAAAGCAAAATGAATTCGAATTAATCTTCCTCTAGAGAAATAGCCATAGTACTTATATTAATATCCATATTTAAAAAGACAGAGTGAGTGCAGTGCTTGTTTTCCATCTCTGAACCATCAAAGCATGCCTCTATTGTTACCTGCCCACCACAACGCAGCGACAAGGATTTCCACTGTGGGAGCGGAAACAAAGAAATCCCATTTCTGGCTTGGGCACTGTGTTAGAATGCAGCCAAAATAAACATCTTATCACAGCAATGACGTAAAACCAAACATATTAGTCTGGAAATGGATTTTTAAAATTCACAGTTTGGAAAGTCAGATAGGCGGCCGCTTCTGAACACAGCGAAATAACGGTGAAATATGTGGAAGATGGGGCTGATAAAATATTATGGGTTGATAAAGGCAGGCTAATCCTTTTTCTTACCCTAGAATTCACTCCATTCCAGCTGAAGGATGAACATTGGAAGATTATGCTTATCTTTACAGGGGAATTTTTTTTTTCGAGGGTAGAAAATGTTCCTGACATTTTTTTTCGTTGGCTTACATTCGATAAAATGCAGTCAACAAAAGACCCTGTATTTTGGGCTTAAATGAATTCTAATTAAATCTTCAAGCTAACTTAATCATAGTATGACATATTCTGCCACTTTAAAAGACAGAGGAAATACTAATTGGTCACAGTTGTGTGGTGCAACTGCATAGACTGTAATTAATGGAGTAAACCTACATTAAAAACCAACCCCCAACCCCCATACTCTGGATAGAGCTCAAATATTGTTATGCATTTCACTTTGTCAGTTTGATTGGAGCCCATCTTTTTTTTTTTTTTTTTTTCAGGTGGCGTTTAACTCTCATGGACATAAATCATTTGTTGGACAGCAAACAAAGACGTCTCTCTCTCTCTCTCTCTCTCTCTCTCTCTCTCTCTCTCTCTCTCTCTCTCTCTCTCTCTCTCCACACTCCTTTCAATCGAGTGATTAATGGAACGTAAAACACATACATCATCACTAATGTCGTTTTCCTTAAGATGAAATTTGTGCTGACCAAGTAAGAAAAAAAAGAAGAAGTAAAAAACAGAGATGGCTAGGCCACATCACCGGCCAGAATCAACCTTCAAATACAGAAATACAAAGAGCTACTCATGCGTGTAAATAGGGTGTAGGGGTATCTCTTTCATCCAGCCATTTAACAGTTATTAGTACTCTTCTTTCTTCTGGGGAAACCCGACTTTATCATGTGAAACACATAAGGAGATGTTAGGCAGAACGGAAAAAAGAGCAGTGTCAACATAATTCAAAATTTCTGCTCTTATATTTCACAGAAGAAAGACATTTGGAAAAATATTAGGATGTGTAAATTATGATAGAATTTAAATTTTTGGTAGAACTAACACTAATCATTAAATGCATAATTTTGTCTTTTGAAAGTTGCATTCAAAAACATAGGGGGGTACGTGCCCCCTCAGTTTGTATGTGCTTGGTGCTTCTGCTCATTACTATTGCACAGTACTGTGCAGCTGACAGGTGTGTAGTTGACATCAAGATATGCTTTGTAGCTTTGACAGTGTAGGAGATGTGTCATTGCTGCCCCCAAAGTATTTGAAAAATGTAAAACAGGCACAGGATTCATGGTTCCCTTCTGTCTTTGTGTCTGCGAGTGCACACTGTGGCATATTTTCTGCCTATTCTTTCGCTCCCCCTCTTTCTATGCCTCTCACAAGGCAGTTATAACTAGGCTGTCAGGGGGAGGACTGCACTATCCATTAACCTCTGCCCTCATGCCCCTTGCTGCTGATGGAAGACATAACCTGCATTACAGGGGTCACTTCCAGCTGCCGACACTCATACTCTCTCTAACATGCACATTGTCCACTCTAACTCTTCATGCTCTTTCACTAGGTGTGCTACATTATTGTCCTTTAAGTAGCTCCTCCATTATATAACATCGACTCTCCAACATGGAAGAACAGTGAATCATTTAGAGAGACAAGGAAACGTCATGGTTACTTGTGTAACCTCCAGGGAAAGAGACGTTGTGTCGATGTAGTGACACCCGAGACACCTCTGGTCTTTGATAAAAGACCAATGAAAATTGGAGAGTGGTATTTGCATGCCACTCCCCCGGACATACGGGTATAAAAGGAGCTGGTATGCAACCACTCATTCAGGTTTTATGCTGAGGAGCTGATATAAGGTCCGGACATTTCAGTGGGTAGTTCAGCGTTGTTGCAGGAGGGACACAACGTCTCGTTCCCTCCATCAGGGAACGGAGGTTACACCAGTAACCATGACGTTCCCTATCTGTCACTCACTCGACGTTGTGTCGATGTAGTGACACTAGGGGTCCCTATACGAAACGCCACAATTGGCTGAACTGTGTTACGTGAACTGGCGGTGTGTGGTGGGCAGACTACTGTGTGCCTCATAGCCAGCACACCAGGTCGACACGTAACCTCCCCCAACATATTTATGAGTGTCGAACGGCCCTTTTTGGGAACAAGTGGAGTACCCAAAAGATAGAGACAGGCTAACCCAGTCGTGGCCTCTTTTCCCCTTCTTTTTTTCCACTCCCTAAAAAAGAAGGGGGATTATCTAACTGGGCCACCAGGTCTATTTGGGGGGTGTCCCTCCCAAAGGGAAGACACCGCAGAGACAACACCTCGCCCAAAGAGAGGGGGGATATTTAAGTGGAAAAATACGTCACATGGTCTTTCCAACTATGTGGGGAGTCTTCAAGGTAGATCCTGCCCAATGGGAGAGGAGTTACTACAAACATGGAGACTGGGGCAGAGGGGCTCTGCCCAAGGAAGATGCAGTTTGCCAACAGGGAAACGAATTAGCGGAAGATATATAATCGCATGGGGTTAGCCTTACAGGGAACCGCCACATGCGGAGCACCTACCCCAGAGCAGGGCTCTTAGTTAGCGCGTGTACTGGGCCGGCAGCGAGTCTCTCCGAAAACTCGACTGCCACATTGCTCGGAGGAAGTCGACCAGGGAACATAGTTTGTGAACACTACTGGGAATTAATGGCGCACGTCTTCACCTCCAAGGGAGGTGGAAAGCACTATGTGCAAGCGATACACCCGGCCAGCTATTCCGGGATTATCTGCTTGTGTTGCGTGCCACTACCTGGGATGAAACCGGTTCCACCCGCAGGTTGTAGAACCTTGCACAGGTGTTGGGTGTTGCCCAGCCCACTGTTCTGCAATTGTCTGTTAGAGAGGCACCCCTGGCCAGGGCCCAGGGAGCCGCTACACCCCTAGTAGAATGGGCTTGTAGCCCTACCGGGGGCGGCATGTCCTAGGCGACATATGCCATAGTTATGGCGTGAATGAGCCAGTGGGCGATCCTCTGCTTGGAGACAGCGCTTCCTTTGGAGATATTAAAGCTCTGCGTGCAATCCAAATAGATGCGTAAAGCGCTCACCGGACACAGCGATGACGACAGGGCTGGGTCTGCCTCCTCCTGGGGTAGCGCTTGCAGGTTCACTACCTGGTCCCTAAAGGGGTGGTACATATGCTACCGATGTCATGTTGTCTGTCTGAACTAACACGTGCTTGCCCTGGATCAACAGCCGAAACCTCCGCAGGGCCAGCAGAATTGCCAACAACTCGAGGCAGTTGATGTGCCAATGCAGTCGCGGACCCGTCCGGAGGCCGGAGGCTGCGTGCCCATTGCAAACAGCGCCCCAGCCCGTTTTGTAGGAATCTGTCGTGATCACGACGCGCCTGGAGACCAGGAGACCAGTTCTAGAGGAACACCTGCCCGTAGAAATGAGAGGTCGGTCCAAGGGCTGAAAAGATGGTGACAGACCGGCGTGATGACACGCGACGTGTCCCGTGGCACCATGCCCATCTCGGGACTCAAGTCTGGAGCCAGTGCTGAAGAGGTCTCATATGCATCAACCCGAGCGGGGTGGCCACCGCCGAGGATGCTATATGCCCCAGGAGCCTCTGAAAAAGTTTCAGTGGAACCGCTGTTTTCTGTTTGAACGCCTTCAAACAGGCCAGCACTGACTGGGCGTGCTCGTTCGTAAGGAGCGCCGTCAAGGAGACTGAGTCCAACTCCAAACCGAGAAAAGAGATGCTCTGAACCGGGAGGAGCTTGCTCTTTTCCCAGTTGACCCAAAGCCCTAGTCGGCTGAGGTGTGAGAGCACCAGGTCCCTGTGTGCGCACAACATGTCTTGAGAATGAGCTAGGATTAGCCAGTTGTCGAGATAGTTGAGAATGCGAATGCCCACCTCCCTTAACGGGGCAAGGGCAGCCTCTGCGACCTTCGTAAAGATGCAAGGAGACAGGGACAGGCCGAAAGGGAGGACTTTGTACTGATACGCCTGACTCTCGGACGCAAACCGCAGGAAGGGTCTGTGTCGAGAAGGATCAAGACGTGGAAGTACGCATCCTTCAGGTCTACCGCCGCGAACCAATCTTGATGCCGGACGATCGTCAGAATGTGTTTTTGCGTCAGCATCTTGAACGTGAGTCTGTGTAAAGCCTAGTTCAGAACTCACAGGTCCAAGATTGGCCGCAACCCACCGCCTTTTTTCGGCACGATGAAGTACGGGCTGAAAAACCCCTTCTTCATCTCGGCTGGAGGGACAGGTTCTATCGCATTTACATGGCTCCTTGTGACCACCCCCAGAACAGCCTGGGACGGGGGAGGAAGAGCTCTTGAGTACTGCAGCCACTTGGGCATGCAGCGCAATTAAATGCAAAAGGTAACAAAAAGATGGAGAGATCTGCTTAGAGCAGCGGGTTTCATTGTCCCTGGGTCGCCCGTCTCAAGGGCACTTTGAAGCCTTTCATGGGTTCTGGGCGGCCGCGAGACGGGTGGCGTCTGCTTCCTGCGGTGGGCTCCAAGCCGGGGCCGGGCCGAAGGGGCGGGCTGCGACAGAGCCGGTGCAGTCACCACAGGGGACGCCCTTGGTGATGAGTAGATGGGGTGCGGGATCTTAAGCCATGCCGGGGCAGGATATGCTGGCTAGCATCCGTCTACTGCTCCACCTTCAAAAACTGCTGGGCAAAGTCCTCGACGGTGTCGCCAAATAGGCCCGCCTGGGAAATGGGGGCAGCAAGGAATCGTGTCTTGTCGGACTCGCCCATCTCGGCCAGGTTGAGCCAAAGGTGGCGCTCCTGGACCACTAGTGTGGCCATCGTCCGCCCAAGAGACCGTGCCATGACCTCCGTCGCTCGGAGAGCGAGGTCGGTCGCCGAGCGCAGTTCCTGCATCAATCCCAGGGCAGAACTACCCTCGTGCAGTTCCTTTAGCGCCTTTGCGGACTTGCAGGAAAGCCATGGCGTGCAGGGCAGAGGCGGCTTGTCCAGCGGCACTGTAGGCCTTGGCCGTCAGAGACGACGTAAACCTACAGGCCTTGGACGGGGGCTTTGGGCACCCGCGCAAGGTGGCGGCGCTCTGTGGGCATAGGTGCACCGCGAGCGCCTTTATCCACCGGGGGTAGTGAGGGTGGGGAAGCTGAAAAGATCGGGACCGGGCAGTAAAAAGTGCCTCCCGCAATCTTGTCAGCTCTTCATGCACTTCCGGGAAGAAAGGAACGGGGGTGGGGCGTGGCTTTGAGCAGCACCGCGAGCCCAGGAACCAATCAGCGAGCCGCAAGGGTTCAGGGAAGAGCAGTGAGTTCCACTCTAGCGATGCTCGCGGCTGCCCGGGAAAGCATGTCATCATCTCCGCATCAGCCTGTGACTGGTCAATCGTCCCCGAAGGAAGGAGCCCAGCTGAGGCTTCCGACTGGACGAGCCCGCTCTCCGATGCTGCGCACGAGAGCTCATCACTTTCGCGGGCTCCGAATAAGAGGTCGAACTCACAGTGAGACGAGCCGGCGGACTCATCCGGAAGCCCGATCAGAGCAGACGTATGTGCTGGGGAATGGGAGGCCGCGGGGGGGATACCCGGCGGAGGCGGTCCCATGGGGGTCCCCAAATTGCCCCCAAGTGCTAGCCGTGCTGGCCTCATACCCGTGGGTAAAAGGACCGAGGCGGGGAGCCTCTGGGGTGGCTTGCTTTCTTACGAAGGCGAGCCGTGACCGCAACGTTGCCATGGACATATTCTCGCAATGAGAACATGACCATCCACGAACGCTGTCTCCATGTGAGCAGTGCCCAGACACGAAAGACAGTGATCGTGACCGTCAGAAGGCGAGAGATAACGAGCACAACCAGGAATAACACACAATCAGAAAAGCATCTTTAGAAAGACGCATCTTTAAAAAGACGTTCCGTGTGTGCCACTCTTATAGAGAAATATACTCTTTTATTTCTGCCGAAGCGCCCAGGGGCATTCTCTGCAGTGCACCAGTGCAGAGGGGGGAGAAGCTGCTGAAATGCACGGTCAGATCCAGCAGAGGTGAATGAACAGTAGTATTCAGCTCAGTGAGCATGACCGTTCGGCTCCGAAGAGAAAATCTGAATGAGTGGTTGCATACCAGCTCCTTTTATACCCGTATGTCCGGGGGAGTGGCATACAAATACCACTCGCCAATTTTCATTGGCATTTATCAAAGACCAGAGGTGTCTCGGGCTCCCAAGAGTGAACCCTAGTGTCACTACATCGACACAACGTCGAGTGAGTGACAGATAGGGAACTTTCTGAGTTTGAAGCTACTGTGTGTAATTACTGTGCCACTAGCAACACAAAACAGAATTGTAAAAAGATAACACTTTACAATAAGATTATATTCGTTACCATTAGTAAATGCATTTCGTATCAGTGAGCTAACAATGAGAAATAATGCTTGCAGCATTTATTAATATGTTCATTTCTAAATATTCTATTTTTCATTGTTAGTTCATGTTAGTTCATACTGCATTAACTAATGTTAATGAATAAAACTTTATGTATTATTTATTGAAATTAGCATTAACCAAGATTAAATAGTGCTGTAAAAAATGGTTCACACTTAATTCATGTTAACTAATGTAGTTAACAAATTGTAACAAATACAATCTTGTTTGAAAGTGTTACCTATAAAAATTAGGGAGGTCACGATACCATTATTTTTTTTTTTTTTTTTTTGAGAACGAGTACGAGTACCGATACTTCCCTTTTGGTACTTGCCAATACAGAGTCGATACCTGTTTTTGTTGTATTTTTTCTGAAATTCTACATCAACAGTTTATTTCAATTTTATCAACAAAATGGTGTTTAAATAAATGAATTCCTTAACACTTAAATCAAATTAAAATATAACAATTCTTTTTCAACATAATATTGTATTAATTTTATCAGATTAATTGTTTTTATACAGAACCTCACAGCACAATCCAAATAACAACATTGGAGTTCTATTTTATAAAAAAAAAAAAAAAGTGCTGCATAAGAGAGTATCACAGATGTGAGATATTGCTTAAATATAATACAATTACTAATGATTTATTATTATTATTATTATTATTATTATTATTATTATTATTATTATCATTAGTAGTAGTAGTAGTAGTAGTAATAGTAGTATTACAGTGAATATTACATAACTATACTATGATCTATTTCGGTCTTTTTCATTTAAATTGAGCTTTTATTTTGGCAGAGATTTTATTTTGAAGTATTGCTATGACAGTAGCTTCTCAAACCGGAAAAGCCAGTCGCTACGTGACTCAAAGTGATTATTAAACCGTAAAAGGCTGCTATTTAATTACATAAATATGTAGTCTGTATGTGCCTCATGCTACAAAGTGAATTAGTGCTCTGCCTGTTGTCATCTGCTAGAGAGTGTGCATTGCTCATTATGGTGTTTTCTGTGTATAAGTCAAGGAGCTCTAAAAGGTATGAGCACTTTTTGTCTTTATGTCAGCATAACACCGGCTCCACACATTCACAAACACCTACATTTGAAGCACGTAGCACATGCAAACTATATTTATCTCATTAAATCACAGCTTTTGCGGTTAAATAATCTCATTATAACACGACATGATTTTAGTTAGTGCGCTGAATGTTTATGTAATGACATGAGTATGTCAGATGGTACGGTTTCTGGTATCAGAGCATTTTAACGAGCTGGAGTACAAGTACATGAGCGAGGTATCAGACCCAGTTCTTATACCAGTATTGGTATTGGGACCTTCCTAAATTAAAAATAACTAGATTTGCCGTGGACAAGACACTATTCTGTATACAAATGTATGTAAGAAAGAAGGCCAATCACAATGCAGTATGCAAATAATTGCATCATTACTGTCTGTAACAGTTTGAATGCTGAACAAGAAAGGTAGATCAATGGTAGATTTCCAAGCTTTAATATTAAATATCTTTAAAAAGTAGCCAAAAATAAACAGCACACCTTAGACTGAAATTATCTGCAAATCAAAGTTTGAAAGGAGTCTGTATGGCAAGATATTTAGGCTGGATTAATTACAGAATTTGAATACTTAGTGTAAGGGGTTTAAAACAAACTCTAACAAGCAGGATGTTTGAGCAATATCAATACTGTGCTGCCTTGCAAAAACTGTAATAACTTTTTCAAAACAGGATTTCCCGTCTTCGTCTGTTCGACCAAACAGGTTACCTCGCCTAAACTCACACCTTTGATTGAGGCGATGTTGCTAACTCGGGCCGCTCCAACAAACACATCAATGCTTTGAAAACTCCACAGAGCCACAGTGTTTACACATTTTATCAATAGGTGGATGGCTTACCGATGGTTGACTATGCATGTTAAACTGGATAGAAGAAAGTATTTTATGATAAATAATAGCATAAATAAAAATTAGTACATCAGCATTAACAGATTTTCATTTTCAAATATTAGCAAAATCTTAACCTGCAGAGCTCACAGTCCTCTCAATTTGCTTGTCACCTGAGACAGTCATAGCAAAGAAACTGTTTTGGGAGGGTCCTCATCCACTATTCATTTAGTTTCACCTCACTTTGAAGGCACAGGTTTGAGTCATCACATTAATAATTTAGCCCATAAAAACTAATGTGGCTGAGTGGGGTAGGCATGCTATTTTCAGTCTGAGATAAGAGCACACTGAGGTGGCAGCATAGCATCGAGAGGGTGGGGGTGGTTAGATCTGGACATAAAACACAGCTGGACCAGATATTTTCACATCACAGAGCAGAGATGGGAGAGGAATCCATATGCAAACTAGGGGATGACCAAAGCATAAGAGGCAGACTCATCCTCCAGCCTCAGCAGGTGGGTGCCAAGATGACCCCTGGGAGATCTCTCCATTTGAGTAAGAGGCGTTGACTTCCTTTGATTATTCTAGATATAATGTGTGGTTGATGGGTATGGAATGAGCAGATGAAAAACATTTGGAATAAGAGAGAACAATGTGGCAAGAATTACTTACACATCTCTACAAAACTGGACTGTCTTACAGACCACATGGCAAGGAACTGAGCATTGCACAGGAGGTGAAATATTAACCACAATTTCCCAAACACATAATATGATTATAGTCAAAATGTTGTTTCCCAGATGATCAACTAGTATTCCATGATGCATGTAAATGTTTATTTTTATTTTTTTTATATTACATTAATTTGTTGTCTGAGTAAGCCATTTGTGGGTTGGCTTGCCGATAAGTGTAAACACAGTAGCGTTTTCAATACAAACTCTATTTTCAATGAATACTCTATTTGTCTGAGTGGCCCAACATAGCAACATTGACTCAACCAATGGAAAGATTTTTAAGCAGAACTTCCTTTTTGTCCCAACCATGGAGAACATCCTGGTTACTTTCGTAACCTCCTTTCCCTGATGGAGGGAACGAGACATTGTGTTGATGTAGTGACACTAGGGGTCACTCTTGGGACCCTGAAACACCTCTGATCTTTGAAAAAAGGCCAATGAGAATTGGCGAGTGGAATTTGCAAGCCACTCCCCCGGACATACGGGTATAAAAGGAGCTGGTATGCAACCACTCATTCAGGTTTTATGCTGAGGAGCTGAGACCAGGTCCAGGCCATTTCAGCGAGCGTTGTGGCAAGAGGGACACAACATCTCGTTCCCTCCATCAGGGAACGAAGCACACCAGGCCGTCACGTAACCTCCCGCAACACTCTTTGAGCGTCGAACAGTCCTTCAGGACAGGTCGACTGCTCAACAAATAGGGACAGGCTGGCCCAGCTGAGGCCTCTTTTCCTTCTCTTTTCTTCCCAAAAAGAGTGGAATTTGTTAACTGGCTGGGAGCCCTAAGTGTCTACATCGGGGGGGTGTCACTCCCAAGGGGAAGACACTGCGGAGACCACACCACACTGCGGAGACCACACCGAGTGGTTGCATTCAGTGCACTGAATACAATTCCTCTAGAAAAACTCACCTCGCTAAAGACTGCTGGATTTGACGGTGCATTTCAGCGGCTTCTCCCCCTCTGTGCCTGTACAGTGCAAAGAACGCCCCTGGGCACTTCGGCAGAGCAAAAAAAAGAGTATATTCTAAAAAGAGTATATTTTCCATTCATAAAAGAGCGGCACACACGGAACGTCTTTTTAAAGATGTCTTTCCGTTTGTGTGTTATTCCTGGTTGCGATCGCTATCTCTCCCCTTCCGATGGCCACGATCGCTAACCACGTGGAGATATCGTTCGTGGATGGATCATGTCCTCATTGCGAGAACATGACCATGGCAACGTTGCGGTTCGTAAGAAAGCAAGCCACCTCAGTGGCTCCCCGCCTCGGTCTCATGGTGAGCGGCAGGAGCCAGGTAAGTGCTTCGATGTCCCTCGACACAGCACAGCTACGGGGCTCGATTCCCCTCAACGTGGCACCTCGAGCTCCGCCCTGCCGCAAGGCCCCACCCGCTGGTACGTCCGACACGATTATCCCCTTGGTCCCCCTCGCCCGGAGTTTCGACGCGTGGCTCGCGCTTTCCAACCCGTCACAATGGCTGATCCGAACCGTCCGACTCGGCTACGCGATTCAGTTTGCCAGGTGCCCACCCAGGTTCAGTGGCGTCCGCTTCACGCTACCTTGCGTGTGGAGACCGCAACCGTCCTGAGCAAGGGCGTGATAGAGCCTGTCCCTCCAGCCGAGATGAGGAAAGGGTTCTACAGCCCTTACTTCATCGTACCAAAGAAAGGCGGTGGGTTGCGACCAATCTTGGAACTGCGAGTACTGAACCGGGCCTTGCACAGACTCCCGTTCAAGATGCTTATGCAAAAACGCATTCTAGCGAGCATCCGACATCTAAATTGGTTTGCGGTGGTAGACCTGAAGGATGCGTACTTCCACGTCTCGGTCCTACCTCGACACAGACCCTTCCTACGGTTTGCCTTCGAGGGCCAGGCGTACCCGTACAAGGTCCTCCCCTTCGGCCTGTCCTTGTCCCCTCGCGTCTTCTCGAAGGTCGCAGAGGCAGCCCTTGCCCCGCTAAGGGAAGTGGGCATCCGCATTCTCAACTATCTTGATGACTGGCTGATCTTAGCTCACTCTCGAGAGTTGCTATGCGCACACAGGGACCTCGTGCTTCGACACCTCAGCCGACTGGGGCTTCGGGTCAACTGGGAAAAGAGCAAGCTCTTCCCAGTTCAGAGCATCTCTTTTCTCGGTCTGGAGTTGGACTCGGTCTCGATGACAGCGCGTCTCACGAACGAACGTGCTCAGTCGGTGCTGAACTGTCTGAAGGCATTAAGACGGAGGACAGCGGTTCCACTAAAACTTTTTCAGAGGCTCCCGGGGCATAAGGCATCCTCAGCGATGGCCACACCGCTCGGGTTGATGCATATGAGACCGCTTCAGCACTGGCTTCAGACTCGAGTCCCGAGATGGGCATGGCGCCACGGGACACATCGCGTGGCCATCATGCCGATCTGTCACCGCCTCTTCAGCCCTTGGACCGACCTGGTATTTCTACAGGAATGGGTTCCCCTAGAGCAGGTCTCCAGACGCGTCATGGTTACAACAGATGCCTCCAAGACGGGCTGGGGCACCGTATGCAACAGGCACACAGCCGCCAGTTCCTGGACTGGCCCGCGGCTGCGTTGGCACACCAACTGCCTAGAGTTGTTGGCAGTACTGCTCGCTTGTGGAGGTTTCGGCCGTTGATCCAGGGCAAGCACGTGTTGGTCCGGACGGACTAATTTTAGCAATTCAATTTGCTGCCACTTGTATCATAAACATGATAGACATCACATTTAAGTTCACAAAACAAGACCAGAACAATAACTAAAAAGTCTATAAAGAAGTGATGGGTCCTAAATATGTCAACAGAGTGACACTTCACCCTTAAAAATCATGTATTTTGAAAAGAGCTTCACAAGGGCAGGCAAGTGACGTGCACGGCAGCTGTTGTTTTTGACGTGTTCTACCAGCCCCAGTCTGTAATGTTTGGGTGTACAATATGTATCCATCCTGAACGGTGTGTGTGTGTTCTGTGACAGACAGAGAAAGAGAGAGTATGTGTCTATATGACTAAGTGAGCATCTGTGATAAGGAGAGAAAGAGGGAAAGGGAGAGAATAAAGGTTGTGAGCTACGGTATGTGTGAGTGTTTGTGTGTATGGGACAGAATGTGAATGTGTGTGTGTTAGTAAGTTCCACTCAGCTGAGGTTGTGATTCAGGCCTGCAGGGAGAGACTGTCAGACTCACAGGCCTCTGCATCACTGCTTACATAAAACACTTAAGGTAGGCAGAATAAATATGAAGGAGCAAACATGAGTTTATCAGATATTATAAAACTTCTCCGAACCTATATTTCACTTGTATCTCACATATCAAAGGCCAGAGTGGGAAGGAAGTGAAGAGGCAGAGGAAAGATCGATGGGATTACCATTTAGTCAGAATGAGAAATGAACAAGGAAGAGAGAGAATGTGGGAGGGAAATGGAGAGGATGAAAGTGAACGAGAGAGAGAAATTTGTTAGTGCGTGAAACAAAAAGTGAAAAACAAAAAGTTCAAAAGAGGTGAGAGAGAAATGGCACAGGAGGGATGTGAAGCTGTGTGCAGGATGAGAGAGAGGTATAAAGGTGGAAAAAGAGAAAATGGCCAGCTCTTCTTGGCCTCGGCCAAATAGAATTGACAAAGCTCAGCTCCCGAAGCAAAGAACTTAAGCGAGGAGAAGATATTTTTCTCTCAGTGGAATATTTACTCTAGAAAATATTATGTCTAGAGCTTATAAAACACCTCATTGCATATCACAGTTAACAACAATAACAACATTCTATTTCCTGTGGAGTATATAAATGGTCAGGAATAATCACCATTTAGAGAAAATGTTTCAGTAAAAGAACAGTTCACCCAAAATTGTCTACTGAGAAGTCTTCTGAAGTCTTACCACAGCTTATGTGTGGAACTTAAAGGAATAGTTCACACATAAATGAAAATTCTGTCATTATTTACTCTTAATTTTAATTTTAGCTCCAAACCCCAATTACTTTCTTTCTTCCAAGAAAAACAAAAGGTACATTTAAAAAAACAATGTTTTGTTTTTTTTTGACAGGGTTTACTTGCTGTGATGTAACTGTTTTCTGTCAAGCTTCAAAAAGGATCACCGTTATAAGACAATTAATAATGTGACAATTAATGCTAATTTGTGACATTGACATCAAACCAGCTGTGAATATGTGCATGCGATAGGGTTGCTCCAATACCAGAATTTTGGCTTTGGTCCGATACCAGCCCTGGTACCTCAGTATCGATACTAAATCGATACTTCAGCAACAAATAAATAGCCCCAGATTACTGATGAAATCACACAGCAAAAGACTTGATTGAAATAACTGCATACAGTAAGACTTGCAGTTGCAAATTCTGCATTTTCCATTTACATTTTTTCCATGTTTTATGTTTTAATAAATTGTAATCATCACAACAGAGCTTCACTGAATAAATTAAAACATTAATGAAAAAGGCTGCTATGACTAAATCACAGTGTGCTGATATTCAGTACACTTGTTTTTGTGATATTGCTTGCATGTAATAATAACTGTAATAATAATAATAACAATAATTAATAATAATAATAATAATAATATAATAATAAATATTATTAAATTATTGTTATTAGTAATATTATTGCTATTACTTTGAATATTATATTTAAAAAGAGCTTTTATTTTGGTGGAACATTTATTTTGACGGACCTTTGAGTTCCTCCTGTGTGGAAGTTTTTAATAAGGTCTGCATTCTGAATTAAATGCTGAAACACACACAAGCTGAAATCTCAGAGCAGCACCAGAGGAGTTTATGTGTGTTCACAGCCGCTCATACACTAAACACTCTGCATTATGTGCATCACGTGCAATCTGTTTGTGTATGTGTGTGTGAAGTATGATAGGAAGCAGAGTGGCACCTCTCGTTCATTCTTAAGCGTGCAGCACGTGTGGACAGCATATTATTTAATTAAATGACATCCTTCTGCTGTTTAATAATTACACTTGGCCATATCAAGATTTTAATTTGATTGTCAAACTGTTATTGATTTCATCTAAAAAAATGTCACATCCCATAAAATTTTGCTAATAGCACCACACTGTAGTATGATACCGAAATTAGCAACATGATGATATTGTACCGTTTCAAATTTGTTGGTATCGCAATATTCCGTTAGTTCCGGTATACTGCACAATCCTAGCATGCGAAAAAGAGATTTCAGAGCTGCACCAAAGTACAGTACATGATTTTCAATGAATAACAACTTGAACAGCAGTATTCCTCAAGCAAAGCTACCTTTGGAAGACTCTGAATGTAGCACACAAGCATGGACTATTTTTATGGTCCTTTTTAGTCTTTTTTGAAGCATGACAGCCTCTGGTCAGAAGTAAGGGTGAGTAAATGATGAGAGATTTTTCAATTTTGAGTGAACTATCCCTTTAACTGAAAGTCTAATGCCGGATTCACACACACTCCATGAGCAGGGCATGAGCGAGATGTGAGCAATGTGTTGCGTTTGGGCTTTCACATTGGCTGCATCTCTTTTCCAGGTTCTTACGACAACGGTGGGCAGTCACTTGCACTTGTTTATCAGCGTACTTGGTCGTGATTGGTTAATACATCTAAGGCCCTTTCAAGGCAAGTCAGTCCACTCTGTGGTCATCTTTGGAATGCTCTCGGGCAGGCCGGGCAGCTTTTTCTTTGTAAACAAGCGGCATGAATGTACAGCTCCTATCTACTTGAATGGGGAAAGACTGAAATTTCCAAAACGGTTATGATTACGATCAGAGTACATATTTTAAGTCAGCAGTAAAATCTGACAACAATAGAATCATACAATGCGCTGCTTTACCTCAGATTACACTAAAAAACGCTTTATTCAGGCTGAATCCGCTAATGCGCATGCACGTTCTTCAGTTGATTGACAGGCGATGTCTTTATCTAAAAGGTGATTGGCTCTTTTACCTGTAAGATGAGCGTTCCAGTTTCTCCCATTCATGTCTCTTCTAAACTGTCTCTGTATATATACAACACAGGCAAAAGTCCTGCAGTTTATTTATTTATTTATTCTTTCCTTTAAGTAGTTATTTTGTGTTTGTTTGTAGACTTATACATTGAGTGTATAGTAGGTTCGGTTTAAATATTGTTTATTTGCTTTTGTGTATTTTCTATAATCTCCTGATTATTTTAGTTTTCTGCTACACCCAGAACCACAGAGTTCAGTGTGAGCCGCGTGGCAAAAATAGGTTCGGTGCCAAAACTATCCTCTAACTGCTACATCTGGGATGCTTCTGGGACACGTCACCTCGCAACTCATGCTTGCAATGTGAAGGGTCTAATCTGTTAACAAGGGCGCTGAAACAAAAACGTGCTGCTCATGCCTCGCTCACACCCTGCTCACGGAGGATATGTGAAACTGGTGTAAGAGAGAAGGTCTTAGTATTGTTAAAAGCTTCTGAATTCTCCTGCCATGAACAGGACGATAGGTAAAATTCAAAAGCAGAGAGAATGAAAGGGGCTGAAGCTAATACAACCAAGACCTTGAAAGACCAGTGCAAAGCAAGAGAACCTTTAAGAGTTTTGGAAAACTAGGTCAAATAAAATGTCAATGTGCTCAGGAGCCAAAGACTCAAGAAGAAAGGAAATAACTAGAGGTTTGAGGAAAAGCAGGACAGCTGAATATTAGAGAGTGCAGGTGTCCTTGCCTGAGGGTGTAACAGCGCACTCCTCTGTGAGGGCACATTAGGGGAAGAGCTGAACAGGTGCACAGTCCCATGTATCACTGGCACAGGCCAAAGACACAACATACTGCCCCAGCGAGGCATGACCAAAAGGGAATATGAGGAAAAAGAGCAAGCAAGAAAGAGAGAGCGAGAGAGAGAAAGAGAGAGAGAGAAATAAGGCTGGGCGATGTAACTAAAATAATTAGTTACTGTATATCTCAAGATTTTGAGCCTTTGACAATATTCAATATATTGTTTATCTCAATATTTATGTATTTTCTACAAAAGGGTGTTTTTCCAATCAGAGGAATCATTATTTCAACCACACAGCCATTGTTGCAAAGTAGATTCATAATGTAAAATGTAAGAACTAAAATGCTGTATTAAAAAAAAAAAAAAAAAAAAAAAAAAAAAAGTTACGTAATCAAGGCATCTTTTTTTATTTTTTTTATTAAATGACGTTTGGTCTTGATTTTTATTTATTTACATTAATACAACATAATAATGAGCAATATTTACCTGCATGTATTTTTAATAAGAAACATATAAAATTTTAGAGTGATGATGCAAAAACAAAATCGCTGAATCAGCGTTTAGAATTGAGTCATTGAAACAGAGAGAACAAGGGAATAAATTCTAACTAATTAACTCTAACTTTGCAAGTTAAGTTTGAATGCATATGCACTTAATGTATTATTTTTGCTTTTAATAGATTATTGTGGCAGCGGGGGCGTGGTCAAGTGTCCGTCCGGAGAGAGAGACAGTGGTAAGGGTGCTTGCACCTGAACTAGATTATGTGTAACACCTGTCTCTAAATCCAGTGAGCATGGGGAGAGCGGCATGTAAGCAGCCACGCCACCAGCAGAGAGGGAGAGAGAGTCTGGCATAAGGAAGGTCACGGTGCTCCTGAAGCTGCTATGCTCAATCTGTTATGTTTGTGAAGCTGATGTGTTTAAATTACTATGTGCCTATGTCTACGTGCCTGTGAAGCTGACGAGTTTGTGAAGTTGTAAAGCATTGAAGTGCCGATTAAAAGTCCTACCTGAGCCTGGAAAAACCTGCTTCCCTTTGTTCTCCTTCCCTTCGGTTTGTGAGCTGTTACAATTATGCATATGTATTTCTATGTAATTTTTAACATATAAATCAGAGATGCTAATAAAACTCTCTTATAACATTGTCATATATTGGTGAATGAAGAGAAAAGGATGGATCGTGAAACTAGTCTAATTACACATTCTTTCAGAAACTTAATATCCAAATAGAAGCACATTTACATCACTGCAATATATATACAAGTAATCTGATTATACAAATAAGTACTTTTAATTAGATTACATTTTAAATGAGTGTGCGATCAGATTACAGTTACTTTTTATGGATTACATAATTACATATTATTTTTATTACAACATGCAATGAGTAATCCAAAAGTAATAAAAAATAATCAGATTAGATTACCTAAAAAGTATAATCTGAAAGATTACATTGCTAATTTATAGTTTTAGTGTAATTTGTAATCAGTAATAGATTACATTTTAGAAGTCATCTACTTAACACTGTTGGCAGCTAAATCTTTACAGTTGTCTCAGGAATATTCACTGAACAAAGCAAAGCAAGGTAGTAGGACAATGAGGCAAAAAGATAATGGAGATACCTTAGCGCAATGGCAGAATAATCTCTCTCTTTACTTTGGGACAAGGACAAACTTCCCATTCTTTTGTCCCTTTCTCCTTCCCTCTGATCTCAATGATCTACAGACCTCTAATCCCTCTTCCCCTACTCTTTTCTGTCCCTGCCTTCCAAAGTCAGGGCAGAGGTGCAGGGCGACAGTGTTTGTGAATGTAATTAACCTTATCAGTACTGTGCAGCACTGACAAAGACTGCATGTAAGAATAAAGAGTCCCAGAATTGTTCTCCAATGTTACCCACGAGTTCAGCATGAATGGCACCTTGATAGAGGGGTGCATTTGAATTCACACATCTACGTATCTGGGAGAGAAGTGATTGTGTGTAATACAAAGTTCTCCCAACAGACAAACTGGATTGAAATGGAGGCCACAACCTCTTCCCAAGGAAAACACTTGTCTTTGTGAATATTTTGCATGCGATCATCTGTTTGTTTACAGTCGTCTTTTTGAATGCCATTTCACTGGCATGAGTGTGTGTCCGTGCATGATAATTTGCATGCCATCTTGTCGGTCCTCCAGTGTATTAGGAACACTGCTCTGCTGATGAGGTAACGGAAAACTGTACTCTTTGGATCATTGAGGGTCTTGCCTGGATTGTTTTCCTCTGTGCTTTACTCTCTTTCCTTAAACAAACAACTCTCAATGTTTGAAACACACTCAATACACTCCTTTTAGTCTTACCCAACAATACATGCACATCTTGCTTCCAAGCAAGATCAAAAACCTAATTTGGAATGAGATCTATAATATTTATAGTAGAGCTGTCAAAATTAATAAAAACAAAATGTAAGAAAAAAAGTGTATTTACATTATATTCTGACATTTTATTCAGCTCTGTGTGAGTTCTAAACACTGGTTGGAGTAGGGTGGGACCTTTACGAAGTGTCCGAGGTCAATTACAATGACGTACACACCACAAACACACACACAGCGGTTCCGTGTCAGTGATCAAGTGATGGGGAAAGGACCTTTTAATGCTATTTGTTGTACAAAGCAAACCCAGATGAGAGTTGTGACAGAAATCAAGTATTTTGCAGCCTCTCTAGGGCAAAATTTAATTACCACTGAAGCACGTCAAGTCTTAACTATCACCCAAATGCAAAAACACACGATACATGGTACTGATGAGGGACCATGATTTAGAAGCATGAGCTAATGATTAATGGACAACTCCAACGTAACTGAAGTATCATTACGTAGGCAGTGTCATCGCTAAAAGCAGAACAATACTGTATGTTGGACATGTTTGGGATGGCATACTACCATACTACTCTATTTCTGTCATACATATATATGACAGAAGCAGTAAGAGTAGTATGGATAGTATGCCATTCCAAACACGGCCGTTATCTGCAGCGCTTTTCATGTGGAGTTCAAAGCGAAGTTTGACAATGGCATTGATGCCCTGGTGCAAATCATGAATGTGGCTTCCTGATTGCCATAGCAAAGTGGAAAGCAACAGTATGCCAGCTGATTAAAACTGTGGAGGGTGAGAGTTTAAGAGATTTAATGCGATTTGCAATAAATATGCAACCTATGGGGACTAGTTCTTTCAGTTAGACATTGTCAAAAGTTTAATGTTATTTGAATTTGTGCTTATTTAGTACTGTTTTTACTGTGGAAGGCTTTCTTTGTAAAATGTTAATTAAGCATTATTGTTGCATATTGCTTTCCTAAAAAGGAAATAAATGCATTTTTAAGGAAAAGAAGCATAGAGACAAATTTCAGAACTTTCAAAATCTGCAATTAATCGCGGTTAACTATGCAAAATAATAATTGTTCTAAATATTATACTTTAAAAAGACCAGGATGACAACTGCATTCAAATTGTATGCTTTGGATTGCATGCAATGATGTAAACTATATGTCATCAATAGCTGTTCACTTCTGTAAGTTAGGACAGACTGCCTTCATACTAATTATGAATCATATCCCAGACCCAGAGTTTTAAGAGGCCAAACAACCCAAACTCTGATTGTAAAGGGACTTTGGTCATACCAAAAGCTCTAGAGTGAAAGCACCCAAAGACTTGGAAAGGCTGTGAATTAGGCAATGAGTCACAGAAATAAAAACTGAAAAAGCTGAGAGAAGTCTCTGACCATTGGCAGGGTAATTTTAAGGATGCATAAAACATGCAAAAACATGCATGCAAAGAATTTAAGTGTGTCCAATTACCCAGGGAAATATGTTTTGGTGAATATAGTGGAGAAATGTAAAGTAATAAGCAGAGATGCAAAAGTGTAAATGTTAACAGGTAAAATAATTTACATACTGCTACACCACTAAAAATTACCCTGTTTTACATGAAAGCATTATGCAGAAGGTATACATGTATACAAATTCACACAACATTTCACAGTATCAAATGCTTGCGGGGACAGCATCTCTACACTGCCAATGCCCTGATGGTTAATACTGTATATGTTTCTGCATTCGAGGCATCCGTTTATTTACATACATATTAAATACATATACATACAGGACTACGTTAGCATACATTACATTTTCAGACGTGCTATTTGCACACATCCAAAAGCATTTAACAGGAGTAGACATCTGTCTTGCCTATTTTAAAGACATTTACCAGTGGGCTGTGGTGACCTATGCTAATAATGTATTAACACTGAATTTCATGCCATATCTTTTCAATTTCCAAAAACGCAAATGGCTGTCTATTTGTACCTAGTGTGGCAAACATGATAGCCCTTATTTAATGGTTTCAGACTCTCCATACTAACACTAGGCCAAGAAAAGTCATGCACAAAACATACACAGTAATGGCACAGATGATGGATATTGGAAACATGCAAACATACATACTGTATATTGAGTTTAACAATCCATTTTAAATAATGAGAAATAGATTTTTTAATTTGTTTCAGTAAGACAAATATTAAGACAATATTATATATTGCATTGTCAAACTGAAAAAAGTAGATTCATGACAAGTCTCGAATGATTTATCATGTTAATGTGGATATGACATATTGATAGGATTTGGTCTTGGAGGACTAGATCTACTGCTTCTGCTGCTGCAAAGTACGAAGAATTGCTAACTGCTAGAACATGCACAAACATTAAGCCCACAGTATACTTCAGTCAGACGCCAACGCTGTGACGCAAATCTCATCATCAGCAGAGTGCTCGAGCACTGAACGTGTGCAGCCTGATTATTCTAACCTTGTGTCTTTTAACACGCAGAATGTGCATGTGCCTTGAATGTTTTGCACTAATTAGTGAGTCCACAAGGTGGCAACTCCTCTGACAAGCCTCTGAGCCATTGCTGTCACAAAGAAGCGTTAGAAGATGTAACTGCTGGTAAAAAAATTGTCAGGAGACAAAGGTAAAAACAACAACAGTAGATGTGCACATCAAGTGCGCGTATCTGAGGAGATCAGGAGATACCTGCATTTGTATAACTCAAGTCTGACGGAATATAAAGACATCTACTCTAAAGTCCCGAGGAGAAATAGTCTGGTGTCTCATAGCAGTCAAAGTGTGCATGTGTCAACCACCTGTGTATGAGAGCACAGTAAAATGGAGTATACTTTGACAGGCATGCATTCGACTATATGCAGACACTAAGCGTTCACGTCAAAATCGAAGTATATTTTGGGCTTAATGTTGTTGTGGACATTCTGCTGATGTTGCACAATTAGACAAATACAAGACATGCTGGATTGAGTATGTAGGACATACTGCTGCAGAATTAGCAATACATACAATCCCCATGTAGCAGATCTAGATATGCGGAGCTGGGGAGGAGCAGGGTTTCAGAAAAAAACTCTTACAGTGTGCTGCAGTGGAACTGGCTTATCTGCAAAACTGAGCAATTGAAATGTTAGACAAACAGAGAGTATGCAAGCTGATTGGCTAACTGATGTCAAAGGAACTACATGCGAGCCAATTGGCTTAAGACATCACATGTGACCAATGTGAGTTGACTGGCTAACAGAAGACAACCTATCAGCTTGCACCATGTAGAGTTTCTTGACTAAACTTCAAGTCATTTATGATTTCATGGAAAATAAAAATGACTAGTGCTGTCAAAATGAACGCGTTAATGCATGCGATTAATTTAAAATTGTAATTTTTCCTAATCGCGATTAACGCATTTACCGTTTATACGGCATAAACACTGGTGTGAAGGGGGGAAACTTTGTAATGTGTCCACCCAGAGTCATTATCAAAGCGGAGAGCCATTAATCGCGATTAACTACAAAAAACTTTAATCGACTGACAGCACTAAAAATGATCTATGCCACTAAAACCATTATTCCCAGAAGGGCAGACTACAGTACAAAAACTTTTGTGGATTCTGGTCTTGTGTGGGTGGGGTGGGGTGTGGGAATGTGAGAGTTATAGAGTAGTGAGGCCTGTCCTCTGCTTACCTGCCGTTGCAAGGCTGTCAGTCAACAGCTCCTGGCTCACAGCTCATAATTCATCTGATGTCAGAGGCTCTACTCACAAGAATACTTGTACAATCCTCGCAAGAATACTCCTACAAACCCACACTGGGGCACTCACACAGTTGAGAAGAAACAATCAAAAGGCTTCTATTTCTCTGTCACTTTGATTTTATATGAGAACTTCATTAGACAGCATTTATAGGCATCTTTACATAGTCAAGTTAACCCAATAATAAAATTGTGTCATCATTTACTCACCCTCAAGTTGTTTCTTCTGTAGAACACAAAAGGAGATGTTAGGCAGAATGTAAATTCTTGAAATGAAAGTAAATGTTGACTGAGGCTAACATTCTGCCAAATATCTGCCTAATATGGAAGACAGGGAGTCATACAGGTTTGAAAGAGCATGGGGTGAGAAAAGGATGACAGCATTTTAATTTTGGGAGAACTATCCCTTTAAGCTACCCTTAGCAGGCTCTGGGTCTCGAAATTATCTGGAAAAATGCAATGCTGTATAAACACTGATCTAAATTATTCCAACCCGTTCTGACCCAACTCATACTCTACATTATTTTTGCATTTGGAACTCCTGTGAAAACGCCTTTATGCCACCACTGCGCAGTATTAAACAGTAAATTCACACTTTTGTTGTGTATATGCCACTTCAGATGCAGTTTCTCTGTCATCTTTACAGTGTAAAGATGGTATTAGTTAGGCTACCCACATATACAAACAGCTGACACTCTCAAAAGATGATGAATACCCTATTCATACCTAGTGAAACAAAAAGAAAAACACATACTATCATGTCTAGAACAAAAAGCAGATATGCATATGCATGCAACATGCATTAATGTACAAACTCATCAAAGCTGCAATAAAGACACAGGGTGATGAATACAAAGAAGTGCTAATTAAATAGGCAAATGGCTAATACTATATCATTTTGTAAGTATCTCAAAATGCTAACTAAAAAAATGCAAACAAAGTTCCTCCCAAAGCTCCAGCCTATAGCTTTACACTTCACCTCTGGCTGCTTCTGAAAGTAAATTAAAACAGCCCCTGAAAACTGGACAGCAGCAATTAAACAACTGTCCCAGAGTGCCTCATTCACTTTTCCCAACCCTCACTTTTCTCTCTCCTCACAACTGTCTTAATTTCTGTTCCATCTGCCATTTGACTTATATTTCTCTACATTTCCTTAGTTATGTTTGTGTGAGTTGTTTTATCTCCCAGCACCTTCAGGGGTGATTTAAGGGGCATTTGGCTTGGAAATCGAAAACACAACCATTACATGTGTGGGGACAAACATCACTGTACACATCCCAGAATCTGATGTAATACACAGGGCAACGAGCCAAATTCAAGCACACACATGCGGTAACAGATTGGGACTGACAGCAATTCAAAGTACTACATTAAAACTTTGCAAATTGCAAAGAAAATGGCAGAATTACAAATAATTGACAAAATTATGATTGGTACCATAAAGGTTTCACAATACCCCCCCCCCCAAACTCATGCCATAAGCAGAGAGCTGCCTCTAAGTTTTCAGAAAGGCTAACATGCATGGGCCACGGTCAGGTTGATAAGCATTTTCGAACTCGCCACATCACGATTGGATATGAGACATGTCAGAATGCACAATGCCATTTGAACAATGTCCTTGCGTGATGTGTCTTGATGCGGCATATTTCAATTTACGCAAATAAGATCTAAGAGCTGCGACAGATGGAAAGATTTTCAGTGAATAACGGAATCTCATTGTGTTCCTTACATAAACTAAGCTATCATATAGCTTCAAAAGACTTGGAATCTCACACACATGTCATATGGACTATTTTATGGTAATTTTATTGTCCTTTTTCTCATTTTTGAAGCTCGAAAGCACCTGGATCCATTCATTTTTATTGTATGGAAAGCAGCATTGTGAACATACTGCCTAACATCTCCTTTTGTGTTCCAATGAAGAAAGTTAGTCATATGGGATTGGAATGGCACGCGGGTGAGTAAATAATGACGTCATTTTCATTTTGGGTAAACGATTTCTAAAATAAGAATGAACTCTTCTCCTGCAAAAATATAGCTATGAAAGTTGTAATTATACTGAATCACATGGACAGGCTAATTTTAAGGGTTGCTGCTTTACTGGGCATCCCTGCCAGGGGGCTTTCTTTGTTTAAAAGTGGCCAAGGAAATTCCTAAAGCAACAGAGAATTCACCTGGGGTACAGACTGCATTAATGGCTAAGGAACTTATCATATGGCGACAAAGAGGCAGCTAAGCTCCCCGTCTCATGCTATGAGCGTGCAAAATAAATTAAAGCCAGTCCACTAATAGCCCGCCTGCTTAGAGCTGATGACACTGTTACTTCAGTCATCACAGAGGAGGAATGTATAAGTCACTTAATACTACGTGCCACAAACTCTTTCTTTATCAGCCTGTTCCAGCTGAAAAGAGACAATAGAAATGGAAGCTTGTCCGCTTTCTAAAAAAACATCAAAAGCAAACATGTACACAGTATATACACAGTAGTGGTGTAACACAAAGCAAGAATGGCTCCAGCAGAGCGTCACTCAAGCTAAACACATTCTAACAGGGGCCCGATCGGTTACACTCCTTAATCATGCTGCTCTGTAAATGATGCATAACTAATACTGAAAAAGCATCAGAACCTTCATCACTCTGCACAGGACAAATGTGCAGGCAGAAAAGCGATTTTCCACTCCCAATCTCTCATTATAATATCAAGCAGTATGCTGACAAAATCTTTTACCCTAACTATTATAAAGAAAGGACATTTGGGTCTATTGTTGGGTTCTTTTTAGAGCTGGGCAGGTTCAAATGAGTACCCAGTATCTTGAAAATAAATAGTAAATAGTAAATCTCAAACATGTCTTTTGGACTGAAATGGGGTCAATGGAATGTTTAAAATTAATATTTCAAATTAAAGCACAAAAGTGATGCTGGCTGCACTGTGTTTTCAATTATCAGCCATTTAAGAACAAAGTGGTAAAATAAGTGTACCAATGATGTACAGTAAAAGAACTTGCCATGTTTTTACCTGGCTTAACTTATCTGATCAAGGCCTTAATAACTGATAAATAATGCAACTGGTCATGTGGTATTAATCATAAATACATAATTAAGGGTATTAATGTAAGAAGATTAGAGTTACTATGTCAAATCACCATTTTATTCACTGCCTTTCATCTTGTTATCTTGCAGCCTGAAGAAAACTTGAAGAAAACTTTGGTTAAGTTTACTTCAGATTAATTTTGACTGTAATAATGTCTGTAATTTAGATCAATGCCTTGCTTATACATCTATGTGTGTGTGTGTGTGTGTGTGTGTGTGTGTGTGTGTGTGTGTGCATGCAGAATCAGCAAATATTAGAAAATACACTCTTAATGAAATATATTGATGTGCACAGTCTTCTGGTGTAATCAATGTTAATAATTGATCCAATTACTAGGATGAGCAGGATTCAGTGACACACAGTAAAAAATATGTGCAACATAGTGTCCTACAACTCAGCAGATAATAGCATACATGAAAAAGTGGAGAGAATAAACCTTGTTCCCAAACTTTGGCCAATGGATTTCCATGACTTTTCCAGTTGTTTGTTAATACTGGACAGTGACGAATTCTCAGGGCCAGCAAAGCCTTCTCTGCTGGCCTAACATGCCAAATAAATAAATATTCTTCATCCTTTCATTCTCAATCACCTTTTTGCCTATGTATTTTTTAATTGCTTTCCCCTCTTAATTAATCTACAAACAAATAGAGAAAAATGAAAAGTTTATCCAGTCAGAATTTATTCCTTGATGCTTATAAGCGAAGTGTGACAGCTGTTTCACAAATCGCATGCCCAAAGCAGCGCATGATTCTGCGCTCCACCCCGTCAGGCCTTCAGAATTTCCACAGAATCCCTCAACAGTGCAAATGAATGAGCAACTAAAGTCAGATTGTCAGATTCATCAGCCAATCAGATTGATTTATTTGTTCTTGGTGGGTGTGATCTTTAGGATATGTCCCGGCTGAGGCCTTCTAGCTGGCCTTGAGTGACGCAATCACACTTTAAGTGATGTACGTATTTTGAAAGCGAAGAGTGCAAGATTGTCGTCACTGCCGCTATCGCCATTGAGAAAGATATCCTTATGGATTTAAAAACACGAGATGTTCTGCATGACTGTGTGATTGCTTAATTTATTAAACAGGAAAGGAGGACTGGTTTTCACTTCAAATAAATTGGTAAGTGCTTTTTGTATTGCTATAGCAACATCAGGAGTTTTCTAAGTGTAAATTAGACTGCTTAAGCATTCAGTGTCAAATCAAGTTTTGAAAAGTGGTGCTGCGTTCCATTCAACTCGGAAAGTTGGATTTTACAACTTCCTACTAGGAAAAGTGCAATGGAATGCATCTTGAAGTCAGAATTACAACTTGTAGGCTCGTGCAGAAATTATCAACTCCGATTTCGCCGAGATGCAGGGGCATGATGTCACACAAACATGTCGACACTCAGGGAGATATACAAAGCAAGTGATGAACATTCACTTTATTAAGTAATATCAATAAATGAGTTTGTTTCCACATTACATGATATTAAAGCTTGTTTAACAAACGCTTGCAGAAACAGGTGTATAAAACTTTATAATCTCTTTTGATAATCGTTCACCTGAAGCACAAATGCTAGCGCTGCATCGTTTATCAGTTGGGTTGCTAGGAGACATCTCTAATGAGAGTCAAACCCCTGCTAAGCTAACAGGAGCGTTGCAGTTCCAAATATTGGGGGAATGGAATGCATTTATGGTCGGAGAAATCAAGTAGGAATATCTCACATCCAAATTGAATGGAATGCAGCATAACCGTGTACCCTGACGAAATGAAATTTATTGCAAGCAACATTTAAATCGCAAATATTATTAGATAGATTTTTCCAGGTATTATAGACCTCCTTGGTAGATTAATATGAAAAATTATGATTTTTGACGTTCATTTAACAAAACAGTCATGCTGCAGTTAAAATTAGGCGTGCTTGAGCACTAAGTTTCTTTCAAGTTCTGGCTTTCATGCGTGGACATGTTTTTAAAATGTCAGTTGGTATTATTAGTTGACTGCCACGTAATGTATGAATTCATTGTGAAACTGTGTTTTCTTAATAGCATGAATCGCACTGAAGGACTTAAAATGCACGGCCCGTGGCTAGTACTGGATACAGATTTTTAAGAATCTTCTTGATTCAGACAGATTCACTAATGAATTATTCAGTCGAAAAAAATTATGGCTTGTCTAGTAAAATGTGGATAATAAAATAGTCTCACTCTGAATCGTTTTCTCCGAATCTGAGTTGAGCCAAACTTGTCTGTCACAGGACATAGCTGATTTCAGGACATAAATATTTTAAAGCATAGCAAAGCTAGAAATAAATTATATTTTTATAGAAAATTCCATGACTTTTACAGGCCTAGAAAACAGAGATTTAAAATTCCCTTATACAACATTTACAAGGTATTCTGTGACCATGGGAAACCGGAATATGCTGTGCCTTTCAAGGATAAATGTGTGTAATACATCAAACACTTTTCTACTCTTATACTGATACAATTAAGCGTAAAAGTAGCTGGTTTTAAACTTGATGTGGACAGCTTATCAAACGTAATTGGATATAGGGTTGGACATCACAATTGCCATCGTTCCCTTCTATTCTCTTATAAGTAATGTGTTGCCTCACTGTCTGAGATACACTCAACACTGCAACAGACATCCCTCGGGATAGCGCCAGAGTCTGTATAATAAGTCCCATTGTCTTGTGTTCAGTTTGGCTTAAATAATTAATGAAGTCTGCAAGAACATGGACATCACCTTCTCTTGCCTGTCTGGAGGGAGGAAAAAAACGGACAGGTTTAAGGAGAAATTTGAACGTATCTAAGAGGATTAACACGAATGAGATGAATATCACTAAACAGACAGAGCATGATTAATAAGGGGCCAGAATAACAATGAGAAGTGTTCTTAAAAACCATCGAATAAAAAAAAGAGGAAAAAAAATATATGCATGCACACATCTGCAAATATCTTAACTCCTATCTCTGATGGGCAGGTGTTTAAGGTATTAATGAGCTAAAGCAATAAAACTAAGCTTCACAAATGTCATGGCTTTACTAATCGATGGAGACTGCACTCAAATGAAATAGACATATTAAAACCGACGTGCCGTTTCATCATGATTTACCACTGCTAGTTTATGGAATACTCCAGCTGTTTGTAAAGGTTAATAGAGACTCTCCATGCATTCACTGCACATTAATGTATGTATGTACCATAGCTACCAGGGGGCAAGCTGTAGGCTGTTGAACCATGGAGCTTATCAAAGCATGGAAGAAAGGGTGGTGGATGAGGAGAGTGTTTGAAGCCAGAGGGGACATTGAGTGTAGATGGAGAGATGTGTGACTGATGAGCTATATAAAGAGGTTTACAGGCAGGTGCAAGTGGCTCAGACTACAAATTGAAAGACTGCAGTCAGCATAACTTGGCTGACAGCTCCGTTGGTGGTCCATAAGTATATAAAGCCTCTCAAGACTTACCAGCACATTTGAAAAACAGCCTCCTTTTACTTCTGTCTTTAAGAGTACATATCTGCTAAGAACAACAGGTAATGACTAAATTATTTAACTAGGGCCAGTAAGCAATTCAGTTATATCTCAAAAACGCATTACGTTCTAACACAGAACTACAAAACAACAGCTGTATGGCTAATAAGGCTAAATGTTTTGTGTTGGTTATAAATAGTCTTTAAATGGGACATGATATGAACACCAGGGGAGTACCATGTACTGTATGTACCCTGGTATATAAATATGGTAATCATTCCGTACCATGGTACATGGTACCTTTTTATAAATGTGTGTTACACTCCAGGTGTTCTAATATACTGTACCAGTTACACTGAATGCAGAGATGTGAGTGGCATGGATCAAAATTGCATGCAGAAATAAGAGGACTAATTAAGCAGGGCCTGTGGGATTAAATGAAGGTTGCGATTATAAAGTGTGCGTGCCAGAGATGACTGTAAGCATGTGTGAGTAATTGTATTTTTGTATTATATACAGTGTGTGTGTGTGTGTGTGTGTGTGTGTGTGTGTGTGTGTGTGTGCATCATCAGAAGGTGAGTCTTAATCCACAAAGAGCTTTATTTGAAACTGAATCAACACTAAAATGTGACATAGTTATATGGTGCTGACTCAAGGATTGACATATATCTTATTGACTGAGCTGAGAGAAACATAGTCAATAATTTCTATCCATGCAAAATTATTTTTTATATATATATTTTTTAAACATTTATGGAGATAAATATTGTTGTTTATCACTACAGTGTGTATTGTTATATTGGTAATATTTAAATGAATATTATTAAATATTATTAGAAATATTATTTCAATTCTTGCATTTTGAATCTACTTTGATAAAATAAATGTATATATATGGTTCCTCTGATAAAAACCTTTTAAGCCATTTAGCAAATACACTGAGATACAAATTGAATATTTTGAAAAGTCTAAAAAATATTGAGATACATTTTTTAGCAATATCGCCCAAATGTACAGTGCAGTCATGCTCAATGTGCAATGTGCAAGAAAGTTTTCTTCATTTCCATTAATAGAACCTGCTCCCTCCTATTCTTTAACAATGACAAAACCATACAGACCAGGAATCTTAGGAGATCTGACAAGGTTCAAAGCATAAAAAAACCTAATATCCTGCAGACAGCGTGATGGAAGCCAACGAGAGCAAAAGCATGACAGGAGCATGACATATTATGCAGAAAACGTAACTAACAGGCACGAGGCTTGCCTTCGTTTAATAGGTGACTTTTTCAGACACTTTGAGAACAACACTATCATCTATGAAGATGTGAGGGTCTGTGGCGAAAACATTCAGAGTACAGATGGATGGATGAATGGATGACAGTGACAGAAAAAATACCAGTTTAGTTAAGTGTGGGATTCCTGTTGAGTGGGAGGGCTGGGAATGTGGGGGTGAAAAAGATGGTACCAATAGACAATGAGGAAATGATACCGAGTTTCTTTTTCACTTTTCTTTTCTTCAGCAGGAAGACTGTAATTGGCAATTAAAATAACAAACTGCATTGTGATTCTTGCTGCGAAAATGGGCTACGTGAAACCAAGTAGGAACCATTCAAGAAAACACTCACTTATAGCAACTATCTTCTGCATGCAGCAGAGCCACTCTATAATTTCCCACAGGGTATAGCACAAATACTGGACACTGTACTGAAGTATATTTATTTTCATGAAATTTTAGCACAGTGGAATTCATTTCAGCACCAATTATGTTGTAGGGCAGAATGTAATTTAGAAAAAGTAGAAGCACAATGTTTAAATAAATAAGAATAGAATAGAATAAGAGAAGAGTTCACACTTAAAGGGTTATTTCACACAGAAATGAACATTTTGTTTTCATTTACTCATACCCGTTGTTTCCAAACCTGTATGACTTTTTTCTGTGGAATACTGGAGCAGCTATTTTTTTTCCAACAATGAAAGTAAATGGGAACTGAGGCCTACCAACCTCCTTTTGTTACTGTCATTACAAAAAAAGCCATACGGGTTTTAACAACATGATAGTGACTATATTGTGATAGAATTTATTTTTCTCTTTCCAAATTCCTGAAGTAAACATGTAAAATGTTGTTGAAATGGCTGTTTTCTGTTTGTAATAACATGCTGTCTTTAGTGAAACTTCAGAAATCTTCCCTCTTCTTTATGTCATATTTCTGCGTTCCTACTGAGCACAGTGTAAACTTCAAGCGTAAATTTCAATTTAGCTATTTTTTCATACACTGCAGCAAAATCAGCTCCTATTTAAATAATAAAGCAGAAAGCCATCCCTCCTGTGAGTCTCCTCTCTTCCAATTTTAACTAAAACCCTAATCATCCCCCATGCCAGCGTCTTAACACGCTGTCTCTCCCACTCTTCCCCATCCTATTTCTTTACCCCTCAACAATACCTCATCATGCCCCTATTTATACCAAAGAGCGAGACAGAAAAAAGAGAGACTTTCACACCATCCCATAAAGGAATAAGGAAAGGCTCTGGTACTGCATGCCATTTGATCTTTATCCATAGTGCTGTAGATCTATTTTGGGATGATGATTCCCTGTGCTTCAGAGGAGATGGATAAAAGGCAGCAGGGATATAAATAAAGAAAGATGAAAGAAGGAAGGAAGGAAGGAAGGAAGGAGGGAAGACAGAGACAGACAAAGACAAAGACAAAAATAAAAGAAGGAAGACTGACAAAGACAGATATAAAGGAAGGAAGGAAGGAAGGAAGGAAGGGAGGAAGGAAGGAAAGAAGGAAGGAAGGAAGGAAGGAAGGAAGGGAGGGAGGGAGGAAGGAAGACAGAGAGACAGATAAAGACAAAAAGGAAGGAGGGAAGGAGGAAAGACAGAGGAGATGGATAAAAGGCAGCAGGGATATAAATAAAGAAAGATGAAAGAAGGAAGGAAGGAAGGAAGGAAGGAGGGAAGACAGAGACAAAGACAAAAATAAAAGAAGGAAGACAGACAAAGACAGATATAAAGGAAGGAAGGAAGGGAGGAGGGAGGGAGGAAGGAAGGAAGGAAGGAAGGAAGGAAGACAGAGAGACAGACAAAGACAGAAATAAAGACAGGAAGGAAGGAAGGAAGGAAGGAAGGAAGGTGGAAAGACAGAGAGGCAGACAAAGAAATAAATAAAGGAAGGAAGGAAGAGTGAGAAACAGACAAAGATAGAAAAAAGGAAGGAAAGAAGACAGACAGAGAGACATACAAAGACAGCAATAAAGGAAGGAAGGATGGATGGAAGGTAGGGAAGACAGAAAGGCAAAGACAGAAATAAAGAAAGGAAGAAAGGAAGGAGGGAAGACAGAGACAGACAAAGACAGAACTAAATGAAGGACTGAAGAAAGGAAGCAAGGAAGGAGGGAAGACAGAGAGACAGACAAAGACAGAAATAAAGGA
Source organism: Myxocyprinus asiaticus (assembly GCF_019703515.2). Lineage (NCBI taxonomy): Eukaryota > Metazoa > Chordata > Actinopteri > Cypriniformes > Catostomidae > Myxocyprinus > Myxocyprinus asiaticus. The sequence goes on from NC_059352.1 coordinate 22,672,705, forward strand.
AGAAAGGAAGAAAGAGACAAAGACAGCAATAAAGGAAGGAAGCAGGTAAGACAGAGAGACATACAAAGACAGAAAGGAAGGAAGGAAAGAAGGAAGGAAGGAAGGAAGGGTGAGAGACAAAGACAGAAATAAAGGAAAGAGGGAAGTGAGAGACAGACAAAGGCAGCAATAAAGGAAGGAAGGAAGGAAGACAGAGAGACAGACAAAGACAGCAATAAAGGAAGGAAGGAAGGAAGGGTGGAAGGTAGGGAAGACAGAGAGACAAAGACAGAAATAAAGGAAAGAAGAAAGGAAGGAGGGAAGACAGAGACAGACAAAGACAGAACTAAATGAAGGACTGAAGGAAGGAAGATAGAGAGACAAAGACAGACAGAAATAAGGAAGGAAGGAAGGAAGGAAGGAAGGAAGGAAGGAAAAGTGCTTTATAAGCAATCCAGGATGGACTGCAGTGCATTGCATTTCACACCTACAAGTGCCTGCTTAATTAAAAAAACTATTTTTTTAATGCAATTTGCCCCCCAAAAGCCCCACTGCTTACAAAAGCAGCCTTAATGTCTTCTTACCGGTATGCCTTTCAACACACTTTTAGCTGCCAATGCGAATGGTAAATAATTGCCTTTCAAGATTTTGTGGACACTTCTTTCCAAGTCACATAATGATTCTATGTTTGCTCGAGTATTAGGAATGTCTGAGTGTGCTGGTATGATACCTTTAAGAGTTGTATCTCATCAAACACCTACTGTGTCTGGAGCTCCTCACATCAGCCATTACTCTGATCTGTTGGAATGTCACGTCCAGAAAGCATCAGTTTCCAATTCAAGCAGTCATGGAGCCAGTGAATTACTGGATTTGCTTGTTGATCTGTCACAAAGTTTACTCTTTGCTGTTAATGTGTGCACTTGGTAAGCCTCAGAATAAAAAGAGCTCAATATCTATATCATGAGCACATAATTTAGAACAAAGAACTGAAAGCAACAGCAAAATGGTAATTCTAGTAAAAAGACAGAGTAAGAGATAAGAACGAATAAACTATTACAGGAGGAAAGTTATGGTAGGTCATTAAATCTGAGAAAGAGAGAGAGAAAAAAATGAGAGAGAGAGAGAGAGAGAGAGAGAGAGAGAGAGAGAGAGAGAGAGAGAATGAGAAAGAGCCCTGTGGAAGAAGACACATGTGTTGGGTAATGTGTTGTGACAGTAATCAGCCACTCTTGATCCAAGAGCTCTGCCTGAAAAAGAGAAAGCAGGTAAAACAAAAGCAAGTATGCTTTCTCTGCCATGTGGCTACATTTTTGCAAGTGCAATCCCTCTCTTTTATGGCATACTTAGAGACATATCAGTATTTCTTCTCAGTTCTATGAGATGAAGATAAGTACGGTGGTTGTGGACTTTCTGTGGTATTCTTAGAACTCTATTTACCCACATCTATAAATCACTAGAAGAAACAAATATTAAGACTAGTCTACCCAACATGCACTTATGGAGAAACAACAAACATTATTTCTATTAAATTCCTTTTTCGGACAATCCTTGATTCCATTCAGCATACATTACCTCAATTCGGTGGCGGGGGGTGTAGTCAAGTGTTATTGTGTGAATGGAGAGCGAGATCGGGAGAATGGTAAGGATTGTCACCTGTTATAATGAGTCTAACACCTGTTTCTTGTTCTAGTGAGGGAGTTTAAAAGGAAGCCAGATGCCGGAGAAGTCAGAGAGAGACTGACACGCCTGTCCTTTGTGCATGTGTGTGTGTGTGTGTTGGTGCAGCTGAAGACGCGTTAGAGTGTGTGTGGCAGAAAGCCCGATTTAAGTTGCCGCTGGAAGGCTGTTTTTGTTTGAGTGTAAATAAACGATACGTGGACTGTTCACCCGGCTCCTGCTTTCTCCTTTCATGAACATTGTTACACTGGTGCTGAAACCCAGGAGAATTGGAGAAAGAAGTGCCATTATGGAAACCTCACCATTGTGCGAAGTCATCCGTGCCCTCACTGGCATTCAAGAGCAACACCATCAGGCTCTCCTCGCCCAGGAGCAGCATTTCCAAGAGCTCCTACAGGCCCAAGCCAAGGATCGACAGGCACTGTGGAGCCTGATAGTCCCAGGCAGGTCCTCAGCCGCAGTCCCGGGGGCAGCAGCCGTACCCCCTCTCCTTTTGAGATGTGGCCCCAGGATGAGCCGGAGGCCTTCACTGGGTTCTTTGAACAGGCTGCTACCGCCTCAGGCTGGCCAGAAGCCCAGATAGTGCTACATCTGTTACCACTGCTCTCCGGGGAAGTCCATCTTGCGGCTCAGCAGCTGCCGGCCAAACACCACCTGATCTACGGGGACCTGAGGAAAGCTATCCTCCAATGGGTCGGCCGCACACCTGAACAACACTGCCCACAAGTGATTGATGGTCAACGTCTTCAGCCAGACATTGCACTCACATATGATCGGTTGTATCGAGTGACGCAGGACACTCAGACAAAAAAAGATACGACCCAGTTATTAATACAGAAGAGCCATCGGGAAATGTTATTCCAGACGGCTCATTATAATCCGATGGCTGGTCACTTAGGGTGAGAAAAAACACTAAACCACCTAATGGCCTGTTTTTATTGGCTGGACATTCACGGGGATATCGCAGGTGGTGTGTGGCATGCTGTGAATGTCAGCTAGTGAATCCGCCAGCCACCCCAAGCGCGTCTTTGCGCCTGCTTCCTTTGATCGAGGTCCCCTTTGAAAGAATTAGTATGGACCTTGTCGGGCCATTAGAGCGGATGGCACTTAGACATTGCTTTGTGTTGGTTCTGGTGGACTACGCAACGCGATATCCGGAAGCAGTGCCTTTACACAATATTTTAGCAAGTAGTGTTGCGGAGGCACTCTTCAAAATTATCTCCCGAGTGGGGATTTTTAAAGAAAGCCTCACTGATCAAGGCACTACTTTCATGTCACATACATTACGTAAGCTGTACGAATTATTGGGAATTAAATCGAACAATTAACGATTAAGATTTGAACAAGTGTGTACCACCCACAAATGGACGGCTTGGTCAAACGGTTTAATAAAACCCTGAAAAATATGATTCGTAAGTTTGTGCACGAAGATGCTCGGAATTGGGATAAGTGGCTTGAACTCCTATTATTCGCAATATGTGAGGTCTTGCAAGCCTCCACGGGGTTCTCCCCATTTGAATTATTGTATGGGTGTAAGCCTCACGACGTCTTAGATGTCGTGAAGGAAAATTAGGAGGAGGGACCTTCAAACAGCAAAAATGAAACTCAATACATTTGACCGGAGAGCAAAACTCCACACACTAGGGCAATTAACAGAGGAGAATTTGCTACAGGCTCAAGAACATCAAAGCCAGCTGTATAACAGGGGAGTTCGGCTACGGGAATTTACACAGGGAGATAAAGTCCTTGTTTTACTACCCACATCAAGCTCTAAATTACTTGCAAAGTTGCAAGGGCCCTTTGAGGTCACACGGCAAGTCGAATATGAGGTTAAACGAATGGATAGGGGTGGAGCACAGCAAATTTACCACCTCAATCTCTTAAAACCGTGGAGGGAGGTGGTCCCCGTGACTTTGGCGATGGTGGTACCGGAGAGGGAGGAGCTCGGGCCGGAGGTGAATGTAAAAGCCAATCGAGGCACCCTGGTCACTTGCGGAGACCACCTCTCACCGTCGCAAGTCACAGATGTGGCCCGGTTGCAAAAAGAATTCTCCAATGTGTTCTCGCCCCTTCCTGGTCATACGAACCTCATAGAACACCATATTGAAACAACCCCAGGGGTAGTGGTACACAGCCGTACCTACAGATTATCAGAGCACAAAAACAAAGTGGTTCGGGAAGAATTAAAAGCCATGCTCGATCTGGGTGTAATAGAAGAATCAAACAGTAACTGGGCCAGCCCAGTGATGCTGGTTCCGAAGAGTGACGGCTCAGTCCAGTTCTTTGTGGATTATAGAAAGATCAACGCAGTGTCTAAATCTGACATGTATCCAATGCCTCGTATTGACGAACTGCTTGATCGGTTGGGCACGGCTCATTTTTATTCAACACTGGATTTTACAAAGGGATATTGGCAGATCCCCTTAACACCAATATCCCGTGAGAAAACGGCCTTCTCCACACCGTTTGGCTTACACCAATTCGTGACCTTTCCGTTCGGTTTGTTTGGGGTCCCAGCTACATTTCAGCGCCTTATGGGCCGAGTCCACAGACCACACTCCACGTATGCCACTATCTATCTGAATGACATCATTATATACAGTAATGATTGGCAGCGGCACATGCAACATCTGAGGGTGGTTCTGAGGTCACTGCGACGGGCGGGACTCAAGGCAAACCCAAAGAAGTGCACAATTGGATGGGTGGAGGTAATGTATCTGGGTTCCACTTGGGTCAAGGGCAGGTGCATCCCCAAATTGATAAGATCGCAGCGATTGCGGCCTGCCCGAGACCCAAGACCAAAAAGAATGTGAGACAGTTCATGGGGATGGCTGGCTACAATAGAAGGTTTGTGCCTAATTGTTTGGACGTCACCAGCCCTCTGACTGATCTCACTAGAAAGGGAGCCCCAGACCTGGTCCAGTGGACGAAGCCATGCCAACAGGCTTTTACAGACTGACATGTTTTACAGACAGACATGTTTTACAGACTGACATGTCGAACAGGGGTTGGGAGAGGTGTTGTCCCAGCGGGTCAAGGGGGAGGAGCACCTGGTGCTGTACATCAGTCGGAAGCTCTCGGCAAGAGAAGCAAAGTACAGCACCATTGAGAAAGAGAGTCTGGCCATCAAGTGGGCAGTCCTCACCCTTCGGTATTACCTCCTGGGATGGGCTTTCTCCCTCTGTTCAGACCAAACCTTGCTCAAGTGGCTCCATCATATATAGGATCCCAACATGTGGATCACCTGTTGGTATCTGGCCTTTTAAATTAGAGGTGGTCCACAGGCCGGTGGCGCAGATGGCTGTTGCAGACTTTCTTTCCAGAAATGGAGGGGGGAGTAGTGGGCAGGCCGGACGATGCCCCAGCCCGAGTCGAGCGATGGGGGTATGTGGTGGTGGGAGGTGTGGTCGAGCATTAGTGTGTGAATGGAGAGCGAGATCAGGAGATCAGAACAGTAAGGATTATCACCTGTTTGTAATAAGTCTAACACTTGTTTCTTGTTCTAGTGAGGGTGCGTGAGAGTTTAAAAGGAAGCCAGACGCCAGAGAAGTCAGAGAGAGACTGACATGCCTGTCCTTTGTGCGTGTGTTGGTGCATCTGAAGATGCATTAGAGTGTGTGGCGGAAAGCCCTATTTAAGTTGCCGCTGGAAGGCTGTTTTTGTTTGAGAGTGTAAATAAATGATACGTGGACTTTTTACTTGGCTCCTGCTTTCTCCTTTCAGGAACATTGTTACACTGGACTCACATCATTGTAGCTTGATGTCTCTATAAAAACAGTCCTTGAAATTCTATGGCAACAGCAAGTATTGTTTGAACTAAACAAGGAAGTCTGCCAGGCCATGCTTTGGGCTGGCGTGTTTTGCAAAGGCCACACTGCTCTGAGCAGGGAGTTTCCCTGATATGACCAATACAGTGGCCAGATCCAAGCCAATAAGAGGCCAATGGAGGGCCAAGGTGGGGCCAGAACTAAGCATAGCCCAAAATGATGTGGTCCGTACTGGCTCAAACTGTCCATTCACACAAGCCGTAAGTGTGGCTCAGAGCACTGGGAACATTCCTGTATCACCATAGCAGTTACCATTTACAACAGTCATCAGTACAAAACAATATGTACAAGAAGAATCTAGACAGGATATCTTCATGCATCCAATTTTCATTCCATTTGGAAAACTTAAAACAATACAATCACTATCCATATTGTCTGACCAGAGGGAAGGAATGTATATTGTAATGAGCCAACATGATAACAAAGGAATTCAGCATGTTAGTGCTGAATGTTTTTTTTTCTTTTTTCACCTAGAATCGGACCCAGTGTGCCAAATTCCAGACAAGCAGCACCATGTGGCAACTGTTCATGCCACGAAAATCACTTGTGCAGTGCCTCTGATGTCACATCCATTTTGATTTCTAGGAAGATACTACATTTGCCCAGAAGTGATTGAAATAACCATGTTTTTGTCTTTGTACTGTTCGGGTTGGGTTAAGGTTTAGGGTTAGGAGTATATTAATGTAATGACTACTCAAAAGCTCTGCCTTTCACATCACATCAATGTAAAGAAGTGAAAGAATGCAGGTTTGCTCTCAATACTGTTTCACATGTGCACAACAATAGTTCCAGATTTGTCCACTGGGGGAGTTTGGTCATTCAGGAAACAGACCACTTTTAGCAGACCAAACATTTAACCTCTTGTTGCCGATTTTCCCATGTGATCAGTCTGAAAGGGAACTGAATGTGAAAAACTTAAAAATATCAACAAATTAATCTTCCTTTCCATGAAATGTGTGACTTAAAGTACTTTTGACATCAGATCTTTTATTTTGGGCCAACAACCTAAAGCAACTGGGGTCAAATACACACAAAATTTAGAAGAAAATAGGATCAAATAAAGGTCTTTTCCAGTCTTGATTTTTGTCAACAGGAAACAATCTTTGGGGAGATGACTGCTGTGAACTTTTGTTCCTTTTTGAGACTTTTGGTTTAAATAGACCTACAGAGTCCACAGCGAAAATCTAGCTCAGACTAATGTTGTTTAGAGAGTCCAATAGCATGACTCCAAACAGACTTTGGAGGACTATTAGTACCTTCCAGTGAGCAAATAAAATGGTGAATTTGTAGTGTCCCACCCTCTGCACCTTAATTTGGATGATGTTGAACTGCCACAAAAGGATGATATTCATCAAATCTAGATTCTTCTATCTTCATCCAAGAATGAATGGAACTAGGGACTATAAGAGAAGTTTAGTCAAGCCATGGATTTCAGGATTCATGCAGAGAAGCAGGGAGGGGGGAAATTTAGCCAGAACCGTATTTATGAGGACTTTCTTTTAGGTTACAAACTGGTAATTACAAAGGTATTATGCAAATGTGGTTTATGAGGACATTTCTAGTGTCCCCATAATTCAAATCGCTTAAAAAAACATACTAAACGATGTTTTTTTTATTTTTTATTTATTTTATTTTTTTAATGTAAATGCAGAAAGTTTTTTGTGTGGGTTAGGGTTAGTGGATAGAATCTATAGTTTGTACAGTATAAAAATCTTTATGTCTATGGAGAGTCCTCATAAGGATAGCTGCACCAACAGTGTGTGTGTGTGTGTGTGTGTGTACTACACACAGTTTTGGCAGTATGTGCAAGTCTGTGTATAATATCTGCAAATATTAACCCTATAAAGCTGTGCGAATCATATTTTATAAACGATTTTCTAAAAACTCTACATCATCAACATAAATATTTTGCTGAAACCCTGTTGTATGCAATGTATTAGATGTCTACTGCCTCCCAGTGAAAGTTTCTGTACTTCTGGAAGTAAAAGACCTTGAAAAATAGTCTTTTTTAGGTGAAATATTTTCTGATTTTGATAAACTAAAAGTAACAATAATGTGTCATCTCTTTAAGAGAGAGAGAGAGAAAGAGGGAGATCTTGTGACACTCTTGACTCAAGAGAAGCTTCATTGAAAACCAGCAGTATTTACCCCCGGGTAAATTTTGACCAAAAAAAGCATTTTGACCAAACTTAAGATTGTCTAGTTTTTCACAGTTTTTTAAACTCTTAATTGGGTCAAAATTGACCCCAACATAACAGGAAGGTTAAAGCATTAATAAAGCACTGAGTTGTTAAATTTGCATATCTACAAATCTACTAAGACAATTCAGCAGAGTGTTTTACCATCATAAGCGTTTTCCACACAAATGAACACAAACCATAACTTTAGTTTTTGAACTGCTGTGAATGACTATACAAAAAGACATCAATATTATCCTAAAAAAGATTAAGTGATTTAATTACACCCTGATGTCATTTTAATGTCACTTTTACTCATAATTAATCCAGCCACATAACTCCTCCTCTCCTTCAGTTAGTCAATAGATCATGATCTTTGCTCACTCATAAAAGGGGCGTGTTCGTTCAGTGGGTCAAACCAATGATATGCTCATTCACAGCCCACACTGAAATGCTATATGTCTTTACAGGCATGAAAAGCTACCGAGGCAGTCTTGCGCTTGAAACTAAAGTTCGTCAGAGAATGAGAAGTATTAGTCAGTGTATGGAGCTGAGTGAGAACGAATCGTTCACTTAAAAGATTAGTTCAAAAAAACTGATTTGTTTACGAACCAAACATCACTACTGCGCGCAGTGTAGAAAGCTTGCATCTGACTGGGGCTAGCAAGTGTTGGGCCTTATGTATTCAGATAGAAGACAAAGGCAGGCCCAACACAGTCATAAAACCTTACTCAGGCCCACAAACCAAGTCATAAATTTTACTGATAAAAATCGTGCCAAAATCAACAAAAAACGGACTACAAATCCCATGAAGCCTTGCTCACTAAAGGATCAAACTCTCAACTCCTATTGGATGAGGCACACGACAGAACGCACCTCAACCATGACATCATCAGGAGTAGAAATACCTCTGAGATGCTTCCGGGATTTGCTTCCAGCAACTTTGCTCGCCGTGCGTAGACGCAGCTCATCGCTGCTCTCAGGTGTAGCCTCGTGGCACAAGGAAGTAACGTCCGACTTGAAACTGTGGCCATACAATCTCCATCTCGCTGGACGAGTTGAGATTACTCTGTGTTCCACCGAACACTCTAACGGATCCGAAGGAGACCGCTGAGCAATCCGCATCTTCATCCGTTTGCCTGCAGAAGTTTAGAGATAAAAGATTTCTCTTCCATCTTCAATCAAGTCGACGTCGCTGATTTCTCTGCCAGCCCGCCGAGAATCTGCAGCTGTTCTGCCCGCCGACAGAGCGAGGAAACGGCCTCCTTTCATCACCCAAGCCTCAAGGAACCGAGTCGGAGTTAAAGGATGGATGAACACACATTCTACGTCCTCGTACGATTCAAGTAAGAGGTTTATGTCTGGGCAGAGATAGAATATTATAGTGTGTTATTCTTGTGTATCAAGGTTATTGCTTGTACAGTTTACGGACCGCCATGTCCGCTCATTGCTAATACTCAGGGTATTAATTATCACAAATTTGATTTGCTGTATTGTAGTCCAACCACATTGGACTGTTGTGCATTTCCGCCATCGCGGGTGAGACCGGCAAACTGAGTTTATCCATTAAAGAATCAAAGACCGCGGGACGGTTTACGAGCCGTCCACCGCGTCTCTGAGTGATAAACTAACAGCTGCTTTCTCTCCCATGATCGTGAAACCGGCTTTGGGGCCATCACTTAATTCTCTCTCTCTCTCGTACTAACCACACACACACGCGCGACCCCTCACAAACATTCTCGCACACATTTTTGGCTAGTAGATAGCTTTGTGATTAAATTGTTTTGCATACACCTGTGTCATGCTGACGGGATGTCAGTGCTCGGATTCAAGCCTTCATTCATTGTTTTTTTCCCGAAAATCGATATTCTTCGGATGTCGATTTTACTAAGAAAACAATCTAATATTAAGACTGTTATACTATCTGGTTATTAGTCCCTGATTCCAGGGTGGTGCCCCGTCAATATTAATCCTTATTAATATTCTATTGATTTTTGATAATTGATAATTATCTTTGATGATTGTTGAATTTGAATGATCAATAAGCTAGTGTTAATTTTAATTAATGTTTCATCGATGTTAATGATTAGTGATTTTCTTTGATAATTGTTGATTTAAAGGATTAAAAAAAGCTAACATTGATTCTCATCAATGTTCTATTGATTTTAATAATTAATAATTATCTTTAATTATTGATTATTGCTAATAACCAAACCTGCTCCTAAACGTAGCGCACTACATTTACTGGAGCCCCATATGAGGTTTTAATGAGTTAGATTCAATTAATTAATTTAAATATTAATTAATAACTAAAGAAATAATTATTAATTATTTCTGAAAGTAACACCGATCTAAACAACCAGTAAAGCCCTACACAAGCATTACATTGCGTCAAGTATATTAATGAACCATGTGACATTTTTGCAGCGACACTCATAATTTATGCCCCTGAATGCATATAGGGGAACACTGCCCTAGTGCCATAAACAGATGAGGAACAAACTACGATTAATGAACAGAGAGATCAAGATGAAAAGTCATAGAATTAAAATCACAAAAAAATGGCTTTATTATTATTAACTAGGATTACTAACTAGTGTCGCCAAATTGAACTGAAACCCTACCACCCCGCACCCCGTCTCCCACTCTTTGGTCAAACAGGTAGTCTCACCCCAAACTCATTGGTGGAGCCAGAAATCATTGGTTTGATCATTTAAACAGAGTAATGAATTGAAAGCACCACAATGCCATAGTGTTTACACTGAATTATTCGGGTATTCAACCTGCAAATGGCTTAAACAGTATATAGCTGTCTCCATACATTAGACTGGGATAGGAGAATGTATTTTAACATCGCAAAAAATACACAATTAACATTTAACATTAAAAACAATGGTTACTATACAAGAAAGTATTAAACAGGCAAACAGGAAATCCATTCCCATTGATGGTAATGAGCCTAAGACCTTTCTCTGTGGCTGTTCACATCCATTAAATGCAATAACCCACACAAAAAACACTTTGACATTCACCTGACAAGACAATGCTCCTCTGAGAATAGAACAAATTAGCCTGCAGGAAAATACAGCAAAAAATGAATAAATATCTATGGACAAGTAGTCATATAGACAAGAAACAGTGTGCATGAATGTGATGGAAGACTGAGGGCCTTGTCACTAATGCCTGACCTTTAAACTTACTGGCAGCAGTTCTCCTGCCATAATTGATAACATTTATTTGTTTATGTATTTTTTCACCACATATAAATTTGCCTGAGCTAATGAAAAAGCCTGTGATCAAACTGATCCTTAGATTTTCTCTTAAGCAAAATGCTTCTGTGTGTGAGTTCTCAAGTAAGGCTGAATATATATATATATATATATATATATATATATATATATATATATATATATATATATATATATATATATATATATATATATAAATCAAACAATGTTCTGCCTCCTCAAAATAATCTGCAGTACACATGAGACAACCATGACAAGTAGAGCTAAGGTTTATTCAGACAACCATCACTCTAGCACAGCCATCCCAACTTTTAATGACAGTGCCAGTCTGAGATCAGGGATGTATTCTCAAGCATTTGATGTTGAGTGGACACCAATAGTGATGCACGGTATACAGGTGCCACATTAGTAGCATGGTACTCAAGCTTAAAAACGGGGAGGGGAAAATAAGATGAAGACCCTCACATCATGTAGAGGTGTGTTATAAAATGTTTGAGAATTATGAAGTAATAAAACGAATCCATTTATTTTTCTCTTTTAAATATTTTGATGTTAGTGTTGTAAGAAACAACCCCCTAAATCACAAATTTTTGATCCATGAGAAAGTGATGTTCAATTAGGCCCTATAATGATAGCAAATTATAACAACATGGACTGATTTTTACAATAAATATTAGCACTTCCAACCTGATGTGTTGGCCCTTCTTTTGCATTGAGATTTCAATCACCAATGAAGGCACCATGAGCCAGAGAAAGAAGAGGGCAGTTGTTTACCATTTCATGAAGAAAAGTTAGGTTAGGAGTAGTTGAGAAAGTGAAACATATTCTTGGTAGTCTATTTATGGAAGATTTGTATAATTGCAGTTAATTCATTGTATCGGTAACACTTTGCAACATGAACTAAGAATGAACAACACTTTTACAACATTTTTAAATCTTGGCTTACGTTACTTTCTACATATACTAATGCATTTTAATATTAAAATAAAGTGATGTAACATCATTAACAAACTAACAAGAACTAACAATGAACAATAGTATATTTATAAACTAATATTAACCAAGATGAACAAATGTGTGAAGAAAAAAAACACGTTACATGTGCACATGTTACGAATGACAAAATCATAATCCCCAATCAACAACCCCTGAGCTGGATTGTGATTAGGGCTGCAACTAATGATTATTTTGATAATCGATTAATGTAACAATTATTAGAATGCTTATTCGACTATTCTGCGATTATTGCAACGATTAATCATTAGCTCTTAACCGATTATTCAGCTTGTGCCCTTACTTAAAAGGTTGCATTAAACGTGCTTACTAACAATAAAGAGGACAAAATCAACTTTTAAAAATACCTCTAATTGACATTCACTGAATTAAAGGGAAAAAATACTTTTTATTAAGTTTAATTCAGTAAAGAATTTCACTGCAAAAAATCCTATCATTATCAAGTGTTTTTGTCTTGTTTTCCATTTAAAATAGTTTAAAAATCCTTAAAACAAGATACATTTACTTGAGAAGCAACATATAAGATATTTAGACTTGTTTTAAGAGAATGTATCTTAAATATAAGTGTATTTTGTATATAAGTGTATTTTTTCAATTGGCTATACTTCTGTGAGTGCAGTAAAGACAAAATATACTTATATTCAAGATCTATTCTCTAAAAGCAAGTCTAAATATCTTATATGCTGCTTCTCATGTGAATGCATCTTTTATTTTAAAGGGTTTTTATTTATTTTAAAATATTTGTATTTTTAATATTACATTCAAAATTCTCAGATAACAATTTTGTCTTCTGCAGTATAGCTGCTAAAGAAAACTTAAAGGAGTTTTAGATATTTATATTGGAAAAGAAGGCAAATTTTTTTTGTTGCAGTGTATAATGGGGCAAAGACTACCCTCTCTCACCTTTTTGTTCACTTCTATCCACCTTTAACTCACAAAAAAAAAAAAAAAAAAAAACTCTCTCTTATTAATAAAGCTGTGTATTGCCAATTTTCTTTACAATAAGAAATGCACAGTGACATATATTATGATTTTGCGAGCCATCACGTTATAATCTAGCTGCAGCAAGTTACGTTAAATGAGATCAAACGACTATTCGACATCGAAAAATGTTGTCGACAATTATTTGTAGTGCCCTAATTGTGATACTCAGTATCTTTATACTTTAGCTGTAATTGTACTTTAAGACATTATTAAGGTATCGTCACTACCCTAGATGCCACCAGACAATGATTCTTAAGCTTCTAAATTCCCTGTGGCCAGTGAGACATTTAGTTGTTCTTTAGTGCAGCCATTTGCTTAACCTAAGATGCCTTAGTAAACAATTCTGTGTAAAAAAAAGATTGCCCCATATTAGCCCCAGTGTTGTTAGAGCAAATCAAATACCTTCTATGTTTTTGAAACTTTGGATCAGAAAGCTCTGAATCTCTTGCCTTCAAATATGTCAGGCATTTTTCCATGCTCCCCTATAAACAGTTTGAAGGTTGTGTAGCTCGGGACAGATGGGAAGACTTTAAACAAACTCACTACTAGTAAAAGGAGAGCAAATTGAAGATGGGGCCAAGATAAAAGAGCACCACCTGTGTCAACATAGCTCCCTGGGTCATATTTACTGATGCATCATTAATTTCCATGGAGTGCTGTCTTCAGAGAGGCTGCAAGTTTCCAGTGAAGATGAAAGAGGACAGACGGTAAGGGATGGAGAATCACTAATTAACTTGAGGGCAGCCTGGCAAACTGCCGTCTCTGGCAAACTATGAGCTTGTTTAAACTACTTTTGATGTGTCTGCAAGGACAGACTACCACGAATCCCTCAATTCATATGATTTTTTTTTAATGCTCAGAAAAAACTGAACAGTCCTGACAGTTCCTAAGATCACTTCAGTACAAAAAACAACTCTACAAAATACCTTATAAAAAGATCTGCCTAGCTACCTATCTATCTATCTATCTATCTATCTATCTTTCTTTCTTCACAGAGCACTTTTTTTAGGAACACCTGTACACCTACTTATTCATGTGATTTTCTAATCAGTCAATTGTGTGGCAGCAGTGCCATGCATACAGTCATGCAGATACGGGTCAGGAGCTTCAGTTAATGTTCACATCAACCATCAGAATGGGGAAGAAAATGTGATCTCAGTTATTTCGACCATGGCATGATTGTTGGTGCCAGACAGGCTGGTTTGATTATTTTTTGACTGGTGATCTCCTGGGATTGTCACGCACAACGGTCTCTAGAGTTTGCTCAGAATGGTGCCAAAAAAAAGAAAAAAAACATCCAGTGAGCGGCAGTTCTGCAGATGGAAACGCCTTGTTGATGAGAGAGGTCAATGGAGAATGGCTAGACTGGTTCAAGCTGACAGAAAGGCTACGGGAACTCAGATAAACACTCAATTGCAGTGAGCAGAATAGCATCTCAGAATGGACAACACATCAAACTTTGAGGCGGATGGGCTACAACAGCATAAGACAACATAGGGCACTTTTTTAGAACCATAGTGTTCCAAATAAAGTGCTCAGTGAGTCTATCTACAGTTGAAGTCAGAAGTTTACATACACCTTAGCCAAATACATTTAAACTCAGTTTTTCACAATTCCTGACATTTAATCATACAAAACATTCCCTGTATTAGGTCAGTTAGGATAACTACTTTATTTCAAGAATGTGAAATGTCAGAATAATAGTAGAGAGAATGATTTATTTCAGATTTTATTTCTTTCTTCACATTCCCAGTGGGTCAGAAGTTTACATACACTTCGTTAGTATTTGGTAGCGTTGCCTTTAAATTGCTTAACTTGAGTCAAACATTTTGGGTAGCCTTCCACAAGCTTCTTACAATAAGTTGCTGGAATTTTGGCCCATTCCTCCAGACAGAACTGGTGTAACTGAGTCAGGTTTGTAGGCCTCCTTGCCCGCACACATTTTTTCAGTTCTGCCCATACATTTTCTATCGGATTGAGGTCAGGGCTTTGTGATGGCCACTCCAGTACCTTAAATTTGTTTTCCTTAAGCCATTTTGCCACAACTTTGGAGGTATGTTTGGGGTCATTGTCCATTTAGAAGACTCATTTGCGATCAAGCTTTAACTTCCTGGCTGATGCCTTGAGATGTTGCTTCAGTGTATCCACATAGCAGCCGCGGCCCATGCATTTTAAGTCTAGGCTTTCAGTGCGATTCATGCCATTAAGAAAACTCAGTTTCACAATGAATAAGACACCGTATGCCTATCATACATTAGGTTATGTGGAAGTCAACTAATAATACCAACTGACATTTTAAAAACACGTCCACGCATGAAATCCAGAACAAAGGAATATTTTATATTTGCGATTTCAATTTTGCTTGCAATAAATTTTGTTTCATCAGGGTACACGATTACTTTTCAAAACTTGATCTGACACTGAATCCTCCAGCAGCTTAATTTACATTTAGAAAATTCCTGATGATGCTATAACAATGCAAAAAGCACTTACCAATTTGCTTGAAGTGAAAATCAGTCCTCCTTTCCTGTTTAATTAATCAATCGCACGATCATGCAGAACCTCTTAGGTTTTTAAATCCATAAGGATCTCTTTCTCAATGGCGATAGTGGCAGTGATGACAGACATCTCGTCAGCAAGATCTCGCGCTCTTCACTTTCAAATTACATAAATCACTTAAAGCGTTATTGCGTCACTCAAGGCCAGCTAGAAGGCCTGGACTGGGACATATCCTAAACACCACACCCACCAAGGACAAATAAATCAATCTGATTGGCTGATGAATCTGACAATCTGACTTTAGATGCCTATTCACTGCAGTGTTGAGGGATTCTGTGGAAATTCTGAAGGCCTGATGGGATGGAGCTCAGACTCACGTGCTGCTTTGTCTAATGGAGCATGGCTTCGGGCATGCGATTTGTGAAACTGTTGTCACACTTTGCTTGTAAGCATCGAGGAATAAATTCTGATTGGATAAACTTTTTGTTTTTTGTTATTCTTTGTAGATGAATTAGGAGTGGAAAGCAATTGAAAATACATAGGCAAAAAGGTCAATGAGAATGAAAGGATGAAAAAATATTTATCTATCAGGCAGCAGAGAAGGCTTTGCTAGCCCTGAGAAATCGCCACTGCCACATAATTTTCCTTCTTCAAGATGCCATCTATTTTGTGAAGTGCACCAGACCCTCCTGCAGCAAAGCACCCCCACAACATGATGCTGCCACCCCCAAGCTTCACAGCTGGTATGGTGTTCTTCGGCTTGCAAGCCTAACCCTTTTTCCTCCAAACATAACGATGGTCATTATGGCCAAACAGTTCAATTTTTGTTTCATTAGACCAGAGGACATTTCTCCAAAAAGTAAGACCTTTGTCCCCATTTGCACTTGCAAACTGTAGTCTGTTTTTTTTTTTTTTTTTTTTTTTTTTTTTTATGGTGGTTTTGGAGCAGTGGCTTCTTCCTTGCTGAGCAGCCTTTCAGGTTATGTCAATATAGGACTCATTTTACTGTGTATATAGATACTTGTCTACCTGTTTCCTCCAGCATCTTCACAAGGTGCTTTGCTGTTGTTCTGGGATTGATTTTCACTTTTTGCACCAAACTACGTTCATCTCTAGGAGACAGAATGTGTCTCCTTCCTGAGCGGTATGATGGCTGCATGGTCCCATGGTGTTTATACTTGCATACTATTGTTTGTACAGATGAACATGGTATCTTCAGGTATTTGGAAATTGCTCCCAAGGGTGAACCAGACTTCTGGAGGTCCACAATTTTTTTTCTGAGGTCTTGGCTAATTTCTTTTGATTTTCCCATGATGCCAAGCAAAGAGGCACTGAATTTGAAGGTAGGCCTTAAAATAAATCAACAGGTACACCACCAATTCAGTACACCTCCTATCAGAAACTAATTGGCTAATTGTCTAAAGGCTTAACATCATTTTCTGGTTTTCCAAGCTGCTTAAAGGCACAGTTAACTTAGTGTATGTAAACTTCTGACCCACTGGAATTGTGATTATAGTCAATTAAATGTGAAACAATCTGTCTGTAAACAATTGTTGGAAAAATTACTTGTGTCATGCACAAAGTAGATGTCCTAAATGACTTGCCAAAACTATAGTTTGCTAATATTAAATCTGTGGAGTGGTTAAAAAATTAGTTTTAATGACTTCAGCCTAAGTGTATGTAAACTTCTGACTTCAACTGTATCTATCTATCTATCTATCTGTACATACTTTTTAATAAATAGGGCTACATCCTATCTAGAAAACATTGGAAATATAAGAACATAAAGATACTTATGTTAACAGAAACATTGTGCACACTAATCCAAACATATTGCACCAAAAATAATAAAACATCAGTTCTCAATTTTCAAGTCAACTGCATTAAATTGGCAATATTTTCTGTCCTGTATTAGTGGTTCGGTTCTGTCTTTCTGTCCCTAGGGATTACTCTCCTACTGCAGGGCTGGTGTTAATATTTTCCCTGTACTTTCTTTATTCTTACTGCATTTGACACCTTTATAGTATCTGTCTCGTACTGGGGAAAAGAACTGAATAGAGAAATGCTATTAGAGTGGCTGAAACATATACACTGTTTTTTTGTCAAGGGGAATTTCCAAATGCCCTTTAAAGTACAAAATCCAAAGTTTTGCAAAAAAGTACCATGGTACTACCATGTTTTTATTTTTTATACTATGGTAGTAGCATGGTATTCTTTGAAGTACACTAGAAGCCTGCGGTCGGCTAAGGAATGTTGCCTTGTTGTACCAACACAAAGAGGCACCAAAACACTTTCCCGGACTTTCGGCTTAATCATACCACATTGGTGGAATGACCTTTCCAACTCCATCCGTGAAGCTGACTCACTTTCTATCTTCAAAATACAGCTAAAAACACAAGCACTTAACCAATAAAAAATGTCCTTGTTGCACTTTAATCTGTTTTGAATGCTATTCTGATGCTAGTGAAACTCTGGAATATGGCACTTTTCGACCACTGTCTCCTTAAGATGATTCGCTTATGTGTTCCTCTTTTGTAAGTCACTTTGAATAAAAGCATCTGCCAAATGAATACATTTAAATGTTTTTTTCTGAAAAGAATTCAAGTCCAGAAAATCACACTTAAGCTCTCTTCAACAATGGTGGGATTGTGGAAAAATAGAAATACAGCAACTGTGTCGTCAGTACACTTTCAATGCATCTAGGGACATTGCCGGATCAGTTAGAGATCTAGAGATTGAGATAGTGGAACTAGAGAATTTACAGTGCTGTGAAAAAGTATTTGATTTCTTCTATTTTTGTGTATTTTTCATACTAAAATGTTTTAGATCTTCAAACGAGATATAACATAAAACAAAAGACAACCTGAGTAAACACAAAATACAGTTTTCAAATATATATATATATTTATTGAAGAAAAAAAGATATACAACACCTATTTCACCCATGTGAAAAACTAACTTCCCCCTTAAACTTAATAGCTAGTTGTGCCAACTTTAGCAGCAACAACTGCAAGCAAACGCTTCCGGTGTCACGGTACGTGGTGCTGAGAGAAGGACCCAAATGCAGGAAGGCAGAATAGGGCTTTTATTAAATAAACAAATAAAATACAAAATACAAATCAAAACTCTCACGTGGGATAGGAATAAACAACCGAAAACAAAACAGAAACTAGACCGACCAAAACTGGAGACAGGGAACAGACCAGAGCATGCTAACAGAGTTGCAACACAGCAAAACAATCCAACAAAGACAGAACAACAAAGGAGAGAATACATAGGAGCTAGTAACTGGAGGCAGGTGCCGCTTGTGAAGAGCTGGGTGGAAAAACAATCAGTCGTCCTGGCAACAGAGCTGATGTTCTCCACATGGCACCTGCAAAACACAAGAGGGAAAGAGAGGGAAACACAGACATGTACGACAAGTCAGACAGAAGGGGACTGTCCTGCCCAGACTGTGACATCCGATAACTGTAGATCAGTCTTTCACACTGCTGTGGTGGAATTTTCACCCACTCTTCTTTGCAGAACTGCTTTAGTTCAGCCACATTGGAGGGTTTTAGAGTATGAACTGCCCATTTAAGGTCCTGCCACAGCATTTCAATCCGGTTCAAGTCAGGACTTTGACTAGGCCACTCCAAAACTTTAATTTAGCTTCTTTTGAGCCATTCAGACGTGGACTTACTCCTATGCTTTGGATCTTTGTCTTGCTGCATAACCCAGCTGCGCTTGAGCTTCAAATCATGGACTGATGACTGAATCTCCTTTAGGATTTTCTGGTAGAAAGCAGAATTCGTGCCTCAATTATTGCAAGTTGCCCTGGCCCTGAAGCAGCAAAGCATCCCCACACTATCACACTACCACCACCATGCTTGATCGTAGGTATGATGTTCTTTTTGTGGAATTCGGTTTGATTTACGCCAGATGTAACGGGACCCCTGTCTTTCAAACAGTTCCACTTTGGACTTTTCAGTCCACAGAACATTCTCCCAAAAGATTTGAGGATCATCAAGGTGTGTTTTGGCTAAATTCAGATGAGTCTTAATGTTCTTCTGGGTTAGCAGTGGTGTTCGCCTCGCCACACTTCTACGGATGGCATTTTTGGCCAGTGTCTTTCTGATAATGGAGTCATGAACCTTTATTGATGCGAGAGAAGCCTGCAGTTGTTGTCCTTGGCTTTTTTGTGACTTCCTGGATGAAGGTCAGCAACTTCTGGCATAGTGTGCTACTGGGTGAGACCTTTTAGCCAACTTCATGCTGCTAAAAAGTTCTATTTAAGTGTTGGTTTGATTGAACAGGGCTGGCAGTAATCAGTCCTGTGTGTGTCTAGCCCATCTGAACCCAGTTTCATAGATTTGGGGATTTAGTAACTAAGGGGGCAAATAATTTTTCACACAGGCCCAGTTGGTATTGGATAACTTGCTTCAATAAATAACATTATCATTTAAAACCTGTACTTTGTGTTTACTCAGACTGCCTTTGTTTTATGTTAGATTTTGTTTGAATTTTTGAAACAATTTAATATGCGATATACACAAAAACAGAAGAAATCAGGATGGGGCAAATAATTTTTCACAGCACTGTAATAGAGTTTGAGGATATTTTCAGGTTCTCCAAAAAAAAAAAAAAAGGTTCTAGGTGATTTATTAGGCATTAAAGCACAAAGGGCGCTAGTCTGCTCACATTTTCAGAATGCTTCACAGATGGATGGCCCGACTAGATTTTTCTTTGGCCTTGAAGAAAAAAATGGTCAAAGCTGACACATACATTCTTAGTTTTCAGAAAGAGCTGTGTTGTTTTACTCAGAGCTATACAGAAGTGAAAACACTAATATTGAAGAGTTTGCAAGTGATTTTTTGAAAACTTTGCCTAAAGTGTCTAAGGATGATAATATTAGGCTGTACCAGGACATTGAAAGTGTACTAAAAATGAAAGGTGGGCTAAGTGCTCCCTTTAAAATCAAGAGGGGAATGCTGTATGCTTTATCCATTGAACCTCTATTGGCTAAAATAAAAGCAAACATTGAGGTATGGTCCTTGCCACAGTCTGGAGAACATTTTTAATTATCTGCATATGCTGATGGCATTATTGTCATGGTCAAAAAGATATAGACTTTTTACAGTCAATTATTAGGGATTTTGGTATTATTTCTTCAGCTAAGGTAAATTGGGTAAAGAGTGAAGCTCTAATTTGTGGTAGATGGAAAGAGAGTCTTCAAAAGTTACCAGGTGGTCTGGTTTGGAAAAGATGTGGGATAAAGTATTTGAGAGTATATATTGGTGATGACTGCATGTTGGGGAAAAAAAAAATGGGATGGTATTGAAGAAAATTTTAAAGGACGACTGGGAAAATGGAAGTGGTTGTTGCCAAAAATGTAATATAGAGGACGAGTCATAGTCATCAATAATTTAGTAGCATCGACTCTCTGGCATCGTCTGGCTTGTGTTGATCCACCCAGTGAGTTACTTGCAAAACTGCAAGCCATTATAGTGGACTTTTTTCTGAAACAGACTCCACTGGGTGCCCCAGAGTATACTGTTTCTCCCAAGAGAAGTGGGTGACAAGGACTGATAAACCTGGGGGAGCAACGATTTGTCTTCAGTTCATCCAAAGATATCTAACAGGACCAGAAGATCTTGTCTGGAGACAAGTTGCTAATTTTATTTTAAGACAAGCTTGTGGGTTAGGCCTGGACACTGCTCTATTTTTAATGGATTCCAACAAGCTGCAAGTGAATGGACTAGCACGCTTCTATAAAGGAATATTCAAAGTATTGGGTTTATACAGAAAGAAAAGAACTGAGTCAAACTCATCACTGTGCTGGATGTTAGAGGAGCCTCTAGTTCAAGGGGCTCATTTTGATGTGACCTGTGAAGTCACAGCTGGACTTACTAGTGCTTTGTGTATCACAAGAAACATGAAGTTTCATCAAATAGTGACTTTTAGTGATCTAAACAATGGTCAAGCAGTAGCTTTACATCTTGGAATAAAATCTGTACGAACAGTCAACAGAGTACTAGACCTTTTAAAACAAAGATTAACAACAGAGGAGAAACTTCGGCTTATAGATTATTTTGATTAAAAAAAAAATTCCAGATAACATATATTTTTTCCCAAATATTTGTATTACTCCTGATTTTAAGGGACTGAATGGACAATTACTGGATTTAAAGGGTTTGTAAGACCTAAATTTAAGTGAATTAAACAGCAAAGTACTGTATAAGTGTTTTGTAAAGGTTTTAACTAGAACAACATTAAAAAGTAAAGATGATACAGTATGGAGAGAGAAATTGGGTTTGGATCATGAAATAAGACCTGTATGGAAATTTTTATATAAGCCTCCTTTAGGGAAAAAATTAGGTGACCTTCAGTGGAGGATTTTGCATGGCACAGTTGCTGTAAATGCATTTGTAAATGTTATTAATCTGAGTGTTCCGAATACATGTCCTTTTTGTGGAATGAAGGAAACAATCTTTCACTGTTTTTTTTAGAGTGCACAAGACTATTTGATCTCTTTGGTGTTATAAAGAATCGATTTTAAGTTTTTTTAAATGAGTGATTTTGAGAGTTTTTTGTATTAGCGGGTATATAATGAAGTCATTTGTTCAGTGGTTGATGGAATTTTTTGCTTCTCACTTTTGTTAGAGTGAAATGTTAATTATTTTAAATTGACAGTGGAATAACATTGTAATTATAACGATTTTTTTGTTATCCCAAGTGTTATGATTTAATAAAGGTATTCTAAAATTCAATTCTATCTCTCTCTCTCTCTCTTTACAGCACATCTGATGTTAACAGAAATGTACATTCCAGACCACCACTCCATTAAAGTGGTTCAAAGCTGTGTCCTGATTCTAATGAAGGTCTTTTGTGTATGTAAAGCTATACAGTATATTTAAAGGTGATTATATAACAGCACCAAACAGAATTGCAAAGATAATGACTGTTTTCAAACAGGGTTCCCAAACATTCCCTTATAAGCTATTTTTCGGGCAAACAGTTTTTCCCGCCACAAACTTAAACTGGTTGAGCCGGTTTAAAATTTTGGTTTAGCGCTACATTGAACTCGTAGGGATGTTCAAACAGAGCAATGTTTTGATAGCACCACAGAGTCACAGCATTTACGCTTTTGGGGGGAATCAACCTAATAACCACGTTCTTGTAGCTGTAGGAAGTATTATAACTAAGGCTGTTAATTTGGCACATTAATTCAGAGCGGTTAATTATATAAAAAGCAGTGTTTATGGCGCAATTATGTGAAATGCGATACAACCACAGTGAAGATGCTCCAAAAAGCATTTGTCTGACACATGTGTTCATAGACCAATCAAATCAATGCAGAGCAGACGGATACAAGAATGTATCCTGTGAAAACAGCCATGTCTACCTCAGACAGATTGACAAGCTGAACTGCAAAGTAGATTGCTGTGGACTTAGGCCAGTGATAGGCTTATGTTTAATGTTTAAATGTTATGTTTAAAACAAAATATTATATTGACTTCTGAAGACACTTTTTGTATTGTTTAGTCAATGTTTACTTGTTTGAATTATCAAAGTTATTATTTTTTATAGATTATATTTATAATAATTTGGACATTTATATCCTGATTTTGGGGCCTTTCTCAGCAAATACTGATATAAGCGATTACATTTATAAATTGATGAAAAAACGTAATCGATTGACAGTCCTTATTTAAAAAAAAAAAAAAAAAAAAAAAAAAGCCCCTTTACCCTTAAGTATGCTTTTCCTGATTATGAGGATATATCTAGTAGTGAGAATCCTCTTTTATTTCTATTTTCTACTCACCTTTCGACCGTAGAATTCCCCCTTGAGGAATTACTAATAGTATTAACAGGTTTTTAATAACACTAAAGAGATTTAATTAAAGTCATACTTTGCTTGTGCAGAAACAAAGACTCACAAATGCTAATTTTTAAAAAGAAGCATGCCATTCATTTTACTCTGATGCGTTTTGTATCCTTGGGTATTACGTTGGTTAAATTACACAGCAACAAATTTATCGAGAGGCTTTCGGTCACATTAAAAATGCACAGATGAAGGGGACATAAAATAAGTACATAAAAGGCATGGGTCTTTACGGGTGCTCATAAATAGTTGGAGAAAGTGTAATAATGAGAAGAAGTTTTAGCTGGGTTGTGCTTTTCTCTCTCTGATTTTAGAAAACCACAGTACAATTCTGAGCCGCAGCACAGAAACAAGGATAGAAACAGATTTATGGTGCAACGTTTTCCCAAGTGAAGGCAGTGTTTTTCATCATCCCTGGGCTTCATGGAAAACAAGCGAGACAGAGAAAACACAACAGCAGGATAAAATGGTCCAAAAAGACTGGGCTTTTTGTCCTCTTGACATGGTGCTGAGTGGGATGGCGGAGATGGATTTACACAGAGACGTGCCCATCGTTTATGATTGAGAGGCTCTGCACCAACCCTTGTCCTTGTGGTTAAAGGGAAATCTTTCAAACTACAAAGCAGAAATGTACCATGGGATAGAAAGTGTTCAAACGCTGAGCAGCTGGATGAACAGGGATGCCTTGCTGCACTGCAAATGATGTGGAAAAGATCTGCTTACATGCCAGGTTTAAGTTTTGGCAATACAAAAATTAAAGCTGGGATTTGAGTACACTCCATTTTTTATATTTTAAATATACAATCTCAATTAGGCAATAAGTTGATCCAAGTACAAAAAGGAAAGGTAAAATATGTATTCGTATAGTTGATCCTTATAGTTCTATAACCTTAAGCCATCACGACTGCTTCGCTACATGTTACTACTACTTCACATGGCAGTGAGGTGTGATTCAACAATGTCTGAGGTCAGGGGTCACTGACATCAGCCTTATTAAGGCTACAAACCAATTTCCAAAAATGTTGATGTTACGATTTTTATGTTAATTGATTAAAAAAACGTCTGAAATGATTTTTTCTTAACAAAATACCTTCACTTTTTTCAATATGCATACTGCAGTTCAACCTCTGGTTACTAGTATTCATGAATATCAATGCTTTAATTACCTGGCTTGGCTAGGTCCCCTAGGCTACTGCTGCAAGGAAATCAATTCACTGCTTATCTAAGCTATCGAAATTGACACACTGAACACTGGCTTTTTCTTTCTGAAACAATCAAATTAAACTATTCAAGGAAGAATAAGCACAAATCCCTGCTAATATCTACTGCATGGATTAACTTAATTTCCTAACACTGACATTGCTATCAGCGCTTTGGAGTTAACACATTTTTGTTACGTAGCACAACGTCATGGTTACTTTTGTAACCTCTGTTCCCTGATGGAGGGAACGAGACGTTGTGTCGATGTAATGACACTAGGGGTCACTCTTGGGAGCCCGAGACACCTCTGGTCTTTGATAAAAGGCCAATGAAAATTGGCGAGTGGTATTTGCATGCCACTCCCCCGGACATACGGGTATAAAAGGAGCTGGTATGCAACCACTCGTTCAGGTTTTACGCTGAGGAGCCGATATAAGGCCCAGCCATTTCAGCGGGTAGTTCAGCGTTGTGGCAGGAGGGACACAACGTCTTGTTCCCTCCATCAGGGAAGGGAGGTTACACAAGTAACCATGACATTCCCTATCTGTCACTCACTCGAAGTTGTGTCGATGTAGTGACACTAGGGGTCCCTATAAGAAACACCACAATTGGCTGAACTGTGTTACGTGAACTGGCGGTGTGTGGTGGGCAGACTACTGTGTGCCTCATAGCCAGCACACCAGGTAGACACGTAACCTCCCCAACATAGTTATGAGTGTCGAACGGCCCTTTTTGGGGACAAGTCGACTACCCAAAAGATAGAGACAGGCTTAACCCAGTCGTGGCCTCTTTTCCCCTTCTTTTTTTCCACTCCCTAAAAAAAGAAGGGGGATTATCTGACTGGGCCGCCAGGTCTAGTCGGGGAGTGTCCCTCCCAAGGGGAAGACACAGCGGAGACCACACCTCGCCCAAAGAGATGGGGGGATATTTAAGTGGAAAAATACATTACATGGTCTTTCCAACCATGTGGAGAGTCTTCAAGGTAGATCCTGCCCAATGGGGGAGGAGTTACTACAAACATGGAGACTGGGGCAGAGGGGCTCTGCCCAAGAAAGATGCAGTTTGCCAACAGGGAAATGAATTAGTGGAAGATATATAATCGCATGGGGTTAGCCTTACAGGGAACCGCCACATGTGGAGCACCTATCCCAGAACAGGGCTCTTATTTGCATGTGTACTGGGCCGGCAGTGAATCTCTCTGAAAACTCGACAGCCACAGGGCTCGGAGGAAGTCAACCAGGGAACAAAGTTTGTGAACACTACTGGGAATTAATGGTGCATGTCTTCAGCTCCAAGGGAGGTGGAAAGCGCTATGTGCAAGCGATACACCCGGCCAGCTATCCCGGGCTTATCTGCTTGTGTTGTGTGCCACTACCTGGGACAAAACCGGTTCCACCCAGAGGTTGTAGAACCTTGCACAGGTGTTGGGTGTTGCCCAGCCCACTGCTCTGCAAATGTCTGTTAGAGAGGCACCCCTGGCCAGGGCCCAGGGAGCCGCTACACCCCTGGTAGAACGGGCTTGTAGCCCTACCGGGGGCTGCATGTCCTGGGCGACATATGCCATAGTTATGGCGTCAATGAGCCAGTGGGCGATCCTCTGCTTGGAGACAGCGCTTCCTTTCCGCTGTGCACCAAAGCAGACAAAGAGCTGCTCAGAGGTTCTAAAGCTCTGCGTGTGATCCAAATAGATGCGTAAAGCGCGCACCGGACACAGCAACGACAGGGCTGGGTCTGCCTCCTCCTGGGGCAGTGCTTGCAGGTTCACCACCTGGTCCCTAAAGGGGTGGTGGGAACCTTGGGCACATAGCCCGGTCAGGGTCTCAGGATCACGTGAGAGTAACCCGGACCGAACTCCAGGCACGTTTTGCTGACAGAGAACGCTTGCAGGTCACCTACCCTCTTGATGGAAGTGAGCGCAGTCAGGAGGGCAGTCTTCAAGAAGAGTGCCTTAAGCTCAGCTGACTGCAAAGGCTCAAAGGGGGCACTCTGTAGACCCTGAAGAACTACAGAGAGGTCCGATGAGGGAACGAGGCACGGTCTGGAGGGATTCAGCCTCCTGGCACCTCTTAGGAACCTGATGATCAGGTCGACTGTGTCGTGGTGTGCTGCTATGGCGGCAATGTACACCTTCAAGGTGGAAGGGGACAGCCTCCCTTCCAACCTCTCCGGCAGGAAGGAAAGCACTGATCCGACTGTGCATCTCTGGGGGTCTTCCCGACGGGAAGAACACCACTTAGCGAACAGGCGCCAGCGCGGGTCTGGGCATGGGTGCCGGATGGTGCCCCGTCCCTAAGAAAGAAGGTCCTTCCTCAGGGAAATTCGCCAGGGGGGAGCTGTCGCGAGGAGTGTGAGGTCCGAGCACCACGTCTGGGTGGGCCAGTAGGGTGCTACCAGGACGACCTGCTCCTCATCCTCCCTGACCTTGCACAGGGTCTGTGCAAGCAGGCTCACTGGGGGAAACGCATACTTGCGCATGCCAGGGGGCCAGCTGTGTGCCAGCGCATCTATGCCGAGGGGGGCCTCGGTCAGGCCGTACCAGAGCGGGCAGTGGGGAGGATTCTTGGGAGGCGAAGAGGTGCACCTGTGCCTGTTGAATCGACTCCAAAACAGCTGGACCACCTGAGGGTGGAGTCTCCACTCTCCCCTGAGGGTAACCTGTCGTGACAGCGCGTCCGCTGTAGTGTTGAGGTTGCCCGGGATGTGAGTGGCTTGCAGTGACTTGAAGTGCTGCTGACTCCAGAGGAGGAGACGGTGGGCGAGTTGTGACATACGAGAGTGCAGACCACCTTGGCAGTTGACATATGCTACCGTTGTCGTGTTGTCTGTCTGAACTAACACGTGCTTGCCCTGGATCAGCAGCCAAAACCTCCGCAGGGCGAGCAGAATTGCCAACAACTCGAGGCAGTTGATGTGCCAATGCAGTCGCGGACCTGTCCAGAGGCCGGCGGCTGCGTGCCCGTTGCAAACAGTGCCCCAGCCCGTTTTGGAGGCATCTGTCGTGACCATGACGCGCCTGGAGACCAGTTCTAGAGGAACACCTGCCCGTAGAAATGAGAGGTCGGTCCAAGGGCTGAAAAGACGGTGACAGACCGGCATGATGACCACGTGATGTGTCCCGTGGCGCCATGCCCATCTCGGGACTCGAGTCTGGAGCCAGTGCTGAAGCGGCCTCATATGCATCAACCCGAGCGGGGTGGCCACCGCCGAGGATGCCATATGCCCCAGGAGCTTATGAAAAAGTTTCAGTGGAACCGCTGGATGGATTGGAAAGCGCAAGCCATGCGTCCAAGTTCCGCACAAGGGGGACCAAAGGGACAACGTCATCGGACGTACTGGCAGGTTGGGCCTCACGGCGGGGCGGAGCTCGAGGTGCCACATCACGTCGTGGCTGTGCTGAGTCTAAGGACATCGAAGCACTTACCTGGCTCCTTGTGACCACCCCTGGAACAGCCTGGGACAGGGGAGGAAGAGGCCTGTCCTCGTGACCCGTGGAGACTGTCACATCGGGGGAGGCGGCTTGTCCAGCGGCACCTTAGGCCTTGACCGTCAGAGATGGCGTAAACCTACAGGCCTTGGATGGGGGCTTTGGGCACCCGCGCCAGGTGGCAGCGCTCTGCGGGCTTAGGTGCACCGCGAGCGCCTTTATCCACCGGGGGATTGCCGAATAGCCCTTGGTCGCCCCACCATCGAGGGTAGTGAGGGCGGGGAAGCTGAAAAGATCGGGACCAGGCAGTAAAAAGTGCCTCCCGCGACCTTGTCAGCTCTTCTAGCACTTCCGGGAAGAAAGGATCGGGGGCGGGGCGTGGCTTTGAGTGGCGCCGCGAGCCCAGGAACCAATCACCGAGCCGCGAGGGTTCAGGGAAGAGCAGAGGGTTCCACTCTAGCCGACGCTCGCGGCTGCCCGGGAAAGCATGTCGTCATCTCCACATCAGCCTGTGATTGGGCAATCGTCCCCGAAGGGAGGAGCCCAGCTTAGGCTTCCGATTGGATGAGCCCGCTCTCCGATGCTGTGCTCAAGAGCTCATCACTTTCGCGGGCTCCGAATAAGAGGTCGAACTCGCCGTGAGACGAGCCGGCGGACTCATCCGGAAGCCCGATCGGGGCAGACGAGCGTGCTGGGGAATGGGAGGTCCGCGGGGGGATACCCGGTGGAGGCGGTTCCATTGGGGTCCCCAAATCGCCCCCAGTGCTAGCCGCGCTGACCTCATACCCGTGGGTAAAAGGACCGAGGCGGGGAGCCTCTGGGGTGGCTTGCTTTCTTACGAAGGTGAGCCGCGACCGCAACGTTGCCATGGACATGTCCTCGCAATGAGAACATGACCATCCGTGAACGCTGTGAGCAGTGCCCAGACACGAAAGACAGTGATCGTGACCGTCAGAAGGCGAGAGATAACGAGCACAACCAGAAATAACACACAATCGGAAAAGCATCTTTAGAAAGATGCATCTTTAAAAAGATGTTCCGTGTGTGCCGCTCTTTTAGAGAAATATACTCTTTTAGAGAAATATACTCTTTTATTTCTGCCGAAACTCCCAGGGGCATTCTCTGCAGTGCACCAGTGCAGAGGAGGGAGAAGCCGCTGAAATGCAGCGTCAGATCCAGCAGAGGTGAATGAACAGTCGTGGGAATTCAGCTCAGTGTGCATGACCGTTCGGCTCCGAAGAGAAAATCTGAATGAGTGGTTGCATACCAGCTCCTTTTAAACCCATATGTCCGGGGGAGTGGCATGCAAATACCACTCGCCAATTTTCATTGGCCTTTTATCAAAGACCAGAGGTGTCTCGGGCTCCCAAGAGTGACCCCTAGTGTCACTACATCGACACAATGTCGAGTGAGTAACAGATAGGGAACTCTCAACTGCAGTGAGAAATTATTGTCAGAATAGCAGCCCAAGCTAATATCTGCAGCAGCATCACAGCAGCCCTTTTTTCAAAGCTGTCTTTCATTTATAGCATGCTTTTGAATTGCAGCCACTGCTGATTGGCCAAGTCCACCTGGGTTGTGCAGGAAATCCAACATGATGCTATAAAGTTACTAATCGTATTTTAAAAACTTGTAGTATTTGAGATTGCTCCACCACATTTGCAGCTAATATGAAATGGAGCAGAGCAGAGAAATATGGGAGCCAACAAGTGTTCTGCCAGAGCTTTGGCCGAGTCTGAACCTCACTGTCATATGGGAGCATAAAGTACTGTACTATACAAGGGCAAATCAAGTAGAGTTGTGTGAGCCAAAGGCCATATATGAAAGCTGTAATAGTGAGCCACAGACGTTTTTTTCAGCAGTACGGCAGGCAACCTGCAGCTTCATAGAGTGAAGATGTAACTTTAAGGAGGTGATTTTGTCTAGGGCTGCAACAGCTAACTGACAATTTTGTTTTTATAAATGATTATGAAAAAATTGTTCACAACATATTTCATTATTAATTAGTGTCTTATAATATACTATTAACTTATATTATTAAGTCTTTGCACATGAGGAACCTTTGTCAATAACAACCTTTTTAAGTTGACATCACTGTTAAACTAAAGACTTTATAAAGCTTTTGCAAATATCAAACGGAGTGAAACAGAAAGTGAGTGCAGTCCTCTTGATAAAAACAATGTGCATTTTCCAAACAGCATTTTTGCGCCGTTGAAGGGCATTGCGGGAAGGGGACACCATTCAAAGGGTCGTTCCAAACTAAAGTAAGAAAATTTATTTTTTTCATGAAGGCCCTACCACAAGACTGTTTGCAGAGGGTACATTCATACAGTATTACTATGCTCCCTTCAGAGCGCCCACATCAAGAGCTCTGTCCTTCGGAGTGAATAGGGCATAAGGATGATTACTTTCAATTGGAATTCACCCATTATTCATTGTTGGTCATAAAATTTAGGTTCTATATTATCCATAATTATTGAAATTCTCTTATGCAAGTAATTATATTTTTTATAAACAACTTAGGCTAGGGTATTCTTAATTTAATAGTCATTTGGTTCCTGATTACCTATCATTCTGAAAAACCATCCAAACATGACTGCACATTTTTCTTTGCTTTGTTTGAAAGTGACTGGTGTGGCATGGAATTGGTATATCCAAGGAGTGTTCAGCACTGTTTGATATATGCACAGCCACTTAAATACTATAATGCAATACTGAGGTTATTAACCTTTTCACACATGAGTTCTTACTGTACCGACTAGGGATGCACCGAAAATTTTCACCGTAAAATGGCATAAATTGCTATTTTCGGTTTTCACCCCAAAAAAAAAGGCAGAAAATCTTGCCCGAAACTTTGTACAGAAACTGTTACTTTAAAATCCAGTAACAAAAACACTCACAGGGAGAAAAAGCATTGTTTATGTTGCACATTAAAGTCCACATCCCCAGAAGTAAAGTGATCGCTCTCCTGGTTATTAGCGCATTCATGAAGAGCGTAAAAAAAATAAATAATTGTAATCGAATCGAATTGTTGTCAGTGCAAATATTTACACCCCTAATGCAGACGGATGCAAGAATGTATCCTGTGAAAAAAGGCATGTCTGTCTCGGACAGATTGACAAGCTGATCTGCAGAGTGCTGATTTTATTATGATTGATCATAATTTAATACCGATTGCCGGTATGTGCGCCTCCATGGGATTCTGAATCACAGCAAAGATGGTTCTAAAAAAACTAGCCCTTCCACGTTGTTGCACGAGAACTGGTGAGTATGAGTGACGGGAGAACTGGGAGAAGGCTCAAGTGGCCTTGTTTGATGTCAGAAAACAGTGCAGTGTCGCTGCATCAAAACAGCCAGCTCAGACGGTAACAGATTTAAACTTTTATTTTGTGATTATTTGAATGTTTGTATCATAAAAAATTAAGATATTATGATGTTGAAGATACTATTTGAGCAGCTGTTTCATTATGACAACCGCTTCAGTCGTTCTCTCCTTTTAAACAGCACGCAAATGCAGATCACACCAGTTTGATTGCACGCCTCTGAGCCCAGCCTAGTGTAATCTCACCGGTTTCATTTTACGTGCGAATAGGTTAAGAATACAGAAAGAACAAATAAACTTTATGATTCTAGGTGTCTTTTGTCCTTACTTTGACCTATGGAGGACTGCACTCTCAGTAACCTGTGGCATTGCTCTGTTCCTCATTAAACCTAGCCACAAATATGGCACTGATGCCAGGCCTGCACATCCGACTGCCACTGAAAAATGTATCCCAGCAAGAGCTGCTCATGCCTCTTCTTGAGTCTTAAGCAACAACAAAAAAACACCATTATCCCACTTGACACCTCTCCAACTCGTCTATTAGCACATCACTGTGTGCTTGATCAGAGCATGGTAGCAAAAGTGGCTGTTCCTCATCAACCACACAATTTCACAAGGCCTTTGAGAAACAGGAGTCAAGTAATCAGGCATCACTGATCAAAGAAGCCGGACCTAAAGTCAATAAAAAGGATAATGGTGAATGTGGAGATTGCAGGCTTTGACAGACACTTTCACAGAGCTGGGAGCAGCTAATAAGTTGATCTTTGCCTCAGTGTTACCATGGAACATGTCAGCTTATTAACTATTCACAGTGGGGAAAAGACAAAGAGAGAAAGCAGCTTTGGTATGTAGCATTTTGGCAGAGTAAATCTGCACTTAACATGCCACTTGTTTGTCCGAGAACGTGACATACTGCTGTTTAAAAAAAAAAATGGAACAGAGGTTGACAGAGAGAGAGGTAGGGAGAGAATGAGATAAATTGCCAAAAAATAAAAGAGCTGGCAGCAGACCTTATAAAACTAGGCTAATATATAAAGCAGCTCTAGGTTCTCTCGTTTGCTGAATTTAGATGGTAAATTGTCCATTTCAACAACTATCTAAAGTAACTATCAAAACAGCAACCTGGTCTCACAGAGTCACATTACTATCCAGTTTTTGCAAAATTATTTGTACATGGCTCTTGTATGTATAACAGGCAACGCCACACTGAATTGTGGGTTAAATAGATTAGAAAATGCAGTATCTCTTAATTTAAATAAACTATAGACAGACATGAACACTCTCTTATTGACAACTTTAGAGTTCTCTTCTTGCTTTAAATTAAGTTACTAAGGGCACTTTCAAAAAGCATTTGTTGGTGCGGACCCCAGTAGATTGGATGTCAGTGTTGGGTTGGTTTGGTTGGTGCGAAAGCGGTTTTCCGATTGCAGGTAATCACACTCGAGTCCACTTGAAATGGTGATCTTGGGTTAGGTTCATGTAAACTCTGGTACAGTTCACAATTGGTATGAACTGGCTGAATTTAGTGTGAATAACTGGCAAACTCACGGAAGTGAACCACTTTTTATTCCAAATTTTCACACTCCCGGTCATACTTGTTATAATAAAGCATTGTCTCCAATGCATCTGCAGCAGACAGACAAAAAGACAAATACTTAACACAGTGAAGCTGGCATCTTCTCCCCTGGAGTCTAGGGGTGCACCGACCTAAAAGGCCGATCTACATCTTAAGTCTGTGATCGGCAATAATATTAAGACATTTTCTAGAGTCATTATGGTAGTAATTCTGACTCGCTGCTCTGTGAGTACGGAGAGGATAAAAAGACTGCAAACGGGTATAAAAATGGATTAAACAACAAATAAACATGCGTACACTGTCAAATCGTAATTTTAACTGTAAAAGACTGTTTTTTTTATTGTTTAACGGGTAGTTACCTTAAAATATACGGTAAAATTTTATATATCTAAAAAGACAATGCATGTAGTTTTACGGTAAAATTTTGTAAAAATAATTTTTTTTCATGTAAAAAGTATGATTTTCTGTATAATTAACAGTAAGAATGTACATTACGTTTAACAAGAGAGTACATGTTCTTTTTACGGTAAATTATTGTTAAAATTACAGTAAAAACACAATAATCGGGCGTTCCCAGAATTCCCTGTGTGACCCAGTTCATTTTATTTTATTATATGGGAATAGTTATGTTTCTTCTTATTTATAATATCAGTTATGTACATTGGGGTGTTCTGTGTTATATTTGATGTAGTTTAGCTAATGTTTATTACATTATTTTAATTTCACATGTGTTATCCTGATGGTGTTAAGTGTTTGTGTGTGTGACACTGAGCACCGTCTCTACATGTTTATTGGTCATTGCTCCAGGAAGGGCCTCTATTGATGAACTTCATGTCATCATGTGCCCTTTTGTAATTACTACGGTGATTAACAATACATTATAAAGTGAAAAGCAGATTTTTACAGTTTCAGAAGGTTAATATATCAACTTTATTATTTAATAATATAAATAATGGTAATGCACCGTAAAATATACAGGCATCAAAACTGCATCCCATAAAGCCTGAAACGTGGTTACCATATTTTTTACGGTGAATTTCTGGCAACCACAACTGCTACTTTTTACCGTAAATATAACAGGATTTTTTTTACAGTGTATACAAATCTAAGTATACGTGATGTAACGTGAGTTGTGACAATCGTTGCGTTGAGCGATAGAGCCTGTTTGAGCAATCATGAGCTCTTTCAGCTACACTCCCTTCAATATGCTCACTCACGGTGTCAAACATGCGCGCTCTCCAGGTGCTCTCAATATCTCATCAGTTACTCATCTCAGCGCTATTCTGTGAGGATCCAAATTTTAATCAGAATAATGTTGGTCACATTACCACTAATCACAGCAATTACATTTTAACCATAACGGCACCGCGTCTTCATGCATTTGCTTAACGCCAAACACCAAAGACAGTAAACAAATCATAGATATTAATGATTTCTCACTGGAGCAGTTTTAGAGCTTGTAATGGATATATTTTTCTTATTTTTGAACGTATCTCTGCTGTGTGTGATGCTCTCATGGTTTTTACTACTTACCAGTATGTCACAATGACCTTTTGATATTGACAACATAACTATTCTTAACTGTTTCAAAACCAATAAATGTTAGCAATTCACAATTAATGTCATTTTAATGTAATTTTGGTAACTTTATAAAAAGGTTCCATTCATTAGCATTAGTTAATGCATTAGGTATCATGAACAAACAATGAAAAATATATTTTTTTAATATCTAAAATGTTAATTACATATTAATTAATGTTAGTTAATAAAATTACAAATGTTCATTGTTAGTTCATATTAGTTCAGAGTACATTAACTAAAGTGAATTAATACAACTTTTGATTTTAAAAATGTAATAGTATATGTTGTAACTAACATTAAGTTCATTAGTTCATGTTAACTACAGTAATGTTGTTAAATAATGTTAACAAATGGAACCTTTTTGTAAAGTGCTACCGTAATTTAACTGTGTGGGGCATAAACATATAACTGCACAATATAACTTGCAAAAGTGCAGCAAAGGGCACTTTTTTTAAAAATCAGTATTGGCCGATCTTAGTGTTAAAAAAATTGGAGATCGGTATCGGCCTCAAATGTCCTGATCGGTGCACCACTACTGGAGTCATCACTTAGCTACTGTGGTAAACAGGATGGTTGAATCGAACTTTGGTTTGGACTGAGCAATCAAAGTGTGAAAACAGACTAGATGTTTCTCTGCTGAAGTGTCGATCAGTGTGGAAAAGGACACTTCTCAGTAGGGGCAGTTCTAGGGTCAGTGGATATTTGGGGCTTTGTCCAGACCTCTGTGGATACATTTAGGATCATCTTTTGATGAAATATTGGAATTTAATACACATTTTAATAATAAAAGTTTAAATATTTCATCTGTCATTTATAAAGTAAATCTTTTAATGTTACTGAAACTAAAACTAAAAGGTTCCACTTACTTTTGTCTCAGCTTCAGAGAGGCTCAAACATCAGAAATTGAGTGCTTTTAACACTATGTGCTTTAAAACGTGATAATTAAAAAAAAAAAACACTATATTGTCCCTTTCGGCTTTCCATAGTTCGACGCACTTTGTTTACAACTGGGAGTTTTGAAATCTATTATTCGTCGAGTGTTTTAAGTTAGTTTAGAAGATAGCAGGCTGTAAATAGGCTAAAATAGGTGTCTTAATAAAAGTGTTTTGCAAAAAACTCCAATGTCCTAGCTCATGACATAAAGTTTGCAAATTCCTCAAGCACATCTATTACTCTTTTGTTTTTAGAGTTATATACTGTGTCTTAATATTTGGTACTTACTGCATCTGGATGGACCAACTCAACACTGTTTCCAATATCTCACCAAGACAAGAATTTTGACCAGGCACAGAGCCGCAATGTGGGAAACAATGGTGGCTTAAAGGAATAGTTCACCCAAAAATAAAATTCTCTCATCGTTTACTCACACTCATGCCATCCCAGATGTGTATGACTTAATTTCTTCTGCAGAAAACAAATTAATATTTTTAGAAGAATATCTACACTCTGTAGAGCCATACAAAGCAAGTGAATGGATGCCAACATTTTGACACTCCAGAAAGCACATAAAGGCAGCATAAAAGTAATTCATAAGACTCTAGTGGTTAAATCCATATCTTCAGAAGTGATATGAAAGGTGTAGGTGAGAAACAGATCAATATTTAAGTCAATTTTTGCTAGAAATTCTTATCCCTGCCCAGTAGGGGGCATATGCATGAACAATGTGAATCACCAAAAACACAAGAAAAAGAAAGTTAAAGTGGAAATCGACTGAGCAGGGAGGAGAATTTATAGTAAAAATTTACTAAAATATTGATGTGTTTCTCACCCACACCTATCAGATCACTTCTGAAGACATTGATTTAACCACTGGAGTCATATGGATTACTTTTATGCATACCTATGTGATTTGTGGAGTTTCAAAATTTTGGCACCCATTCACTTGCATTGTATGGACCCACAGAGCAGAGATATTCTTCTAAAAATCTTCATTTGTGTTCTACTGAAGAAAGAAAGTCATTCACATTCTGGATGGCATGAGGGTGAATAAATGATGAGAGAATTTTCATTTTTGGGAGAACTATTCCTTTAAGCCCCAGTAGCCCAGCCCAGCCCTAGTGCCGCCCAAGCTTCTCAGAGTACAGATCTAACTGATGTCTCAGTGGAAAAATGCTTGAGTTCAGCAGATGATGACATTGCTCATTGAATGTGTGGTTTTGGCCCTCATTTCAGGGACGTCTCTACCGCTATGCTCACAGAGCAAGAATGCAAATCTTAGGTGGGTCTTGGCTGATTTTAGGGTTTAATTTGTCAAAGACATATCTGACTAATACATTGTCAGTCCAAGGTCAACTCAGATTAATGACACTCAGCTATGGTGAAATATGCGGTTCTTTCTCCAGGTGATTACTACTTACAGTTGTTTTCTTTCACAGTGCATCTTACTAGTCAAGGGGCTGTCACACTAGATTTTGATCTCCATTCACTTCGATTCAATGCAAGCGAGCGGGTACACAAGCATAAAGAAAATTACTGTTTTTCGATGCATACATAGATTCAAGTTTGGTGACCTGCAAATTCTGATAGCAAAATGGTGATTGATCAACAGAGTATGTAACCTTAACAGATTGGTATCTTGGCTGAAAAAAAATAAAATACAAATGTTGACTGTCAGCCATCCAACGCACCAGTGATCAATTATTCAAAAAACTGCATGTTTTTGCCTCTTCCATCGTCAAGGAATGGCTATGCTATGTTGTTTATCACCATCTCTGCACCTTGCTGAAACAAAGGGAATCAATAAGTCACTAAAAGAGGATTCACAGTGAATAAAGCACAAATAGTATAAAGACAACAGAAACCTCCACCGTAAAAGAGAAAAGCACCCTAGACAATTAGAGAGAGCAGCAGTCTTGGAACAACCAGAGTTGGCTGTCTGACCTAGTTAGCATATGAACACCCCCATGAGCAGACTGTACCATGGTCAGACACATAGGGGCAAAACAAGCCCCATAAAGAGCTTAACACATTTAAATATTTTATATATAGTATTGTCTTTAAATGTGGCATTTATGTAAGTGCTTTTCATTTCTTATCTCTCTCCCACCCCCCACCCAAGAGTCATGCACAAATCCTTGACAAATCCCTAAATTCAGCATTGAAGTAATGTTCCATGTGATTTGCACACAATGTTCTCAAATTTTAAGTGGAGCATTTTATTATAGGGTTGTGATTCCTAATGTTGGGAGTAGATAATTTGTCATCTTGCTCTCAAGATTGAGGGTGTAAGATTATGGATACCACAGAGACATGGTAATATTTTATTCCATGATGATTTGTACACGGTCAGTATACTCTTTGTACACACAAACACACACTCATACACAGAAAGAGTCCTACACAATAGTCATTGTTAGGCCAATGTACAGTACAAGTGCTTTTTCTTAATATATAATATACATGGTAACACTCACCTTCTGATGTAGAGGCTGCCGGGGGCTGGGGCCCTACAAGCATTGGGGGTACAGGTCTGGGCCAGGGCTTCCCTGAGGGAAGGCCCACTCTCACGACCCCAACATATTCCACAAAGGTGCCAGGGAAGTTGCCCTTTTCCTTAGTGCATTCATTGGTGCCATGCAGCCAGCCCTTTGGGCACTTCTCATCGCCCTCTTGGTAATCAGGTGTCAGTAAATTGATTTTGCTGACTGTTAGGAGATCCCCAGGCTGCAGGGAGATATCATCACCCCGCTCCTGTTTGTACTCAAACAGTGCATGGTACTGGAAACTGTCAGAGCTCATGATTTGTGTTTTACATGAGCTTTAATGCTTAAACTACACCTGGAAGTTGTCAGTCAGTCCTTGGTTTAAATCTTGAGTGCTAACTCAGCTGGAAAGCCTTTGGGTTAAATCCTGAGAGCTCATTGACATTTGGCTGAGTTTGCTGTAAGGGTTAAAACTCCAACATCACCATGTGTCAGGCAGAGGCTGTTATTGTGCAGTTTAAGATTTGGTCCACAAATAAAAGTACAAATTCAACTAATCAGACCATGGGTTTGAAATTCATTCTAAAAGTCTGTGCCAAGACACAGAACAAGGTCAGAGAATGCCAAAACAGACAGCTCCATAAAGCAAGGGAAGAACAGTGAGGCAATGGTGCAGGAGAGTAAAAGCAAAAATTTGGGGACACAGTGACCTGGAACCGGGACGTTGGGAAGATCTGCAGCGTTGGAACTTGTCCACAGATAGAAATGAAACATTGATTGAAGTACCCTCTATGTTATTTTGCAGATGTGGTAAGAAACAGAATAACATGGGCAGTGCCAGTCTATTCTTCAAATGACAGAGCAAGGGTCTTCTTCTTGATAAAGAACCTAAAAGCATTTATTTTAAAGTTAGTATTACAAATCCTTTCCTAAATTAACTTATTTTTACATTAATTGCATTATAAGACACATGTTTGCATTGCACTAAAATCCTTACATTACATCATGGCAGTAAGTATACGATTACAGATATGTGCAAGATCTACACTTTACAGCATGGCACCACAACTTCTATTTTTCAAATACAGAGCAATGCAATGAAGCATGGCATTGCCATACATGTCTCACTTACAGCGCGTGACTGGGACAGTGCCAACTTGAGTACAGCGTGCAGAAACTCGACTCGCATGATGCATAACTTACCTCCTTTCGCACTTCGCAAAACCGCCCGAAATACAAGATGCACGTAGTCCAACGCAAGAAGAACGAATGGATATTTTACAGCCTGATTAGTTAAAATATACGCTTAAAAATAATATTCCCAATCAACCTGCGTGGCTGAGTCAGACATCCAGACAGACTAATGCTGTACTACGAGTCTGCCCGAGTGATGTCAGAGACCACGCCCCCGCTGTCTGATTATGACACAATCTGTGGACAAGGTTGGGAACATGGATGTCATTGTGGACAGGTCATGATTAGAAGAGCGCAAAGCAGCGGCGTCCTTTGCATCTGCCTAGACATTTACAAAAAAATAAAAAAATTCTGGCGTGTGAAGTGGTGCCAAACACGTTAATGCACTCTTTCTAGACTTTTTTTTAACAGTGGTAAAAAGAATCAAGGACATGCATTGTCGTTGCAGCCTATGCATGTAACACTCAAATAGTGTACATGTTTACTAAACGTACACTATTTGAGTGTTACATGGGGCAGGGGCGTCGCTAGATTCAGTGACATCCGGGGCTTAGCCCACAAGAATCCTTCCATCCATGACTTAAAAAAATGTCCACTCTACATGTCAAATAACACAATTATATTAAGCGCAACACTGAAAGTGATTAAGAACTTTAGGACTACAACAACTAATCGATAATATAGATAATTATTGATAAAAAAAAATTATCGACAACAAATTTCATTATTGTTTAGTTGGATATATGCATCGAGCATGGAGAAGCTCCAGCAGTGATGTCACTTTACAGCCCAGTGAAAAATGTGTTGCATGATGAAACCCATTTGAAAAACAACATACTCAAGCTGAAGCGGAAAAAACATGCCCAAGTTGTCCAGCACAGGAGAGCATTTTATAAACACTTCAAAGATGATCATAATAAGCATACTGTTTATTATGGACCACTTGCTGCATCAGGTGCTTTGACAGAATACTTGTGCTGTTTGATGTGCTTAAGAGTTGTTTTTCTCCATTGCATAACATACATTTTATTGCTATTTTTTTTAATTAATTTTTTTATGTTAATTTATGTTATGTTACGTTATGAATTAAAAACTAGGCACGTATTTCGCAAAACTGTTTGTTTTTTACCTCCCTTACATTCAGTGAGCAAGCAATCCAGTGCATCCAGGGAGCGCAATCATTTTGATTAAACTCATGCAACATCATACCTCAAATTCAGTTTCAGTGTAATCAGTTGTGCAGCTCATGGATGTCACACTGATGTCTCAGATGTCCAAGTGTGCCAGTTTTTAAAGTGTTTTTGATTTTTTCTTTATCACATAAGCGCATGTATTGAGCAACGATTAGACATTTCTGTGCGAGAGTGAATCGGCACTCCGTTTACAGACGATTGTACTATATTAAACTGTATATAATGCTGAAAATAATGTATAATAATGCTAAGGGTCCTGATATTTGATAGTACTGGTAATGCAAAAATGTCGGCTAATGTCTGATATTACTAGTAAATTGCAAGAGCACTATCACTTAGGCGAGCTTCTGTGATGTCTCGAGCCACACTCACATGAAAACCAGGCTTCAACTATACCACGCAAATGCGTATCAAGCACCGGACACCAGTTTTGGCGGCCGATATAGCGCAAAATCTAGTTGCACCTGTGTGTGCTTTACTCGAAATGATCTTAGGATTTAAGAACCAACATCGAGAAATGAAGATTGCGATGCATTGGAAAATAAATATTTTTACCCACCCCGAGATACTGATATATGCAGATATTTGATCCACTCACATGTAACTTAACTAGTTAGCAACTGTTAGCTCATTAACGTGGCTAGCTATAATAAATAAACTGTTCTGCCGATCTAATGGCATAACAATCGCACACCATACAAATTATCCGTATTAAAGTTCATTGTTACTGACATACCTTCATTCTGATCGACTAATGCAAAATAAATTCTGGTTGGTTCGCCTTTCAGTGAACTTGCACCTAATTTGATTATGGTATTTTCTTAAACGTGCTAGCTGATTTAACCTAAGACTAGTTCATCTTAGGGAGCGAGCAGCGGTGCTCCGAACAAGTTTACTGGTGCATGCATTAAAATCTACTTGGTGTATCCATTTTTAAAAACAAACGAAGATTAGAAATTAGGTTTATAGATTATTTATTTAGAAATAAGGCTTGCATAATAAAACCTCAGTGCCTCTGATACAGAAAAGCTGCTATACTCTGAGAGAAAATAAAAAACATCATTGTACCCTGATGTAATGAACATTAAGCCTTACCTTTTTCTTATTTGTTTTTCCATCACAAAAAATACATTCGGGGCTATTGACAAAAGATCTGAGGCCTCAGCCCTATCAGCCAGGGTCTAGCTACGCGCCTGGTTTATTTATAGATAGATAGATAGATAGATAGATAGATAGATAGATAATTTAATAATTTTTCATAAATGTCGCAGAGAGATGTTTAACCCTCCTTTTGCTTTCAGAATCTGCTTACACCTTTTGTATTCGCGGGTCAGTTTTGACCCGGTGGAATTCAAGCTTAGAAATCATTCATAACCTGATGGTTTTCAACTAAAACTATATTGTAAGTCATTAATAAGTCCCTAATTGTTCAGACATGAAAAAATACATATTTTTGCAATGTTA
Organism: Myxocyprinus asiaticus; assembly: GCF_019703515.2. Taxonomy (NCBI): domain Eukaryota; kingdom Metazoa; phylum Chordata; class Actinopteri; order Cypriniformes; family Catostomidae; genus Myxocyprinus; species Myxocyprinus asiaticus. The sequence continues at coordinate 22,714,350 of NC_059352.1, forward strand.
ACTGACAAATATAAAAATTAATATGCAGTTTTTTTAGATATTTTTTGAAATAATAATAATAATAATAATAATTATATATATATATATATATATATATATATATATATATATATATATATATATATATATATATATATATATATATATATATATATATGGGTGCCCCCCCCCCGCAAGATGGCAAATGTACATGTTGTCCATGCCTAAATCCACTACTGCCAAGCGCAATAGGAGTGTTAATAGACAACAATGATTGCCTTTGCTTCCAGAGTACCACAGTCAGCAACAGATCAATTCATAAACCCACATACAATCTTTCAAATTTTTCTTCTATAGCAATGCTAATGGATGTGTTTTTAAATTCATTTATTTAAAGCTTACCCAGAGCAAATGATTCAAGACATGCATTATTAAAAACTTAATTGTAAAGGGAAATTGAATATATTTTTAATATGGGTCTTAAGTCATACAGTATTCAAAGAGGCTTATGCCCTTATGGTTATCCATCAAAGCAGCAGATAATCTCCTATCTATCTCACAGTTGTTTGTACGTCTACTTAGAATGCTTTATCATTCTTCATGTCTTCATTAAAGAATCATCGCAGTAATCTGGCTTCACTTGTCATTGTCTACCATTGGTGCTTGGTACAGTATTTTGTAGTTGTGCACCTTTGAATAATGCAGGTGATTTCATAAATTATGAGGTTGAAAGTGTAATTCTGATACACAAGATACCTGAGCTCAGTGCATTAAAATACAATAGTAAACATCAAGACCTTATGCAAATACAAATTGACAGAAATCAATTTGTGGTGCAGAAAGATAGATAAAATGTATTCAAGATAAAGCACCCACTAGGGTGTGGGTGTATGCGCACAGTATCTGCCACATGTGCTGATGTGTGCTGATGTATGCTGAGATGGGTAACAGGCAAAAAAAAAAAAAAACAATTATAAAGATTTTCCACTGAGACAATGAAAAATAAAAAATAAACAGATGAAAAATAGCAGATCAAATAAAATGCCCACTGACACAGACTGCCAACTTGTCTCTCAGATGAACCTGAACAACATGCAGCTGGGCTCTATTCAATAGCATAATGGCATAGTATATTTAAAGACGGGCACAATTTGTTTAGTTCTGCTGTTAGGGTTTCTGCATTAACCTTCACAGCATCCAGACAACCCGAGATGCCCTTTTTAGTTGCCTCCATCACTCAAGTGGTGTAAAACTGCTTTTCTTTAAATTTCTTTTCAATCTGTGACAGCCAAGCAGGTCAGGTAATGTACAGTAGGGGAGCTTCTAAATCGGAAGGCTGCAGCCTCGTTGGCTGGATATCTTGGCTGCCACGTCATCAAGCATCGTCGAAGGCCATTTCAATTGTGAGAACCCTAGGAAGGCAGCCTCGTTGCGCAGCCTTCGTTTGCCATATTTTGGAGGATGCATCGGGTGCATCCTCCTTCAAACACCCACAGTCCTTTGCACATATCCCAAATTATTTAAAAAAGGGCAGAAAATGAGTCGCGTGACCTCGGAGGCGGAAACATTTATGAAGCAGCTTACATGTTTTCTCTCTCTTCAAGATTTTATTTGCAGCAATGACAATATATAGAAAAATTAAAAATGCAAGTAGTTTAGACAAAACAACAAATCAGAAGATACAAAGCACAAAAAAAATTAATAAATAAAATTAATAAAAGGGCAATTACATGAATCTGAAAAGCTTAAGAAAAAAAGTATTTATAGTAAGTCTAGAGTTCAGCTTTTTCATATTTTAAAGGGTTTAATATAAATTCTAAGATCAGTGTTGCAAAATGTATTATATAAAAGCTTTTTTGAGTGACTCTAGCTTTGTGAATACAATTAATGAATGATTAAGGGATTAAGGACATATTTCTCGTTTTCTGAAGTATATGAGTTTTCTAAACAAAGAAAAATATCACATGGTTCTAAGCTTATGGTTCGCCATGCACACTTATTAGACCATCTCATTCTAGTGCTGAATGCTGAGGAGCAATCTAGCCAACAGTCTCCGAAGGACTGGTCTAGAAAGGACACAGCCTTACTAGGCTGCACCCTTCTGTTTGAGAAGCACCCTAGGTCTTCAGTCAACATTTTGACCATTCTTCTGACTTTCTGCTTGTCTCCAAAAATTCCAAGAACACAGTTGTGCAAGACAGTTACATTACTATGTAACCATTTCCTGTCAGATATTTAAGACATTTTAAACTGAAGAGTAAAGCGATGGAACCAAGCCACTTAATATGATATTTTTGGAATAATATAAGATTGTTACAAACATTGCTGTTTTATCCATGGAACATAAAGGAGATTTTTTTTTTTTTTTTTTTTTAAATCCTTTCTTTTGATTTTCAGTTAAGAAGTACAGTTCAACACTTATAAGGTCCAAAAAGGAACATAACAGTACAGTTGAATTAGACTTAAGAACAATAATCAAATGCAAAAATAGTGTAGAATATTTCTTAAAAAAGAGAGTGGGCGGCCTGACTCATCCCGACTCATCCCGCTACTGTCCGGGGAAGCCCAGCTCACGGCTCAACAACTGCCAGCGACGAGCCTCCTGGCTTACAGAGACTTAAAGAAAGCCATCCTGCAACGGGTTGGTCGGAGTCCGGAAGAAAGTCGTCAACTCTTCCGGAGCCTGAAGCTGGAGAGCTGGGGCTGGCCGCTCGGCCAGTGGGCGGCCCGACTCATCCCGACTCATCCCACTACTGTCCGGGGAAGTAGACCGCACACCGCAAGTAGACGAGAGAGAGCCTGGGTACCAGAGATCCTATTGTGAAGCCGAGAGTTTATTATTGCGAAGTTGAGAGTTTATTATTGTGAAGAAGTTTATTTTTGAGAGTGAATTATTGAACAGAGTGAAAACCCTGAAAGAGTGTATCTGCTGCAGTGAGGAGAATAAAACGCCTACCTGAACCAGGAAATCTGCTTCTCGCCTCCTCCTTTCATTGAGAAGTGTTACACTGGTGCTCACTCTTTTTAAATAAAAGCTCACATTTTGCCCCTAATATGGCCATAACTGGATATGGTTTAACCTCCCTTTTATGGGTGTTTGAGATAAAGTCAAAAATGTCAGTGCAATAAGTGTGGAGCTTACTGCATGACCATAACGAGTGAATTAGTGTTCCTTCTGCAGCTTTGCATTTATTGCAATCAGGTGATATTTCTGGAAAAATGTATGAAATTTAGTTTTACCACATGTAAAGCCTATGCAAAGTTTTAAATTGTACTGAGTTATGTCTTACGTTAATTGAGCATGTGATTACGTTCTGTAAACATTCTTCCCAATGTTCCTCCTGAATAACTAAACCTAAATCTCTTTCCCACACTTTCCTGATTGTAGTAGTATCATTGTCTAACCGATTAATCAACACTTGGTAAAAATAAGACACTGCTTTAGGATCTCCAGCATTACATCTATTTATTTCCTCTAGTATCTTGTGTTTATATCCTTTTTCCATTTTCTTGGCTTTGTTTGGCTTCGTCATGGTGAGCTGTGATTCTTAAATGTTGCAATAAATAGGTGACATGAATTAACCTGACGCTGTTACGTCATTTTGTATAGATTTGAGCGCAGCCTCAAAAACACGTCTGCTCCATGCAAAAATGAACTGGCAGCCAAACAGGAGATTTTTTTTGAAGAATCTCCATTCTGCTCTTTTCCATACAACAGCAGTTCATAGTGACCATGGCAGTCAAGCATTAAAAGGACAAAAAACAGCAACATCAACAAATGAACCATAAAGGTAGTCTATATGACCAGTGTTGGTTAAGTTACCCAAATAAGTAATCCAGAACAAATGACTTATTACTTCCTTAAAAAAGTTATTTTCCAAAACACTTTTCAAAGAAAAGTTTGATTTTCTCTCTGCTCAACATATTCAAAATAATGTCTTTATTTCCTCCTTGTTAATTGTCACACTCAACACCACCAGAAGTGGTGTTAACGTGGGGCCCCGGATGCTGAGGGGACCCAGGTCAGAAAGCTAAGCAGAATGCTTAAGGGGTGACTGGGTCTGTGTTTACGTGCGGATACACTGTTTTCAGATGTCTCGGAGGGGTGCATTGTGAAGGCAAAGTGCAGCAGGTTTAACCATCGCGCAATTCCAAACATTTGAAGCCACTTAAAATTATTATATAGATCTAAATACAGGACATAATATCGCGGAAATGTAGGAGGGGACACCGGTTTACCAGATTTGTAATGACGAAGATTGTAAACTGTCAAATAGGTTACGACACTGCAGTGCTATATTGTTCCATCAAAATAAAAGCTGCAGGTGAAGGATAAGTAAATACAACAGAAATATAATACTACTGTATAAAACAAATCCTCAAAATAATAATAATTCAGTATCATATAATAATGTTAATCTTAACTGGACAATAATAAATAATATTAATCTGGGTTCCAAAATATAAATGTTGTAGTTTTAGCACACCATATTCATTTTCTGAAATGTTTATAAAAATATATGTAAGTAAATATTGCTTTTTAATTGCTGTGTTAGAGTATATAAATTATATGTATTATATTCTAAATTAAATACCATTCTTCCTTGAGTTCATTTAGAGGAAACACTGTGGAAAACATGTATTCATTATCATAGATTTTTATTTCATTAAACATTTTAAATGTACTTGGCTACAATAGCTGTAGGAAATTATTTTTAAATTATGATTTAAATGAACTTTTATGTAATTTTCTCTGTTTGCACTCCAAAAGGGGGCTCCCAGCTGGACAGTTGCTTGGGCCCTGGAAAATCGAAACCTCGACATTGAACACCACACATTTCTCCTTTACAATGACTCTTTATTCTCTCAAACAAGACTTACATATGAACATACTTAATGTTTTAAAGCTTTAATTCCACATTATAAAATATATTATTTTAAAAATGTGAAACCGAGTAATGTACTTAATGTAATTAAAGGTACACTCAGTAATTCTTTCCTCATTAAAAAAGTTTAACTCCTAAAGACATGAATTGTAATTTTACAATATATGTAGGAAATCATGACGACTCATTGGTTGTCTTGTTACCCTTGTCCATGTATTTATACCCTCATGTTTGGTCCTTTGTCAGGTATTGTTAATGCATCATTGGTTGGTTGTCAAGTCAAGTCAAGTTAAGTTAAGCCATGTCAAGTCAAGTCTAGTCCAGTCTAGTTCATGTTTATGTTTCTGTTCACGGTTTTTGGTTTTCATGTTTACGAATAAACTGCACTTGGGTCCTTCACATCATCATTGTCTTCGTCTGCCTGTCATTGCCAGCACACGCTACAGAATACCTGACCAACAAAATGAACTCAGCGGATATCCTTATACGTCTACGTCAAGGAAAGCCATCTATAGAAGATTACGTGGAGGGCTCCTGCATCCTGGCAGATGAGGTAGGCTTTAATGAGATCGCCCTCAAACACTTCTTTCGTGCAGGCTACAATGAGCCGGTGCACTCCTGGATGCCTGGCAGTTGGAGTACCTTCAATCTGGCTCAATATATTGACCTTGCCCTGCGGATAAGTGGTTCAACTTTCACTGTGGGGGAGGCGGATAATGAGCCAGAGTGCCACATCATGGCGTCCAAGCCAGAGATCAACGTCATGGCCGCCGAACCAGAGTTCCACGTCATGGTCGACAAGCCAGGGTCCCACGTCATGGTTGACGATCCAGGGTCCCACCTCATGGTTGCAGAGCTTGCGCCACCTTCTGCCCCAGATCCTGAGTCTGCTCCATGCCATGTCACCGCTACGCCTGAGTCTGCCTGCTCCATGCCATGTCACAGCCATGCCTGAGTCTGCCTGCTCCATGCCATGTCACAGCCACGCCTGAGTCTGCTCCATGCCATGTCACTGCCACGCTTCTGCCTGCTCTATGCCATGTCAACGTCACGCCTGAGTCTGCTCCATGCCATGTCACCGCCATTCCTGAGTCTGCTCCATGCCATGTCACCACCACGCCTGAGTCTGCTCCATGCAATGTCAACACCATGCCTCAGCCTGCTCCATGCCATGTCAACACCATGCCTCAGCCTGCTCCATGCCATGTCAACGCCACGCCTGAGTCTGCTCCATGCCATGTCACCGCCATGCCTGAGTCTGCTCCATGCCATGTCACCACCACGCCTGAGTCTGCTCCATGCAATGTCACCACCACGCCTCAGCCTGCTCCATGCCATGTCAATGCCACGCCTGAGTCTGCTCCATGCCATGTCACCGCCACGCCTGAGTCTGCTCCATGCCATGTCACCACCACGCCTGAGTCTGCTCCATGCTATGTCACAGCCACGCCTCAGCCTGCTCCATGCCATGTCACAGCAACACCTCAGCCTGCCCCATGCCATGTCACAGCAACGCTTCAGCCTGCTCCATGCCATGTCACAGCAACGCCTCAGTCTCCTTCACGCCATGTCACAGCCAAGCCCAGACTGCTCCATGCCATGTCACAAGCAAGCCTCTGCTCAATGGTCCAGGCCCGCTTCTGCTCCACAGTCCAGGCCCGCTTCTGCGCCACGGCCCAGACCCGCCTCCACTCTACGAGCCAGTGCTCATGCCTGTGACGGCCAACGAGTCAGCATCCATGCCTACCATGGCCAAGTCAGGATCCTGCTGTACCATGTTACCACGTCATGCCATGTAGCCACGTCAAGTCATCACGGCCGCCCCCCCCCCAGCTCCTTCACAGGGAACTTTGTGTTTATGTTTTGTGTTCAAGTTTAATGTGTTTTTGTTCATGTTTTGTATTTCATGTCATGTGATTTCCTGTTTTATAGTCATGTGTTTCATGTCATGTTATTTTCTGTTTTATAGTCATGTGTTTCCTGGTCATGTGATATCTTGTTTCCCCCCATGTTCATGTGTCTTGTTTTCATTTGTTCATTGTTTGAGTTACTCATTATCAGTCTTGTCTTTTCATTGGTTTTAGTTTATTAGTCTTGTTATCTTGTTTATAGTTCTGTCTGTTCGTTGGTTGTCTTGTTACCCATGTCCATGTATTTATACCCTCATGTTTGGCATGGTCCTTTGTCAGGTATTGTTAATGTATCGTTGATTGGTTGTCAAGTCAAGTTAAGCCATGTCAAGTCAAGTCTAGTCCAGTCTAGTTCATGTTTCTGTTTCTTTTCACAGTTTTTGGTTTTCATGTTTATGAATAAACTGCACTTGGGTCCTTCACATCATCATTGTCTTCGTCTGCCTGTCATTGCCAGCACACGCTACACACTCACAGTAAAATGAAGACTCCAGTCATTTCAGTAACCTTTTAAAAGCTGTTTTATTCTACATGCAGAGGGCTCACACATGGGGGCTGCCATGTTAGAATCACATGACTAGTCCCAATACTACTCGCTTAATCTCAGTAACCATCCTCTTATTTGACACTTTCAATTACTGATTAAAATAATCATGGCTGACTGTGAATACTACATTTCTACAATGGCATCTAAAACTGAAAACTATTGATTTTAAATGATGCTGTATCCAAGCCGCTAGGTGTCAGTGTAAGTCCAAGATGACACAAAAACAAAAGTTACTGAGTGCACCTTTAACTTCACTGAAAGTCAGTAACTGCAATCTGATTACTCAAATTTAAAACGTAACGTCTTACACGTTTACATTTATACATTGATTCATTTAGCAGACACTTTTATCCAAAGCAACTTACAAATGAGGAATACAGCAAAAAGCAGTTCGAAATGAGGCAATAATATGAGAAGTGCCGCAATACAAAGTTTCAAATTGCTTAGGTAAGTACAAACAGGGAGGAAGGTGAGAGACAGTGATGAAGGAATGGAGAATTTATTTATTTATTTATTTTTAATGAAGAAAGAAGTCAGTAAGTGCATTAATAGGATTGGGTCAAGTGCTCATGAAAGAGATATGTCTTAAAATGTTCAGTGGCATCTCAGGGTTATTATTTAGTGTGTGGCACAAACAATCACTTAACAATCAATTATTTGACCGATCTTTGAAACATTGATGGATAATTCCAAATTCTGTCCATTATTTTGACAGATAAATAAATAATCAAGAAAAACATTTTTACCTAGTGCATCAGTTTTGACTTCACTCTTTGTCTCTCATGTTCCCGTTGTGCATTTGCCCTGTTTATTCCCTGGTATTCATATGCATTAAGATGCATAATAACAGGCACCATCATCATTTACACCTGGTAATAGGAGTCTCTTTTGTGTTTGGATTTTGAGTAGAGGGATCTGATTTCATGACTGCATAGATTAATCATTACTTCAGTGTGTCAATGCTTGATAATAAAGTGCAAACTGCATAGTAACAAAAAGAAAACACAAAAAAGCAGCACATCATTTCAGCCAATTATGCATGCACTTAATATAAGCACAAACATCACGTTTAGAGCAGAACTGTCCATTATTTTAGTGGAGTAACTGTGTGAACTGAGCTTCACAGATGTGCTTCTCATGTTACACTTTATGTTCACATCAGGGACTATGAAGTTCTGTGAACATGTGCATGTGTGTATGTGCTTTAACCGGCAAAGTTTAAAAACCTTGTTTTAGCGAAGTAGTTGACTGACAGGTAGAAGTTTCGCACTAGAACTCATTAGTTTCACCGGATTCAAACATAGGGATTCAAAATTATTTATCATATATGCCTTTTCTTCTGTCATGTATGTGCCATTATAATGAATGCTACACCCCTCAATGCCCTAGTACTTATAAAATGAAAACATAGATAAAAAGAGATAATGACTGAAACTTCACAAAGAGTGATGAATAAATACTTTTTTTCTAGCACAACCTCTGAACATGATGCCAAACAAACATCCCTAATAATTTAATCTCAGCTCAAAACACCACTAAAACTTACACATCCACATTAAAAAGCTCAAGAAACCATGAACGTAAACCACAAATAGGCAAAGGGTGTGCATATTATCTCACTAACTCGATAAACAGCATAACAAAACTAATCAAAACGACAGACTCCCAATATTTAGCAGTCTTTGTAATCTAATACAAACCAATACATCAACAACACAACACCTTAATGCAATGGCATACAATTAATTGAAATGATGAGCGATGCGCTGTAACTAATCAAACCAGCAGCACATATGAATAAAATTAGCTTTTAAAACATACCAATGAAGTTCACTACGCTGGTCTACTCTGAGCGGTAACTTCGGAGGCTCATGTCAACATCATGACATACATATGATCAAAGATTTTGATTGGCTCAGGGGCAAAGGCAAACAAGCCCCTTGGGCCATTGTTGAATGCTCGCTGCACATGCTCATGACATTCTCCAGAGCTCTGTTTATGAACATTGAGGATGAAGGGAGAGCCCCACGCATAGCAAATGTGAATGATTAAATGGCTTTTACGCAAAAGACCATAATAATTTATTGTTTATTAGAATTTATAAAAAAATAAATTAAAAAAAATGTACTTTTTTCTTGTATAATGGACATAAAAAGATGTGGAAAATATATTATTCAAATCAATTTATGATGATGCCATGCAATTTGCACAACAGCACCACATCTGGTGGGGCTTAGCCCCACTTGCCCCTAATGTAGAGCTGCAACTGAAAATTTTTCATGAAAATAGTTGGAGAATCAGCATCTAGGGTGAAGTTCAGAAGGTCGTTCCACCAGTAAGGAATGGTGGAAGTGAAAGTCAGAGAAACATAATTTGTGCCTCTGTGAGATGACACCATGAGGCACTGTTCACCCGATCGTAAACTTCTTGAGGGCACATAGACTTGAAGTTGTGAGTGTAGATAGGAGGGCACGGAACCAGTGGCTGTTCTGTAAGCAAGCATCAAGACCTTGAATTTGATGCAAACAACCATTGGCAGCCAGTGCACTTCCATGAAGAGAGGTGTGGCATACGCTGTCTTGGGCTCTTTGACAACCAAACACGCCATCACTTACTGGATTAATTGCAGAGGTTTGACTGTACATGCAGGAAGTCCTGCCAGAAGATCACTGCAGTAGTTCAGTCTAGATATGACAAGAGCTTGGACAAGAAGTGGTGTAGCATACTCAGATAGGAAAGGTTTGATCTTCCTTATGTTTTACAGTGCAAATTAGCATGATCGGGCAGTCTTTGCATGTGGTCTGTGAAGTTCAACTGATCGTAAAACTAAATACAAAGATTACTGGCTGTCCTGGATGGTGTGATGGTTCCGTCTTTGCTAGGTTGTGTTGTAGGTGGTGTTTTTTCATCCAGCACAAGATGTCTTCCAGGAAGGCTGAGATCTGTGCTGCTAATGTAGGATCGTCAAGCTGGAATGAGAAGTAGAGTTATGTGTCATTGCATAGCAATGACAGGAAAAGTAATGTGCCTGAATGATAGATCCCAGTTATCTCATGTATAGGGAGAAGAGGATGGGTCCAAGCACTGAACCCTGAGGTACCCTGGTAGCTAGTCTGTGTGACTAGGACACTGCTCCCCTCCAAGACATCCTGAAGGACCTACCTGTTAGGTAAGACTCAAACCAGCAGAGTGCAGTTCCTGTGATACCCATTTTCAAGAGGGTGGAAAAGAGAATCTGGAGGTTAAACGTGTCAAAAGCAGCAGGCAGATCCAGCAAAATGAGATTAGATTTTTGGATGTTGCTATCGCCAACCTCAGAGCTTTGGTGACAGACAGCAAGGGAGTCTCAGCTGAGTGTCCGCTATTGAAGCCAGACTGGTTGCTGTCTAGCAGATTGTTCTGGGAGAGAAAAGAGGAGACCTGGTTGAACATGACTTGTTTAAGTGTTTTTCTATGAAGGGTAGGAGAGAGACCGGTCTGTAATTTTCTAAGGGTACAGGGTTTCGTTTGGGTTTTTAAGTAGAGGGGTTACTCGAGCATGCTTACTTGTAGTGGGAAAGGTACCAGTGAGGAGAGAAGTGTTAATAATGTCTGTGAGTGCAGGCAGAATAGAAGGAGAAATGGCCTGTAGGAGATAGGAGGGAATAGGATTGAGGGGACAGGTAGTAGAGTGGCTGGAGATGAGAAGTTTGAAGACCTCAGCCTCAGATATGGGTTTGTGGTATGGAGAATTGGCTGCTGATGTTTGTTATTTTGTATGTTATAAAGTGGCATCAGCTGTTAGAGAGGATGTGGAAAGGGGAGGGCAGAGGAGAAATGTGAATGTTTTGAAGAGTATGCAAGTGTCAGAAGTGCTGTTGATTATGTTTTGATAGTATGATGTTTTAGTGGTGAATAACCGTAGTAAATAAGGAAGAGAGAAGTGACTGATACCTATTTAGGTCAGCTGTGTTTTTAGATGTTCAGCATTGCCTTTCAGCAGCCCTGAGTTTGGACCGATGTTCACAAAGAACATTGGATAGCCTGGGGTTTTGGGTGTGGCACAGGCTGGTCTGGAGGAGAGGAGACATAATATGTTAATATGACAAGATGTTAAGGTGGAGCGTTAGTAGCATTATTGACATCAAGCGAGGAGAATTGGTAAGAGGAGGGAATAGAGAGGATCGGAGAAAGACAGGTAGGTGAGAGAGAGTGGAGATTACATCAAAATGACACCTGAGGAAGAGCGTATGTCAGGGAAGGTGGCAGATTATGTTAAACCTAAAGAAAAAATTATCAGAAGTGTGTAGTGGAGTAACAAGAACATGGTCAGTGGTACAGTTACGTGCTAGATAAGGTCCAGCTAGTTACCTGATTTTTGAGTTGCTGCAGTGGTGGGGCACTTGAGTTTAAACGCGGCAAGCAAAGTATGAAAGTCTGCAGCCTGAGGTTTGTTCAGATGAATGTTGAAATCACAGAGGATGACAAGTGGGCTGCCATCCTCAGGGAAGTAGGATAGTAGCACATCCAGCTCCTCCAAGAAATTTCCAAGCAAACCTGGGAGACGATTTATACTTACAAAATCTATTTTTACAGAATGGTTGATGGTAATGGTATGTAGTTCAAATGAGTTATTCTCACACAAAGAGGACAGAGGTATAAATTTCCATGTATTGGATATAAGCAAACCTGTTCCCATATCCCTCCCAAACTGATGGGGAGTGTGGGAGAAGGTGAATTTGGTGGAGAAGAGTATGGCTGTGTCCTCTGGTCGAATCCAGGTCTCAGTCATGGCCTGGATGTTCAGACCTGATTGGTTAGCAAAAACAAAAAGGAATTAGATGTAATAACAGTGACTTAATTACAGTTCTGTATTAAAAGTGCAAAAGAGTAGCACAAATTACTCCTTCCTATCAACAGGTACTAGTATAAACAAAACAAGTGTTAAGCACGGTTACATCAGTGGACTTCAAAGCTTTAGCCAACCAACACTATCCAAAGCAAAGGACTAATCCACACTATGCCAGATGTTTTGTGTAACACATCTGTTTTCATTTGTCTGTAGACCCACCAACATTAAACCTACTCTTCCAGTCAGAAGCCAAAGACTGATAAAAGAATAGTTAAGGTTTGGATTATGTAGAAAACCTCCACCCATAAAAATAAAACCACATGTTTCTGCTGGGCTTGAAGATGTGGTCTTTGTTTTGATGTTATAGGTGTCACTTTCCATGTCTATAATGTCAGTTTATATGCATATACTGCCAGGGCACATGCAGTTGAAATGTTGGATCTGATAGTCTATAATGACAACCTAGGCAGGCCCTGAAGCCCTTAGAATGGATGCTTGCCTGCACGGTCTCATTTACTGTTCCCGTCAGTCGACATCTGGGAGATATATTCCACCGACCAGAGGTCAGAGGGCATTTTGGTGGCTCATGGTTAGTATAAGACAAGTATAAACATAGGCATAGAGTCATGTGCCTAGTAAACTAGAAGATGATACAGATAATATGTTGGGAATGCCATTTTGTTAAAATGACTGTAGGGAATGTTTGTTTCGCTTATCACATAGAAACATGTGTCTTCAAGTGTAGGTGATGGAAAAAAAAAACAGTTGCTGAAGTGTGTAATAAAAGCACAAGCAGATTTTTTTTTTTTTTTTTTACGTATCATTTGCAGGAGGTGGCAATTAAGCAAAGAGCCTTAACTTGTGCTACATATCTATATAGGATCTGGTAAGAGTAGAATCTAGGTAGGGGCTGTCATTTTGTAAGCAAGACTGGATGGAATTAAATTCCAGATGGATAGAAATCTAAATTCTTGATAGTATTTTTGTACTGATAGTACTGTCGTGTGTTGCTGTATCAGAGTTTCATTTTACTGGTTTGCTATTTATTTAGAACCAGTGAGGTGATACAGCATATAGGGGTGTAGAATCATGCTCTACGTATGTATGCAATGCCTTGTAACAGCGGCTTCATTATAAAAAACCGAATCTGAACAAATCTCATATCCATCTTTATACAATTATATATATATGGGTGGATGGATGAATGGATGGATCTATAAAAACTTTAAAAAGAACACAACAATTCTTGAAACAGCAAAAAATTTAAAAGTGACATACAAAAATATAAAACCATTGTTTTGGAAATATTGAAATATAAGAAATATTGTAATTGTACAGTATACTTTGATACTTAAATTAAGTAGGCATGTGTATATGTTTGTGTCTTTGCATCTGCAAGCACATTGCTTCTCTGATCTCAAACAGGACATGTTTAAGGGGGAGGATCGAAGGACAAATGCATTAGACTAGAGGACAGTGTGATTGTAAAAAAGTAGACTAAAAAGCACTGAAGAGGGATCACCTACCGCCTGCAGCATCACTTGTAAAGAGCTGTTACCCAACCAAAATAAAGATTATAGGTGCAATGAATTGAATGGAAAGCCATAGAAAGAGATGGAGGACTGCTGCCAAGGCTGACTACCCCAGGGCTGAGTGAATAAGAGAGGATGGCCAGAGCACACTGATGATGTTATCATGAGGTGGAAAAAGAAGAACAGATCTTGAAGAACCAGGGGAGGACAGTCTAATAAGGGATATGAAAGGCATGCATAACGTAGACCCTGCTGAAAAGACCAACATCCAGGTCAACAGCATATGTTGTGTTTAACATTTTGTTTCCCAGCATGGGATGCTGGTGTGCTGGTGTCCCAACAAGGCTTCTTGACTAGTTTAAATAACAAGACTTTCTAAGTCAACCAGCATAACCTGAAAGACCAAGCTGATCTTTTGCTTCACCAGCAATTTCTTTTTGTACCTGTAACAATTCCCAAAATGTTAATAAAAAGCTCTATTAACTGTTTATTTGCACCTAGCCTGAAAACAGACTTTTTGATTCTTAGTACTGAATGGGAATGCAGTGAACTGAAGGAATTTCATGAAAGTGCTTATATGTAAGATGTAAGAGAATTATAACCTTACCACTTGCTACAGAAGGTCAGAGTTATCATCACACGTTGAGCATATGTGCTCACAGTGTGGAAGAGAGGCCAGACAAAATTTGTCTGGCACTGAGAGAACCTGAGGGCTTTGAGTCTACGCCATGGCCTAGTAAATATACTGTATCTCAATACACAGTTCCTCCCAAAAGTAGATAACATGTCAACTGATTGGATCATTGATGCTCATTTTCATTGTTTCCTGGATTCCCAGAGACTATGATGAAACTGGTTTACGTCTTAATCAAGATTAATGGTTTTGGTGTGTTGTTGTAAACATGTGAGTTTTATCCTGTGATAATAATAAATAGAAATTAACCAATGAATTTTTGCACAGAAACTTAATAATGGTACTGTGAGAAAACTGCTTGGCCACGTTCCATGTTGGTATGACAAGCTTCTCGAAAGATTGATGTGAGCCCACGCTCGTGCGCTCTCTCTCGCTCTCTCTCAATTTCAGTTTTTTAAAGAGCTTTAATGGCATGATTATATATATATATATATATATATATATATATATATATATATATATATATATATATATAAATAAAAACAAAAAATAAAACAAAAATATAATAAAATACAATACAATGCAGTAAAATACTTCTTTGCTAAGTCCTGGATCCATCCATCTGCACAGTTTTCTGCATACCTCTCTGAGGTCCTGTGTATTGGGCAGGTCTATACAACTAAAAGGCCATTGGTTCCTGTCATAACTCATTTAATGAACTTTTTCTTTAAGACTGAAATTAAGCCTACAATAAGGAAAGTAAATAAAGTTTGTCTTGTGTCAAAGGTCCCCCATACAGTTGAGAAGAATGATTGTAGACTCATATTTTAACATCATGTCTAGGAAAATTACAAGAAAAGTTAATAGTGAAAAAGGCAAGTGTTCATATCAGCGCTTACATCCCAAGAAAACAGCATAACAAATGGTTTAATATGATAAAACCTGCTGTGGTTTGTGTGTCTTGTTGGCTGATATGTCAATGGTGTCAAAAATTTCATCATGTGGATTCTCACTTGGCTGTGCATTTATGTAAATGGACAAAAACAGAAAGTTGTTGCAAATTACTTCATACTTCATTTTTTTTTGGGGAAAACAGTAGCATCTGGAGTTTGTCAGGGTGGGTTTCTCTCTCCCTACTGGTTTTTGTTACATATGTCATCCCCCAAGCATATCTTTGCTGATACCTAGATATTGGGCATGCTGATAATATTCCTCTGTCTCAAGCTGTGAGAATTTCTTAAATAAAAGAAAAAAGATGTAACTGGAAGTAGAAGCCTTGAATAAATAGCTACAGAAAGTCTTTTTAAATGGGAAGAAGTCAAATGAACTGTACATATGTTTCTCAAATACCCATAAGTTCCCTGTCTGTCACGTTGTGTCGATGTAGTGACACTAGGGGTTCGCTCTTGAGAGCCCCAATCACCTTTGCTTTATTCAGAAAAGGCCAATGAAAATTGGCGAGTGGAATTTGCATGCCACTCTCCACCCCGGACATACGGGTATAAAAGGAGATGGCATGCACCACTCATTCAGACTTGTTCTTTGGAGCCAAGTGCATGTGTGTGTGTGTGTTCGTCCCATCACCTTATTCCTTGCTGCTGGAATTTATGGCATATATCAGTGATCGAGTGTTGTGCTTCCCCTGGGCACTTCGGTGGCTGAGTCCACAGGTGTGAAAAGAGTATATTCCAAAAGAGTATATTTTCTCTAAAAGAACTCGCACAAATGATTGGCGTCTTTTTAAAGATGTCCTTTCACCTTTGTGCTACTGGGTGCGGCCGTTATCTCTCCCCACCGGATGGCCATGAGATCTGTCTCGACTGCTTGGGTTGCCAGCACGCCAAGGCAGCTTTTGTGGAGGGGTCATGTTCTCACTACGAGAACATGCCCATGAGAACGTTGTGGTCGTGGCTCTCTTCCTTCTTTGTGAAGCAGAGAGCCACCGCGGCTGCTTCTCAACCCGGTCCGTCCTGCGTCGGCGAGCGCCACGGGTGATCTAAATGTGGATATGGGAGCGTTTCTGCCGGCTCAATCCCCACGGACCTCCCAGCCCCCAGCACGCTCATTCTGCATCCTAACTACCCTCGACGGTGGAGCGGCTAAGGGATATGTCCAGCTTCCCCAGGTAGAGCGTGCTGTTGCGGTGCATTTATGCCCGCAGGGCGCAGCCACCTGGAGGAACTGACCATGGCTCCCTTCCAAGGCGTGTACATTTTCTTTGTCACTCGTGGCAAAGGCTTACAATGCCACGGGTCAGGCCACTTCCACCCTGCATGCCATGGCCATCCTGCAGGTCCACCAGGCCAAGGCGCTCAAAGATCTGCACGAAAGTAGGACTGACCCAGGGCTTTTGCAGGAACTGCGTACCGTGACTGACCTCGCTCTACGGGCGACGAAAGTCATGGCATGCACCCTGGGTCGGACGATGTCCACCTTGGAGCGACACCTGTGGCTCAACCTTGCAGAGATGCATGACGCTGAGAAAGTCCGCTTTCTCGATGCGCCCATCTCCCAAGAGGGGCTATTTGGCGACACTGTCGAGGATTTCGCCCAACAGTTCTTGACAGTGAAGAAGCAGATGGAGGCCATCAAACACATCCTGCTGCGGCGCGGCTCGGCCACCTATAGGCCTCAGAAGTCCTGCGCCCCGTCTGCCTCTCGCCAGGGTTGTCCTCCTGCAGTGCCGGCCCCGGCTCCCCCACCATCAGAGCCCGTACGGCGGTCTTGAGAAAAAGATCCTTACGCTGGAAGGCGGCACCGCCTGCCCATCAGCCGGCCACCAAGAACCCCAGACGGGCTTCGAGGCAGTCCTGAGATGGGCGACCTCATGGATGACTCTGACCCAGGTGTGCGCACGGGCCCCATTCCCGCCCATGGTCAGCACGAGGTGGGTATCCCATGGGAAGGTGTTCCCTCTAAACTGGTTTCCCGGGCCTGGGGATCTTTCAACCCACCAGTTTCCCCAGTTTGGTGACTCCACTGCCGCAGGTGCGGGCATGAAGCCTGGGCCGGTCTGCTGGGGCTTTGGGGAACCTGGGCACTTCCAGGACCGATGCCCTGCGATGGAGCTGGGGACATTGGTCTGGATATCCGATGCGCCACAGCCCGCCCGGAGCGTACTGGATATCTGTGAGTATTAAGGGAGATACAGAGCAAGCCTTAGTGGATTCAGGTTGTAATCAAACCTGCATTCACCAAAGTTTGGTTCAATCCGAGGCTTTGGGTACAGGCTGAAGAGTGAAGGCGTGTACATGGGGATGTTCAAAATGACCCTTTATTGACGGTCATAATAAAATTTTGGGGACAAAAGCATAGTGTCGAGGCTGTGGTTAGTCCCCGCCTCACCCATCCACTAATTTTGGGTATGAATTGGCCACAATTTACAACTTTATTGAGGGGAATTTGTGTGGATGGGTCCTGTAATAAAGTATATAGGTGTGTGATGGGGAGGTGGTGCCAGGGCCGTCCACGATGGCTCCACGGACCAAAGAGCCGTTGGGAAATGTTATTCCAGACGGCTCATTATAATCTGATGGCAGGTCACTTAGGGCAGGAAAAAACACTAAACAGTCTGATGGCACACTTCTATTGACCAGGCATTCACAGGGATGTTCGCAGGTGGTGTGCGACATGCCGTGAATGTCAGCTGGTGAATCCCATGGCCACCCCAAAAGTGCCATTGAGCCCCCTTCCATTGATCGAGGTCCCCTTCGAAAGAATTGGCATGGACCTTATTAGGCCATTAGAGCGGATGGCACATGGGCATCTCTTTGTGTAGTTCTGGTGGATTACGCAACACGATATCCGGAAGCAGTGCCTCTGTGCAACATCTCAGCATGCAGTGTTGTGGAGGCACTCTTCAGAATAATCTCCTTAGTGGGGATTCAGAAAGAAATCCTTACTGATCAGGGCACTACGTTTATGTCATGTACACTACGTGAACTGTACTAGTTATTGGGGATTAAATCGATGGGGCAATTGACACAGAAGAATTTGCTCCAGACTCATCAGCTATGGGAATTTGCACTGGGAGATAAAGTCCTTATATTACTCCCCACATCTTGTTCTAAATTACTCGCCATGTGGCACGGGCCCTTTGAGGTCACACGGTGAGTCGAGGAAATCTATTATAAGGTTAAATGAACAGATAGAGGCAGAGCACATCAGATTTACCACCTCAACCTCCTAAAACCTAGGAGAGAGGCGGTCCCTGTTACTTTGGCAATGGGAGTTCCAGAGAGGGAGGAGCTCGGACCAGAGATGAACTTAAAAGCTACCGATCGAGTCACCCCGGTAACTTGCGGAGATCACCTCTCACCGTCACATGTCACGGAGGTGGCCAGGTTGCAAGGAGAATTCTATGACGTGTTCTCGCCTCTTCCCGGTCATACGAATCTCATAGAGCACCATATCAAAATGGTCCCAGGGGAAGTGGTACACAGTCGCCCCTATCAATTACCCGAAAAAAAAAAAGTGGTTCAGTAATAATTAAAGGCAATGCTAGATATGGGGATAATAGAAGAATCCCACATTTACTGGGCCAGCCCGGTGGTGCTGGCTCCGAAGAGTGACGGCTCAGTCCGGTTCTGTGTGGATTATAGAAAGGTCAATGCGGTGTCTAAATTTGATGCATACCTGATGCCTCGGATTGATGAGCTGCTCGATCAGATAGGCGTGGCTCACTTTTATTCAACACTGGATTTAACGAAGGGATATTGTCAGATCCCCTTATCTCCCATGTCCTGTGAATAGATGGCATTTTTCACACCGTTCAGATTACACCAATTCGTGACGCTTCCATTCGGTTTGTTCGGGGCCCTGGCTATGTTTCAGCAGCTCATGGACTGAATCTTCAGACTGCTTATGCCTGCAGAATCTGAGGGCTGTCCTGAGGCCATTGAGGTAAGAGGAACTCACAGCAAACCCAAAGAAGTGTGCAATTGGGTGGGTGGAAGGACGGTATCTGGGCTTCCACTTGGGTCATGGGTGATTGCAGCCTGCCCGAAACCTAAGACCAAAAAGGAGGTAAGACAGTTCTTGGGGCTCGCTGGCTATTACCGTAGGTTTGTGTCTAACTATTCGACCATCACCAGCCCGCTGACTGTTCTGACTAAAAAGGGGGCACCAGATCCAGTCCAGTGTAAGGAGCCATGTCAACAGGCGTTCACGCAAGTGAAAGCTGCACTTTGTGGTGGGCAGCTGTTACACTCTCCTGATTTCTCTCTTCCTTTTGTTTTACTGACCGACGCATTGGACAGGGGGTTGGGGGCCATGTTGTCCCAGGTGGTCGAGGGGGATGAGTGTCCAGTGCTGTACTTCAGTAGGAAACTCTCAGTGAGGGAGGCGAAGTACAGCACCGTGAGAAGGAGTGTCTGGCCATCAAGTGGGCAGTCCTGACCCTTCAGTACAACCTCCTGGGACAGGCCTTTACCAGCTGTTTGGACCTTGCCCCGCTCCAGTGGCTCCATTGCATGAAAGATGCCAACACACTGATCACCCGATAGTATCTGGCTCTTCAGCCTTTTAAGTTCGAGGTGGTCCACAGGCCGGGGGTGCAGATGGCTGTGGTGGATTTCCTCTCCAGGAATGGGGGGTGGGGGGGGGGGAGTAAGTGACAGGCCTGATGGTCCCCAGCCTGAGTCAGGTGATGGGGGGTTCGTGGTGGTGGGGGCGTGGTCGAGCGCCGGTTTGTGAATGGAGAGCGAGTTTGGGAGACGAGAGCGGTAAGGATTATCACCTCTGGGAAATTATCTCTGACAGCTGTTTTGTGTTACAGCTGGAGGGAGGTAAAGGAGCAGCCAGAGCCGCAGTGGAGGAGAGAGAGGAGCTAGAGTCCTGAGACGACGCTGTCTCTGCTAAAGAGAACATTTACTTTGATTATTGAGCAATGGAGTGTTTTGGTTTTGAGTGTGTGCGCTGGAAAGCGACCTGTAATAAATGAAGCTAAATAGTGTGAGCTGGTTACCGCTTCCTCATTTTTCCTTGAGACTGACCTGAGACTTGTCACATATAATTAGAACATCATTGATTCGGATACAATTAAACTGGAAATGCTCATCGGACGATGCTATTCATAACACCCAGACTGTATCAAGGTATATTACAATTGTAACACAATGTAATGAATAAAAAATCACTAAAATGTGAATATGTAGTATCAGAGGTGAATTCTCAGGGCCAGCAAAGTCTTCTCTGCAGGCCTAACATGCCAAATAAATAAATAAATATTTTTCATCCTTTCATTCTCAATCACCTTTTTGCCTATGTATTTTTAATTGCTTTCCACTCTTAATTAATCTACAAACAAACAGAGAAAAACAAATAGTTTATCCAATCAGAATTTATTCCTTGATGTGTGACAACTGTTTCACAAATCGCATGCCCGAAGCAGTGTGTGAGTTTTAGCTCTACCTGTCAGGCCTTCAGAATTTCTTCAGAATCCCTCAACAGTGCAAATGAATGGGCAACTAAAGTCAGATTGTCAGATTCATCAGCCAATCAGATTGATTTATTTGTTTTTGGTGGGTGTGATCTTTAGGATATGTCCCGGTCGAGGTCTTCTAACTGGCCTTGAGTGACGCAGTCACGCTTTAAGTGATGTATGTTATTTGAAAGCGAAGAGCACGAGATCTTGCTGATGAGACAGCTGTCATCACTGCTGTTATTGCTGTTGAGAAAGAGATCCTTATGGATTTAAAAACATGAGATGTTCTGCATGACCGTGTGATTGCTTAATTTATTAAACAAGAAAGGAGGACTGATTTTCACTTCAAGCAAATTGTTAAGTGCTTTTTGCATTGTTATAGCAACATCAGGAGTTTTCTAAATTTAAATTACGCTGCTTGAGCATTCAGTGTCGGATCAAGTTTTGAAAAGTAGTGCTGCATACTATTCAACTCGGAAAGTTGGATTTTACAACTTCCTCCTAGGAAATGTGCAATGGAATGCATCTTGAAGTCAGAATTACAACTTGTAGGCTCATGCAGAAATTCTCAACTCCGATTTCGCCCCATTGCAGGAGCATGATATACAAGGAGATATACAAAGTAAGTGATAAACATTCACTTTATTAAGTAATATCAATAAATTAGTTTGTTTCCACATTACATGATATTAAAGCTTGTTCAACAAATGCCTGCAGAAACAGGTGTATAAAACATTATAGTCTCTTTTGATAATCGTACACCTGAAGCACAAATGCTAGCGCTGCAGCATTGTTTATCAATTGGGTTGCTAGGAGACATCTCTAATGAGAGTCAAACCCCTGCTAAGCTAATGGGAGCATTGCAGTTCTGAATATCGGGGAATGGAATGCATTTATGGTCTGAGATATCAAGTAGGAATATCCCTCGTCCAACTTGAATGGAACGCAGCATAATCGTGTACCCTGACGAAACGAAATTTAATGCAAGTAACATTTAAATCGCAAATATTATTAGATCGATTTTTCCAGATATTATAGACCTCCTTGGTAGATTTATATGAAAAATTATTATTTTTGCATATCTGTCCGGGAGACGTTCATTTCACAAAACTGTCATGCTGCAGTTAAAATTAGGCTTGCTTGAACATTAAGTGTTGTTTCAAGTTCTGGCTTTCGTGCGTGGACGTTTTTTTAAAATGTCAATTGGTATTGCTAGTTAGCTGCGATATAATGTATGATGCCCAAAGGCATAGGGTGTCTTACTAATTGTGAAACTTTGTTTTCTAAATGGTATGAATCACAGTGAAGGCCTAGACTTGAAATGCATGGCCCACCACTGTGTAGTATTATTTAATGTGTATATACAAATGTTAGTCAATAAACAACACATCATAAGATTATAAAGCACAGAGTTTATTCACACCTCCTGACTACAAAGTAAACATAATATTCTAATACAATAATATGCCTCGGTTGTTGTGTATTCTTTACAGCAAGAGCTGCTGTGTTAAAAGCAGCTCTAACATTCATCTCAGACGTTTTGTCATATTTTGACCAAATCAGAGTAGAAAACAGCACAAAGACATGTGTAACTTCTGAATGAGAGATGTTCAAGGTGATGTAATGGTAGGCGTCTGCACTTGCCGGTCACACATCAGACTTGCCGCCGTACGGAGATGAATCATGGATCAAATATATTTAAATGTCTTGATATCATTTAGGGGTTAGGTTTTTCCATTCACTGCCATTGTTTCCTCCTGCTGATGGTCACAAATTTGGCGGCTGTGGGGAAAAAGTGATGTCACTGAAACAGGTCAATAGCAATTGAAAATATTTCCTTACCACTTCCATCAGCATAGCTAATATAATGGAACTCAGCTTGTTTTGCACAG
This sequence comes from Myxocyprinus asiaticus, assembly GCF_019703515.2. Lineage (NCBI taxonomy): Eukaryota > Metazoa > Chordata > Actinopteri > Cypriniformes > Catostomidae > Myxocyprinus > Myxocyprinus asiaticus. Next base: position 22,736,985 of record NC_059352.1, read on the forward strand.
AGGATGAGATAAGGAAATCAGGACCTATTAAATGATCTTTCACTGTCCGGCAAGGTGATGCAAGATGATATAAACTGCAATGTGTTGTGTATGTTATGTTGCTGTGCTGAAGTGCCCCCCCCCCTGCGCTCACACATCTCTGACTCAAACGCTGAAGGAGAAATGCTGTTTGTTTACGTTTTGCGGTAAAGTGCTACCGCTCAAGGACAAATTGAGATTTCTTTCTTAATTCAGTCAATTGTACAGTCTTGTCTCAGAGGTCAAAATTCACAGGTTACAGAATATTTTCAATGGTTTTCCGCTTATCATACAGTAAGTGCTACTTTTACTGTCACTGCCATGTTTGTAATGTCGGTTTTTCATAAAATTAAATAATACATTTCTCTGGAGTGCCAACCCCTCTACATTCTGTGGATATTACTATTTCTGGATTGTGCATTGTGCACCAAGTATGTGGTCGCACTACTTTTCTCTGTGTCTGAATAGGTGGAGCTATAGATCTAACGACCCTTAGATACAATTAACCTTTATTTTTTGTTCTTCCAGTCAAGATTTACACTGCAAAACATCTATGACAGCTGTAACTAATAAATTCTGGCAAGTGACCATGGTATAAGCAGGATAATCCATGGCTAGGCATACGTTAAACGATTTTAAATGCACTTCGCGGAGGCAACCACCCTCTGCTTCGTGTTGGGTGGTTCTTCACCTCAACATCGTGCATTTAAAATCATTTAACATACTTAGCCATGGATTATCCCTTACATATTTATTTGTTTATTACAAGACAACTGAGTACTATATTCATAGAAATGACTACTATATCATGTCAATTTTCTGTGCTACAATGGTGAATTTTCAGTAGTCTATCTCTTATGCGTGTACACATACATATTATACATGCTATGTGTTACTCAATGTGGTGCTGTTGTTTCAGTAATTGTCTAGATTTACATTTGACATTGCTATTTGATGACGAAACAACATGGCAGTAAACTATAGCAAGTACAACAAATGAACAGTATGATATGGCTATTGTCAATTTGGTGTACAACTGAAATTAAGTTGTGTGCCTATTTAGACTGAAAATGTGCCTGAGATAATACAATATGTGTAGCTTATATGTAGCTTCTGTGTAACTTCTGTGTTGTGTAGCTCAATATGTGTTTGACAGACAGTTGCATCTCATGAAATTTCAGTGTGAAAGTAACAAATTCTGTTCTAAATTTGTCATGATTTGTTGCATCATCTCCTTGATATATGAAAAATAAAAATATATCAGAATATACAGTATTCTATTCCATTATTTTCTAATTGTCTTGAAAATGCTTTGAAAAGTTTACACTATATAGGCATAATGTAGATCCATTTGTGATAGATATACGTGCTGGGTCTCTAAAGACCAGAGTATGTAATAATGTTTGGTGGAATACCAATGCATTTAAGGGTTAATATAGTGGAAGAAAAAAAATTATATATATATATATATTGGGTTTTTATAGAAACATAAAAAAGGTTAAATTCTTGACAGAAAAAAATTAAACAACAGAAATGTTTACAATAAGATCCTTGATTGGATTGAAAAAACGAAGGCCTCCTTATTTCACATTCCAACCAGTAAGGTTTGCTACCAAACAATTAGCCACACAAAACATAACCTTGTGGGGAAAATCATAAATAATTTTCTTTGAATGGTGGGTTTTTCACTTTTTTTATGTGTTTAAATGTATTATTAAACGCAATTTCCCTAAACTGTGAAGTTGCAATGGAGATACTTTAAACTCATAATTATATTGTGCTAGTGCACAGGAGTCTTTATATTGCCCTAATAAGGACTGCAGTTTTCCTCTACTTGTCAAACTCTCAAATGTGTGAAGTGTATGTTTAATTTAGTGGTAAAAGTTTTCTTGGATTTGCACTCTGTAAGAAAGTTCAGATTTGTCTTCATTATGTTTTTAGTGCACCAAGGTAGCTCTCAGTTTTTTATCTGTTACAAATGTATAGAAAGTTTGTCATGCTATACTGTCCTTTTTAGGCCAGACATAATTCTATTTATACATAAACAGACTCTCTCTCTGTATCTCTCTGTCTGTATCTCAATCTGTCCTTTGAGATCTTGAACAACTAAGCTTCAACTGTGAGGTCACGAAAAGTTCGAAACTGTTTAAACAGTTCTCAAGAATTCATCCAGGCGTTCAACACTTCAGCACCAATTCATCAAGAAACTGCTACTGTCAAGTTAACATGTTGACTCGTAAATTAATAATCATTCGTGGAAGACATGTCTCCGGATTCTGGCAACTGAGAGAAAACTTCATGAACACACACTTACTCAACCGGCTCATTAGCAGTTATAAGTGGAGCACTCATCATGTGGGAATGCATGCTGTCACACAGCTCTCACTCACTTGCTGTCCAAGAGCAGCTCTTTTATTCTTCCTTTGCCTTGTTATATCCTGCCTTTTTGCAGTGACACTCTCACACTCTCATCTTGTTCAGTTACATTTCCAAACAAAGATTCTTGCCAAGACAAGACACTAATAAATAGTACCATAAAAGGACCATGTTTTTTGTTGTGTTTTGTTTTTTGGACACAATACCAAATGTATTGCCATATGTTTGTTGACATACATCATTGAAAATACTATGTTTTGGTTTTATCATGCTACCGTGGTAGTACCATGGTTCAGTAGCAACCCTAACCATGGTATATATAAAATACCATAGTACTGTCATCTAATGCTATCACTGTACCAGGCTACAGCGCTATTTTGTAACTAGATATAAATAATTTGTTCTTACTCTGACATACTGTAGTTATCAATAGAATAAACATACTGCAATTGATACAAACATACCTTATAAATACAAGCATTGCTGACGTTTATGTTCAATGTGAAATTCTTTAAGCCTAGATCGAAGGTCTATCAGATTGTTGGCCTACCTCTGAAGACTTTTGTCTTTTTTTACATAGCAACAAAACTAGCGAATTTAAATTGATACCACCTCATAAAGTCCTCACTGCTAGCACAACAAGAATTTGTAAGAATGGACAGACCAGGCTGACTGCTTGGGAGCCAAGATGGATCAGGTGTCCGGCCAGGGAACCAGGACAGACTAGGTAGATGGCCAAGGTGCCAGATCAGATCAGGTCAGGTGGGTGGCCAGTGGAGCAGGACAGACCAGGTGGATAACTAGTGAGGCAGGACAGACCAGGTGGACGACCAGGGAATAGGACAAACCAGGTAAATGTTCAGGAAACCAATAGGGATAGGACAAAGGTTTGGAGGTAGACAGGACCTTAATAGGAGTGGGGCAAGGGTCAGTGACTGGGTGAGCAGAGAGAAGGGTGGTAGTGGCAGGGCGGACATGGGTGCAGTGGTGGGAAGAATGAGACCTGTGGCTTCTGAAGGGGACAGGACAGACTTGGTCACAGGGTATTTGAACAGGACAGGGTTGGTGGACCCAAGGGGCTGGACTGAGATAGGCACGGCAGAGGCTGCTGTGGACAGGACCGGATTTAGCAGGGCAGTGGCTGCTGGACAGGTGTCAGAAGGGTAGGCAGCCGCTAGGGAGAAGTTGAGGTCACTGGTGGCTTCTGGGCAGTAGGTGTGGTCAATGGTGATCATTAGGGACTGGACAGGCCAGGTGGCGGCTGCTGGGCAAGGGGTGAGATCTGCTGGGAGCTGTATAAGATCTGACTGGACAGCAGTCACAGGACAAGGGTCAGACAGGGACGATAAGGAGGGAAAAGGATCGATTCAGCAACCACAGAGGACAGGATGGGGACAGACTTAATGGCCTTTGGGCACTGGACTGAGAGGAAGGTGGCCACAGAGGAGTAGACTGGTGGGTAGGTGGCTGCTGGGGACTGGACAGATGAATCGGCATTCGCTGGACAAGGGTCAGGCCGAGCGGTGGCAGGCACTGGGTAGAGGATGAGGAAAGTGGCGGAGGCTGGACAGGGGCTGAGGTCAAAGGGAGCCACCGGGCAGAGGCTGATCAGGAGTGTAGGTCTTTGGGGGCACTGGCAGTGGCAGGGGAGCGGTCTCTGGGGGCGCTGGCAGTGGACACAAACCCTTCCAGGTGAGCTGCAGCGATGTGGGGCCCTCTGGGCGAGCTGCAGTGACAGCCTCCTGCCAGTCCACAGCAGGGGGCTCCTCCGCCTCCTGCCGGTCCTCAGCGAGTGGGATCCTCCACCTCCTGCCGATCCTCTGAGAATGGGCTGCTCCGGCTCCTGCCGGTCTTCAGTGAGCTTCTTCCTTCTACAGTGGTGTGAAGCCTGATAAAAAGCCATGGGAAGGACAAGGCACAGACTGAGAGGGGTCTTGGGATTTGGAGTTCCAGGTCTTGAGCAGAAGTTGCACCTTTGTGAGTCTACCAAATCCCCAAAAGGCCAAAAGAAAATCTCACCCAGCTCCTCAATGCTGTACGGTTTGTCCGGACCTGACAGGAAAAGATGTTTTAAGAGTGGTCTCATCATAGCACCACCTGTGGGGCTCATGGACCAGCTCTTCTGCATAAATGCCAAAGGGCTGCCCGTTCTGCAAGATCTTGTCCTGGGTAGTGCCATGAGAGGCCAGCTTTTTCTGGATGGGAGCTGGGTGGAGAAAAATGCCCATCTTGCCTCTGCTGGGCCATATTGTTATGTCACGGTAATTAAGTAGGACCCAAACATAGAGGCAAGTTAAAGGGTTTCTTTACAAAAATAAATCTAAATACAAGCCAAAACTCCCACAGGGGGGATAAACAGAAAACGTCTTGGTTACTGATGTAACCTCTGTTCTCTGATGGAGGGAACGAGATGTTGTGTCGATGTAGTGACACTAGGGGTTCGATCTTGAGAGCCCCAATCACCTTTGCTTTATTCAGAAAAGGCCAATGAAAACTGCCGAGTGGAATTTGCATGCCACTCTCTGCCCCGGGCATATGGGTATAAAAGGAGATGGCGTGCACCACTCATTCAGAGTTGTGCTGAGGAGCCGAGAGAGAGTCCCGGCCATGTCAGAGTCGGTTCAGCACCACGGCAGGAGGGACACAACATCTCCTTCCCTCCATCAGGGAACAGTACATAAGTAACATAAGTAACCAAGACATTCCCTGTCTGTCACTCACTCGACGTTGTGTCGATGTAGTGACACTAGGGGTTCCTATACGAAATGCCACAGGCGCTGAACCATGTCGCGAGGTACAGAGGAGCAGACACGGGCAGGCTGTGACCTTCCAGCAAGTTAGGTAAGGCGTATCCCGGGTCCCAATAAGGGTGGGAGGAGGACTTACCCGAGGAAGCTACAGGCGGTGGCCTTTCCTGATTTTTGTATTAAGAAATTTCCCACCGAGCACCTGCTGGAATAGCGCTGGGGAAGTGCTCTTCCCTCTCCAGGAGGGAGAGCACTACTGAGACCACATCCTACCGGAGGGAGGTTAACATGTGGAGAATACCTCACATGGACTTACCGACGGGGAAGTTCACATATGGAATGATACCACTGGGAAGACCCTATCTACGGAGAGGGTACACAGCCACAGTGGCTGAGGCAAAGCAAAGCTCTGACGAGGGGAAACACAGGGTTCACCTGAGGGGAAACCGAACAGTGGAAACGCATCATATGGGATTACCGAGGGGGGAATCACCATGTATGGAGCACTGAGCCGAAGTACACAGGCTCACCTGAAAAGGGGCATACCATGAGTACTGTGCCTGGCAGCGTTATTCCTCTGCCGAGTTCGTCGCCGAATAGTGCTTAAGGAAATAAAGAAGCGTCCAGTGTTCACCAGTTATGGGGATCTGTTGTGGACAAGATAGAGCACATTATCACCTCAAAAAGGGAAAGGCACAATGCAAGTGATACACCCGAACGGCCACCTGGCCTACCTGTTGTTACCCCGTAACACTCAGGTCGAAACCGGTTCTATGCGCAGGTTGTAAAACCTTGCAAAGGTATTGGGTGTAGCCCAACCCGCTGCTCTGCATATGTCTGATAGAGAGGCGCCCCTCGCCACTGACCAGGAGGACACAATACCTCTGGTGGAGTGCGCCTGGACTCCCAAAGGGCACGGCAGATCTTGTGATTGGTAAGCCAGAGAAATGGCATCCACAATTCAATGGGACAACCTCTGTTTGGAGACAGCTTGCCCCTTCTGCTGCCCTCAAAAGCAGACAAAGAGCTTCTCTGAGCATCTAAAGCTCTGCGTGTGGTCCACAGATGCGAGGAGACAGGGACAGACCGAAAGGGAGGACCTTGTACTGGTATGCACATCCCTCGAAGGCAAACTGCAGAAAGGGTCTGTGTCGAGGAAAGATCGATACGTGAAAGTACGCGTCCTTCAGGTCGATGGCCACAAACTAATCCTGATGTCTTACAGACGTCAGGATGCACTTCTGCATCAACATCTTGAACGGAAGCCTGTGTAAGGCTCTGTTCAAGGCACGCAGATCCAGGATTGGGCGCAACCCCCCCCCCCGAAGGACAGAGGCATCCTCGCCTCACACTATGGTGGAGAGGATGCCAGTGAACCTGGGCGGCCGTCTGGCGAACTGGATCATGTAGCTGAGCTGGATCATCCTGGTGAGCCATCGCTAACCAGGCTTCCAGCCTTTGCTCTAAAGGCACCAGGGGGATGATTGGATTTATCACGCCCGGGGTGGGTGGTTCGCAGCAAGGCAGAGCAGACGCCCCATCAGGAGGATCGTCCAGGGGAGGCGTGCTGCTCCACGAGCCTACAATGGTGACCGGTGGCTGGGGCGGGCAAGCGGTCCCAGGAATCACTGTACTTACCTGTTTGCTGGCTTTCTTTCAACGGAAAACAAGGGAACAAGAGATACTCGCATCCCGCTCGCTGACCGAAAATACTTTTAGTGCCTGGCCATCGCAGGTGTGAGGGCCAGAGGGGCTGAGCGTTGGAGAATGACCCAAGGAATGAGGAAACTGCTCTTTTATTGACAATTTGGGTGTTAGGGTACCCACGATGTTAGGATACCCACCTCATGCTGACCCAGGGGCGGGAGTGGGGCCCGTGCGCACCCTGGGTCAGAGTCATCAATGAGAGCTGCCTCATCCCTGGGTTGCCCGTCTCAGGGCCGCCTCAAAGCCCGTTCGGGGTTCTTGGTGGCCGGCTGGTGGGCAAGCAATGACACCTTCCTGCAGGAGGATCTTCTTATCAAAGACCGGCGTACGGGCTCTGATGGTGGCAGGAGGGCCTATAGGTGGCCGAGCCATGCCGTGGCAGGATGTGTTTAATGGTCTCTGTCTGCTTCTTCACCGTCGAGAACTGGTGGGCGAAATCCTCGACAGTGTCGCCAAAGAGCCCCCCTTGGAAGATGGGCGCATCGAGAAAGCAGACCTTCTCGGCATCACGCATCTCCGCAAGGTTGAGCAACAGGTGCCGCTCTTGGAACACCAAGGTGGACATTGTCCGGCCCAGGGCGTGCGCCATGACTTTCGCTGCCCGTAGAGCGAGGTCGGTCATGGTACGCAGTTCCTGCATAAGCCCTGGGTTGGTCTTACCCTCATGCAGATCTTTGAACGCCTTGGCCTGATGGACCTGCAGGATGGCCATGGGATGCAGGTTGGAAGCAGCCTGACCCACGGCATTGTAAGCCTTGAAAACTTACACGCCTTGGAAGGGAGCCTTGGTCGGTTCATCCAGGTGGCTGCACCCTGAGGGCATAAATGCACCGCAATGACGCGCTCTACCTGGGGAAGCTCGACATATCCCTTAGCTGCTTCACCGTCGAGGGTAGTCAGGGTGGACGAGCAGGCGAAGCGTGTAAGGGCAGAGAAATGTGCCTTCCATGACTTCACGAGCTCCTCGTGCATTTCCAGGAAGAAGGGCACTGAGCTGCGAGCGCTCAGGGCAGGGCGGAGGATTCCACTCAAGCCGTGGCAAGCACGGCTGCCAAGTCAGCATCCAACTCATCCTGAGCTCTACCGCCCGAGAGCGGGAGCTCAGAAGATTCATCCGCTTCCAAAAGCAGAAGCCCACCCTCCGATGCTGCATCTGATAACTCATCCTCATCGTGAGCCCCCGAACAAGATATTAAGTACATCAGATACATCCAGATCGCCTGCGGCGCTCACCGACACAGCCGCCTCAGTTTCAACCCAGGACGGACTGGGTCGGGAAGCAGCCGCGGTAGCTCTCTGCTTCATGAAGAAGGAAGAGAGTCGCAACCGCAACGTTCTCATGGGCATGTTCTCGCAGTGAGAATCCACTCGCCAATTTTCATTGGCCTTTTCCGAATAAAGCAAAGGTGATTGGGGCTCTCAAGAGCGAACCCCTAGTGTCACTACATCGACACAGCTTCGAGTGAGTGACAGACAGGGAACTGAATTATAAACTCCTAAAACTAAACAAACAAGAAAACTGACCAAAGTAATAAGAGCAGACTGCAACCAACTGTCAGGGAAAACACACAAACAATATGGCCATGGACTGAACACAAAGGGGATCTTAAATAGGGAAAGGGAAATGAGAAGCAGGTGCCGCTGATGACGTGTTGGGTGGAGTAACGAGCAGTAGTCTGGGCAATGGAGCTAGCGTTTTCCACGTAGCACCTGCAAAACATGAGGGAGAGACACAGACAAGACAGACAGACAAAGAGGGGCTGTACTGCCAGGGTCGTGACAGATATATTTTGTGATTTTAAACCCAAACCCTATACCTAAATCTAACCATACATTTTTATGTGTGACCATATTTGTAATTGATAAATATGTTATGTTTACGATGGAAGAAAGAAAATATAAGGGCTTTGAAGGAGACGAGGGAAGTGTTGGTTGGTGTAAAAGTTGTAGGTTTTCATACGAACAAAGTATTTTTTACAAATTCGCCATCATACTGTTCTAATGAATTTTCATGATATTACTGCACTCAAAAGATGAAGTCATTACCCTTACTTAATTGAATTGTAGAAATTTTTACAAATAATTTAATGTCTTTCTTTAAGTCAGTTTCATTGAGCCAACATAATTTAGTTGGATTAGGACAAATTAATGTGCAATAAAAGTTTTAACTCATCTTTTTTTAGGTTCATCAAACTCGATTTACTGAAGTTTATTTATAGATTTTCTTATGTTGGACCATCTTAATTTAGTATTAGTATTTGCCAGGTGAGCAAGTGTAAGGAAAGTTGCACTGTCAATTTCATAGCAACTGCTTATATAGCTAAGCAGCACTCAAATCAAGTATCACTTTGAACTGAAAGTCAATCCTCAACCTAAGCACAAGCGCCATTCTTCACCACAGTGGTAACCCCCAAAACCTCAGCATAGCAGACACTCTTTTTAAATACCAATATAACAGAGCATTAAACATGAACAAATCTCCTCCTATTCTCATCTTGCTCAAAAATGCATAAAATATCACTTAATTTCAACACTTTTTCTGCTTGCAAAGCATGCAGGGAAATAGAAACCCCCTGCTTAGTTTCATCGATGTTACGTTATCATAAATGTGGTCCCAGCTCCAATGGATTAAGTAAACTTCCATTTTACAAATTTAAATGGATAATAATAATAATAATAATAATAATAATAATAATAATAATTCCTTACATTTATAGCACTTTTTCTAGGCACTCAAAGCACTTTACATATTATAGGGGGAATCTCCTCAACCACCACCAGTGTGCAGCATCCACCTGGATGATGCGACTGCAGCCATAGTGCACCAGAACGCCCACAACACACCAGTTATTGGTGGACAGGAGAGTAGAGTGATGTAGCCAATTCAGGGATGGGAAGTATTAAGATGCCATGATAGATAAGTGCCAATGGAGGAATTTGTTTAGAAAACAATGAAATTAAGTTGTGACAAAACGTTATAGAATTGTGTTGCTTTAGTTAATTTAAATTAAGTAAACTGAACAAGCAGCAAGAATCCTTTTTATTTTATTTTTTTTGAGTGTGTATGTTGTTTCATCATGCTTCTAGTACTGTTTCCGCCTCAGGCAGTGTTGTAAATGAACACTGTTTGCCTTATTTGGAAATCATTACTTATAAGAATCACAACAATAATTAGAATTATGTATGTTATTGGGTAATTGTTAATGGCCTTGATCTGAGGTGCATTGCTCATTCTCTTTAATTATTCTCTCTTCTCTTTCTAGACTATGTAGTTACTGTAAACATGGTAAACCAGGTAGAAAGAACAAATTAGCTTTAGTCTCATCAGACCTGTAAGAAATAAGGAAAGCAAGCAAGAGAGTTGGGTGTCTTTCTGCTCTGATGAAGCTGTGACAGACACAGATGGCTGCTTGGTTACATCCCAACTGGCTCACATTGAAGTTGTCCTCTGTATTGGCTCACCTCTGATTATCCCTTTCAGAAATATGTTTATCGGAGAACATATGAAGAAAAGTAAGAGGCAACTTATGCATATTATAGTTATGACTGGCCTAGTAAATGCTCTGAAAATTTCTTTAAACAGTGCAACCTCATCATAGCACTCAAGAATATGCAATGGACGTCAAGATTTTGAATATGATGCACGAGTAGCATGACTATTTTGTTGATACTTTTGGGTCCTTTTGTAAGCTATAAAAGTGAGGCAATATACACTGCAACTGTACTGAAAAGCAAAAGAAAGAAAGTCATGCAAGTTTGGAATGACATGAAGGTGAGTAAATTATGGCCGAATTTTCATTTTTGGGTTAACTATTCCTTTAAGAATAATTCCAAAACATCCCTTTGAGAAAAATACCTAATCATTAATGGGAGCTTAGCAAACGTTCTGTTCGGAAAACAGATGCTGGTACTCAGGGAGTCTTCCGCATCAAACACTCATTAGCCCCTGGTCGATCTCAGGCTACTAAGTCCTGCAAAAGCACCAGTGTAAAACACTTAAAGTTGTTGTTCATGTCACACACCTTCAGTGTAACATCCCCATGGCAGAAAGATCTGTTGATCTTGTAAGCCTTAAGTTTTTTATGTTATTCCCAAAGCTCCTTCCTCCATCATACACATGAAACTGGAGAAAGGTACAGTTTATAAATATGCAATTATTTTGCATATTTAAAAATGCCATATTAACACCAGTATGAAGCTTTTAAAATATTTTATATATTTTTTCCCTACTTTGGTTTTCAATTAATTTCAGAGATGCTTCTGTGAAGTTCATTAAAATGTATGTGAAAAAAATGTATAGAATAACAGTTTTTAACATCTCTCCAGCCATTTGACAAAAGCGGTAGTAGAAATGTTCATCATTAGAGTCTTTAGTTCCTCATCCCATACATTTATGTTGTTGAAGAATGCTCCTCGCTGGCCCACAAATGAGCTCTTGGATTCCACAGAGAGGGGCTACTGTGCCCACACGGCATCTAATGTACATGAGGGTTCCTGGGGCTCTAATCGCTGTAGAGAGTGAAGCCGGAGAAGTCTTAGAGCTGATAAGCTGTTCACTGCCTGTATACTGCAGTGAGGGAAGTCTCTGACCTAGCTGGAGTATTGCCTTCAGTGCATCTACTAATGAGTAGAGATGTCACAGTCTGTTGCCCACATCCCAGTTAACTCTGCCTCTGTTTCAAATCAAGGAAAACTCTGTTTAACAGAAAAAAAAGCTGTGGTCGAAGATTGCATGAGAGGTTAGCATAGATTAGAGAGCCGGGGATATCAACATTCCAGTGTTATAACTATAATGACAGATGACATACAGTTCATCTATTTTGCATTTTTCTAATTTAATACAACATTTGTCATTTTAAATTATATTTGGCATAAAAAAATTTACAACCTGAAGAATTTGTATTTGAAATGTCCCCCTTTTGCTTTAACGACAACATATGCTCAAGCTGGCCTGGGGCCTCATGTATAAAGACTTGCGTAGGTTTTACACTATAAATCAGGAAAAGTGTGTACCCACAAAAGTTCTCAGATTTATAAAACAGTACGTACGCCAGAAGCTGCGCATATATGGAGTGTACAACGCCTGTTTTTACAATGCATTACCACATCTACATAAAATTACCATATGCATATTGCCATACAGACAAGTGACTACTGTGTTTAATGGTACAAAAAAACAGTGAAACAGAAGATAATACAGACCGAAGCCTACATGTTTCATGTGAATAGATGCTGCTGCTAAAAAATTTCTTAATCTTTGTCTTGTTTTAGAATAAAAATATGCAAACATCCTTTAAACAAGATCAATTTACTTGAGAAACAAAATTGCATATTAAGACTTGTTAACAGAGAATATTTCGTATTATATCTTGAACATATCATACATATATATTATATTATTTATGTGTCTTATTCTCACACCATTTGGAATGGAATTTGAATTTATTTTTCAGTGTATTAAGCGCAAACCAAACCTAACTTATGCTCAAAAGCCAGTCATCATCATGGCCCAAAAAAATCAGTGTGGTCCCGAAGCACACGCTCCCTACTGATCCTTCCTTGTGCTAAGTCTTCTAGAAGCACTATTGCTGCCATTGTCATTCAGAGCAGCATTCATCCGCATTCATTTATATCAACTCATTTAATTGCTTGCACATTGTTTTCGTGGACAAATATAATGCATGTATCAATTATTTATGTTCAGTGTAACTACTGAAGTGCATACAATTGTCAAGTAATGATTAAGCTTCATTAGATTTCAACACACCATCTGTAGACAGAGGATGGCATATCTGCTACAATGACAGACATGGATGATCACTCATTCTTAGTTGCTCTTTTTACTAGTGGTGTCGATAACTGACCAAACACAGCAAAACTAGACAACAAGGGGCAGAGCTTGTGTGATGGTGCACACATTTTCGCATCAAATTTACTTTATATAAATCCCATCATGAGCGTGAGAGGCGGTGTATGCAAAATGTTTGTGAGTACAAAATGTTTATTCATGAGGTCACTGGATCTTCAGGTTTTGTGCAAAACCTGAAGATCCATGTTATCCCAGCATTATTTGAGAATGTTCCAAAGAGTGTGCTTCAATGGAAGCAAGGAAATTGGACCTTTTATTCAAAGGAACTAACATAAGCTGGGTTTCCATGCTCTTCTTTTTATGAAAATGTTGGGATATCGCATAAATATAACCACAAAGCATTTTAAATAGGCCCTAAATCACAAGTCATTCATTACATTCAACAAAAGAGTCACAGTGGCTTCCCCAGTGGCTACAATTTCTGTAGCTGTAAAAGTGACGATTTTGTTCTCTTAAACACATGGAATGGAAATTATGCTTTTTTCCCTTTTTTTTCTCGCTATTCTGAAAATAATAATAATAATAATAATAATAATAATAATAATAATAATAATAAATCATAACGGACTGAAACATGACTAATGATCAGGTTTGGGGTGTAATGGAATACAGTTGAAATCAGAAGTTTATATACACCTTAGCTAAATACATTTAAACTCATTTTTTCACAATTCCTGACATTTAATCATAGAAAACATTCCCTGTCTTAGATCAGTTAGGATCACTACTTTATTTTAAGAATGTGAAATGTCAGAATAATAGTAGAGAGAATTTCATCACATTCCCTGTGGGTCAGAAGTTTACATACACTTTGTTAGTATTTGGTATCATTGCCTTTAAATTGTTTAACTTGGGTCAAACATTTTGGGTAGCCTTCCACAAGCTTCTCACAATAAGTTGCTGGAATTTTGGCTCATTCCTTCAGACAGAACTTGTGTAACAGAGTCAGGTTTGTAGGCCTCCTTGCTCGTACATGCTTTTTCAGTTCTGCCCACATCAGATTGAGGTCAGGGCTTTGTGATGGCCAATACCTTGACTTTGTTGTCCTTAAGCAATTTTGCCACAACTTTGGAGGTATGCTTGGGATCATTGTCCATTTGGAAGACCCATTTGCGACCGAGCTTTAATTTCCTGGCTGATGTCTTGAGATGTTGCTTCAATGTGTCCACATAATTTTCCTTCCTCATGATGCCATCTATTTTGTGAAGTGCACCAGTCCCTCCTGCAGCAAAGCACCCCCACAACATGATGCTGCCATACCCATGCTTCACGGTTGGGATGATGATCTTCGGCTTGCAAACCTAACCCTTTTTCCTCCAAACATAATGATGGTCATTATGGCCAAACAGTTTTTGTTTCATTAGACCAGAGGACATTTCTCCAAAAAGTAAGATCTTTGTCCCCATGTGCACTTGCAAACTGTAGTCTGGCTTTTTTATGCCAGTTTTGGAGCAATGGCTTTATCCTTGCTGAGCAGCCTTTCAGCTTATGTCAATATAGGACTCGTTTTACTGTGGATATAGATACTTGTCTACCTGTTTCCTCCAGCATCTTCACAAGGTCCTTGGCTGTTGTTCTGGGATTGATTTGCACTTTTTGCACCAAACTACTTTCATCTCTAGGAGACAGAATGCGTCTCCTTCCTGAGCAGTGTGATGGCTGCGTGGTCCTATGGTGTTTATACTTGGGTACTATTGTTGTATAGATGAATGTGGTACCTTCAGACATTTGGAAATTGCTCCTAAGGATGAACCAGACTTGTGGAGGTCCACAATTTGTTTTCTGAGGTATTGGCTGATTTCTTTTGATTTTCCCACAATGTCAAGCAAAGAGGCACTGAGTTTGAAGGCAGGCCTTAAAATACATCCACAGGTACACCTCCAATTCAGTACACCTCCTATCAGAAGCTAATTGGCTAATTGTCTAAAGGCTTGACATCATTTTCTGGAATTTCCAAGCTGCTTAAATGCACAGTTAACTTAGTGAATGTAAACTTCTGAACCACTGGAATTGTAATATAGTCAATTTAAAAGTGAAACAATCTGTTAAAATACTCGTGCCATGCACAAAGTAGATGTCCTAAACGACTTGCCAAAACTATAGTTTGCTAATATTAAATATGTGGAGTGGTTAAAAAATGAGTTTTAATGATTTCAACCTAAGTGTATGTAAACTTCTGACTTCAACTGTACATGTAACGAGATTAAGTATGTAAAATACTAAATATTAGTAACCAGGTAATCAGAATAGAGTTACATTCAGAGTATTTTGATTACTGAAGAGATTACTTTGCATTTTATTGTTATTAGTTTCATGCAGTATTTAGTCTATTCAGTTGAAAAACATTTATCTGTATAAATGATGCAATCAGAAAAATGTGGTTGTGTACACTGTGGGGTTTTGAAGCAAGTTTGGAGCAGCAGAAATAGTTAATCTTGTGTAAATTGTCATGTGAACATTTAGCTTTACGCTAAGCTAAAATGCTGTTTCTAGTCCTTTTACATGCACATTACTAGGCACGATTATATATTTTTCTATCATAAAAATCTATGTTTGTTCATATTTTCTTTTTCTCTAGTAAGACATTTGATATTATGGGAATGATATACTGCAAAAATCTTATTCTTGATGAGACTTTTTGTATTATTTTCCTGTAAAAATATCTGAAAATCTTTAAAACAAGATGAATTTGCTTTATCTTGTTTTAGAAGCAAAACTGCATAAGATATTTAAGTTTTTTTCGGAGAATATATTTTAATATGGGTCTTACTGTACAAAATAATTTATAGTCAAAATAAGTAAAGAGCAAAAAAATCTTCTAGTGCTAAAGAAGTAATCCTAAGTATTTAGATTACGTTACTGACCTTGAATAATCTAACAGAATATGTTACAAATTACATTTTTCTGCAGGTATTTTGTAAATTGTAGTGGAATACATTTAAAAAGTAACCCTCCCAACCCTGCTAATGACAATGTAAAAAATGTGCTTATTTTATTAGTGACCTGGAAATGGTGCAGAATCTTAAATGTTCCATATCTGTCACTCACTCGACGTTGGGTAATTGTAATTGTTTCCTTATTAAAAAAGTTTAACTCCTAAAGACATGAATTGTAATTTTGCAATATACAATATGTAGGAAATCATGACCACTCACATTATAATGAAGACTCCAGTCATTAAAGTAACCTTATAATAGCTGTTTTATTCTACATGATGAGAATATGGGGGCTGCTATGTTAGAATCACATGACCAGCCGAATACTACTTGCTTATTCTCAGTAACCGTCCTGTTAATTGACACTTTCACTCTGAAAGTGAATACAAAATTTCTACAATGGCATCTGAAACTGAAAACTATTGATTTTAAATTATGCTGCATCCAAACCGCTAGGTGTCACTGTAAGTCCAAGATGACACAAAGATAAAAGTTACTGAGTGCACCTTTAATTACCACAGAAGAATGTCAAATCTTAAATATCAAGAAAAGGCATCAGAACTAGACATTTTTTGCAGCGCTTTTTATGTGGTGTTCAAAGCTGTGCTTGTTGCTGGTGTTGACGCCCTAACACGAATCATGAATGAGGCTGCACGATGACTGTAGCAAAGCGGATAGCCACAGTCTGCCGACCGACTGATATTGTGGAGGATGATAGATTAAGAGATTTAATGCTCATTACAGTGAATACTCAACCTATGGGGGACTAGTTATTTTAATTAGTCAACCTCCTTCTTAGACTTTGGGAAACGCAATTGCGTGGGGCCCTGAACGTCTGGGGGCCCCGGTCGGAAAGCTGAGCAAAACGACATGTGACGCACTTTTTTTGATAATGCTGTTTTCAGCCATCTTGGAGTGGTTCACATGAAGGCAAATTGCTGCAGGTTCACCCATTCATGCAATTCCAAACATTTGAAGTCACTTAAAGTTATTATACAAATCTAAAAACGTGACACAGTATCACAGAAATGGAGGAGGCCACAGCATCTCACCAGATTTGTAAGGAGGAACATTGTAAACCGTCAAATACAGCTGTGCAATATCAACGTTCGTCAAACAAAAAGCTCCAGGGGCCGGTTGCACCGGCTATACGTACGCTATAACTTAGTTTAGTTGTGGCGTAAATGGGCACTAAGTCACAATTTATGCACTACTAAATATTTGAATTATTTGATATTAAATTTAGGTTGGACGTAACCCTACGTTTGAACCAAATATATACAGCAGCCTCCAACCAGGACTAATTGTTGGAATAAAAAAGCAGACTCATTTAATGACATCAATGAGCTCTTGTTTTGGCTGACAGGCTTCAATCCTTTCGACATATATGATGGTGTTGGCATTTACACTCATTTACATTTACGAGAGAGAATAAATAAAATGTACTTTTAAGCGGCTCTTCAGCATGAAACCGATCTAACGGTGCAGTTTTCAGGATGCGTCACCCGGTGTCAAATTTCAACATATATGAAATATACAGTTGTGCTCAAAAGTTTGCATACCCTGGCAGAAATTGTGAAATTTTGGCATTGATTTTGAAAATATGACTGATCATGCAAAAAAAAAAAAAAAACAACAACTGTCTTTTATTTAAGGATAGTGATCATATGAAGCCATTTATTATCACATAGTTGTTTGGCTCCTTTTTAAATCATAATGATAACAGAAATCACCCAAATGGCCCTGATCAAAGTTTACATATTCTTGAATGTTTGGCCTTGTTACAGACACACAAGGTGACACACACAGGTTTATATGGCAATTAAAGGTTAATTTCCCACACCTGTGGCTTTTAAAATTGCAATTAGTGTCTGTGTATAAATAGTCAATGAGTTTGTTAGCTCTCACGTGGATGCACTGAGCAGGCTAGATACTGAGCCATGGGGAGCAGAAAAGAACTGTCAAAAGACCTGCGTAACAAGGTAATGGGACATTATAAAGATGGAAGAGGATATAAAAAGATATGAACAGTTCTGTTCAATCACTTATTAAGAAGTGGAAAATTCGGGGATCTCCTGACACCAAGCCAAGGTCAGGTAGACCAAGAAAGATTTCAGCCACAACTGCCAGAAGAATTGTTCGGGATACAAAGAAAAATCCACAGGTAACCTCAGGAGAAATACAGGCTGCTCTGGAAAAAGACGGTGTGGTTGTTTCAAGAAGCACAATATGACGATACTTGAACAAAAATGAGCTGCATGGTCGAGTTGCCAGAAAGAAGCCTTTACTGCACCAATGCCACAAAAAAGCCTGGTTACAATATGCCCGACAACACCTTGACACGCCTCACAGCTTCTGGCACACTGTAATTTGGAGTGATGAGACCAAAATAGAGCTTTATGGTCACAACCTTAAGCGCTATGTTTGGAGAGGGGTCAACAAGGCCTATAGTGAAAAGAATACCACCCCCACTGTGAAGCATGGTGGTGGCTCACTGATGTTTTGGGGGTGTGTGAGCTCTAAACGCACAGGGAATCTTGTGAAAATTGATGGCAAAATGAATGCAGCATGTTATCAGAAAATACTGGCAGACAATTTACATTCTTATGCATGAAAGCTGCACATGAGATGCTCTTGGACTTTCCAGCACGACAATGACCCTAAGCACGAGGCCAAGTTAACCCTCCAGTGGTTACAGCAGAAGAAGGTGGAGGTTCTGGAGTGGCCATCACAGTCTCCTGACCTTAATATCATCGAGCCAGTCTGGGGAGATCTCAAATGTGCGGTTCATGCAAGACGACCAAAGACTTTGCATGACCTGGGGCATTTTGCCAAGACAAATGGGCAGCTATACCATCTGCAAGAATTTGGGGCCTCATAGACAAATATTACAAAAGACTGCACGCTTTCATTGATGCTAAAGGGGGCAATACACAGTATTAAGAACTAAGGGTTTGCAGACTTTTGAACAGGGGTCATTTCATTTTTTTCTTTGTTGCCATGTTTTGTTTTATGTTTGTGCCATTCTGTTATAACCTACAGTTGAATATGAGTCCCATAAGAAATAAAATAAATGTGTTTTGCCTGCTCAATTGTGTTTTCTTTAAAAATGGTACATATATTACCAATTCTCCAAGGGTATGCAAACTTTTGAGCACAACTGTATAAGATATTAAAATTAATAAATGTCAATTTTTCCAGTGTAATGTGTGATGGCACTGGCAATGAAAAAGACAATGACCATGGAGTGAAGAACCCAAGTGCAATTTTATTAACAAAAGTGATATCCAAAAAACCCTATCTACAAACGTGAATAAAACATAAACATAAACTTGACTTGACATGACATGAACTATCCCACAAAGTTACATTAACACAATACCTGACAATGGACAATAGCAAACATGAGGGTTAAATACTTGGACATGGGAGAACACATGACAAAGATAACCAATGAACACTAAGAACTCTAAGAACTCTAAACAAGATAACAAGACAATAAACCCATGAAAACAAGACACATGAACATGGAGGGAAACATGAAATCACATGACCAGGGGACCACATGACATGAAACAGGAACGTCATGGTTACTTGTGTAACCTCTGTTCCCTGATGGAGGGAACGAGATGTTGTGTCGATGTAGTGACACTAGTGGTCACTCTTGGGAGCCCGAGACACCTCTGGTCTTTGATAAAAGGTCAATGAAAATTGGCGAGTGGTATTTGCATGCCACTCCCCCGGACATACGGGTATAAAAAGAGCTGGTATGCAACCACTCATTCAGATTTTCTCTTTGGAGCCGAACGGTCGATGTGTACTGAGTTGACTGTTCATTCACCTCTGCTGGATCTGACAGCACATTTCACTGGTGCACTGCAGAGAACGCCCCTGGGCGCTTTGGCAGAAAAAAGACAGTATATTTTCCTGAAAGAGTATATTTCTCTAAAAGAGCGGCACACACAGAACGTCTTTTTAAAGACGCGTCTTTTTAAAGATGCCTTTCCGGTTGTGTGTTATTCCTGGTTGCGGTCATTACCTCTCAACTTCAGACAGTCACGATCGCTGTCTTACGTGTCTGGGTGCGACCCACACATTCGTGGATGGCAGCGTTCATGGAAGGTTCATGTTCTCGCAGTGAGAACATGACTATGGCAACGTTGCGGTCGTGGCTTGCTTTCATTTGATCCCGCACCCTGTCTGCTCGTCGCCAAGGGCGTCCCCCTAAGGTGACTGCACCGGCTCCGCTGCAGCCTGCCCCTTCGGCCTGGCCCCGGTGTGGAGCCCACCGCAGGAAGCAGACGCCACCCTTCACACGGCCGGCCGCCAAGAACCCATGATGGTTGTCAAAGCGCCCCTGAGACGGGCAACCCAGGGTCGACAGAACCCACTGCACTGGAGCTGGTAGTAAGACCACTCCATACCCCAGTGGAGGGCTGGGTGGAGAATCTTTTATTGCCTTTTCATTTGATTTCACTTGGTGCTCTCACACCTCAGCCGATTAGGGCTTCGGATCATACTGGGAAAAGAGCAAGCTCCTCCCGGTTCAGAGCATCTCTTTTATCAGTTTGGAGTTGGACTCAGTCTCATTGACAGCGCACCTCACGAACGAGCGTGCAGAGTTGGTGCTGACCTGTTTGAAGGCATTCAAACAGAAAACAGCGGCTCCACTGAAACTCTTTCAGAGGCTCCTGGGGCATATGGCATCCTCAGCGGTGGCCACCCCGCTCGGGTTGATGCATATGAGACTGCTTCAGAACTGGCTTCAGACTCAAGTCCCGAGATGGGCATGGCGCCTCGGGACACATCGCGTGGCCATCACGCTGGTCTGTCACCGTCTCTTCAGCCCTTGGACGACCTCTCATTTCTACGGGCAGGTGTTCCCCTAGAGCAGGTCTCCAGGTGCGTCGTGGTCACGACAGACGCCTCCAAAATGGGCTGGGGCGCTGTTTGCAATGGGCACGCAGCCGCCGGCTTATGGACGGGCCCGCAGCTGCGTTGGCACATCAACTGCCTCGAGTTGCTGGCAATTCTGCTCACCCTGCGGAGGTTCTGGCCGTTGATCCAGGGCAAGCACGTGTTTCTCAGGGACAGGGCACCATCTGGCACCCACGACCAGACCTCTGGAATCTCCATGTCTGGCCCCTGGACGGGACGTGGAACACCTAAGCGGTCTACAACCCGTGGTGGTAGACACGATCACTCAGGCTAGGGCCCCCTCTACGAGGTGCTATATATGCCTTTAAGTGGCATCTGTTTGCTAAGTGGTGTGCTTCCCGACGGGAAGACCCCCAGAGATGCGCAGTCAGATCGGTGCTTTCCTTCCTGCTGGAGAGGTTGGAAGGGCGGCTGTCCCCTTCCACCTTGAAGGTGTACGTTGCTGCTATAGCAGCACACCACAACACAGTGGACGGTAAGTCCTTAGGGAAGCACAACCTGATCATCAGGTTCCTGAGAGGCACCAGGAGGCTGAACCCCTCCAGACCGTGCCTCGTTCCCTCATGGGACCTCTCAGTAGTTCTTCAGGGTCTACAGAGAGCCCCCTTTGAGCCTTTGCAGTCAGCTGAGCTTAAGGCACTCTCCTTGAAGACTGCCCTCCTGACTGCGCTCACTTCCATCAAGAGGGTAGGAGACCTGCAAGCCTTCTCTGTCAGCGAAACGTGCCTGGAGTTCGGTCCAGACTACTCTCACATGATCCTGAGACCCCGACCAGGCTATGTGCCCAAGGTTCCCACAACCCCTTTTAGGGACCAGGTGGTGAACCTGCGAGCACTGCCCCAAGAGGAGGCAGACCCAGCCCTGTCATTGCTGTGTCCGGTGCGCGCTTTACGCATCTATTTGGAATGCACGCAGAGATTTAGGATCTCTGAGCAGCTCTTTGTCTGCTTTGGTGCACAGCGGAAAGGAAGCACTGTCTCCAAGCAGAGGATTGCCCACTGGCTCATTGACGCCATAGCTATGGCATATCACGCCCAGGATGTGCCGCCCCCGGTAGGGCTAAGAGTCCATTCTACCAGGGGTGTAGCGGCCTCCTGGGCCCTGGCCAGGGGTGCCTCTCTAACAGACATCTGCAGAGCAGCGGGCTGGGCAACACCCAACACATTTGCGAGGTTCTACAACCTCTGGGTGGCACCGGTTTCGTCCCAGGTAGTGGCACGCAATACAAGCAGATAAGCCCGGGATAGCCGGCCGGGTGTATCGCTTGCACATAGCGCCTTTCACCTCCTCTGAGCTGAAGAAGTGCGCCATTAATTCCCAGTAGTGTTCACAAACTATGTTCCTTGGTTGACTTCCTCCGAGCTCTGTGGCAGTTGAGTTTTCGGAGAGACTCGCTGCCGGCCCAGTAAACGTGCTAAATAAGAGCCTTGTTCTGGGGTACGTGCTCCACATGTGGCGGTTCCCTGTAAGGTAACACCATGCGATGTATATCTTCCGCTAATTCATTTCCCTGTTGGCAAACTGCGTCTTCCTTGGGCAGAGCCCCCTCTGCCACAGTCTCCATGTTTGTAGTAACTCCTCCCCCGTTGGGTAGGATCTACCATGAGACTTCTCCACATGGTCGGCAAGATTATGTGATGTATTTTTAATACCACTTAAATATCCCCCCCTCTCTCTTGGCGAGGTGTGGTCTCCGCGGTGTCCTCCCCTTAGGAGGGACAACCCATGACTAGACCTGGCGGCCCAGTCGGATAATCCCCCTTGTTTTTTAGGGAGTGGAAAAAAAGAAGGGGAAAAGAGGCCACGACTGGGCTAGCCTGTCTCTATCTTTTGGGTAGTCGACTTGTCCCCAAAGGGCCGTTCGATACTCGTAACTATGTTGGGGGAGGTTACGTGTCGGCCTGGCGCGCTGGCTACGAGGCACACAGTTGTCTGCCCATCACACACTGCCAGTTCACGTAACACAGTTCAGCCAGTTTTGTATAGGGACCACTAGTGTCACTACATCAACACAACTTTGAGTGAGTGACAGATAGGGAATGTCCTGGTTACTTGCGTAACCTCCGTTCCCTGGTGGAGGGAACGAGACGTTGTGTCCCTCCTGCCACAACGCTGAACTACCCGCTGAAATGGCCGGACCTTGTCTTGGCTCCTCAGCATAAAACCTGAATGAGTGGTTGCATACCAGCTCCTTTTATACCCGTATGTCCAGGGGAGTGGCATACAAATACCACTCGCCAATTTTCATTGGCCTTTTATCAAAGACCAGAGGTGTCTCGGGCTCCCAAGAGTGACCCCTAGTGTCACTACATCGACACAACGTCTCGTTCCCTCCAGCAGGGAACGGAGGTTACGCAAGTAACCAGGACGTTTTACATCGTAATGTTTCTTTGTTTCAATTTCTAAAAAATCCTAAACTTTCTGCTTATTTTCAGGTTGAAATAAGATTCTGAATCCCAACTTTTCAGACCATTGGACCCCACTATGCATTTTGTGAAGCATTTTGTTTTCATTAATATTAAACAAGGAGAGAATCATCTAGATTTCTATATCTATATTTAATTCAGCAATTGATGTTCTGCAGAGGAAGCACTGTAGTCAGCCTCTTTGTCTTTGTTTCTACATCTGCACTGCACTAGCCTCTTCTCTCTTCTCTCCTAGATGGACCCAGCAAGGAGACCATTCTGAACAAAGGGTCCTTACCCTCTCCCCCTCTCTCTCTCTCTATTTATCGCTCTCTATCTCTCTCATCACACAAACTCAGCCTCAAAGCACACAAAAGACATTATTCTACCAAATAAAGTAGCGATATGTCCACATTTCCCATGCTGTTTTATTGTTTATTTTTCATCACATATGCCACCCCCAGGAAAGCTGCAAACTACATTACACTTAACACAAAATGAAATCTTGGCCTTGTATTGATGTTTTTGCAAATGCAAATCATGTTACTTGCTCAAGGATCAACAATAATCTCGTTGGGAAAACTCTAAATTGCCCTGTCTCTTTTAAAAGCATTTCACATTCAAAATGCCTCTTTAACTACAAATGATTTTGTTACAGTTGCTTTGCAGGTTTACTTGAGTTATCGGCAAAATGACTTTAACATGTGCCATAACAGGTATGAAGATATTAAAATGCTAAACTGATCCAAATATGTCAAGGTTGGTAATGTATGGAGAAAACAATAATAAATTTGAGGTATTTGATATAATATGAATGAAATGGTGCAATGCTGATGAAGTCTCTAATATAATGGTCTGCCAGCGCTCAAAGCGTGAGTGTAGTTATGCATTCAGAGATCTGAGAAAATGATCTCTCATTATAGGAAGGGTTCTCAACATTCTGCACTATTTATTTCCACCAAGATCAGGAGGTAACATTTTATTCACTTATTATCCATAAAAACTTATCTGAGAAGCAGATAAGACTTGAATGCAGAGAGAGGGAGAGAGACAGAGATTGGCAGCACAGACCCAGTACACTTCTCTGCTTTTTCAACTTTACAGAAGGACAAAGAGAAAAATCAGCTTGTACAGCCATTGGAGACCACCACAAAAGCACAAACTCCCTTCCATCTCTATTTAAATGATGCATACGGGGGGTTTCAATCAAGTTTCCTTTGACAGAGAACAGACTCAATGTAGTGTGTTGGTCAGGGACGTAGATTGCGGGGGGTTGGGGGAGATAACCCCCCAATAATTAAAACAAGCAAGTACACCCCCCCACACTATTTATACCATGATCAATGGAAACATGTAAATGCTTCACGCAGCAACACCCCAATGTTCAAGCCAAATCTACACCCTTGGTGTTGGTAAAGAGTTTTTGCCGAAATGTTATCCAATGTTATCCAAAATGTTAGATTTTTTTGTTGAAGGTAGAACAAAACCAGCACAGAGGTGTGTGTTCATTTGTAAGGAACAAGGCCAAACACTGTTTAATTTCTCTAACATCACAAAGAGGAGTGCTTTGCATTAAAGCACCATAGCTTTGTCATTTAATATTCAGAAATTACACCCTCAGCTCACGCTGTAATGCTCCAGGGATGTTTTCCTTTGCTGCCACCTTCATCCTCCTGTTTTTTTTCTTTCTTTTTTTCTCACACTCTGTATTGGGTTTCGAAAATACTTCAGAGGCCCTGATTGTCATTAGTGGAGCTGGCATTATGAATATTACATCTTTGGTGTTACGCAGTGCTGTGCCACATAACCTGCCTCAACAACCGCATCAAAGACTAGGTGACTTAAGGCATTCCTGTGTGTGACTGAGAGAGAGAGAGAGAGAGAGAGAGAGAGAGAGAGAGAGAGAGAGAGAGAGAGAATGAGAGACACAAGGTGGGTTTGTATGAGCGGAGGGTGTTTGGTGGGTCGAGGTTTAAGTTCATCATTTACATGGGACTGCTGATCCTGACAGCAGCTGCCACCTCATCATACCACTTAGGGAAATGAAAAGAATAAGACAGGGAGGGATGGGTGGCAGAAGGTTAGGGGATGGGAAAGAGGCTGAGGTGAAGGGGTTTAGTTTTAATCAACTTGCTATATCAAGCTTACTTATGCAAACGGGTCCCTGTGTGGATGAGATGTGGGTGATATCCCTGACAGACTGTCAAATCACACTAAGATGAACTGATAGTACAGATGAGGGAGCAGAAGATGTGTATTTCCTTTGTAAATGAAGGTAATAGGATGGTTAATCATGCACACACAGTAGAAAGGGAAGATAAGTACAGGGCCAATATTTGATCATTTAGAGAAGCAAACATAATATTGCTGCGCATAATGTAGCTGACTGTTGCATTGTTCCTGTACTGAGAAATGCACTAAGGAGACACTATTTTTTTTCTTTCGAACATGAAAAAGCATCATGCCCATTTAAAGTGCACATGCCCCGTCAGATTGAAAGAAAAGTGGATTTTGCATGCAACTTCTAAAAAACAAAACAAACTAAAAACTAAAACATTTTCATCTAAAATGCTGTCAGAAATCATGCATTTACATGTCAATGGAGAATGTGTAGAAGTGCTTAGAACAGAGTTAAATCCAACCATCCAATCAAACATTCAATTATTTGTAACCTGCTTTATCATTTAAAGTAATTTTGACACAGAAACACATTTCAAATTTAATGTACTAAAGAAAAAAGAAAACAATTGAAATGGATTACTGTACATCAGTAAACATTTAAAAGATTATTCTCTGCAAGGGTTTGGAGTAGAAACAACAAATATATCATTATAAAGCTGAAATTTTCCTTTTTTTACTTCAATGCATACAACTCAAAATGTGTTTCTGGGTGAAAGTTACTCAGAATAATGGAGCAGTTCATATTTGCTTTAATCTGAACATTCTGTTATCAGCAACCCATCCTCATGCCGAACTAAACTCATATTGTTTTTCTTGAGGAGCACATGAGGAGTCCTATTCAAAATGTAAAAACTGCTGTTTTCCATTCAGTGAAAATGTGTGGTAATCAAATTCATTTGCAATAATAATAATAATAATAATAATAATAATAATAAAATCTGCAATAATACAAATAGGAAGGGATTTCCAGGTATCCTTACATGCTAAACAAAAAATGTGCTGCTAAATAAAAGTAAATAATTATTTAAATATCTACCAAGTTGTTAATAAGTCTTTCTTTCTTTCTTTTGGCCATGTCTTATCTCACTTAGGGCCAAACAAACCATAACTGTCACTGGTGCATGCCCCCTCTAAATAAATACATAAATAAACAAATAGGTGCATGACACTCCTACATACATCTCTTCTCTCTCCAGTGGGAACAGAATATCATTTATAGTGACTGGAAATTTTTAAGCTGGCACTAACAAACACCTCTGTGACATTTTTCTTAATTGTTGGCCCAGCACATTCACCCAAGGTCATGGGGGAGATATTACAGTTGGAATGACAAAGGATTTATTCAATCCCGTGTGTGCTCCCAGAGTCTAAAAGCCTGTGGAATCATTCATTAAAAATACTGTTTTCAGTGGGTCACTGAGACCACCAAAACAAAGGAGGGCACAGAGGAGATGGCTGACTAAAATGGAGGACTGAAAGGTACCTCTGTGTGGGGGGTTTAATGGAGTAACAGGAGGCTCTCTGTGAGTGTGTGTATACCAGTGTTGGGTAAGTTACTCTAAAAAAGTAATTAATTACTAACCACTAATTACATCTTTTACAGTGTAATTAGATTACTGTACTAATTACTCTGTCTGAAAAGTAATTGCATTACTTATTACTAATTACTTTCTAAAAACTTTATCAACCTTGACCAGATGAAAGACACAAGGATAGACATGAAATTATTCTTTTTATTCTTTAAAATAAATCATATAAAATAAAATAAATTATTAATGAACTGGCCAAAAAACTTAAGGGGGCTGCATTAAATTATAAAACATTTTACATTATACCTTTTAACATTTGACGTTAAATTTCTATTTTAAATTCACTCTTGTTTTATATAGAATTGTTCTATAGTCTATACAGTATTTAACACAATTACATCAGAAGTAACTATAATTAAATTACTGAAAAATTGAGTAATCCCTTACTTTACTTTTTTCAATGAAAAAGTAATTTAATTACAGTAATTAATTACTTTGTAATGCATTACACCCAACACTGGTGTATACACACGTATGTACAATGCACAAAATGCAAACGGAATCTGTGATGTGATGCTTTGGTCAGTTGTGTTCCATTGAAAAAAAAAAAAAAAAAAAATACAACATAAACTACACACCTATGTAATATATGTTTATTACAGTCTACTTTATCTCATGTACTCAGCCTGCTCCATTAAGACTTCAAAAGCAAAGAAATTGGGTCACATCTCCACTAAAGAACAGAGTGAGAAATGAAGTGAAGGCAAGGCAAGGAATACAAGGGAATTTCTGTATAGTTAAGACTCTTTGCTGAATCTCTTTAATTATTTTCATAGTAGGTTAATCTATATGGCGGCCTTTTAAGTTTGAGAAATAAAGTGCAATAAAATGGCTTTGTTGAAGACTTTTAATGAAACACTTCTGGACATTTTTAATACAAATTCGTGACAAATGGCAGAGATCTTGACTGTGCAGATCCTCCACAGTGTCAATAGTCACTGCTTACTGTTTCCCTTGAGTAATTTGTAAGGCCAGTTGTTGTTGCTGATGTAAAGCTGGGGAAATCTGTCAGATAGGTAATGCCAAGACCAGCGCCTTCTATTTACACTCCTCCTCTTTGAGCTCTGTGGCTGCTCTCTCCAAATAAATAGCGAGAGTACAAATGCAATATAAATACTTTGCATTTATACTGCATAAATGCAAAACTCAATTAATGTAACAATATTAATGCGCTTAGCCTTGCTCTTTAAGCTATTGTATGCACAATTCTAGCCTCTACAGTAACAACTGACAAAGGTATTTCTTTTTAAAACTGTTTTGATCAAATTCAGTAAAAATATTTTCCTTTCCATGAGTAATTTTCATTTATTTTATTTTTTTGTTGTGGTGTTATTTAAAATAAACCAAAGCATCCTTTAAACAGCTATCTCTGCTTTAAAAGTTGCATACGTTTCCATGTCGTTTTCTGGCCTGATTTGGTAGAAAAAAACCAAAAACTGCCAAATGTTTCTGCTACATGAATGTAACAGCATAAATGTGTGTCCGGTGCATGTCTTGCAGAAAACGCCCATGGGAAAGACCCAGATTGCAGCTATGTAACTACTTTCATCCATTCATATTTAAGTATAGATGAACTTTTCATTTATTTTTACATCTATCAAATAGCTCTATAGCATTTGTACAGCAGGCATTGAATGTAACATTGGCCTTTGTGAACAATTTTAAATGTATCTGATTATATTATAAATGTATTGTAATTGACATAGGATATTGAGGAACATGGGCAATGATTGCTTACATCTCAAAGATGTTTGAGGCAAAATGTCAAAGGTTTAGGCTAAACATTTTCTCAGCAAATGAGAAAATAAAGAAAACAAAAAAACAAAAAGTGTTACAATTATCCCATCTCTCAGTTGTTGTTTTTTGTTGTTGTTGTTGTTGTTGTTGTTTTGCAATCTGCCCTCTTAAACTAACATATAGAACTGTTTTAAATGGTAAGTCAGTCAAACATGATCAAATTACTATTACATTTTTTAATCAAGATTAACCGCATCACCAGTTAATCGCGAATAATCATAGATTTTGAAAGTGCTGAAAGTACTTATTTTCCTCTCAAAATGCATTTATTTCCTTCTAAGGAAAGAAAACAAAACAATATGTAACAATAATGCTTTATTAAAATTTTTAAAACAAAGCCTTCCAAAGGTTGACATGCACTAAAATAGCACAAATTCAACAAGGGCGATGTTACGATTTCCAAGCCCCAAGCAACCGTCATACAAATGGCATAATAACGCAGCTGGAATACAACTGTTCTCCCAGTTGTATTCCTATATGCTTATATGCATATTACATAAAAATGATTTCATATCATAATTTTTATATCATTTCTAACAGCCATTGCAGCCAAATGCATTCAAAATATTTAATGAAATAAAAATCTAAATAAAGATAATAAATGCATGTTTTTCACAGCTTTTTCCACTAAATGAACACAAGGAAAATTATTATTTAATTTATAATATAATTTATATGCACCAAAATATATATTTAGAAAACACTTTTTGTAAATGTTACAGCCCGTGCCTTGTGTGCGTTTCTTCTCCTGTATGTGACGTCATGACTCTGCTACTTTTTCACTCTGTTTAAGTCTGATTGTTAAGGTCTGCCCTTGTGCACCTGCATCTCGTTGTATGTGTTGCTGTTAACGTATATTAAGGATGTTGAAGCGGAGCATGGCACGTCCTGTGGACACAAAAGTAAACGCTATCCTTGCGTACCCTGTACCCACTACGAGGCTTGACTGTGGTTGCTCCCTTAACAAAAATATGCAGTCCTAAAGTTGTTTTGAATTGGAAAGATGAATGTCAAAATGCATTTCTGTGAGCAAAGTCTCTCCTTTGCAACTCCGGTGTTGTCTGCTCCTGACCTGGGGTGTCTGTTTAAGCTTGAGGTGGACGCAAGTGTGAATAGAGTTGGAGCTGTCCTACTGCAGGATGGTGCTTATGGCATATCCCATCCAGTGCCTTATTTTTCTGCAAAGTTTAACCATTACCAACTGAACTATTCTACGATTGAAAAAGAGACTCTGGCTATGTTGCTTGCTTTGCAGCACTTTGATGTGTATGTCGGATACAGCTCTACCCCCGTCATTGTCTACACGGACCACAATCCGATGGTTTTCTTAAATAAAATGTTTGTTTTGTTTTCCTTCTTTTTCTTTCTTCGTGTTCTTACTTAATTGTGGTTTTGTTAATTATTCTAGAAATATCTTTGTTTTATTTGTCTTATGATAAGTGGTTCCTTAGTGTTATGGACAGTTTTGTTTATTTAATAAATGTTATGCACCGTATTTTGGTTTCATATGTCCTTCTTTGTGTTACGTTCCCCTTCCTGGCGAATTTAAATAGGGGTTCGTAACAGTAAATGAATAGGATGTGCAAAAACTACAACTTCACTCACTTAAATTTTGAAATCCAGATGAATATTATTTATTAGGCTATTATCCAGTCAAGCTTATAATAATATGATACTTACTTTGAAGATTTTTTTTTTTCATACAAGTGTTATATAAAGTATTTCTGTTGTATTTACTTCACCTGGACAGGGCTGCACCAGCTGTGCGTAAGTTCTCACGTAAGTTAGGATGTAAAGTTCACACTAAGGGCTTAGTGACTACTTGTTAGTTTGTAACTAAGTCAGTGCTTAATTTGGTTGCACCACCTGTTCTTAAGGCAAGACTTAACTAGTAGGTCGTAAGCTCTCCATAAAGTAATGCGTAGTCGAATAATATGACGTTTACCTGTATTGATCTAATAAGCAGCCTTCAAATTTGTACACAGAAGTATTAAAAAGCTGTGCATTTCAGTTTTATCTCGTTATGGTTGATGTTCAAACCTTGTTTGTTCACGTAACTGTCAGCTGTAATATATTAAATCTCCATTAAAATACGATATGTAATAAAAGTAAATTTGATAAGTAGTATATTTGCCATGTGTAAATAACAATATATAGGAACTGTATCTAAAATAAATAAGGGGTGATAAATAAATACTAATACAACAGGCTGGATGTCATGTTTATTCTGTTGGTTCATGTTTTTCATGTCTTTTATTTTGAAAATCTAGTTCCTGTTTCATGTCATGTGGTCCCATGTTTCCCTCCATGCTCATGTGTCTTGTTTTCATTGGTTTATTGTCTTGTTATCTTGTTTAGAGTTCTTAGTATTCATTGGTTATCTTTGTCATGTGTTCTCCCATGTCCAAGTATTTAACCCTCATGTTTGCCATTGTCCATTATCAGGTATTGTGTTAATGTAACTTTGTGGGTTAGTTCATGTCATGTCAGGTTAAGTTTAAGTCAAGTCAAGTCAAGTTCATGTTTATGTTTTATTCACATTTGTAGTTAGGGTTTATTAATTAATTAATTAATTAAATTGTACTTGGGTTCTTCACTCCATTGTCATCATCTTTGTCACTGCCAGTGCCAGTACATGTTACAGAATACCTGACCGACCAAAATGAACCCAGCAATCCAACTCCTACGCCTACGTCAGGGGAATCATCCCCTGGAGGATTATGTGGAAGACTTCTTCGCTCTGGCCTGCCGGGTGGACTTTTTCCATTTTGGACTGAATGAGCCAATCTCTTCTCTGATGCCAGGCGGTCAGAATACCCACAGCCTGGCTCAGTATATCGACCTTGGCCTGCAGATTATTGTTTCTACTTTCACTGTGGGGGAGGCGGATGCCGAGCCGGAGTCCAACATCATGGTCGGCAAGCCAGTGTCCCACTTCATGGTCGCCGAGCCAGCGTCCCACGTCATGGCCGCCAAGCCAGAGTTCCACGTCATGGCCGCCAAGCCAGAGTTCCACGTCATGGCCACCAAGCCAGAGTTCCACGTCATGGTCGCTGAGCTAGCGCCATCTTTTGCCCCGGATCCTGAGTCTGCCCCATGCCTTGTCACAGCTACACCTCAGCCTGCTCCATGCCATGTCACAGCAATGCCTCAGACTGCTCCATGCCATGTCACAACCATGATTGAGTCTGCTCCACGCCATGTCATAGCCACATCTGAGCTATTGGACCTGGAAATGGTTCCCGCCCTTGTACCCACCCTATGGACGCTTCCTCATGATCAGACAAGGGGAACTTCCGATCCTCCGACTTCACCTAGACCCTCCGAGCCCTGGACTCCGCCTTGGTCCTCCGATCCCTTAGTTTCACCTTGGCTATATGTCCCTTCGGCTCCACCGTGTTCCTTCGGCCAATCAGCTTCTCCAGGGTCCCTCAAGCTCTGCCTTGGTCAGTCGGTCACCTGGCTCTGCCTGAGCTCCCCTATCCCACAGCTTTGCCTCATCAATCCGAGCCTGCGGCTTCACCGGGGACCTCCTTCCCTACGGCTCTGCCTTGGTCCTCAGTCCCTCCGGCTCCGCCTCTATCCTCCGATCCCCCAACTCCACCTCGGTCCACGGAACCTCCGCCCCAGTCTTCATGTTTGTAGTAACTCCTCCCCCGTTGGGTAGGATCTACCTTGAAGACTCTCCACATGGTCGGAAAGACCATGTGACGTATTCTTCCACTTAAATATCCCCCCTAACTTTGGGCTAGGTGTGGTCTCCACAGTGTCTTCCCCTTGGGAGGAACACCCCCCGACTAGACCTGGCGGCCCAGTCGGATAATCCCCCTTCTTTTTTAGGGAGTGGAAAAAGAGAAGGGGAAAGGCCATGACTGGGTTAGCCTGTCTCTAACTTTTGGGTAGTCGACTTGTCCCCAAAGGGCCGTTCGACATTCATAACTATGTTGGGGGAGGTTATGTGTTGACCTGATGTGCTAGCTATGAGGCACACAGTAGTCTGCCCACCACACACCGCCAGTTCATGTAACACAGTTCAGCCAGTTGTGGCATTTCGTATAGGGACCCCTAGTGTCACTACATCGACACAACGTCGAGATGTTCCAGATAGGGAACATCATGGTTACTTGTGTAACCTCCGTTCCCTGATGGAGGGAACGAGATGCTGTGTCCCTCCTGCCACAATGCTGAACTACCCGCTGAAATGGCCGGACCTTGTCTCAGCTCCTCAGCATAAAACCTGAATGAGTGGTTGCATACCAGCTCCTTTTATACCTGTATGTCTGGAGGAGTGGCATGCAAATACCACTCGCCAATTTTCATTGGCCTTTTATCAAAGACCAGAGGTGTCTCGGGCTCCCAAGAGTGACCCCTAGTGTCACTACATCGACACAACGTCTCGTTCCCTCCATCAGGGAACAGAGGTTACACAAGTAACCATGATGTTCCTGTTTCATGTCATGTGGTCCCCTGGTCATGTGATATCATGTTTCCCTCCATGTTCATGTGTCTTGTTGTCATTGGTTTATTGTTTGTTATCTTGCTTAGAGTTCTTAGTGTTCATTGGTTATCTTTGTCATGTGTTCTCCCATGTCCAAGTATTTAACCCTCATGTTTGCCATTGTCCATTGTCAGGTATTGTGTTAATGTAACTTTGTGGGATAGTTCATGTCATGTCAAGTCAAGTTTATGTTTGTTTTATTCACGTTTGTACATAGGGTTTATTGGATATCACTTTTGTAAATAAAATTGCACTTGGGTTCTTCACTCCATGGTCATTGTCTTTGTCATTGCCAGTGCCATCACACATTACACTGGAAAAATTGACATTTATTAATTTTAATATCTTATACAGTTGTGCTCAAAAGTTTGCATACCCTTGGAGAATTGGTAATATATGTACCATTTTTAAAGAAAACACAAGTGAGCAGGCAAAACACATTTATTTTATTTCTTATGGGATTCATATTCAACTGTAGGTTATAACAGAATGGCACAATCATAAAACAAAACATGGCAACA
The DNA here is from genome assembly GCF_019703515.2 of Myxocyprinus asiaticus. Taxonomy (NCBI): domain Eukaryota; kingdom Metazoa; phylum Chordata; class Actinopteri; order Cypriniformes; family Catostomidae; genus Myxocyprinus; species Myxocyprinus asiaticus. The sequence continues at coordinate 22,770,567 of NC_059352.1, forward strand.
AAGAAAAAAATGAAATGACCCCTGTTCAAAAGTCTGCATACCCTTAGTTCTTAATACTGTGTATTGCCCCCTTTAGCATCAATGAAAGCGTGCAGTCTTTTGTAATATTTGTCTATGAGACCCCAAATTCTTGCAGGTGGTATAGCTGCCCATTTGTCTAGGCAAAATGCCTCCAGGTCATGCAAATTCTTTGGTCATCTTGCATGAACCGCACATTTGAGATCTCCCAGAGTGGCTTGATGATATTAAGGTCAGGAGACTGTGATGGCCACTCCAGAACCTTCACCTTTTTCTGCTGTAACCACTGGAGGGACAACTTGGCCTTGTGCTTAGGGTCATTGTCATGCTGGAAAGTCCAAGAGCATCTCATGTGCAGCTTTCGTGCAGAAGAATGCAAATTGTCTGCCAGTATTTTCTGATAACATGCTGCATTCATTTTGCCATCAATTTTCACAAGATTTCCTGTGCGTTTAGAGCTCACACACCCCTGAAACATCAGTGAGCCACCACCATGCTTCACAGTGGGGGTGGTATTCTTTTCACTATAGGCCTTGTTGACCCCTCTCCAAACATAGCGCTTAAGGTTGTGACCATAAAGCTCTATTTTGGTCTCATCACTCCAAATTACAGTGTGCCAGAAGCTGTGAGGCGTGTCAAGGTGTTGTCGGGCATATTGTAGCCAGGCTTTTTTGTGGAATTGGCACAGTAAAGGCTTCTTTCTGGCAACTCGACCATGCAGCTCATTTTTGTTCAAGTATCGTCGTATTGTGCTTCTTGAAACAACCACACCGTCTTTTTCCAGAGCAGCCTGTATTTCTCCTGAGGTTACCTCTGGGTTTTTCTTTGTATCCCGAACAATTCTTCTGGCAGTTGTGGCTGAAATCTTTCTTGGTCTACCTGACCTTGGCTTGGTGTCAGGAGATCCCCGAATTTTCCACTTCTTAATAAGTGATTGAACAGAACTGACTGGCATTTTCAAGGCTTTGGATATCTTTTTATATCCTTTTCCATCTTTATAATGTCCCATTACCTTGTTACTCAGGCCTTTTGACAGTTCTTTTCTGCTCCCCATGGCTCAGTATCTAGCCTGCTCAGTGCATCCACGTGAGAGCTAACAAACTCATTGACTATTTATACACAGACACTAATTGCAATTTTAAAAGCCACAGGTGTGGGAAATTAACATTTAATTGCCATTTAAACCTGTGTGTGTCAGCTTTTGTGTCTGTAACAAGGCCAAACATTCAAGAATATGTAAACTTTGATCAGGGCCATTTGGGTGATTTCTGTTATCATTATGATTTAAAAAGGAGCCAAACAACTATGTGATAATAAATGGCTTCATATGATCACTATCCTTAAAAAAAAGACAGTTGTTTTTTTTTGTTTTTTTTGCATGATCAGTCATATTTTCAAAATCAATGCCAAAATTTCACAATTTCTGCCAGGGTATGCAGACTTTTGAGCACAACTGTATATTTCATATATGTTGAAATTTGACACCGGGTGACGCATCCTGAAAACTGCACCGTTAGATCGGTTTCATGCTGAAGAGCCGCTTAAAAGTAAAAAACATTTTCTCTCTCGTAAATGTAAATGAGTGTAAATGCCAACACCATAATATATTTCGAAAGGATTGATGAGCTCATTGATGTCATTAAATGAGTCTGCTTTTTTATTCCAAGAGTTAGTCCTGGTTGGAGGCTGCCGTAAATATTTAGTAGGGGTACGTCCAACCTAAATTTAATGGTGCAATGCTCAAATATTTAGTAGTGCATAAATTGTGACTTAGTGCCCATTTACGCCACAACTAAACTAAGTTGTAACGTATGTATAGCTGGTGCAACCGGCCCCTGGAGCTTTTAGTTTGACGAACGTTGATATTGCACAGCTGTATTTGACGGTTTACAATGTTCCTCCTTACAAATCTGGTGAGATGCTGTGGCCTCCTCCATTTCTGTGATACTGCATCACATTTTTAGATTTGTATAACTACTTTAAGTGGCTTCAAATGTTTGGAATTGCATGAATGGGTGAACCTGCAGCAATTTGCCTTCATGTGAACCACTCCAAGAAGGCTGAAAACAGCGTTATCAAAAAAAGTGCGTCACATGTCGTTTTGCTCAGCTTTCCGACCGGGGCCCCCAGACGTTCAGGGCCCCACGCAATTGCGTTTCCCAAAGTCTAAGAAGGAGGTTGACTAATTAAAAGAACTAGTCCCCCATAGGTTGAGTATTCACTGCAATGAGCATTAAATCTCTTAATCTATCATCCTCCACAATATCAATCGGTCAGCAGACTGTGGCTATCCGCTTTGCTACAGTCATTGTGCAGCCTCATTCATGATTCGTGTTAGGGCGTCAACACCAGCATCAAGCACAGCTTTGAACACCACATAAAAAGCGCTGCAAAAAATGTCTAGTTCTGATGCCTTTCCGTGATATTTAAGATTTGACATTCTTCTGTGGTAATTAAAGGTGCACTCAGTAACTTTTATGTTTGTGTCATCTTGGACTTACAGTGACACCTAGCGGTTTGGATGCAGCATAATTTAAAATCAATAGTTTTCAGTTTCAGATGCCATTGTAGAAATTTTATATTCACTTTCAGAGTGAAAGTGTCAAATAACAGGACGGTTACTGAGAATAAGCAAGTAGTATTCGGCTGGTCATGTGATTCTAACATAGCAGCCCCCATATTCTCATCATGTAGAATAAAACAGCTATTATAAGGTTACTTTTATGACTGGAGTCTTCATTATAATGTGAGTGGTCATGATTTCCTACATATTGTATATTGCAAAATTACAATTCATGTCTTAGGAGTTAAACTTTTTTTAATAAGGAAACAGTTACTGAGTGCACCTTTAAATTGCAACTTATAGAGGCTACAAAGTACTTGATTTCGGTCACAAGTCCCACCTGGGCTTGTTCTGTAAAAATAGCATTAAGAGGTACTTTCTCCATCATTTGATCACTGACACGGCTGTTGTGTGTGTGTGTCAGTTTAATGACTCCGGGCAGACACACCACAACTCACACAGAGCTGAATAAAATACCAGAATCTAATGTCAAACCAGCATATGTTTTAATCACAATACATAAAAATGTATGTGTTCAACTTTTTACATTCATCGCATGCATTAATGCGTTAACTTTGACAGCTCTAATGAAAATATATGTTTTTAAGGGTTTGTAAAAAGGATGGAGCTTAATTTAAAGCTGCATGATTTAAAGATTTCCAAAACATCTAGGATATCATCTTAACAAGGTAGCATAATTTGGAATATGTTTGGTCACCTTTAACAGTGATTTTGTTCATGGAAAAGTAACTGAAATTGGTTGGTACTGAAAGGCTCCCAAGAAAATGAAAATAGATGGAGTAAAAAAGAGAATGAGAGAGGGAGGCTCCTCCATCTCCATCCCCAACAGCAGACATTAATTATTTAGCTTGGGAAAGTAGAAATAAATTTATTTTAAGGTAAAAGCCAAATAGCTAGAAGCTCTCTAGGCCTCATGTTTTCTTAATGCACAACTATTTACTCAAGTTGATGTCAGGTAAGCTAAGAAGTACCTCAGGCCAGGCTCTGTGCAGGGGGCCAGAGTCCAATACTAGACCCTGTGTAATAAAGAGCAGAGGTCAGGGCCACAGATAAACATATAGCTCATCTCCCATGATTCCTGTGGAAGAGAAGACAGGGAGCAATGAGAGTCACTATATGGGTGTAAAAAAAAACAGAGAAGAAACACAGACAACCAGGAACAGAGCTAATAATCTCAGTATAGCAATGAACATGGTGAAAAGGACCATCCTTCTTCAGGTTTGGGGTCAGTATACTTATGCTGTCAGACAAAGGACTGTTGTGAGAAGGCATGGCTATGTGGTAAGGTCATGTAGGCTTTGTGACAGCCCTTGGGGCAAATATGTTTCAACTATGTGCCTGTGTTTATGTACCTAATTTTTCAGTAGGAAACAAATTCAACACATTCTGGAATACACAGACAGACATCGTTAAATCAGGAGACAGAGAAAATGTCTGAAAATCTGCTATCTGAAGGTACAAAAGAAATATTTATTTCTGCTTATCTATATTTCCCAGTGGACATCACTGTCACTTTATATGCTCTGAAAGATGTATGGATTGCATTTTTCATGTCCTGCTGTTCTCAAGGCACGCAAATGCTTTGATTAAATATCTTGTCAGTTGGATGTGCTGTACTGAGTGCTACCCACTTTCAGTTGAGCCACTTATGTGACCACAATAAATATGGTTTAAATACTTAAATTCTGCCATTACTGATCATATTGAAATCCACTTAATATGCAGATGACAAGAATCAAATGACTTTTACTTTGAATTTAAGGTTTTAGAATTTAGTCCAGACACTAAAAAAAAAAAAAAAAAAAAAAAAGTATACTCAAAGAATTGCACATTTTTAATAGGTTTAGCCATAGGCAAAAGGCATTTGAGATTGAAATGGTCTTTTGACACAATATTCAACCTACTTTTATGATAACTCAAAATAATTTGTACGAGATGGTGAAATCGTAAGATATCGGACAACTTGGCTTGTACAAAAAGGTATGACTTTTATTCCCATATGAGACCAACCAATCAACAAACAGAATTTAAATCTACACAATACAGGCATACAGGCTTTTTTTAAGAGAGGAAATAAGTGTGAACAAATTGTGTTACACATTCCATATTTATTTATGCAAAAGCAATTACTGATGTATGTCAATAACATGTAAAAGTAAAGTCGTCATTTTTATTTGTATAGTGCTTTCCACAACACACATCGTTTCAAAGCAGCTTTACAGGAAATCATGCATTAACAAAAAATGAAACTGTAATATCTATAAAGTCTTAGAGTGATCATTGTGTAGTTTGATTAACAAACAGAGGATCACTCACTGGGTCATTGACGCCATCGTGATGGCATATCACACTCAGGATGTGCCGCCCCCCGTGGGGTTATGAGCCCACTCTACTAGGAGTGTAGCGGCCTCCTGGGCCCTGACCAGTGGCGCCTCTTTGGCAGACATCTACAGAGCAGCGGGCTGGGCAACACCCAACACATTTGCGTGGTTCAATAATCTCCGGGTTGAGCCAGTTTCGTCCCGTGTGTTGTCAGGTCCGAACAGGTAAATTCCGGGACAGCTGGCCGGGTGTACCACTTGCGCATAGCGCCTTTCCCCTCCCATGAGGTGAAGACGTGCGCTTTTGACTCCCAGTTGTGTTCACAAGTTGTGATCCCTGGTTGACTTCCCTCCTTAGCCCTGTGGCAGACGAGTTTGCGGAGAAACTCGCTGCCAGCCCAGTACGTGTACTAATTAGGCCCGGTACTGGGGTAGGTGCTCAACATGTGCTAGTTCCCCGTAGGTGACCCCATGTGATATCTTCCGCTAAATCGTTTCCCTGTCGGTAAACTGCGTCTTCTTTGGGTAGAGGCCCCTCTGCCCCCGGTCACCATGTTTGTAGAAACTCCTTCCCCCTCAGGTAGGACTTACCATGGGACTTCTCCACATGACATACTTCCGACAGGACTCGGTAAAACCATATGACGTATTTCCATACAAATCCCCCCCCCACCCCCACCCCCCCCTTCTCTGGCCTGTCCCTATTTTTTTGGGCAGTCGACTTGTTCCCGAAGGACCGTTCGACGCTCATATAAGTGTTGGGGGAGGTTACCTGATGGCCTGGTGTGCTGGCTACGAGGCACACAGCAGTCTGTCCATCTCGCACCTCCAGTCCACGTAACAGTTCAGCTAGTTGTGGCATTTTGTATAGGGACCCCTAGTGTCACTACATCGACACAACGTCGAGTGAGTGACAGATAGGGAATGTCCTGGTTACTTTCGTAACCTCCGTTCCCTGATGGAGGGAACGAGATGTTGTGTCCCTCTTGCCCGCTGAAATGGCCAGGACCTTGTCTCAGTTCCTCAACACAAAACCTGAATGAGTGGTTTCATACCAGCTCCTTTTATACCCGTATGCCCGGGGAAGTGGCATGCAAATTCCACTCACCAATTTCCATTAGCTTTTTTTCAAAAAGCAGAGGTGTTTGGGGCTCCCAAGAGTGACCCTAGTGTCACTACATCGACACAACGTCTCGTTCCCTCCATCAGGGAATGGAGGTTACGAAAGTAACCAGGATGTTTTTTGGCATCGGCAACAGAGAGTATGTGTCGTAATTTAGCAATATTTCTCAGGTGGAAGAATGCTGTTCTACAAACATTGGAAATTTGATTTTCAAAGGAAAGATTGGTATCAAATATAACACCTGTAGGAACAGTGTGTGTGTCTGGAATTAAATTAAACTGTCCGCATTCTACGTCATTATTATAATCATTATGTACCATTATAAGAAAGACAGATGACAAATAATTAGATTGTTTGTCTGAATAAAATTCTCCACCATTAAAATCGTAATACAAAGTCTCGTTGTATCCGCTCACAATTTCTATTGTAAGGAATTAGCTTTAATAAGGGAATTATGATTAATTCACTTATTGGAGTAATATTATTCTCATGGCTTATTGAAAATAATATCACACACATATTTTAGGTATGAGATTTGAAGCAAGATCTTTTAAAATCATGTGACGAGATTATTTATCAAAATATATCACAGTCAAATTATCTTTGAATACAAACACTTTATTGCTAATCTAGACATAAAAACTAATGTAACACATACAAACATGAAACAAGTTTGTGAGTAAAGTGACAGAATGTGAATGAATGAGAAATGATCAATACAGAGAAAATGAACTTTATGGAGTCTGTAGACAATGCCTTAAGAACCATTTATCCTTCGAGTCTAAATCAATTTGCAATTGGATGACCAAAGTATTTAAATAATACACCAGCACTTTCAGCAAAAGTATGGAGATGTACTTGATTGTCGTTGCATTCCCTGTCTGTCACTCACTCAAAGTTGTGTCGATGTAGTGACACTAGGGGTTCGCTCTTGAGAGCCCCAATCACCTTTGCTTTATTCAGAAAAGGCCAATGAAAATTGGCGAGTGGAATTTGTATGCCACTGTCCGCCCCAGACATACGGGTATAAAAGGAGATGGTGTGCACCACTCATTCAGACTTGTTCTTCGGAGTCGAGCGCATGTGTGTGTGTGTGTTCGTCCCATCACCTTGTTGTTTGCTGCTGGAATTTACAATGCATATCAGCAGTCGCCCTTGCACGGTCGAGTGTTGTGCTTCCCCTGGGCTCTTCGGAGGCTGAGTCCATAGTTGTTAAAAGAGTATATTCCAAAAAAGTATATTTTCTCTAAAAGAGCTCGCACAAACGATTGCCGTCTTTTTAAAGATGTCCTTTCGCCTTTGTGCTACTGGGTGTGGCGTTATCTCTCCCCACTGGATGGCCATTAGACCTGTCTCGACTGCTTGGGTCACCAGCACGCCGAGCCAGCTTTCGTGGAGGGGTCATGTTCTCACTGCGAGAACATGCCCATGAGAACGCCTCCATGAGGCGGCTGTATGCTCTGAAGTGGTGTCTTTTCGCGAATTGGTGTTCTTCCCACGGGGAAGATCCACAGAGATGCACAGTCGGGTCTGTGTTGTCCTTTCTACAAGATGGACTGGAGAGATGGCTGTCTCCTTCTACCCTGAAGGTGTACGTGGCTGCTATTGCAGCATATCATGATACACTGGATGGGAGACCTTCTCAACAGCACGACCTGATCACCAGGTTCCTCAAAGGTGTGAGGAGATTGAATCCCCCTAGACCATGCCTGATTCCCTCTTGGGATCTCTCTGTGGTCCTACCTGCCTTACAGAGAGCCCCCTTTGAGCCCCTGGAGCAGGCCGAGCTCAGCACTTTGTCCCTGAAGACAGCCCTCCTGGTGGCACTTACTTCTATCAAGAGAGTGGGGGACCTGCAGGCGCTCTCTGTCACCAGAAAATGCCTGGAGTTCGGGCCGGCACACTCTCACATGATCTTGAGACCCTGGCCTGGTTACGTGCCCAAAGTTCCCACCACTCCCTTCCGGGATCAGGTGGTGAACCTGCAAGCGCTCCCTTCAGAGGAGGAAGACCTGGCTTCGCATCTATCTGGACCGCACGCAGAGCTTTAGACACTCGGAACAGCTCTTTGTCTGCATTGGAGGGAAGAAGGGGAAAGCTGTCTCCTAACAGAGGTTGTCCCATTGGATTGTGGATGCCATTTCTCTGGCTTACCAATCACAAGACCTGCTGTGCCCTTTGGGAGTCTGGACACACTCCACCAGAGGTGTTGCATCCTCCTGGGCACTGGCAATGGGCGCCTCTCTAGCAGACATATGCAAAGCAGCGGGTTGGGCTACACTCAATATCTTTGTGAGGTTCTACAACCTGCGCATAGAACCGGTTTCGACCCGAGTGTTACGGGGTAACAACAGGTAGGCCGGGTGGCCGGTCGGGTGTACCGCTTGCATTGTGCCTTTCCCCTTTTGAGGTGATAATGTGCGCTATCTTGTCCACAACAGTTCCCCATAACTGGTGAACACTGGACACCTCTTTAATTCCTTAAGCACTATTCAGCGGCGAACTCGGCAGAGGAGTGACCCCATCAGGCCCAGTACTCATGGTATGCCCCTTTTCAGGTGAGCCTGTGTACTTGGGCTCAGTGCTCCATATGTGGTGATTCCCCCCTTGGTAATCCTGTATGATGTGTTTCCACTGTTCGGTTTCCCCTCAGGTGAACCCTGTGTTTCCCCTCGTCAGAGCTCTGCTCTGCCTCAGCCACTGTTGCTGTGTACCCTCTCCATAGATAGGGTCCTCCCCAGTGGCATCATTCCATATGTGAACTTCCCCGGTAAGTCCATGTGAGGTATTCTCCACATGTTAACCTCCCTCCGGTAGGATGTGGTCTCCGTAGTGCTCCTGGAGAGGGAAGAGCACTTCCCCAGTGCTATTCTAGCAGGTGCTTGGCAGGAAATCACTTAATACAAAAATCAGGAAAGGCCACCACCTGTAGCTTCCTTGGGTAAGTGCCTCCTCCCACCCTTATTGGGACACGGGAGACACCTTACCTAACTCGCTGCGAGGCACGCAGAAGCCTACTCGTGTCTGCTCCTCTGTACCTCGCAACACGGTTCAGCACCTGCGGTGTTTTGTATAGGAACCCCTAGTGTCACTACATCGACACAATGTCGAGTGAGTGACAGTCAGGGAACGTCTTGGTTACTGGTGTAACCTCTGTTCCCTGATGGACTCTCTCTCGGCTCCTCAGCACAACTCTGAATGAGTGGTGCACGCCATCTCCTTTTATACCAGTATGTCCGGGGCAGAGAGTGGCATGCAAATTCCACTTGCCAATTTTCATTGGCCTTTTCTGAATAAAGCAGGTTATTGGGGCTCTCAAGAGCGAACCCCTAGAGTCACTACATCGACACAATGTCTCATTCCCTCCATCAGGGAACAGAGGTTATACCAGTAACCGAGACGTTTCCTTGCGTTGCTTTGTTTGTTATAGAAAGTTAATTCCGTCGATGTCTTGAACCTCTGTTAGATCGTGGATGTCTGTTACATCGATGGATGATGAGGCGGTGCTTTGAAGACTCCTGTTGTGTGTGTGAACCATAGAGCAGTGAGTGAGAGGCTTCCTTGGTACATCATATCCCGAGTTTCCTAAGACTCTACATGGCACGGAGGCTGCAAGTCATAAGGGCAAGAGCGTGGAGGAATGAGGTGCTGCAGAGGAAGTGAGAGAAGCAAGAGAGCCGAAGAAGTTAGTAAATATGAGGTGTTTTATCCTGAATAGTTACCATTCTTAGTAAAATGACATGAATAACACAAGATTAAAGATTATAATCATAGATTTGTCAGTTGTAAGTGATTATAAATCACTACATATATTTTAAAAGGTACATCAGGCTATAATCATTAATTTGTCAGTTATAAAAGTGATCACAGGTCATAAAGTCATTTTCAGAATTATCTAGCAAGGCTCAGTATTATGTACATTTTGGGTCCAAATGCATTCTGTACATTTTATAGTGTTAACTCAGCAAAGTACTGTGACTTTGTGTGAAATGTTACTGGATTAAAATTAGACGTCCTAGTATTTGAATTGTGCAAACATGAGGGACTTTACAAGGAAACCTGCTTTAGCTCTGTGTCTTTATTGCCCATAACCTCTCTCTTTGAAACGGTGGGGGTTTTCCTTTAGAAGAGTAGCCTTTAAGTCATGTGAATAATTATTAACATGAATGTCTTCGGTATATGCTATCTTGGACAAGTCTTCCTTGTTTCTCAAGATGATTAAGTTACACAGATGGTCATCCTTATCTCATTTAGCTGGGTCATGCCAGACTTTCAGGAGCCATTTTGTCAGTTTCTTAGTTTATGGCTTTTGAGGAATTTCCATGGGCCTCTGAGCATGGAAATTAACGATTCTTCGGCCCATGAGATCCTACACACATAAGTTCTTTGCTGTAGAAGACAACATAACAGTACATCCATCGAGAGCCAAATGATATTTTAGCTGCTTATTTTTAGAGGTTTTTGATCCAATCATTAGCACCTTTGTTTTGTCGGAATTGAGTAGAAGGAAATTTCAGGCCATCCAATCTTTGATTTCATTGATACACTCTGATAATTTGGAGAATTGGAAGCATGGAAAAAAGCAGAGGTCCTAAAACTGATCCCTGTGGCACTCGACAATTCTTCAGTTACACATACAAAGTGGTAGCAGTCTGATAAAAAGGACCAAAACCATGCTAATGCAAGTCCACTAATGCCAACATAATTCTCCAGCCAATTCAAGAGAATGTCGCGATCTAACGTGTCGAAGGCAGCACTAAGATCTAAAAGCACTAGAAGAGAAATGCAGCCACGATCAGATGATAAGAGATGAAAAGTCATTTGTAACTCTGATAAGTGCAGTCTCTATACAGTGATGGGGCCTAAATCCTGACTGAAATTCTTCATATATTCCATTTCTCTGTAGAAATGAACATAGTTAGGAGGACACTACATTTTCTAGTATTTTTGACATAAATGGTAGATTTGAAATTGGTCTGTAACTAGCCAATTCTCTAGGATCAAGCTGTGGCTTCTTAATAAGCAGTTTGATAACTGCCATTTTGAAGTTTCTTGGGACATGTCCTAAGGATAGCAATGAGTTAATAATATTAAGAAAAGGTTCTGAGACTACTGGGAATACCTCGTTTAAGAGCTTAGTTGGTATTGGATCTAACATACATGTTGCAGCTTTTGATTTTTTGATAAGTTTTGTTAGCTCTTCATGAACTATGACAGCGAAGGATTGAAGTTGCTCGTGAGCGAAATTGGGAGACACTGTTTTCTGAGATGCTGTGACAGTTGATTGCATATTTCCAATTTTATTGCTGATTATTTCAATTTTATCAGTAAAGAAATTCATGAAGTCATTACTATTGTGCTGCAACGGAATATCTGGTTCAGTCGATGCTTTATTCCAAACCAATTTAGCCACAGTACTGAATAAACACCTAGGATTGTTGTGGTTATTTTCTATGAGTTTGCTAAAATATGCTGACCTGGCAGCTTTTAGTGCCTGTCTGTAGTTACAGACACTATCCTTCCATGCACTGCGAAATGCCTCTAATTTTATATTCTCCCACTTGCGCTCCATTTTCCGAGCTGCTCTCTTCAGAGCATGAGTGCGATCATTGTTCCACAGTGGAAGGCTTTTTTCTTTAATTTTCTTTAGTCGAAGGGGGGCGACACTATCAAGAGTGCTAGAGAAGACTGTATTTATACTTTCTGTTATTACATCAAGTTCTTCTAGACTTTTTGGCTTACTGAGTTTGTGAGACAATTCTGGAAGATTATTAGTGAAGCTATCTTTAGTGGTCGAAAGAAGAGTTCTACCTGAATGATAGCGTGGTGTAGATTGAGTGACATTAGCTGATCGCAACAAACAAGAGATGAGGTAATGATCTGAGATGTCATCGCTCTGCTGTAGAATTTCTATAGTATTAACATCAACTCCATATGACAGAATTAAATCTAGAGTATGATTATGGCGATTATGACTCCAAGAGAGTTGAGAATATCGATAAATGTTAATCCCAATGTGTCATTTTCATTATCGATGTGAATGTTGAAGTCACCAACAATTAAAGCTCTATCTACATTAAATACCAGATCTGATAGAAAATGTGCAAATTCACCAAGGAAACCAGAATAATGCCCGGGTGATCTATATGCTGTAGGTATGGAGGAAAATGAAACTTACCCCAAAGTAATGGCAAAGTGACAGATGGCCACCAAGCTAGGGCCAAGTGGGTGTCCACGTAAGGGGTATGATCCATCGCCCCAACTATGGGTCCAATGGCAATTTAAATGAATGGGGCTCGATCCCTCGAACCACCTAACTTCTTTATATGATGTTTATCTTTTCTTTTTTTTTTCAAGTTTGACCGTAATAAAAAAATGTCTAAATGATTTAGTGAGAATTTTGTGTTTGGTAGTTCAGGGAACAGACACAGTCTCTATGTGATATCTAGGTGATACAGTCTCTATGTGTTGTAGTTTATGTGACCTGTGTGACGTCTCAAGGCAGCTAGCAGACGTTTGGATTAACCAGTTTGTCTGCTTCCTGACCTGGGCCCCAGTTAGTCAAATACTATCATTATTAAGAATATGAGCCAAATTACTAGAAAGGAGAGCGGCACCTTCCCTGGAGGGATGGAGTCCATCTCTCTTTAGTAGGTCAGGTCTACCACAAAAACTCTTCCAATTGTCTATAAATCCTATGCTATTCTCCAAACACCACTCAGACATCCAGCCATTCAGTGAAACTAATCTACTATAAACCTCGTCACCACGATGAACAGGGAGGGGGCCAGAGCATATTACAGTGTCTGACATCGTATTTGCAAGTTCACACACCTCTTTAACATTATATCTAGTGATCTCCGACTGGCGAAGCAGGACATCATTAGTGCTGATGTGAATAACAATTTTAGAAAATCTGCGTTTAGCATTAGCCAGCACTTGTAAATTTGATCTGATGTCAGACGCTCTGGTACCCGAAATGCATTTAACAATAGTGGCTGGAGTCTCTATTTCCACGTTCCTTAGAATAGAATCACCAATTATTAGGGCTCTTTCAACATTATTATCAGTGGGTGCATCACTGAGTGGGGGGAATTGATTGGAAACCATAACAGGAACAGGAGAGTGGTGTCGCTTTGCTGATCGAGTATACCACTGAGACATCACCCAGTCGCCCTGCTACGGGGGCTCTTCAGCCGTAACCAAAAGTGTGTGTGTTGCTCGCTGTCTTACTAGCATCTGAAACAGTATCTACCGGCTTTTCTTTCTTACTGACCTCCACTAGTGTTTGGATGAATGTCTCTAACTCATTAATCTTCTCCATCAGCTTGACTAATTACTTACATTTATCACATGTAAATGATGAAGAAGCTATAGTAAACATGTGGTATGTAATGCAGGAAGCAATAACATGAGTGGATGCCATGACTTACCGCAATTGTTTGTTATTGTTGTGTGTGTTCTTGAGTGGTGAGTGTTTGAGATCGATGTGGTTCCTTATCAGCAGATGTTTGAGACTGATGCAATTGTAACGAGTCAGAGGCAGACACAGAGTGAAGATCCATGTGCAGAATTTAATAGAAAACGTAGTAAAACAAGCAAAGGTCAAAACCAGGTAAGCAGTCCAAACAAAGTAAACAAATCAAAGACGGTAGACAAAGGGGTATTCCAAGGGACAGGCATTAATCAACACAGGCAGGCAGTAGATAAAGATAATGCTCAGAAATGCAAGACAACAGGTGAATTGGCAAGACTTTGCAGAGAAGTGTGGTGAGAGCAGAGTTTATATACAGAGGGAGTTGATTAGTGAATGAATATCAGGTGTGAGAGTCAATGGCGGGAAGAGGGGAATTCTGGGAAGTGTAGTCCAGGATGAGGTTAGTACTCAGAGGAAGAGGATCTTGTTGGAACAGATCGAGAGGATATGACAGTACTCCCGAAGAAACCCAAGATTGTTCCTCTGGTCCATAGCCCTCCCAATCTACCAGATATTGTAGGATTCTGCCCCGACATCGAGAATCAAGGAGAGCGTTGACTTGGTAGGCCATCTTGCCATTGAGGTCAAGAAGAAGGGGGGAAGGTTGTTGGTGGAGGTACTGGAAGACTCAGGTGTGAGACACATAGAAAGTAGGAGAGATACAGTAGTGAGGAGGCAGTTGAAGTTTGTAACATACGGGGTTAACTTGTTTGATGATTTTAAACGGACCCACATACCTGGTGGAGAGTTTCTTGCATGGTAATCGCAGGCGAAGATCTCGGGTGGAAAGCCATACTCGTTGGCCAGGAAGGAGAGTTGGGAAGGGTTGACGATGTCGGTCCACTTGTGTCTTCTGCTGACGGACGACACTCTGTAGGTGAAAATGGGCAGACTCCCAGACTTGGTTGCTGTGCCGCATCCAGTGGTCAACTGCTGGTAACTCAGAAGGTTCTCCCGATCAGGGAAAGAGCAGAGGTTGATATCCCAGGATACACTGAAAGGGGGTCAAACCAGTAGAGGAACTGCGAAGGGAGTTCCTGGCATACACTGCCCAGGGGAGAAATCAACACCAATCATACTGATTAGAGAGACAGAAGGTGTGGAGATAGCGACCTACTTCTTGGTTGGTGCGTTCAGTCTGGCCATTCAACTGGGGATGATATCCAGAAGTCAGGCTAACGTTGACATTCAGAAGTTTGCAGAACTCCTTCCAAAAACTCCTTTAAATTGAGGTCCCCTGTCAGAGACGATGTCATCTGGAAAACCGTAGAGCCAAAACACTTGATCGAAGATGGTCTCAGCAGTTTCTAGAGCAGAAGGTAGTTTCTGGAGAGGGACGAGACGACAGGCTTTGGAGAATCTATCCACCACCACCATAATGGTTGTGTTCCCTTGAGATGCAGGTAAATCAGTGAGAAAGTCTATGGCAATGTGAGACCAGGGACGTTGAGGGATGGGTAAGGGGTGGAGGAGTCCTGCTGGAAAAAGTCTGGGAGATTTAGTTTGGGCGCAGACAGAACACCCCTTGACATGCTGTTGGGCCTCATGTATTCAGATAGAAGACAAAGGCAGGCCTAACACAGTCGTAAAACCTAACTCAGCCCCCACATACCAAGTCGTAAATCTTACTGATAAAAATCCCGTCAAAATCAAACAACGGGAGTCCAAAACAGACTACAAATCCCATGAAGCCTTGCTCACTAAAGGATCGAACTCTCAACTCCTATTGGATGAGGCACACAATAGAACGTCCCTCATCCGTGACATCATCATGTGTAGAAATGCCTCTGAAATGCTTCCGGGATTTGCTTCCAGCAACTTTGCTTGCAATGTGTAGACGCAGCTCATCGCTGCTCTCAGGTGCAACCTCGTGGCACAAGGAAGTAACGTCCGACTTGAAACTGTGGCCATACAATCTCCATCTCGCTGGACGAGTTGACATTACTCTGTGTTCAACCGAACACTCTAACGGATCCAAAGGAGACCGCTGAGCAATCTGCATCTTCATCCGTTTGCCTGCAGAAGTGAAGAGATTAAAGATTTCTCTTCCATCTTCAATCAAGTCGACATTTCTGAGTTCTCTGCCAGCCCGCTGAGAATCAGCAGCCTTGCCCGCCAATAGAGCGAGAAAACGGCCTCCCGTCATCACCCGAGCCTCAAGGAACTGGGTCGGAGTTAAAGGACGGATGAACACACACTATTCAAGTAAGAGGTTTACGTCTGGGCAGAGATAGAATATTATAGTGTGTTATTCTTGTGTTTCAAGGTTTTTGCTTGTACAGTTTACGGACCGCCATGTCCGCTCATTAATAATACTCAGGGTATTAATTATCACGAATGAGATTTGTTGTATTGTGGTCCAACCACAGTAGGCTGTTGTGCATTTCCACCATCGCGGGTGAGACCGGCAAACTGAGTTTATCCATTAAAGAATCAAAGAACGCGGGACTGTTTACGAGCCGTCCACACGTCTCTGAGTGATAAACTAACAGCTGCTTTCTCTCCCACATTCACAAAATCGGCTTTGGGGCCGTCACTTAATCTCTCTCTCTCTCTCTCTCTCTCTCTCTCTCTCTCGTACTAACCACACACACACACACACACACACACGCGACCCCTCACAAACATTCTGGCACACATTTTTGGCTCGTAGATAGCTTCGTGCTAAAGCTCAGCTTTGACCCTAAGCTATCGTACAAGCGGGTACAAGCGGATACACGCGGTAACTGGTAGACACCATTGACTGGTTTCTCTCCGCCCACATTCGCAGTCATATTCCCTGGCCGGAAGTCTCGCATGACATACTCTCCATGAGAGTCACGTCTGCCATTTTGTGCATGTCCATCCTTACACACACACACACACACACACACACGCTCTCACACACACACACACCCTCATGTGTTATAGGATTATTTTGATTTCCATATCTAATCATATCACCATTCAGTTTGTAGTTGTAAGTCGGAAGTTTATTGACTGCATTGTATTAATTATTAATTGATATTACTGCATAAATAAACTTTGTTTATATTACAAAGAGAAGTGTTTTGGTTTGTTTTGCATATGCCTGTGTCATGCTGACGGGATGTCAGTGCTCGGATTGTTTTTTTCCGAAAATCGATATTCTTCGGATGTCGATTTTCCTAAGAAAACAATCTAATATTGAGACTGTTATACTATCTGGTTATTAGTCCCTTATTCCAGGGTGGTGCCCTGTCAATGTTAATCCTTATTAATATTCTGTTGATTTTTGATAATTGATAATTATCTTTGATGATTGTTGAATTTGAATGATCAATAAGCTAGTGTTAATTTTAATTAAGGTTTCATCGATGTTAACCATTAACGATTATCTTTGATAATTGTTGATTTAAAGGATTAAAAAAGCTAACATTGATTCTCCTCAATGTTCTATTGATTTTAATAATTAATAATTATCTTTGATAATTAGTAATTATTGCTAATAACCAAACCCGCTCCTAAACGTAGCGCACTACATTTACTGGAGCCCCATATGAGGTTTTAATGAGTTAGATTCAATTAATTAATTTAAATATTAATTAATAACTAAAGAAATAATTATTCATTATTTCTGATAGTAACACTGATCTAAATAACCAGTAAAGCCCTACATAATAATTGGTGCCCCGTGTGAGGAATCCTACGTGCCAGTTCTGTCACAGTGTGTATGCATAAGAATCCAAAGTAATAACTTGAATCATTACTTCAAAGTTTGGTTCTGTTTGACAATTGACTTCTCACAACTTGCCAAACATAAGCCAGTGTGGTGTGAAAGTGCTCTTAAGAGTGAATTAGGGGTTGGTAAATTTACGATAGTCTGCTTAAAACCTGCTGTTGTTGTTAATTAACTCCTAACGCTTTCATCTAGATGTTACAGGGGTGATGTGAGTGGTCAGGAGGGAAACGGGTTGCACTGACTGTAGGCAGGAGGTAAAACAAGAGGCTCCCCATTGTATGATCTCTCGGTCAGTCCAAGAAATGTGAGGGTTGTGTTTAGTGAGCCAGGGGTATCCAAGGATGAGAGTGTTCTTAGGAGTGTTGGTGACGAGTAGTTGTAGTGTTTCATGATGAAGAGCCCCCACTTGCACAGAGACAGGTTGAGTGATGTGAAGCTCTGTGTCAGCATGAAGAGGGCGACCATCTAGCGCTGTAACAGAGAGAGAAGGCACACAAGGGACTGTATCCAGAGATAACAAATTACAGAGTTCAGAGTCAATAAAATTGCCTGCAGCCCGAGAGTCAATAAGAGCTTTGACAGAAATGTTCTGATTGGAACAGAGTTTTACCTCAACTAGTAAATTTCTATTTTCCAACAAATAAAACTCGTCAGTACTCACTGAAGTATTAGTGGGTAGGGAGGTACGTGAGGGACAGGAGGAGAGAAATGGCCGGGTTCTCCATAATACAGACACAGTTTGTGTTGGATGCATCTTTGAAATTCCTCTCTTGACAGACGAGAGTGACTCAACTGCATGGGTTCATGTTGAGGCGTAGTTATGGCAGGTAGTTGAGGAGTAAAAGACAGGGTAGCTGGAGTGTGGCTCCGCTTCAAATTGTCTAGTTTGATGGAGAGAGTAATAAACTGGTCGAGAGAGAGGTTCTCGTCTTGGTTGGTCATCTCTACCTGAAGTTGAAGTGAGAGTCCGTTGCGGTAGATGGTTTTGAGTGGTGCATCAGCCCATCCGGTTTGCGCTGTGAGAGTACGAAATGCGAGTGCGTAGTCTGCTGCCATAGAACTCCCTTGTGTAAAGCGAATGATGCAATCACACATGTCTTCGCCACCCACTGGATTCTGGAAAACACTCTTGAACTGGGAAAAGAAAGCTTCAAGAGAGTTACGTATCTTGCTATTCTGATTCCATACTGCCATAGCCCAGTCCAGTGCTCAACCTGTGAGCAAGGAGGTAATAAATGCCACCTTGGATCCCTCAGTGGGAAAGCAGGAGGAAGCTTGAGAGATATGAATGCTACATTGTAGCAAAAAACCATCACACTGACCTGGCGTGCCATTGAATCTCTCCGGGAGAGCGAGATGAGAGGCTTGGAGATTCGGTGAGGTGAAGAGACTTCCGAGGGAGTGGTTAACGATGGTGTGAGGGCTGGATTTGCGGCTGGTGCAGGAGACCTGATTGGGGAAGCAGTGCATAAATAACTTAACACCTCTTCCATGGCAGAGGAAAGCTGTCCCAGTTGACGGTGTTGAGCTGCCAGCTGTTCAGCTTGAAACGTGAAAGCAGCTTAAAGATTGGAAAACTCCGCTGGATCTGACATCGGCGAAGTCTTCTGTAATGAGTCAGAGGCAGACACAGAGTGAAGATCCATGTGCAGAGTTTAATAGCAAACGTAGTAAAACAGGCAAAGGTCAAAACCAGGTAAGCAGTCCAAACAAAGTAAACAAATCAAAGATGGTAGACAAAGGGGTAATCCAAGGGAAAGGTAATAATCAACACAGGCAGGCAGTAGATAATGCTCAGAAATGCAAGACAACAGGTGAATTGGCAAGATTTCACAGAGAAGTGTGGTGAGAGAGAGTTGATTAGTGAATGAAGATCAGGTGTGAGAGTCAATGGCGGGAAGAGGGGAATACTGGGAAGTGTAGTCCAGGTTGAGGTTAGTACTCAGGGAAGGGGATGTTGTGGGAACAGATTGAGAGAATATGACAGCAATAATCCGTGTAAAACACAGTGAAGAAAACGAATGCATGCAGTTGAGACGCGAGATGTTGACAAGTGGAAAAAAGTGGGGGAAAAAAGAGAGAAACGGGTGCGCACGGTAAAATACACACAGATAAAACAGTAGGAAAGCGGAAAAACCTGAAACATGTGGTAAAACGGCAAAGGATAAAACGATGAACATATAAGAATAAGCAATGCTAAGCAGGCTAGCAAGCAACAAACACTCGTGCAGCATGCTGTCAGCAACAGGACAAAACACTTCCCTCGTCTTGTTCTAAACCCTAATGCTTTTCAAATTTATTTTCATATTAAAATTATTGTATTTATTAGTAGCTAGGTTTAGGGATGGGTTTTGTTTGGGGATCTAAAATATTAATATGATTGTATAATGTAACTTATATTAAACATGTGCAGGGCTTGACATTCACTTTTTGGCTCTCTGGCCACTGTGGCTAGTGGTTTTCCAAAGTCACTAGCCACTAAGAATTTTCACTTGCCAAAATCCCCTGTCCCACAAAAACGGAAAACGGTAACTAGAGACTAACTGCATGCATTTGCTTGGATGCTTTTTTTTTATTTATTTTTTTATAAGAATTATATGAGTTTTGCAGGACACTGGCCTATTGAACATGTTAGTTAGGGTAAGTTACCTCTTAGAATATCTGAAGGCAAACATAGCCAGTTAGAACAGGAGTAGATAGAACAGGAGGTTAACTTTGTCAATAATTTATCCATAATTCACAAAAACCCAGATCTAACCCCATTCATTGTAAATTGTACTTGCCTTTATTAAAGTTTCCCATTGTTCGTCCATTGTTTAAAAGTGGTATTTGTAATAATAAGGCCATTACCACAGGTAAGATCATGTGTGGCTTCTCAATAATGTGGTTCTATTTGTTGTACAAAAAAAAAAAAAAAAAAAAGACTTTTAGAATTTAGAACATTTAGAATCCTTTAGCTACAACTTTTAACATTGTAATTAAAGTCTTATAGATTCACCCTAATAGATGTAGTATGAATCTATACCAGTTGCCAGTTAGATGTTACGGTACTGCAGTAAAAAAAAAACAAACAAAAAAAAACACACATTTTATTAAGGATGATGGTTTGTAAAAAGCCTTGTAATTTATGTTAGTGTATGACACAATGTTGTCTCCTCTTTACCTCGTCAGTTTATAATGTTTCGGCTGTCAAGCAGTTTGAGTAGAAACTTTAAATGTCACTTTAAAGTAAACTTTCTCTGTAGAATTCAAATAGGTGAAGTTTTGTGGTCTCTGCCACGATATCAAGTTAAGCCCAGTTAACTCGCAAGTTCCACTCTGGCTATCCCAGAGCTCTGGATATCCTTTCTCTGAAGCACGCTGATGTGTACTGCAGTGGTTTGCATGAAACCACTCTTAATGCGCCCGTGCATGTGCACGTGTCAGAAAAGAGAAGCATATTTAGAACTTGAAAAGAGTTGAACGCAAGATCATTATGATTAGAATTTGCTCTGGAGGCTGACATTCACAGACTTTTAAATGCAGGAAAAACCCTGAAAAAATCACACACCAAAGTAGCTAATAAGAGTGACAGAGTTACCCGCCACTGCCGATTTCGAACTGCATTTGGTGGGTGGCATTTTGTTTATGTCAAGCCTTGAACACACATCATAAATTTGAAGATTGCCGAGCCTGTGACAGAACTGTCCGAACTGAGCTGAGAATGGAATGACAATGAATGTTGATGATGCAGGCAAACTGTCGGTACAGTGATGTTTTGGTCATGACACTGCCCTGTCACAGGACAAATAACCTTGTGAAATTGTGCTGGCCAGTTGGTCCTCATATGTGACACTTTCCATTGAAGTACATGTTCAATTACCTTTGGTCACCGCTTCTTTTTTGCTTAAAAAAAAAAAAAAAAAAAAATCTAATTTTTTAATCTTAAAAGCTAATTAAAAAATGTCATGACTTATTGGCCATTATTCATGAAACACAGCAATTGTCTATGTAAATTATTCATAAATGCATTTTTAAGTAAATGTACCCATTGCATTTAATGCATCAATTAACAAAAGAATGGTGTCATGTGCAATTTACAAAGAAATCATTCTACTCATGTTTAATGAGTAAGGCACAATTCTTTTAACAACAGGGTACACAAGTTCACACTACCAGTGTGCTTCATTCAGTATGAACAATTACAATAACTTGTGTTTTTCTGCTGTATAGTCTGGTACAGTCAGACTGGAAATTGTAAGATTTGCCAAGGGCAATCTCATTCCACTGTGTTCTCAAAAAAAGCTATCATATCTAAGGCATCAGACCATTACACACTCACTCAGTTTCCTTTCCAAATCATTTATTTCTCGCATTACTGGTTGAAAATAATTTACCGCTCAGAACTTCCAGTAAGTTGTGAAGAAACCTACAGTTTGATTTCGCTAC
Source organism: Myxocyprinus asiaticus (assembly GCF_019703515.2). NCBI lineage: Eukaryota > Metazoa > Chordata > Actinopteri > Cypriniformes > Catostomidae > Myxocyprinus > Myxocyprinus asiaticus. Next base: position 22,792,218 of record NC_059352.1, read on the forward strand.
AATCTCCTGCCCTCGTCCCTTCCCTCTCTGGTTTACAGCGTGAGAGATTAAGCAGTTGGGATTGAGGCTGTGCCTGTTGGCTGGTGTACTGAAAGAAATCAATGAGGATCAGTGCTGTTAGCTTATAGGCCAACTAATCCTGAACAAACTCAACAAACGTATCCGTCAGCCTGCTTCACCACTGAGTCCTAACAATCACCAACCCAGCCAAATGAATGATAGAGCACATGGAAGTAACTGTGGCCTTTAGGCAGGTGGGGCCTGGTATTGATCAAGTACAGTTTTTGTACGACCCCAATGGGTATCGGAGGACATAATCTGAAGGGCATCACGCCGTGAGCCCAGTCCCACCAATTTCTGGGATGAGAAATTTACAACCATGGCAGCGTCTTATTAAATGATCAGACCCGATGAAAAACAAAAGCTAACACTTTTATCTGTTTAATGGGGAGGACTAAGATCTTGAGTGTGAGTCTGATAACAAAATAAAGTCTATGTACAGTATATTGTATACCAGTCTTTAAGTCTATGGTCTCAATCAGTTACTAAAAAACTATTTAATTACATACAAATAAGTGCATGTGTGTATATATATGTGGCAATTTCTATGAATAGGGTACTGTTTGTTTAAATAACCACTTTAAAGAGCTAAAGGCACAAAACATGTTTTTGTAACGAGAACAAAACAGTATGTTATATTAACATAGAATGAAAATTATTTGTAAACACAGAAAATGTGTACTACAACAAATATTTTTTTCCTTTCATTTTTTGGAAATATAAGTTTAACCTTATCTTCAAACCAACATTTGATCCCAAATCAGTTAGCTCCTACTGTGTGATTTTCAATCATATTACCTTGTTAATTTGATGTTTGACGTTAAGCACCTCTTTTTGATGATCATTTGGGGAAAAACTGCATTAAAGCATTTCAAACCCTGTATTGTACCCTATTAATGTAAGGAGCCATGCATATTAGTGTGTGTGGTTATACATCTTTTGTCCTGGTGGTATAGTATATAATTTGCATCTACAGTTACATTGTTGATAATTAAACTATTCTGCAGAGAGAATTTATTATAGTGATGTAATATATATTTAATGTACAGTGTTTGATCAGCAGAGCAATATTATCATTCTATCTGCTCCTAGGATGAATGAGGATCCACATGGAATGAAAGGAGTTTTCCTTTTCTGCTGTCCCTCCACGTCGATCTCTGTAGTGGCAAAAAATGGTGTCCAGTGGGGTGTGAAATTTGGCTTGTGAAGAGATGAGGTTGAGATAAGGGGGCCAGATCCAGCGCCTTATGGAAGGTGTACATAGAAGAAATGACTTAATTTAGAGAGGGGTTACTTGAAAGGAAAAAAATGAGTGGAGGATAATGAAGTATGATGGACCCATTGAGGCTTGGATTTTTCAAAGCCTGTCCAGCTCCTGGTTTGAGCACCCAAAGTAATGCAGCCCATTCATCTCAGCAGGTAAGGACCTGCCACGGCTTCCTCTCTGCACGCCACTGGGGCAGTGCATGGACACTATGCAAGGCAGGTCATCACCATGCTCCCCAGAGAGTGGGACAGGGAAAAAGATGGAAGACTGAATAGTTGAAGGAGTGAGGAAAACAGCAATTGAGGCCTAGAGAAGAGGGAGGGACAGGAAATATGAAAGTTCTCAGTGCCTTTTCTGACCATGTCAACACTAGGCATTATTGTACCTCGCAAAGATAGATTCTAATGACAGTGAGAGACTGAGGACTTAATCTGCTGTCAATTTGATACTGCAAGGGGGTTCTCGCCCTCATTTTTTAAACCCACACCCCGCCGAGTGATTTAGAGTTAATAGCCTCCCAGAACCAGGAGCCCAGACATGGGTAAGGAAGGACTGGGACAGGAGGGGAATGAAGAAAGATGGTAGAAAAGACTTGCTGGGTCATTATGCATTCTCCCTACCTTCCAGGAATAATTTTTGCACACATTTTGACATTGTTTGGTGGAGCTATCGATCAGTGTAACAAAGTTCCATATAGCACAAAGCCTCTCCAAACACCACCAAACAGGTGAAGCAGGTGGGAAATACAAGAAATGATGGTGATTGATGATGATGAGCAAGGCTGTACCAGGTCACTTTTAATCAAACCCCTGCCCTATACTGTGCATTGATGACATTGATGATGATGATGATGACGATGGTGTTGACGATTATGATGATGTTGATGATGATTCCCACCATTGGGTATGTCTGTCCCTTTGGGCAGCATGCTGACAATTTGAGAATCCCCAGAATCAATCAATCTGACAACTGATGCAGTTCCTGTCTCCTTTCGTCTCAAACAGATGGCTCTGCACAACATACCCAGTTCACTCCCCAATGCTCAAAATTAAAACTAGATCCTCTCAAGCTCTTCTTGATGGGATGGAGACAATCGAAAGCATCCTTGAGGTGATAGTAGCCTGCTCTATTAATTTACACACACACACTTAGAGACACAGCTGGGCAGAGCTGTAACATTATGGTATTACTGCAATGAAGTTGTCAAATGGCCTCAAAATGGCCTTTTCATAATTATTATTTTTTTTTTATTAACAGCTGCCACAGATACAGGAAGGCCACTGGGTACTTGGTTGACCTTTTGGAAGCTGGTTTCCCAAGTTAAATGCTGTGGACCACAAATAAAAAAAATAAAAAAATGAAGGTTACAGATCTAGGAAAAATGTTTGCTGTTGTGCCATGTTGTTTGTTTTAAATGGGCTTTTGAGCTGAACTCACCCCATGATGCCCTGGGAACATGACTTGACTGAGGTACTTAATGCCTAATGAATTAGTTATCATTGCACCCCTGGATGGCTCAATACTCAACTATCAATAAGTGAAAAAATTAACATGCGCATGCATGTGATTTTCCAAATGTTGAGTTCACTTGTAAAAATGTTTCTGTTTTGCATTTGTCTAATAATCATTTATATTTAATTACAAATTATATTATCAGCACAACAGTTTGAGTGAAAAATTTGTGCAAAACCCAATGATTAAAATATAATCATGATCCTGCATGTGAATTTTCACAGAGAATCTTGTGAAAGTGCTTTAATGAAAGAAAACCTGTCCTTTTGTACAAAATGAGTTAACACAGTTAATGTCACAAATTGGCTTATTTGATTACTGATTACAAAATTGTGTGGAATCTTAAATATTTCTTATATAATGTCATACATTTTTCAAAATCACACAGAGGGGTAATTACTAGCATGCAATCAACAGTGAGAGAGGAACAGTCTATTTCATTTATAAAGTTTTTTGCACTTGCATTCCAATCTACATCTTGATATAATCCTTCCTCATGATCACGCAGCGTGTTTTCATCAGCTGAATGGGAGGATAAACACTATTAAAGTGTGAAGAGACTCACGTTGTGCGTGCAAGCCATTCGCGGATCACAAGCCGATCAACTATTTAGCACTTTTCGGTGAATCGCATCTGCAAATTCATAAAACTTTATTTCCAGGTTTAATTTATATTTTGAATAGACTAAGATTTTTTTTAACCACACGATGAGGGTTTATGTTTTCTCTTTTAATCATTTAATGTAATTTTGAGTGTGACCATGGTTTAAGGATAGTGTACCTGTATGCTGGGTTGGAAATCTCAATGATTAGTAGTGGTATTTTTCTTATTACATCACATGTTTTTCTGAAAGCAAAAAGAAACAAATGTAGTCTGTCATCCGCGCAGCCTGACTGAAGCAAAGCGGACGTGTTTACTTGCGCGACACACCATGTATTTTCAGTTACATGTATATCGGTTTGTGGTTTGACAGCTTGAATGAAAGACCTACATACAGAGAAATTGCATTATAAACGTCGCCATTTCTAATCGTTCAGTTTGCACAGTTACACCAGTTTCACTAACCTGCAAACTCATCAACGTCACTTTGTTCATTCTTGAAGAAGTACCAAAAGTTTCATAACTTTGGACTACCATCTCCTGTGCCGCTTCAACTTGTCCTGTGTGTGTGTGTGCTTCAGCAAATGATATATCACCCTCTTGTGGTCTCCCAGCGCTTTTACGCCAGACTGTTAAACAGAGGCCAACTGAGTGTACTGGAAAGCATGCAAATTGTACTTCTAATTTAAATGTTGTGTGGAGACGGGGGCATGGTCGAGCACCGCTTTGTGAATGGAGATATAATGTATGGATGTAATTTCTCTAACAGCTGTACTGTGTTGCAGTAAGCAGCTCAGGAGAGAAAAAGGGGAGACGAGAGCCTGAGAAGAGGAGAGAGACCCAGACCTCTGTGTGTGTGTTTTGCTGTGGTGAAAAGATCGCTAAAAAGCAAGAAGATAAAATAAAAGATCAGCTGTGAATGGTTTTTAAGCTATCTCCCGCTTCCTCTTTCAGGTGCTACTAGGGAAGTGTTACACTGGTGTCGAAACCTGGGACGTGACGAAGATTCGCCATCATGGAGTCCTTGCCGCTGCCCGAAGTCATCAAGACCCTTGCCATCCACCAGACACAACATCAGGCCCTCCTTGAGCTGCATACGGCGCAGGAGCAACGCTTTCAGGTTCTCCTTCAAGCTCAGATGGAAGACCGGCAGGTGTTACGGAGCTTGGTGCCCCACATCACTCTCGCCAAAATGGGACCGCAGGATAACCCTGAGGCGTTTATCGAGCTCTTCGAGCGTGCAGCTGAAGCGTGGGGATGGCCAGACACTCAGTGGGCTGTCCGCCTGCTGCCGCTACTGTCAGGGGAAGCTCAACTTGTGGCCCAACAGCTCCCAGTCACTGCCAGTGTTCCTGGCCACGGAGGCTGTTCCCCAGTCACTGCCAGCAGTGCTTCCAACCATCAGAAGGAGGAGAAGGAAGCTGAGTACGGTGCCTGAGCCCCAATTGTTGCCAGCGCTCCCGGCCACAGAGGCCGTTCCCCAGTCGCTGCCAGCGCTCATGGCCACAGAGGTCGTTCCCCAGTCACTGCCAGTGCTCACAGTCATGGAGGCCGTTCCCCAGTCGTTACCAGCGTTCCAGGCCATGGAGGCCGTTCCTCAGTTGCTGCCAGTGCTCACGGTCATGGAGGCCGTTCCCCAGTCGCTGCCAATGCTCACGCCACGGAGGCTGTTCCCCAGTCGCTGCCTGCGAAGAGCCTGTCCGGTGTCCTGTAGTCATCGAGTCTGTCCAGTTCCCTGAGGCCGCTGACAAGCAAGTCCAGTTCCCTCCCTATAATCATTGAATCTGTCCTGTTCCCTAAGGTAGTCGACGAGCCTGTCCTGTTCCCTGTGGCCGTCAATGAGCCTGTCCAGTTCCCTGTGGTCCTGATTCCTAAGACAGACGGGTCAGTCTGGTTCTGTGTGGATTTTAGAAAAGTCAACGTGGTGTCTACATTTGACACGTATCCGATGCCTCGCATTGATGAACGGCTTGATGGGTTAGGCGCAGCTCACTTTTATTCGACACTGGATTTAACAAAGGGTATTGGCTGGATGGCTCCCCGGCCTGAGTTGGGTGGTGGGGGTATGGGGAGACGAGGGCGTGGTCGAGCGCTGCTTTGTGAATGGAGAGTGAGGTCGGGAGAAGGGAATGGTAAGGACTCACACCTACATGTAATTTCTCTAACAGCTGTTCTGTGTTGCAGTGAGCGGCTCGGGATTGATAAAGGGGAGACGAGAGCCTGAGAAGAGAAGAGAGACCCAGACCTGTGTGTATGTGTTTTGTTGTGGTGAAAAGATCACTGAAAAGCAAGACGATAAAATAAAAGATCAGCCGTGAACTTTTATTACGCTGTCTCCCGCTTCCTCATTCCGGTGCTACTAGGAAAGTGTTACAGTCAGCTAATTTTATTATATATATATATATATATGCCTCAAAAATATATTGATAAAATAATGTGCAGATCATAATCAATATCACACACACACAAACATACAGAATTATGTAGGAAACACTGTGTCTAACTATAGCTTTCTGTCTAGCTTTGTGCTAGGTATTCACATAGGCAAATCTAATGTAGATCTCTTTTATTGTCTTTAACTGTAGATTCCATTAATTGTATGGAATAACCCCAACCACAATAAGGTATGTAACCATCCACGGGTTCTGCCCTTGTAGTAGTGTAATAAAGTGCTGGTTTAGTACACAGAGATATTGAAAGTGTTTTAGTGGCTTGTGAAATGCAAGCTATGGAGCCAGACTAGTAAAGTTTTCTGCTTGGCTAGCTAAAGCAGACTGGATTTAGTAGTACAGAACAAGAGAGCAGTGTGCACACCAGAAAACAGCTGGCACACTTGGTGGATACATGCATACACACACACATAGTATATTTGATCAACTATTAAATAGGCAAAGAAATACCTTTGCTCTTTAAAATTAAAATTGCACTACATTACCAATTTGGGGTAAATATTTATGCAAACTGATTTCACATTGATTGAACAACTTTATCTTTAATTAACCTAAATAAAAGGTAATTTAACATTGGAAACCCACTACATTAATATGTGGTGACCAGGAGCCAAAGTTCACTGCAATTCAAATGGGAACATATGAACAGAGAAGTCAGACTACAGCTGATTGTCTGTTATATAGTCTACCTTTCAGATGTTCTCTATCCTGGTATCAGTGCTGGACAAAATAATCCCATCTTTCCCCTCCTACCTATTTTATACCATGGCTTCTATCATCATAATGAGAATTTTTTATGGCAGTGTGGTGGATGCATCTGGAGCATTAGACTGTAATGCAACCACAAAGGCTTGATGTTGAGAGCCTTACACATGCAAACATATAGACAGAGCATCAGGCAGTGGACTGTAAAACAGAGCTGTGATTGGGTTAAATCTAATTCAATCTGACACTACACTTTGCAAACCATCCTGTAAAATTACAATTTATCGGTGTTGTTGGTAAGGGCAGTCTCCCCTGGGGATTTATTCTGCACACCACGGACACACAGACACCCATACATATACACAATTATACCCCCACACTCCCCTAACACACATGCACATCTTCTCATCCCCATAAACAAAGAATCCTGACTCTTTATTATGTTCTTTGGGATCTCATCATGGCCAGTTGCTGTAATCCATTTCTATCTGCAACCTCTTGTCCACTCTTTTGCTCTCTAATAAGGACTCGGGGTCAGGCCTCATTCAGCACCCTGCCCCCATCCAGTCTACATCCAAGCCATGATTCCCCCGAAGTGACATGTGCCCTCCATAATAACAAATGCATGAGGAACATTCTTGGAAGACCTATATCCATATAAGCCAGAAGCAAGCAGCAATTCCATGTCTAGTGGGTGGTTTGGAATAAGGGCTCTCTGGGTTTTAATAGGCAGTTTGTGTGAGCCTATGGTAAGATGACCTGTAGCGGAATAATGCATCATAATGTGCTCGCAAATAGGATCACAGTCTAGAGGTGGCCCCAATATCTCCATCGTCATGCATGCCACACATATGATCATGTTCAGTGGTAAACAGGCTGATGCTGAATTTCTCAGCTGTCAATCATCCTCTCTTGATTGTCAGTATTAGATGAGGGTATTATCTCTCAGGCTCAACCATAAATAGTCTGCAACCCTGGCCTTCGTTTAGACTTGAATGCTTTTACAGGGTGGGGTCAGAGTGCAAAGAAATATCATATCTTATAAGAGGAAAAGTATAAACAAGGGCAGGGATGAGCGTACAAATTTAGTTTAGGCATGCCTATATGGGCACTACTGTATAGTCAATAGAATAAAATAAAATAAAATAAAATAGAATAAGGGTTCTCAAACTTTTTGATGCCTAGGATCCCAAAATGTAATGACCCCCTTGCAAGGGCCCCCCTTCCTAAAATATACATAAAGGGAGATGTATATTTTCACATATAAAGACCCACTCATGCTATGTGAGAAAATTTTTTTTACTGTAAGTGTGATACAACATGTTGTTAGCAAAATTACATAATTGGCTTTTAAATGGTCATTGTACTAAAGCAAAAATAAATTATTACAATTGTGGTGCAGGTACATGGAAAATATTTACTTTGTATTAAGTTGACAGTGTATCTTTTTTCTACCCTCTATTAGAGTAAAGTTAGATGTACTGTACAGTAGAAATGTGAAAATAAATATCACTATTCACAATAAATGTTGTTCCAGAACATCTTTACAGAGGATAGTGTTTTTATTATTATTTATTTCTAACTGTTAAGAACAGTCAACAGTTGGCTGTCAATAGAATATATAATTGTAATCAATTTGACATTAATTGTCAGTAATCTAACATTTTCAGTTATCTGAGATTAGAATACCCCCTAGCACTCCCTTGTAGTCCCTGGACCCCAGTTTAAAACCCTTGGAATATAATAAAATAAAATAGAACAGAACAGAACAGAATAGAATAGAATAGAATAGAATCAATGTCTTTTGATGAAGTGGTACAGTACATTAGGACTGGAGAATCATTTTAAAGTGTCACACATCCGTGACCTAAAGCAGTTTTTCCCAATTCTTGTCCTGGTGTACCCCCAAAACTGCTGAGCATTTTGAATGTCTCCCTTATGTGACATACCCAATTCAGGTCATGCAGCCATTGCTAACAAGTTGATAAGTTGAGTACATTCAAAATGCGCAGTGTTGGAGGTAGTCTAGGTCTGATTTGGATTTGGAACCAGATTTGGAAAACACTGACCTAGAACAAGTACTTGAAGCTAGATGAGTGAGAAGGACAACTCTGTACGTACATGTGAATGTGTGTACTGTATGTGTCATTGTTTGTGTGTATAATTTATATCTGTATGTACAAAATTATTGTTTAACTATTATAGAAAGCCTGGAGAAAATGAGTGTACTTTCCTATTAGAAACATGTTCCTACATAAAAACACAGTTCATTACATGGGTAAAAATTACTCAACACAAGTGCTGGACTGAGACTAATTATACCTCCATCACTCAGTTACTCAATTACCACATACATGCTTTTAAGAGCAGTATAACACAAAATGGACCAAAGAGCTAAATAACACAGTGACTTTGTGACAGGTGTATCAAAAAACATTATGATATAAATTAGCTGATTTTACTGTTCACCTTGTCAGAAAAACAGAAACACTTACAACACAATTACAAAACACTCCTTATCCACATACTGGGTCTGTTCAAAAACCGAGTGAGCTGCCTCTTGAGGCAGCACTTTAAGACGTGCTCCCGAAGCAAAGGCTGTTCCAAAAGGTAGATATCTTAATTATAATGCCTCCTAAGATATCTCGTATTGGCCAAATTCTAAGGTATCATCGTTTATATCCTTCCTCGGGTAGGCGATCCCAGAATGCACCATGATGAACTCAGTGTAAAAATAAATCCAAGATGGTGGACGAAGCAAGAGAAATTTTGATTATAAATATATTTATAATCCATTCAATGCTGAAAAGTATCAATATAAATTAGTTTAATATGATAGAAAACAGATTATTTTACCCCAAATGTGTGTGTGCCGTGCGTGTTTATGCTCATTAGAGTATCGCGTCATTACTCTCGGGTCACCTGTATTTAAAGCAGTTGCGAGTCATGTCTCCCGTGCGCTGTGTGTGAGGACCGCTATTTGAATAACGCATGGAGATTCTACCTATGAAGAGTGCTCCAAATCGGCCTGTTATGTGGCTCCATTTCAGTTAGGATGCTGCTTACAAGACAGCTGCCTATGTAGGCAGGAGACAGTGAGACAGCTCACTTTGGAACAGACCCGTTGTGTTTGGTGACAGTGAGTATGTTTGGTTATAATCGAGCTACAGCTGGTTTTTGCATTGTTGAGCATCAGCGTTCATCCAAATATTAATGACACAATGCGTAATCTAATAATATACCTCTATTTTGTTTGTGTTGCATTCGACATGTGAGTTAAATATACATGTTTCCGTGTCACCTTTGTGTTTCAGATTATGTGCACAACGCAGAGGCCAATTGTGTTCAGATTAACGTGTATTCATGCTGGACAAAGCCGAGTATAACGTTGGCTGGCAACAAGGTAGACGCAGAAACGATGACAATGAAGTGCGATGATCCCAAGTGCAGTTTATTTACAAAAGTGATATCCAAGAACCCTAACTTTAAACGTGAACAAAGCATAAACATGAACTTGACTTGACTTGACTTGACTTGACTTGACTTGACATGACTTGGCTTGACTATGAAACAAAATGTAAATATGACATGACTATAGAACCAACATTACACCAACAACGATACATTCACAATACCTGACAATGGACATGGAGAAGGGAGAAACATGACAATGATAACCAATGAAAAGCAGAACTGATAACAAGGTAACAAGACAATAAACCAATGAAAGCAAGACACATGAACATGGAGGGAAACATGAAATCACATGACCAGGGAACCACATGACATGAAACAGGAACAGGAACTAAACATGGCGTGGAACTATTTTACCAAAATAAAAGACATGAACAAAAACGCATAAAACCATGACACTGAGCTACAACTGCATTATTATGGTCTGTTAGTCCGACTAAAAAATTACAGACTGGTACAATTTCAGTGGGACTAAAGCGTTAATGTGACATTTAAAAAAAGACAAATAATGATTTTAGTCCAACTGAAATAAAACTTTTAAAGTCCATGTAAACATATTAACTGCGGCATTGTTTCAGAACAATACCACAGCATCAAATTAAGGATAAGCGTTGTCATATTTCTGCTTTCACCATGTCCCTTCTTTCTATCTTTCTTTTTCTCTCTCTCTCAATCACACACACACTCAGTTTCTAACTGCCTGGGCTACAGCACTGTTGATTTCCCCTGGGTACACCCAGTGTTCCTGCTTTTATTGTTATGGCCTATTAAATTCCATGATGGAGAGGCCAAGTTGGGGATGGCATCTGTTCTGCCGGCCATCTCAGATGTATACTTGTGCCAAGTTAACCAAAGCAGACTATTTCTGTAGAGTTGAATATATTTGCAGTCAATTTATATTTGCTCAAACAGTTACGCATACAGTCTTTTAAACCACAGATTAGGTTTCTTTTATATACATACATCCAACTAGTCACCAAAGTACCACGATAAAATGTTTACAGCTCTTTTATGCACAGTCAATGTATCAAACGCAGTCTTCCACCGATGCATGCTGCCAATTTTTTATATTAGTAGCGGTTGTCATTCGTCAAACAAACAGCTACTTCAGCTTGTATATGCACAGCCATCATATCTAAATGTGATCTTACCATGCAAGCAGTCACGTCTACTTATTAGGTGCAGATGCGGTTCATTCACACAAACAGCAACTCAAACAGTCTTTTCAGGCATATAATACGTTTGTTTTATGAAACAGACAGCCAAACTATCACAAAAGCACCACGATAATGGTTTAAAACTCGTATACTCACAGTGAAAACATGCTAATCGAGCACGATTATCCGATGCATGCAGCCAAGTCTGTTTACATTAGCACTTGTCTCACACACACACACACACACACACACACACACACACACATGCACACACACACACACAATGTCTGAGAAGTCAAACAGTGAATATAGGCAAACCGGACTGCTGAAATTATTTGTTCATTTGTTTTTTACAGCTATAAAAATGAAATAAATAAAACACATTTATTTACAGTACAGCAGACATAACCCATTTGTTCACATGTTTACTATATTATATACAGCATTTTCAAAAATTAAAATAAAATAAATGAAAAAATACTCCTCTACACTCTGCCCACCTCTACCGGCTGTACAGTGTCACATGCAAAAATAATTCACTCCAGGGGGCACTGCAGGGGAATTTAGACCCTACTCATGAAAAGGCAGTTGGCATTTTTTCCACCCAATATTTTATCAGCAGTAGCAAGGCCTTAGTGAACTGTGGAGGGCTTAGGTGTCTTGGCTGTATTATTTCAAACCCAAGATATGTGAGGGTTTGACAGTGAGTGTTGAGTAGTATGAGATGACTTGATTTGTTTGACAGCTAAAAGCTGGAATAAGGAAATCAAAAGAAACTGGACGTGCTGAAAAGACTTCAGATTTGCAGTATTGTGCCATTTCCCTTTATTGTATTTTTTTCTCTCTCCCCATTACATAAGAATTCAGCCATAAGATGATGTGAGGTGAGTCTTCCTTGATGATGTATTGTTTGGTTTGATGAGTGCATCAACACTAATAAAGTCAATGTAAAGAGGAGGCGAGAAGCAGTTTTCCTGGTTCAGGTAAGGGTTTATTTTCTCTCTCTCTGCAGCACAAATTACAGTCTCCCAGTCTTTGCGTTGTGCACAAAGTTAATCATCAATCACACACCGCTTCACAAAAATAAACTCTCATCATTTGTAATAAAAAACTCTTTGCTTCTTGCTCGGGTCTGTTGTGCCCAGGCTCTCTCTGTCTCCTATTTGCGGTGTGTCTCTATTTATGCCGCTCTCCCCGTGCTCACTGAAATTAGAGACAGGTGTTATACATAATTTAGCTCAGGTGTAAGCGCCCTTACCGCTTTTTCTCTCTCCGGAGAGATGCTTGACCACGCCCCTGCTGCCACAGTCAACAAGAAGCGATGGAATGTTTCCAACTAGTTGGCCAGACACATCCAACAACTATCACAATGCCACTGTTCCAACAGTGGGAACAACGCTTTCATTTATGCCTATTAGGATTTCCTTCTCCTTGGTGTCATTTACATCTCAATGAGATTCCATAATGACAGTCCAAACAGTAGAATGGGAATTACACAGGCAGTGATTTTGAGGGATTAAGCATTCCAATGACTGACATGAGTAAATGTCAGAACAATTTAATATTCAAAATAGTCAAATTAATCAAATGTCTGTATAACAAAGAAGAAATAAGCCTGCAGCATCTGGCTCAGTAGATAAAGGAGGCAGCGTATTGCAGGCGCTCAGGTTTTTATACAACATCCCTGCTGCCACTCTTATGAATTTCACATGATTAAAGCTAGAGTTTGGATGGAGGCAATGGTGGGGGTGTGTGTAGGTCAGGGGGACGGATCAGATTGGACAGCATGAATTCATGCTGGTACAGTGGCATGTGCTGCGAGCAGGTGGAGATTTGTATCTCCATCATGTTAAACTGTTGTTGTTTAATTCCCTGCTTAATTTCCAGAGGATAACCGTTCTCCCCTGCTGTATCAAGCGATGCCTTATCTACAGGCAGCCGGAAAGCACAAAAGAGATCATTGCTGTCTGTTCCTAAAATATCCCTGGCACAATTAAGCTTTGGCATATGTATTATTCCAAACAATGACCGCATCCAGGATACAAAGGAACCTACAATGCACCAGCTCCACATGTTTCTCATACGCATAGCTGCCTCACTGTTATGATGTCACCAGCACCATGGAGATCCCTCTTTGAGAAATGCCATGGATACCACTGATCTGTTTATCATTCCAGCAAAGCGCTCTTACTGTATATTGATGTGCAGGCATTAGCAGACAAATAATTGGTTGTGGTCTGCATGCTTAATCCGATACAGGTCCTGGCATCTGGACAACTGACATGCAAAACAAACAGGAAAGTACCTGTCTCCAAGCCCAGCTGACTGTAATGCAATATTCACAGAGAGGACTTCAGCGAACGTGTCAAATACATCAATAATTATTCCTAGGGCTGCTAGCCTCATGGGCCCACCCAATGTCAAAAGGAACACATTAGCATGGATGGTGTTACATAAACTCCCTTAATGGATTATTAAATATGAGGCAGTGAGGAGTGAGATGCTCATGAAACCCTGGAAAATAAGATGCACTTGGCCCCATGGGGCTGGTCTAGGCATACATGAGTATTATTAGGCCTTTGGAGCTTGAGAAAACCATCAAAAAATCAAAGCAACTGAGACTGAAAAAGAAACATGGCAATTCTTCAAATCTACTTTTTCAAAACATCACATATGTGCTCTATGGAGAAAATATGTGCTTTAAAATCCAACATAGGTAAATGTTGGACATAAAAGGCCCAAGAGGTGGATGGTTTGTCATGGATAATGGCTCATTGTAGTCAATGTAGTCAGAAACATCAAATGTTATTAGTATTTAGTGAACATTATTAAAACCTGTTAAAATCAACATTTTATGTTACATGCTGAGTGGCATGAGTGGTCTGCAAGAACAATGAATTATGCACATAATAAACTGCATATGAAAAAGACTTGTACTGACCTAAAATCACAAAGCTTAGTATGGAATGCACATCATGTGTCTTGGCAACATGGCATTAACCATTGCCATTTCCAAAAGTATTTTATGATTTACAAACAGCTAAACAAACAGAAATGATCTGCCTTAGATAGCATCTCTTTCTAAAGCAATGGAACTCAGCAGTTCTCCTAATGATCCGTATCTAACATCCATACAGGGTTACACAAACACTGTTCTGTTTTCCAGAATCTGCCTGAACTAACTGAACCTCAACAACCAGTGTTGTCTTAATTCACCCCAACCCCATAAGCCATCTCATCTAACATAAGCCCCCAAATAATATCTCAGGCTACCATCCCTGCCAAGGGGCTGGGAAAACAGTGCACGCACAATGCAGTGCTTGACACACAGACAAGTCTGGCCTGGCAGTGCTGCTTGTTAGAAAAGTATAGAGCAGGATCAATCATGAATGAGTAAACAGAAACAGCAGTGTTGTGCTGGACATCTACATGAATGATATTAGATGTTAGAATTATTGCATTATAGGAAAATCTAAATGAGCTATGAAAGGAATAATGTAAAATCAGTCTGTGATTATTGCAAAATAAACCCTGACAGGGTTATCAGGACCCTGGCATGAATATAAGCGGTCTTGTATCACCCTGAAGAGTTTATTATGTGATAATGATCGGATGACTGTAATTTATCCTGCTTATTACACAGCTACTTAACAAATAAATAAATATATGGACAATATTAATTTGAGTTAGCGATCTGGATAAGTTTGAAGCTTTGGCTTGAAAAATTATATTGTAATGTAGAAAACAATCTGCCTAAGAATGCTTCAACAATATTACAGTTAGGACTGAATTAAAATATAAAATTTAAACCAAATTTATTAGGTTACATGGTATGCCAATTAATTAATAAAATTAATTGCAATTAATTGCATATATCAATATTTGCTGAAAAAAAATAAATAAAGATAATTCAATACATAATCAATTGTCAAAATGATAAATATCTATATACTATACATGTATATATTGTTTTTGGTCTATGTACACATGCACATTTCACTGGTTTTTTTTTAGCATCTCTATCATCACATTTTTAGGATGCTGTCAAGATAAATGTAGTTTGAAACTTTGAAAAATGCACCTTGAGATCCCTACATTGTGTTGTTCTTCATCCAGCTTTTTTTAAACAGATGTTGGTTTGTTACATGTACAGTTGCGCATTGCCTGCTGGGCTGTAGCTGCACTGACTGCCCCCTGCTGACTGTGAGTCACAAAAACATGAAAGTGGTACTTTAACCTTAAACTGACCCTTCGCTAAGCTTCGCCCCCTATGGTTACGGTTGCTTGCTCTGACAAGCGCTGCAGAACTCGCCATAGTAATGAATGGGATATTGCCGTGAACGGCGCGGTGTCTGACAAAATTTTCTCATAAACTAAACTGATCATATTCTTAGGTTTTATAACCTACGCATAGACCCGGTTTCGACCCGAGTGTTACGTGGTAACAGCAGGTAGACCAGGCGGCTGGTTGGGTGTACTGCTTGCATTGCGCCTTTACCCTTTTTCAAAGGTGATAATGTGCGCCTTTTTGTCCACAACATTTCCCCGTACCCGGTGAACTCCGGACACCTCTTTAATTCTTAAGCACTGTTCGGTGATGAACTCAGCAGAGGAGTAATGCCACCAGGCCCAGTACTCATGGTATTCCCCTTTTTCAGGTGTGCCCATGTGCTCGGGCTCAGTGCTCCATGCGTGGTGATTCCCCCTTGGTAATCCCGTATGATGAGTTTCCACTGTTCGGTTTCCCCTTAGGTGAACCCTGTGTTTCCTCTCGTCAGAGCTTTCTCTGCCTCGGCCACTGTGCTGCATACCCTCTCTGTAGATAGGTCTGTGGTATCATTCCATATGTGAACTTCCCCGTTAGTAAGTCCATGTGAAGTATGCTCCACATGTTAACCTCCCTCCAGCAGGATGTGGTCTCCGTAGTGCTCTCCTTCCTGGAGAGGGAAGAGCACTTCCCAGTGTTATTCTAGAAAGTGCTCAGTGGGAGATTAATTAACAGCTAATTAATAAAGGCACCACTGGTAGCCTACTTGGATAAGTGCCTCCTGCCCCCTTAATGGGACTAGGGAGATGCCTTACCTAACTTGCTGGAAAGTCATGATGTGGTTGAGCGCTCGCTGTGAGGCACGCAGCAGCTTGCCCGTGTCCACTCTTCCATACCTCGTGACACGGTTCAGCGCCTGCAGCGTTTCCTATAGGAACCCCTAGTGTCACTACATCGACACAACGTCGAGTGAGTGACAGACAGGGAATGTCTTGGTTACTGATGTAACCTCTGTTCCCTGATGGAGGGAATGAGACGATGTGTCCCTCCTGCTGCGATGCTGAACCGGCCGCTGACATAGCTGGGACTCTATCGGCTCCTCAGCATAAATCTGAATGAGTGATGCATGCCATCTCCTTTTATACCCGTATGTCCGGGGCGGAGAGTGGCATGCAAATTCCACTTGCCAATTTTTATTGGCCTTTTCTATTTTAAGCAAAGGTGATTGGGGCTCTCAAGATCGAACCCCTACTGTCACTACATCGACACAATGTCTCGTTCCCTCCATCAGTGAACAGAGTTTACATCAGTAACCAAGACGTTTACATACACCTTAGCCAAATACATTTAAACTCAGTTTTTCACAATTCCTGATATTTAATCGTAGAAAATATTCCCTGTCTTAGGTCAGTTAGGATCACTATTTTAAGAATGTGAAATGTCAGAATAATAGAACAGATTTATTTCAGCTTTTATTGCTTCATCACATTCCCAGTGGGTCAGAAGTTTACATACACTTGGTTAGTATTTAGTAGCATTGCCTTTAAATTGTTTAACTTGGGTCAAACGTTTTGGGTAGCCTTCCATAAGCTTCTCACTATAAGTTGCTGGAATTTTGGCCCATTCCTCCAGACAGAACTGGTGTAACTGAGTCAGGTTTGTAGGCCTCCTTGCTCGTACATGCTTTTTTAGTTTTGCCCACAAATTTTCTATCAGACTGAGGTCAGGGCTTTGTGATGGCTACTCCAATACCTTTGACTTTGTTGTCCTTAAGCCATTTTGCCACAGCTTTGGAGGTATGCTTGGGGTCATTGTCTGTTTGGAAGACCCATTTGTGACCGAGCTTTAACTTCCTGGCTGATGTCTTGAGATGTGGCTTCAATATATCCACATAATTTTCCTTCCTCATGATGCCATCTGTTTTGTGAAGTGCACCAGTCCCTCCTGCAGCAAAGCACCCCCACAACATGATGCTGCCACCCCCATGCTTCACGTTTGGGATGGTGTTCTTCGGCTTGCAAGCCTCGCCCTTTTTTCTCCGATGGCCATTATGGCCAAACAGTTCAATGTTTGTTTCATTAGACCAGAGGACATTTCTCCAAAAAATAAGATCTTTGTCCCCATGTGCACTTGTAAACTGTAGTCTGTCTTTTTTATGGCAGTTTTGGAGCAGTGGCTTCTTCCTTGCTGAGCAGCCTTTCGGGTTATGTCGATATAGGACTTGTTTTACTGTGGATATAGATACTTGTCTACTTGTTTCCTCCAGCATATTCACAATGTCCTTTACTGTTGTTCTGGGATTGATTTGCACTTTTCGCAGCAAACTATGTTCATCTCTAGGAGACAGAATGCGTCTTCCTGAGTGGTATGTTGGCTGTGTGGTCCCATGGTGTTTATACTTGCATACTATTGTTTGTACAGATGAATGTGGTACCTACAGGCATTTGGAAATTGCTCCCAAGGATGAACCAGACTTGTGGAGGTCCACAATTGTTTTTTGAGGTCTTGGCTGATTTCTTTTGATTTTCCTATGATGTCAAGCATAGAGGCACTGAGTTTGAAGGTAGGCCTTAAAATACATCCACAGGTACACCCCCAATTCAGTACACCTCCTATCAGAAGCTAATTGACTAATTGTCTAAAGGCTTGACAACATTTTCTGGAATTTTCCAAGCTGCTTAAAGGTACAGTTAACTAAATCTGTCTGTAAACAAAACAATTGTTGGAAAAACTACTTGTGTCATGCACAAAGTAGATATCCTTAATTACTTGCCAAAACTATAGTTTGCTAATATTAAATCTGTGGAGTGGTTAAAAAATTTGTTTTAATGGCTTCAACCTAAGTGTATGTAAATTTCTGACTTTATCTGTGTATGACTTTACAGAAAGTAATCTGGTTTTATTAGTGAGCAATTTTGTTGAAGTACAGTGGTTCAGTGCAAACACACTTACATAAACTCAGCTGTACATCCCCTGTGACTGACGCACCACTGCAGTGGAAGAGAAAGTGAACAGTGGAGTGATGTGGGCGATTTGGACGTAATGGGGTGTATTCAGGACAGAGAGGGCATTCGAGATTGCAAAACAGAAAAAAAAAGATGAACTGAGGTTGATGATTAAGAAAATAAAGACATCAGGGCATGATGAAAGAGACAGAGCCCTACAAATACCTCCAAACAACTCTCCAAAAAATTAGACTTCAAAAAGCCCTGTCCACAGTTACATAACATGCAGATGTTGGCATTCATTAGAAATCCAAAGCCTGCTAAAGGCTACCCATGCATTCAGTAAACAAGCATACACCACACCACAGAAGGCTGCATACCTTGTCTGGCACAGTACAACACACAAAACACTCCTGATGTACTCAAACCCCAAAGTCCCAGAGAATACAACTCAAAAAAAGAAAACCTGCATTAGCAAGACACTTTAGACTTGCTAACATTTCTGCAGTCCTCTGAGCATAAAGTCTGGTCCAATTTGTAGCATTGCAACTGATTTTTAGGGCCAGGTAAATCTCAAATGGATGACAACACAATATTAGCCCTGCTGAAAAGATCAGCATACCTAGTAACATATGTTTTTCCAAATGCACCATGGGATGCTGGTGTCCCCACCAGCCTTCTTAACTAGCTTAACCAGAAGGTCAACTAGCATCACCAGAAAGACCATGGTGGTCAACCAACATCACCAGCTTTCAACAAGTTTTGTTTGTAAACAGTATGGCTATGTGTGACGAGGAGGAGGGCAGGGCCGGGCCATGACTATGCATGCCCAGCCTCCAATCAGGCTAATCAGCCGAGGAGAGGGATAAGTGCAGTGGGATGCAGCAGTTCGAGAGAGAGAGAGCCACATGCAGCTGCCGTGTGTTAGTTTGTGTTGTGTGTCTTTTTGTTTCATTAAATATTATTTTGACTGTTCAGCCGGTTCCCGCCTAGGAGGGGCTTGCTGCCGGCCGCCTGGAGTGGTGGAGCCGCTGCCAGGGGCGTAGGGGCTCCCTACCGGCCGCCAAAACGCGGAGGGGTGTTCCATCCACCAGGGGTCAGAGGACTTGCTCCGGTCCACCCGGGGAGGAGCGGCTATCGTCTGCCAGAGTGTGGAGGAGTGGTCAAGGACCAGGCGACGGTGTGTCTGGGAACTGGCGAGCAAGCTTTTTTCTCTCTCTCCTCTCTCTCTCTCTCACTGTCACTCTGCCTTGCCCTTTCCCTCTCCTCTTTTTTTGGTTTTTCTCTCCCCTCATCCCCCTCCCCAGCTCTAGAGAGGTAGGGAAAAGCCTGCCGGCATTGACTACGCATGCCCGGCCCCCACTTGGGCTAATCAGCCAAGGAGAGGGATAAGTGCAGCGGGATGCAGCAGTTAGAGAGAGAGAGAGCTACACACAGCTGCCATGTGTGCGTTTGTGTTGTGTGTATTTTTGTTTCATTAAATATTATTTTGACTGTTCAGCCGGTTCCTGCCTCCTCCTTTCCCATTTTAACCTTGTTACACTATGCTAAACCAGCATAAACCAGCCTTAACCAAAATGCAATTCCAACCTATCAGTAGGAAGACCAGCAAGCTAAGCTAAAAATGGTGTTGCAGGCTCTAAAAACAGTTGTCCAGACTACACTGAAGAAATTAAAGGTGGACCGATTTATAATTTTTACAGATGATTATTCGGTGCAGATTGTTGCTTTTGGAACTATCGGTTATCAGCAAAAATCAATGATGATAGTTTGCAGATAATTCTTTCTCCGTGGGCAGCACTGGAGTGTTCCAGAGTCAGCCTGATCAGAGTATGTGAAGTACTGTATAAACATTCACTGACACCTCAGGGATTTGCAGTATCTATATTTGTCATAATTGACAATATTATTCTGCATTTATCCGTATTTTTATCCTTGCTTTAATTTATATTTTGTTATTTTGATAATGAAGTGTTCTAAATTGAAGTGAGAGCTTGCAACATACATCACATATCCAACTTCAACTTGGTCAATAATACTAAAAATTATCTGTTAAATATATATATATCCTATTGTAAAACAATAACAATACTACTACTACTACTACTACTACTACTACTACTAATAAAGGGCATTTTTACAGAGTTAAATCTCCGTAATTGTTTATGAACTAATTTACAATTATTACCTACTATGGAATATTATCAAAAAGACATGAAGCATAAACATTGAAAATTTCTTTAAATAGCCTTTATTGATTGTTGAGTTCATGTGGATTTTGACTGACGGTGTCCCTAAAAAAAAGGAAAAATATTTGTTTTTTTTTACACCAAATTACTGGAATACCGGACAATTATGGTTATGAACTACTGTAGATGAATTACAGCTCATATTTCTTATATAATGTTTATTTTATAATATTTATATTGTAATAAGTTGTATTTTATTGTAAAAGTGAATTAGAGTGCCTATTTTGTTTCCCTTATCTGTATGTGTAAGCACCTGGAAGCATAAACATAAAAAAAAAAAAAAAAAAAAAAGTTCTCTGTTTTGGGCTTGTTTATAGTTAAAGGTGCCACATTATGCATACAATCGTCATGGTTACTTGTGTAACCTCCATTCCCTGATGGAGGGAACGAGACGTTGTGTCGATGTAGTGACACTAGGGGTCACTCTTGGGAGCCCGAGACACCTCTGGTCTTTGATAAAAGGCCAATGAAAATTGGCGAGTGGTATTTGCATGCCACTCCCCCGGACATATGGGTATAAAAGGAGCTGGTATGCAACCACTCATTCAGGTTTTATGCTGAGGAGCCGATATAAGGTCCGGCCATTTCAGTGGGTAGTTCAGCGTTGTGGTAGGAGGGACACAACGTCTCGTTCCCTCCATCAGGGAATGGAGGTTACACAAGTAACCATGACGTTCCCTATCTGTCACTCACTCGACGTTGTGTCGATGTAGTGAAACTAGGGGTCCCTATACGAAATGCCACAAATGGCTGAAAAGTGTTACGTGAACTGGTGGTGTGTGGCGGGCAGACTACTGTGTGCCTCAGAGCCAGCACACAAGGTCGACACGTAACCTCCCCCAACATAGTTATGAGTGTCGAACGGCCCTTTGAGGATAAGTCAACTACCCAAAAGATAGAGACAGGCTAACCCAGTCGTGGCCTCTTTTCCCCTTCTTTTTTTCCACTCCCTAAAAAAGAAGGGGGATTATCTGACTGGGCCGCCAGGTCTAGTTGGGGGTGTCCCTCCCAAGGGGAAGACACCGCAGAGACCACACCTCGCCCAAAGGGGGGATATTTAAGTGGAAAAATATGTCACATGGTCTTTCCAACCATGTGGAGAGTCTTCAAGGTAGATCCTACCCAACGGGGGAGGAGTTACTACAAACATGGAGACTGGGGCAGAGGGGCTCTGCCCAAGGAAGATGCAGTTTGCCAACAGGGAAACGAATTAGTGGAAGATATATATCGCATGGGGTTAGCCTTACAGGGAACCGCCACATGCGGAGCACCTACCCCAGAACAGGACTCTTAGTTAGCATGTGTACTGGGCCGGCAGCGAGTCTCTCCGAAAACTCGACTGCCACAGGGCTCGGAGGAAGTCAACCAGGGAAACAAAGCTTGTGAACACTACTGGGAATTAATGGCGCACATCTTCAGCTCAAAAGGAGGTGGAAGGCGCTATGTGCAAGCGATACACCCGGCCGGCTATCCCGGGCTTATCCGCTTGTATTGCGTGCCACTACCTGGGATGAAACCAGTTCTACCCGGAGGTTGTAGAACCTTGCAAAGGTGTTGGGTGTTGCCCAGCCTGCTGCTCTGCAAATGTTTGTTAGAGAGGCACCCCTGGCCAGGGCCCAGGAGGCCGCTACACCCCTGGTAGAATGGGCTTGTAGCCCTACCGGGGGCAGCATGTCCTGGGCATGATATGCCATAGTTATGGCGTCAATAAGCCAGAGGGCAATCCTCTGCTTGGAGACAGCGCTTCCTTTCCGCTGTGCACCAAAGCAGACAAAGAGCTGCTCAGAGATCCTAAAGCTCTGTGTGCGATCCAAATAGATGTGTAAAGCGCGCACCAGACACAGCAACGACAGGGCTGGGTCTGGCTCCTCCTTGGGTAGAGCTTGCAGGTTCACGACTTGGTCCCTAAAAGGGGTCGTGGGAACCTTGGGCACATAGCCCAGTCGGGGTCTCAGGATCACATGAGAGTAGCCCGGACCAAACTCCAGGCACGTTTCACTGACAGAGAATGCTTGCAGGTCTCCTACCCTCTTTATGGAAGTAAGCGCAGTCAGGAGGGCAGTCTTCAAAGAGAGTGCCTTAAGCTCGGCTGACTGCAAAGGCTCAAAGGGGGCTTTCTGTAGACCCTGAAGAACTACAGAGAGGTCCGATGAGGGAACGAGGCGTGGTCTGGGGGGATTCAGCCTCCTGGTGCTTTTAGGAACCTGATGATCAGGTCGTGCTTCCCTAAGGACTTACCGTTGACTGCGTCGTGGTGTGCTGCTATGGCGGCAACGTACACCTTCAAGGTGGAAGGGGACAGCCTCCCTTCCAACCTCTCCTGCAGGAAAGAAAGCACTGATCCGACTGCGCATCTCTGGGGGTCTTCCTGTCGGGATACAGGCGCCTCGTAGAGGGGACCTTAGCCTGAGTGATTGTGTCTACCACCGCAGGTGGTTGACCGCTTAGGTCTTCCACGTCCCGTCCAGGGGCCAGACATGGAGATTCCAGAGGTCTGGTCGTGGGTGCCAGATGGTGTCCCGTCCCTGAGAAAGAAGGTCCTTCCTCAGGGGAATTCGCCAGGGGAGGGCTGTCGCGAGGAGTGTGAAGTCCGAGAACCATGTCTGGGTGGGCCAGTAGGGTGCTACCAGGATGATCTGCTCCTCATCCTCCCTGACCTTGCACAGGGTCTGTACAAGTAGGCTCACTGGGGGAAACGCATATTTGCGCATGCCAGGGGGCCAGCTGTGTGCCAGCGCGTTTATGCCGAGGGGGGCCACGGTCAGGGCTTACCAGAGTGGGCAGTGGGGAGGATTCTTGGGAGGCGAACAGGTGCACCTGTGCCTGTCCAAATCGACTCCGAATCAGCTGAACCACCTGAGGGTGGAGTCTTCACTCTCCCCTGAGGGTAACCTGTCGTGACAGTGCATCTGCTGTAGTGTTGAGGTTGCCCGGGATGTGAGTGGCTCACAGCGACTTGAAGTGCTGCTGACTCCAGAGAAGGAGACGGTGGGCGAGTTGTGACTTACAACGAGAACGCAGACCACCTTGGCGGTTGACATATGCTACTGTTGCTGTGTTGTCTGTCTGAACTAACACGTGTTTGCCCTGGATCAACGGCCAAAACCTCCACAGGGCGAGCAGAATTACCAACAACTCGAGGCAGTTGATGTGCCAATGCAGTTGCGGGCCCGTCCACAAGCTGGTGGCTGCGTGCCCATTGCAAACAGTGCCCAAGCCCGTTTTGGAGGCGTCCGTCATGACCACGACGCACCTGGAGACCAGTTCTAGGGGAACACCTGCCCATAGAAATGAGGTCGGTCCAAGGGCTGAAAAGACGGTGACAGACCGGCGTGATGTGTATGCTCTGAACCGGGAGGAGCTTGCTCTTTTCCCAGTTGACCCAAAGCCCTAGTCGGCTGAGGTGTGAGAGCACCAAGTCCCTGTGTGTGTGCACAACATGTCCCAAGAGTGAGCTAATATTAGCCAGTCATCGAGATAGTTGAGAATGTGAATGCCCACCTCCCTTAGCAGGGCAAGGGCTGCCTCTGCGACCTTCATGAAGATACGAGGAGACAGGGACAGGCCAAAAGGGAGGACCTTGTATTGATATGCCTGGGTCTGTGTCGAGGAAGGATCGAGACGTGGAAGTACGCATCTTTCAAGTCTACCGCCGCGAACCAATCTTGATGCCGGACGCTCGCCAGAATGCGTTTTTGCATCCGCATCTTGAACGGGAGTCTGTGTAAAGCCTGGTTCAGTACTCGCAGGTCCAAGATTGGCCGCAACCCACTGCCTTTTTTCGGTATGATGAAGTAGGGGCTGTAAAACCCCTTCTTCATCTCAGCCGGAGGGACAGGTTCTATCACGCCCTTCCGTAGGAGAGTAGTGATCTCCACGCAAGGTAGCAGCGTTTTCGTGCTTCAGCAAGGTGAAGTGGACACCGCTGAACCTGGGCGGACACTTGGTGAACTGAATTGCGTTGCCGAGTTGGACGGTCCGGACCAGCCATTGCGACGGATTGGAAAGCACAAGCCACATGTCCAAGTTCCGTGCAAGGGGGTCAAAGGCACAACGTCATCGGACGTACCGGCAGGTGGGGCCTCGCGGCAGGGCAGGGCTCGAGGTGCCACACCATGTTGTGGCCGTGCTGAGTCTAAGGACATCGAAGTACTTACCTGGCTCCTTGTGACCACACCCGGAACAGCCTGGGATGGGGGAGGAAGAGGCCTGTCCTCGTGACCCGTGAAGACTGTCACATCGGGGGGGATTTGTGCCAAAGCTGGGCGCTCAGGGGTGGGAGACCGCCACTGGAGCGCCAAACCTGCCAAATAGAGTGGTGGACGGTGGTCGTGATGACGGCGATGAAATATTGAGTACTGCAGCCACTTGGGCATGCAGCGCAATTAAATACAAAGGGAACAAAAAGATGGAGAGGTCTGCTTACCAGCTCCAGAGCAGCAGGTTTCGTCGTCCCTGGGTCACCCGTCTCAAGGGCGCTTTGAAGCCTTTCACCGGTTCTGGGTGGCCGCGAGACGGGTGGCATCTGCTTCCTGCGGTGGGCTCCACACCGGGGCCGGGCCGAAGGGGCAGGCTGCGGTGGAGCCGGTGCAGTCACCGCAGGGGATGCCCTTGGTGGCGAGTAGACGGGGTGCAGGATCTTGAGCCGCACCGGGGCAGGATATGCTGGATAGCCTCCGTCTACTGCTCCACCGTCGAGAACTGCTGGGCAAAGTCCTTGACGGTGTCGCCGAATAGGCCAGCCTGGGAGATGGGGGCAGTGAGGAATCGTGTCCTGTCGGCCTCACCCATCTCGACAAGGTTGAGCCAAAGGTGGCGCTCCTGGACCACTAATGTGGACATCGTCCGCCTGAGAGACCGAGCCGTGACCTCCGTCGCTCAGAGAGTGAGGTCGGTCGCCGAGCGCAGTTCCTGCATCAATCCCGGGCGGAACTACCCTCGTGCAGTTCCTTTAGCACCTTGGTGGACTTGCAGGACAGCCATGGTGTGCAGGGTGGAGGCGGCTTGTCCGGCGGCACCATAGGCTTTGGCCATCAGAGACAATGTAAACCTACAGGCCTTGGACGGGGGCTTCGGGCACAGGTGCACCGCGGGTATAGGTGCTCCGCGAGCACCTTTATCCACCGGGGGATTGCCGAATAGCCTTGGCCACCCCACCAAGGGTAGTGAGGGCGGGGGAGCTGAAAAGATCGGGACCGGGCAGTAAAAAAGTGCCTCCCATGACCTTGTCAGCTCTTCATGCACTTCCGGGAAGAAAGGAACAGGGGCGGGGCATGGCTTTGAGCGGTGCCGCGAGCCCAGGAACCAATCATCGAGCTGCGTGGGTTCAGGGAAGAGCGGAGGTTTCCACTCTAGCCGACGCTCATGGCTGCCTGGGAAAGCATGTCATCATCTCTGCATCAGCCTGTGACTGGGCAATCGTCCCCAAAGGGAGGAGCTCAGCTGAGGCTTCCGCGTCCGACTGGACAAGCCCGCTCTCCGATGCTTCGCTCGAGAGCTTATCAATTTCATGGGCTCCGAATAAGAGGTCGAACTCGCCGTGTGACGAGCCGGCGGACTCATCCGGAAGCCCGATCGGGGCAGACGAGTGTGCTGGGGAATGGGAGGTCCGCGGGCGATACCCGGCGGAGGCGGTCCCATTGGGGTCCCCAAACCGCCCCCAGTGCTAGCCGCGCTGGCCTCATACCCGTAGGTAAAAGGACCGAGGTGGGGAGCCTCTGGGGTGGCTTGCTTTCTTACGAAGGCGAGCCGCGACTGCATCGTTGCCATGGACATGTCCTCGCAATGAGTACATGACCATCCACGAACGCTGTCTCCGCGTGAGCAGTGCCCAGACTTGAAAGACAGTGATCGTGACCGTCAGAAGGCGAGAGATAACGAGCGCAACCAGGAATAACACACGATCGGAAAGGCATCTTTAAAAAGATGCGTCTTTAAAAAGACGTCCCGTGTGTGCCACTCTTTTAGAGAAATATACTCTTTTAGAGAAATATACTCTTATTTATGCCGAAGCGCCCAGGGGCATTCTCTGCAGTCCACCAGTGCAGAGGAGGGAGAAACCGCTGAAATGCGCTTTCAGATCCAGCAGAGGTGAATGAACAGTCATGGGAATTCAGCTCAGTGAGCATGACCGTTCGGCTTTGAAGAGAAAATCTGAATGAGTGGTTGCATACCAGCTCCTTTTATACCTGTATGTCCGGGGGAGTGGCATGCAAATACCACTCACCAATTTTCATTGGCCTTTTATCAAAGACCAGAGGTGTCTCGGGCTCCCAAGAGTGACCCCTAGTGTCACTACATCGACACAACATTGAGTGAGTGACAGATAGGGAACTATCGGTTAACAGCACTGAAACAAATAAAGGAAAGACAGCAATACAGGAGAAAAGTCAAGGGCAATTATTTCTGCTGTGCAGCGCTGCCCATAGACTACTACCTTATTATTCTATACTGTTTGTGACCCTTGGTAACAGCTGGTGTCTACCATAGAAATGCACATATACCTCTTTCCCTCCCCACTATCTCTCCATATATCATCACCAATATGTCACTAATGTTAACTGGTTAAGGGGAAGCAATAATTGAAGTAATTAAAGGGCAAACCACCTTGTGATTAAATTATGCTTTAGTCTGTATGTTTTCTATTTGCTGTATATTTGAATAGAATAGAATAGAATAGAATAGAATAGAATATAACTTTTTATTGCCACACAGCAAGATGGTGGAAATTATCGTAGGTACAGCAATGCACATACATAGTTCTCAAACAAGTATGTGACAATACAGTACAAAATAACAACACAATATAAACAAAACAATACGATACAATGTAGACACACTATACAATAAAGTGCCAGATAAAAAAAATTGCAATACAAATTGCAATACAGTGCAAACAAATTTATGTTCATAAATTAATTTCCACAAAGAATGCACGTGAGGCGCATATTTTTCTGAAGGCGCATTTCATGATCTTGTTCACAAAAAAACATATTCATTCACATTTTAGGCATGTTAATGTTTTGATTAGTAATTAATTAGTAGTTATTTTAAATTAGTCATAGTTAGTTAATAGTTCTCAATGAGGCAATTCAAATTCAGTAATTATTGATTACCTAACAGTGAACTACCACAGTCATCAGTTCACTATTACTTACTGATTAGTTAATCGTGTTTCCATATTAGTTAATAGTAGTAACTAAAGTGTTAATGTAGTACTACTCATTTGTCCTGCATTAATTCCTGCATAGTTACCTATTAATGATGGACCATTTTTATAAACTGTTACTTTTACTTTTTAAATATACACAAAATAGGGGCCTGGGTAGCTCAGCAAGTAAAGATGCTGACTACCACACCTGGAGTCAAAAGTTCAAATCCAGGGTGTGCTGAGGGACTCCAGTCAGGCTTCCTAAGCAACCAATTGTCCCGGTTGCTAGGGTGGGTAGAGTCACGTTGAGGTAACCTCATCGTGGTCACCATAATGTGGTTCTTGCTCTCGGTGGGGCGTGTGGTGAGTTGTGTGTGGATGCCGCAGAGAATAGCGTGGGCCTCCACACACGCTATGTCTCCGTGGTAACACGCTCAACAAGCCACGTGATAAGATGTGCAGATTGGCAGTCTCAGACACGGAGGCAACTGAGATTCGTCCAACTGAGAAAAATTAAATTTTTGGGTGAACTATCCCTTTAAAAACAGTGGGCAGCTTCACTGCTCAGGATAAATCAGTGACTCATGCACAACTCTCACAAAACACATATAATAGTCATTGATCATTGACTAAAAAGGACTAAAAAGGAAGGGGATGTAAACTTTTGAACTGGATAATTTTAGTAAATTCAGTTATTATTTTGCATAATGGAATATATTAAAATTGTTGTTATGTCAAATAGCTTTATCAGGGCAGTACTAAAATAAAAAAAAATATTAAAAAAATTATGATCACTCTTATTATTTTTCTTTTTTAACAATAAACATCATCATCTGCAACAGGGATGCAAACTTTAAAGTAACAAAAATTCGCAGTGGCACAGTTGTTTTTAACCTTGTGGCAGTGCTTGAGGTGTGCAATTCATGTCACAGTACTGGTAGTGATTCTAACTCCTTTAAGGTGCCGATACGGTGTCCTTTTCGCAAAAATATTAGGTGAAGGTGAGAAACTGCCATGAAGTTTTTTCCACATCGAGCACTGCCGTACGGACCACACGCACAGCATTAACCTGAGGACAGTAAAGCACAGATAAATATGCCTGCATAAGCAGTGCTTCATGCCTTCAGTTCATCCAACATCTACAGTGGTGCATAGAATAAAATAATCCTAAATTGTAATTGTAATGATGTACTGTGCTATTTTACATTGTGATGTTCAAGTTGTAGTTAATGTTAGCTCTTTATTCGTTTTTGATTAGTTAATTATTTAACTCATCATTATTTCATGCTAAAGTATGTATTAATTCATGATCATGCATGTATTCTTATTTTAAAGTGTTACCTCTAAATCATATTACCTTCTGAATCATGAAGCATATGAAACAGGGGAAAGGCATTTCATGTGTCTCTCTGAAATAGAGAAATATGTAAAACTGGCATTATTAAACATTATTATTAAACAGTCCTACTACTAATCATCATCATAAAGTTCATATTTAAGCACTGAGTTAAAACACAAAAGACACCGACTGTTTCTCAGCACAATTAATTGGTACGGCAGATAATAATGTATTTCAAATATCCACCTTTTTCCTGAACGTGGAAGTGTTCCACGATTCGACTGTTTTCAATTTCCGGTCTCCAGTGTTTTCACTCACATCGGTGTATATTCTTAGCGGGTAATGTAATGTTTCAGGTATTACACTTGTAAAAATTGTCAAAAAACATGCCTTGTCCCCTCACGTCTTCAAGAAGGTCGCAAAGGCAGCCCTTGCCCTGCTAAGGGAAGTGGGCGTCCGCATCCTCAATTATCTCAACGACTGGCTAATCCTAGCTCACTCTCGGGATGTGTTGTGTGCGCACAGGGACCTGGTGCTCATGCACCTCAGCCGACTGGGGCTTCGGGTCAACTGGGAAAAGAGCAAGCTCTTCCCGGTTCAGAGCATCTCTTTTCTTGGCTTGGAGTTGGACTCAGTTTCGATGACGGCGCGCCTCACGAGCGAGCACGCACAGTCGGTGCTGAACTGTCTGAAGGCGTTCAGACAGAAGACAGCAGTTCCACTGAATATTTTTTAGAGGCTCCTGGGGCAAATGGCATCCTCAGCCGTGGCCACACCGCTCGGGTTGATGCATATGAGACTGTTTGAGCACTGGCTTCAGACTCGAGTCCCGAGATGGGCATGGCACCGCGGGACACGTCACGTGGTCGTCACGCCGGTCTGTCGCCGCCTCTTCAGCGGCTGTCCCCCTCCACCTTGAAGGTGTATGTAGCCGCCATTTCGGCACATCACGATGCAGTGGATGGTAAGTATATGGGGAAGCACGACTTGATCATCAGGTTCCTGAGAGGCGCTAAGAGGTTGAATCCCTCCAGACTGCGCCTCATCCCCTCGTGGGACCTCTCTGTAGTCCTTCGGGGTCTACGGGGAGCTCCCTTTGAGCCCCTGGAGTCAGTTGAGCTTAAGGCACTCTCTTTGAAGACTGCCCTCCTGACTGTGCTCACTTCCATCAAGAGGGTAGGGGACCTGCAGGCATTCTCTGTCAGTGAATCGTGCCTGGAGTTTGGTCCGGGTTTCTCACATGTGATCCTGAGACCCCGACCGGGCTATGTGCCCAAGGTTCCCACAACCCCTTTTAGGGATCAGGTGGTGAACCTGCAAGTGCTGCCCCAGGAGGAGGCAGACCCAGCTTTGGCGTTGCTGTGTCCGGTGCGTGCTTTACGTATCTATTTGGATCACACGCAGAGCTTTAGAAGATCCTAGCAGCTCTTTGTCTGCTTTGGTGGACAGCAGAAAGGAAGCGCTGTCTCCAAACAGAGGATCGCCCACTGGGTCGT
The DNA here is from genome assembly GCF_019703515.2 of Myxocyprinus asiaticus. Taxonomy (NCBI): domain Eukaryota; kingdom Metazoa; phylum Chordata; class Actinopteri; order Cypriniformes; family Catostomidae; genus Myxocyprinus; species Myxocyprinus asiaticus. The sequence continues at coordinate 22,822,889 of NC_059352.1, forward strand.
TGACGCCATTGTGATGTGCCACCCCCCTTGGGGTTATGAGCCCACTCTACTAGGAGTGAAGCGGCCTCCTGGGCCCTGACCAGTGGCGCCTCTTTGGCAGACATCTGCAGAGCAGCAGGCTGGGCAACACCCAACATCTTTGTGAGGTTCTACAATCTCTGGGTTGAGCCGGTTTCATCCCGTGTATTGTCAGGTACGAGCAGGTAAGTGCCGGGACAGCTGGCTGGGTGTACCACTTGCGCATAGAGCCTTTCCCCTCCCTTGAGGTGAAGACATGCGCTTTTGACCCCCAGTCGTGTTCACAAGCTGTGATCCCTGGATGACTTTCCTTCTTAGTCCTGTGGCAGACGAGTTTGCGGTGAAACTCGCTGCCGGCCCAGTACGTGTACTAATTAGGCCCTGTACTGGTGTAGGTGCTCCACATGTGCTGGTTCCCCGTAGGTGACCCCATGTGATATCTTCCGCTAAATCGTTTCCCTGTTGGTAAACTGTGTCTTCCTTGGGCAGAGGCCCCTCTGCCCCGGTCAACATGTTTGCAGTGTAAAAGGGGGTAAAAAAAAACATACTATTTGATCCGATGTTGGATTCCAATCGAATGGCCCCTTGAAGGTCTCTGCGTTATGTCTTTTCTGAGCGCTGAAGTAAAGCAATTATTGTTAATTTACACTTTACAAATTGATTCCATTATTCATTTTATCTGACTCCAATTTTATATTAATCTGACTCCAATTTTAAGTTGACCTCTAATTTATATTTAAGCTCTAATTAATTTCTGATCATTCTTTAAATGTAACATTTTTAGGTTATTGATTACTCTAAATCCTCTTCTATTCATTGTCCTTTCGATCAGTACTCAATTGTTGCTTTGGAGTCTTACGCCGGCCATTATTAAATTACGTAGATCTCCCTCTCATAAGATAGCCAGTTTCATTCTTAGTCAGCAGTTGTAGGGTTAACTAATATCGTCTGGTTTGGCTTGTACTGAGAGTCTTTATATGGCTTTCTCCTACCCGGTTGTCCTAGGTGGTTTCTCCTACCTGGTTGTCCTGGGTGGTTTCTCCTATATTAAAACTCCAATATGGTTAACCAGACGATATTGCTGCTTAGTCACGTACATACAACTTGCTAAGACGGGCGATGAGCAGTGACTGAGAGTCTTTATATGGCTTTCTCCTACCCAGTTGTCCTAGATGGTTTCTCCTACCTGGTTGTCCTGGGTAGTTTCTCCTATATTAAATCTCCAGTTTGGTCTACACCCTGGTCTAATACATTATGGTAACAAAGATACCCTATAGCGATCTACCGGTCACAATGATTCCAGAGAAATTCAGAATAAATCAAATAATAACAATTTATTTGTCAGGAAGGAAGGATATAAAACATCATTACAGAAATTCAAATGAAAGCCAATTTCACATATGATCAGAATAAACAAGCATTACTAAAAATAAGATAAGAATCAAGAGGCATACCTGACAAATAGGAAAACTACATGCGACGGCAAAGCATGGGAGATCTGGCTTACAGATTCCCCGAGTTTCTTGCCAACTTGCCTTAAATACCCAGACAAAATAAACATTGTGTACCAAATGGTATTATCCTTTGAACAATGAGATTTTGGGGGTGAATGGGTTCTTGACTACCTGGGGTTTAACCTTGTTAACATACAGGAGATCATTTAAATTGTAGGTCTAGGAGGGGGATAGACCTCCAGAATTATGCAGTATTTGGCAAAGACCTTATAACTATGTTATATAACTTTATAACAGTTGCTTTCTTTGTTTTCATGGTATTTGTTTGTTACATTTTCACATATACATCTTGTGTGTGGAACTTGTGGGGGATACAAGGGGCAGAGAGAACAGCTGGAGTTTGTGGGGGTAAGCTGGGTTTTTCACACAGTGATGCCTTTTGTTTTCTCAGGTGCAGATCCTACTTGTGAGAGAGTTTGAGCGTAGTTTTTCCCAGAAGTCTTTCGTTGTTCCATGTGGGCATGTGCTGGGTTACAGTTCTCTTGGCACCTAGCCTTACAGTAGAAACTCCTCCTTCCTTGGGTAGGACCTACCATGCGACTCTCCAAATGACATACTTCCGACAAGACTCGGTAAGACCATGTGATGTATTTCCACTCAAAATCCCCCCCCCCCTTCTCTGGGCGGGGTGTGGTCTCCACGGTGTCTTCCCCTTGGGAGTGACACCCCCCCCCCCCCCGATATAGACATTTATGGCCCCCAGTCGGTTAACAAATTCCACTCTTTTTGGGGAGAAAAAAAAGAGGAAAAGAGGCCACGGCTGGGCTAGCCTGTCCCTATTGTTGGGCAGTCGACTTGTTTGCAAAGGATCGTTGGGGGAAGTTACGTGATGGCCTGGTGCGCTGGCTAGGAGGCACACAGCGGTCTGCCCATCTCGCACCGCATCCACGTAACACAGTTCAGCTAGTTGTGGCATTTTGTAAAGGGACCCCTAGTGTCACTACATCGACGTCGAGTGAGTGACAGATAGGGAACATCCTGATTACTTTCGTAACCTCCGTTCCCTGATGGAGGGAACGAGACATTGTGTCCCTCTTGCCACAACACTAAACTACCCGCTGAAATGGCCGGGACCTGGTCTCGGCTCCTCAGCATAAAACCTGAATGAGTGGTTGCATACCAGCTCCCAAGTGTGACCCCTAGTGTCACTACATCGACACAACATCTCATTCCCTCCATCAGGGAACGGAGGTTACGAAAGTAACCAGGACGTTTCAGTCCATACATGGAACAGCGATCTTTTGCATGCACAGTAAAGGGATTTAAGAGTTTTCATACATTTTAGTGTGGATGAGCAAAACGAATGAAAACGGAAGCTTGGACAGAGAGTATTTTGAAAACGAAAATGCAGTTTTCAAATGTATCCGGATTCATGTGGATGTAGCCTGATTACTAGACCTTTAAACAAATCTACACCAATCAATATTTTACATTTAATTTTTCACAAGTCCTCAGACAACGTGCACGTAGTGGTCAACCAGCTGTAGCACATACTAAAAATTGCAAATTCCATGATCCGATTGTCTGCCATGTGGCTTCCATTTAGAGCAGGTTCACAGATTTCTCACATCATTTTCTAGAAGCTCACAGTTCTACATTCCAGTGACACTCTAATCACTGTAACCTGAATATCCTTCTCACAGTGAGAAATAGCCTTCTTCATCATCATCAGGGTACTCTGTGGATCTTGTTCTTGGGGAGGGATACAGTATTCGCTTGCATCCAAATCTGTTCACCTTCATATCTTCCACAGATCCTCCTCTAGGCTATTCCGACACAGCCAGGAGAAAATTGAGCTGTAACTCATCCACCCCTCAAAGTATGAGAACAGGTTTTTCAAACCAGTTAAACTGATTATACAGTTACTTGCCAAGACTGGGTTTGTGGGCCGGTTCACTCACAGTGCATTTGGACACTTGACCTCTGCACAAGATATGTAATGAAACTGAGAGACTGAGTTAAAACCACACAGAGGTGAACAGGGTTTTATACCATCCAATTGGCAACATAAAGATGAGGGCAAGATTTCATAATATTTATATAAAATCCATGTGGCAGGGCGGAGGGCGGGGCCGGGTCATGATTCCGTACACATGAATGAAGCCCGAGAGAGATAAAAGCGACCGGAGATGGCAGTGCGACAGAGAGAGAGAGAGAGTTACGGGCAGCTGCCCGACACCTGTGTGTGTGTTTGTCTTTTTGGTTAAGTTTCTGATTAAACTATTATTTATATTATCAAGCCAGTTCTCGCCTCCTCCTTTCCACTGAGAGTGTTACAATCCAATATTTATTTATTTATTTACATATTTATTTTATTTACTGGCATGTCTCCTTGAAAAAATGTGATATGGATTTATATAACGCATTTGGGTTCATAATTGTTAGATTTTTAGTAGAGCTGACAAAATGAGCACCTTAACGCATACGATAATTTAAAATGTTTATTGCATTAATTTTTCTTTAACGCAATTAACATATTATCCAATTTACACATTAGAGACTGACATTTTATTCAGCTCTGTTTGAAATCTGAACACTGGCTTGAATATGGCAGAACCTTTGCAGTTTGTTCGAGGTCATTACACTAATGTACACACCAGAAACACACAACAGTGATTTCGTGCCAATGATCAAGTAATAGAGAAAAGACCTCTTACAAAACAAACACAGATGGGACTTGTGACAAAAATCCAGTACTTTGCAGCCTTTGTGAGGTAGAATTTAATTTAATTACCACAGAAGAACAAGACTCACTATTCATGTGGAGTTTAAAGTGGCGATTAACAATGGATATCAAGTGGATAGTCACATCCTGTCAGCTGATTAATATTGTGGAGGATGAGGGTTTAAGAGATTTAATGCCCATTGCAACAAATTCACTACCTATGGGGACTAGTTCTTTCATTTAGTCAACCTCTCACTTAGACTTCGGGAAACATTTAGTGTTACTTGAATTGGTGTTATTTAAGTGCGTTGCTATCTTTTTTCTACTATAGAAGGATATGTTTGGAAAATGTTAATAAACATTATTGTTACATATTGTTTTGATTTCTTACCAAAGAAGGAAATAAATGCATTTCAACAGGAAAATCAGTATATATAGAGTACATTTTCAGCACTTTCAAAATATGCGATTAATTGCAGTTAACTATGAAAAATCTTGATTAATCACGATTAAACTTTTAATCGACTGACAGCACTGTTATTTAGTAAAATAATGGTAACAGAGTTGTGAACCAAACAACATGAATAGAGTAAAATTTAAGTCGTTATTTGCTCAAATCAAATAATTAATAAAACATTTAAATACAATATGCTGCCTATGTCAATAACATCGAATCTCAGTCTCGTTGTGTTTTGTGACCAAACGTACAACATGATGTAATGCTGTTTGGAATTTCATTCAGTTCATCAAGTTTTTGTACCGCATCAGAAGGCTTAAATTATAATGCATGTGTCATGTCGATTACTTCTTTGGTTTTATGGTGTTTTGTTGTACTTTTTTAAGCTTGACAGACGTAAGTCACTATTCACTATGGCAAAGTCATTATGGCAAATGAACCCTGAGAAGACTTTTTGAAAGTTCACCTTTTGTGTTACGTGGAAGCAAGAAAGTCATACAGGTTTGGATTGACATTAGGGTGAGTAAATAATAAAAAAAATGTGCATGAACTATTTCTTTAATAAGACTGATGCTGCCACACACCAATAAACTGGCCTGTAAAGGAACAGGAAATAATGTTTCAAACAAGCATAGCTTACCCTGTTGGAGCTCACACCTTAAATACCAGTAAAGAACTTTGTAATTATGTGAATTACTGTAAGATATAATTACAAGTTCACAACCTACAAGCTGCAAATGTGGCCTCTTAGAATGAAGAATGAAGACATCAAGGAAAAAAGAGGGCAAAAGGCCCACCATCGGGAAACAGAGAGCAATAAGCAAATCTCATAAGAGCACGCTATGAGGGGCTGATGGGATGTGCAATCAATTCCACCGCACTCGCCCCCCAGCAAGCCGTTACGAAGAAGTGTGAATTGATCTAGCCGTGACTGCAGCCGCTGCCTGAGAGAGGCCCAGAGGTACTTTGTTTGTCATCTGTTTATGTGGCCTTGCAAGCCACAAGAGTCAAATTCACATTTAAAAGCTCCCCAAATTAAACAATTGTCCCTCTTAACCTTTGTAGTCAGATGCAGCATGTATCAGGGTTTATGTACATTGTATATCCCTGAGGCCTACTCCAGTGTGCTCTGCACAAGAAGATCAAGTCCATTTAACCTAGCAAGAGATGTTGAAGTTCAAACTGAAGTGCTTCTCAATGGGGCTCTGTGTAGAAAGGTGGCCTCCAGAGAAATCAAATCTGCATGAACACAAGGCTCTGCCACATTGTTTGTCTGAGAACATAAAGGGCAAATGGGAGCAACCAGTCCTGATTTGTAGGCAGTATACTGTATCTAGGGTCATCTGCAAATCAATACTATCTTTTTCCATTAACATCCAGAACGTTCAGTCTCCCATTGCTTTCAGCTCATTACAAGCTGTTTGCTTGTCGAGGTGGTGGTGGGGATTGGTTATTCGTTAAGGCCCTTGAGTTTGTGCGAATCAGTGCATCCATGCAAAGGATGTACAGCTTCTGTATCTGTCAGCGCATACAATTCTGTGAATACAAAACATCCTGTTCCTTAATTAGCCTTTTTGATTTATGTAGTCTCTCTCTCATGTGAAAGCCTTGCCATAGATCTATAAAACACTCTTTGTCCTCACAATGGCTGACAAGAGAAAGAATTATAACTGCTTTATCCACCCTAGGCCTCTAAATTGTGGCTGGTGTAATGGCAAATTATGAACCTTTTAGGGTTTTGTCAGGCTGAACTGCACATTCAAGGTCAAGTCTAATTTGATATGGAGGCAATATTAAATATTCATTGTTGACCCCAGGAGTTATTCTTGGAAGCTGCCACTCCCTTGAGACAATTGGTCCTTGATAGTCCTCCCTGCTTGAATGAATTGAATGACATCCAATACTGTTTGGCTTTGGTCGTGAATGAAGAAGGCCATTGGGGTAGAAGTTTAATAACGTTATGTGTTAGAGGACTTAAGATCATTTATATGTGTAAGAATCAAAAGGAGTAAGCTGAAAGCTTTAGTCAATGTAAAGGGATTTACATGCAGTTTCTTCCATGAGTAATTTTCATTTAAATTCAGGGTGGTTTCAATGCCAATTAAGATTTGGCCCAAGGAGACCTTTTTTTTTTTATATTTTATTGATGCGTATAACAGTGAGCAGGGTTTTTTACAGTGCATTTAAGTACCTGGAGTCATGTTCCTTGCCTGCCTGTCCTTTGAGCAAGGCACACAGCCTTTATTAGAAAGTTTCAGGGCATCGAACATCTCTTTAAATGGCACTAAATGGCAATAAACCCCAGTAGACCCTAACACAGCTTATACAAAGGCAGTCTTTTTGACCCTTTTGTGATCAGTTGGAGTTATATATTGAGCATGCAGTGTTATAAAATCATGGAAGCCACAACTGTATCAACAAAAGATGTCTGTTTTTTAAACAGTGAAATATATGTATACACCAATGTGCCAAAACATTATGACCATTATGCCTAATATGCTGTTGGTCCTCCGCATGCCGCCAAAACAGCGCCGACCCGCCGAGGTATGGACTCTTCAAGGCTCCTGAAGGTGTCCTGTGGTATCTGGCACCAAGACATAAGCAGCAGATCCTTCAAGTCCTGGAAGTTGCAAGGTGGAAACACAGTGGATCGGACTTGTTGGTCCAGCACATCCCACAGATGCTCAATTGGATTGAGATCTGGGGAATTTGGAAGCCAGGATAGCACCTTGAACTCTTCATCATGTTCCTCAAACCATTCCCGAACAATATGTGCAGTTTGGCAGGGTGCATTATCCAGTTGAAAGAGGCCACTGCCATCAAGGAATACCATTGGTGTACCTGGGTGTACAGGGGTGTACCTGGTCTGCAACGATGTTTAGGTAGGTGACATGTATCAAATTGACATCCATATGAAGGCTGGGCCCAAGGTTTCCCAGCAGAATATTTCCCAGAGCATCACACTCCCTCCACCGGCTTGTCGTATTCCCACAGTGCATCCTGGTACCATCAATTCCCCAGGTAATTGGTGCACATGTACACAGCCATCCACGTGATGTAAAAGAAAATGTGACTCATCGGACCAGGCAACCTTCTTCCACTGCTCCAAGATCCAGATCTATACGTCCAATGCTCACGTGCCCATTGTAGGCACTTTCAATGGTGGACAGGGGTCATCATGGGCACTCTGACCAGTCTGTAGCTATGTAGCCCCATACGCAGCAGGGTGAGATGCACTGTGTGTTGTGACACATTCCTCCTGTAACCATCCTTAACATTTTCTGTGACTTGTGCCACAGTAGACCTTGTGTCGGTTCAGACCAGAAGGGATAGCCTTCATTGCCCTCATGCATTGATGAGCCTTTGGCGCCCAACACCCTGTTGCCAGTTTGTGGTTTGTCCCTCTTTGGGCCACTGTCAGTAGGTACTCACCACTGCTGACCAGGAACATGCCAAAAGCCTTGCCGTTTTAGAGATGCTCTGACCCAGTCATCTGGCAATAACAATTTGGTCCTTGTCAAATTCGCTCAGGTCTTTCCTCCTGGCCTTTTCTCCTGCATTCAACACGTTGACTACGATAACTGATAGTTCGCTTACCATCTAATCTACCCAGACCTTGACATGTGGCCTTGTTAGGAGATGATCAACGTTATTCGCTTCACCAGTGAGCTGTCATAATGTTTTGGCTCATCAGTGTATAAGCCTTTCAGGAATATATTTATGTTTGCATCCAACTGCTGTTGATGATGTAATTTTTATTTAAAATTTCGCTATCTAATTAAATGAAACCATCTATCCTTCAAAGTCATCCCTCCCACCACCATCGTTGGGTTACTAAAAAAAGTTATCCACTACAAACCACTAATCACTTCTCTAAATTTATAATCAAATTATTTTACTAATTACTTTGTTATAAAGAAATCACATTACTAATTACTTAATTTAGAAGTTACTTTTAAAAAGCACTTTCTTGCTCAATGAATTCAAAATAATGTTCATGGCTGCGCACGTCATACACAGCACCAATCATTTCTCCCTTACAATGATTCGTTATTGTCAGGATCCTGTCACTTTAGTCAGTAATGTTTATTGTGTGGTGACAGGATCCTGACACCCATGCCTAATGTTTGTGTTTGAGTGCTTGGCTCAGGGGTTATTCTCTGGCCAGGTGCTCTGTCTGTCATTGTGTCTCTGTATCAGTGCATGGCTTTGGGTTTGAATTCCCTGCCGTGTGCTCTGTCTAGTTTGTGTTTTCATGTTCGGAGCATGGTGTCTGGGTCCTGACTCCTCGTTCTAGTTGGTTTCGGTTCTGGGTTGGGATCCACACACTCATGCTCCATGTCTCATCTGTGTGACAGCATGGCTTCAGATACGGTTCTCTTGCCATGCGCTCTTCTGTCATTCTTGTCTGTTGTGTGAGTGCACGTGGCTGGGTGTGGTTCATCATCGCCATGTGCACTCGTGTCTGTTTTAGTCTTGTGTGTTAGCACATGGCTTTGTGTTTGTCTGCCATGTGCTTCCCCGTCCCCATCTCCTTGTTACACTCGACACTTTCCCACATTAGTCCTTGTTGTGTTAATTGGGTTCACCTGCTCCTCATGTGCTTTCCTCTCTATATATTGTGCCCTCTTTCCTCATGTATTTGCTTGATTGTATTGTGATGTTTGCTAACATGAGTCAATTCTTGTTCTTCAGCTGGTTCCTGAACCTCGGTCGGTCCGTGTTTATCTTTTCTCTGTTTAGTCTTCTCTCTCCCAAGTGAGATTTTTTGGTTTGTATTTTGTTTCTTTTGAATAAAGCCTTTTGAATTGCCTCCTGCATTTGGGTGCTCTCTCAGATACTGTGACAGTTATTGGACCCTACAGCTGTCACAGAAATACAAATAGATGTGAATGAATATGAATGAACATAATACATGTTTTTAATGTATTCTACATAAATTATATTATTTCAGAATTATGTATAACACTTGTAATGTACTTAGGAGTAATTAAATGCATTGAAAGTTTGTAAATGTAATTGAAAATGCTAAGTGTTACACTACTTTTTGACTAAAACGTAATTAAATTACAGTAACCAATTACTTCATAATCGGATTACACCCAACACTGGCCAACACATACTAACCTTGGTAGTTCTTTCCCTTTTTTTCTCAAACCCACACACACAGACATAATACAACTACATAACTCTTGCCACTTGCACAGCATACTATTCTGTGCCTCCCCGTAACTACTATAATATATTTATATTTGTGCGTACATATAATTTACTTGCATTTATTATATATCTTATTAATATATATTGTATCTATGTGTATCTATATGTTACTTGCTTATATATAGAATTATAGATACACATTTGTTCATATGTTAAATTTTTGCACATTTTACTGTACCACTCCATACCTCATATCACACCATGTCTCTGCACTACTATGATCATTTGCACTATCTTCATATGTACATGATTTTCAATTTGCACTTTACCCACATTTATTTTTACACTATATTACTATTTGCACTCTGGTTAGATGCTACTGCATTTCATTGGCTCTGCACTTGTACTGTGCACAATGACAATAAAGTTGAATCTAATCTAATCTAATCTAATATGCCCTTTTGCAAACTAAGAGCAGAGGATGAAATTTCACTCTCAGAGCATGCTAAAACTCTAGTTTTAAAAGAGGCAATTTTCACATAGCAGTGATTCCACATAACACTCATAAATCAGGGAAAAGTGGAAGAGGTCAATAGATCATGGAATGATATTAAATTAAACAGTAAAAACACTGTGTGGTTGCAGTGAATGCAATATAATATGCAATGTGGTAAGGCAGCCAACTCATCTGGAAATATGGCTTCCTGGATGTGACTTGTAGCTTATTCACTGATAAAGAGGTCACTGCACTAACAAAGCCTGTGCCCAGTGCAGCGGTTTCATTGTCAAGACCCATTTTAATCAGGTTAGATGCAGGAGTTAATGTCTTAGCGATTGGTTGACCTTTGAATTTTACCCTGTATCTTAGTGGTTCCTTGTCCTATCTATTCTCATTACCACACTGCAAAAACTGATTTTCTTTATCAGTATTTTGTCTTGTTTTCCAGAAAAGGGGCAGTCACACTAGACTTTGAACATGCAAATGCAACGGACCAGGATATGATGTCACACTGGAGGACTGGTTTTACTAAATAACATTTCCCACATAACAAATAATAAAATACTGTACGTCTACTCACATTAGAGCAACAATAAAAACATGCAGCTTTGAAATATGTATCCTTTGAATTAAGCCAAGTGGTCAGTGTGTAACGTTTTGTTCTTCAATCTTCTATTGTCCTTTTGTCATCCAGATTCACAGTTCAGAGCTCACCAAGTTTGAACTTTGTTACGCAGCACTGAACACAATTTATTTGCATGGGCTTGCATTTCCTGTCTCCCGCGTTTGCATGCGTTTGAATGGGAGTGAATAGAGTGCGAAGTGTAGTGTTACTGCCCCTTAAGGATTACTTCACACAACATACACATCTGCGTGGTGATCATTACAGAGACTTGGCTCAATAGCTCCATTCCAGACATGGCTATCGAGCTAGTGGTGCGATTTGTTTACCGAGCGGACAGGATGGCAGACTCTAGTAAGAACAGAGGTGGTGGAGTATGTATATATGTAAATAGCAACTGGTGAACAGATACAGACATTATTGAGACACACTGCTCTCCAGACCTGGTATATTTGATGGTGAAGTGTAGGCAATTTTACTGCCATCATAATTACTGCGGTGTATATTCCCCCACAAGCTAAAGCTAAACTAACATTGGAGAAACTAGATGATGCAATTAACAACCAGCTGACTGTACATCCAGAAGGGGCTGTGATTGTGGCAGGTGGAATTAATCATACTGAACTGAAGACAATACTTTCTAAATTATACATAAATGTAATTGTCCAAACCAGAGAAAAGAACATTCTGGACAAAGTTTAGACAAACATCTCGGGATCATAGAAAGCCATGATATCTCCACACCTGGGTCTATCAGATCATTTTTCTCTGATAATGATTTCATCCTACAAACATACAGGTGCATCTCAATAAATTAGAATGTCGTGGAAAAGTTCATTTATTTCAGTAATTCAACTCAAATTGTGAAACTCGTGTATTAAATAAATTCAATGCACACAGACTGAAGTAGTTTAAGTCTTTGGTTCTTTTAATTGTGATGATTTTGGCTCACATTTAACAAAAACCCACCAATTCACTATCTCAAAAAATTAGAATATGGTGACATGCCAATCAGCTAATCAACTCAAAACACCTGCAAAGGTTTCCTGAGCCTTCAAAATGGTCTCTCAGTTTGGTTCACTAGGCTACACAATCATGGGGAAGACTGCTGATCTGACAGTTTTCCAGAAGACAATCATTGACACCCTTCACAAGGAGGGTAAGCCACAAACATTCATTGCCAAAGAAGCTGGCTGTTCACAGAGTGCTGTATCCAAGCATGTTAACAGAAAGTTGAGTGGAAGGAAAAAGTGTGGAAGAAAAAGATGCACAACCAACCGAGAGAATCGCAGCCTTACGATTGTCAAGCAAAATCGATTCAAGAATTTGGGTGAACTTCACAAGGAATGGACTGAGGCTGGGGTCAAGGCATCAAGAGCCACCACACACAGACATGTCAAGGAATTTGGCTACAGTTGTCGTATTCCTCTTGTTAAGCCACTCCTGAACCACAGACAACATCAGAGGCGTCTTACCTGGGCTAAGGAGAAGAAGAACTGGATTGTTGCCCAGTGTTCCAAAGTCCTCTTTTCAGATGAGAGCAAGTTTTGTATTTCATTTGGAAACCAAGGTCCTAGAGTCTGGAGGAAGGGTGGAGAAGCTCATAGCCCAAGTTGCTTGAAGTCCAGTGTTAAGTTTCCACAGTCTGTGATGATTTGGGGTGCAATGTCATCTGCTGGTGTTGGTCCATTGTGTTTTTTGAAAACCAAAGTCACTGCACCCGTTTACCAAGAAATTTTGGAGCACTTTATGCTTCCTTCTGCTGACCAGCTTTTTAAAGATGCTGATTTCATTTTCCAACAGGATTTGACACCTGCCCACACTGCCAAAAGCACCAAAAGTTGGTTAAATGACCATGGTGTTGGTGTGCTTGACTGGCCAGCAAACTCACCAGACCTGAACCCCATAGAGAATCTATGGGGTATTGTCAAGAGGAAAATGAGAAACAAGAGACCAAAAAATGCACATGAGCTGAAGGCCACTGTCAAAGAAACCTGGGCTTCCATACCACCTCAGCAGTGCCACAAACTAATCACCTCCATGCCACGCCGAATTGAGGCAGTAATTAAAGCAAAAGGAGCCCCTACCAAGTATTGAGTACATATACAGTAAATGAACATACTTTCCAGAAGGCCAACAATTCACTAAAAATGTTTTTTTTTACTGGTCTTATGATGTATTCTAATTTTTTGAGATAGTGAATTGGTGGGTTTTTGTTAAATGTGAGCCAAAATCATCACAATTAAAAGAACCAAAGACTTAAACTACTTCAGTCTGTGTGCACTGAATTTATTTAATACACGAGTTTCACAATTTGAGTTGAATTACTGAAATAAATGAACTTTTCCACGACATTCTAATTTATTGAGATGCACCTGTATATTCTGCAGAACAAGACCAGCTGTTAAAACAGTCAAAGATTAGAGTAAAAAAAGCCACCTCATGACTGCAAGACCGTTTTGAGCACACAGGCTAGGATGTATTCACACAGGGAGCAGACTTAGAGGAATATGCTACATCAGTCCTGGCCTATTGACTTCTGTACTGAGACTGTACTAACTACCAAAACCATTAAAGTGTTTCCAAACCAGAAGCCATAGCTAGAGCCATGGAAATGTATTCTCTGCTCAGAGAACGAGATGCTGCATTTAAATCAGATGACAAATTGGCCTACAGGAATGCTAGGAGAGAGCTGAAGAAGGGCATCAGAAAGGCCAAGCGCAAGTACAAGCAGCACATTAAGGGGCATTTTTTAAAACAGCAACCCCCACAGCATGGAGAAGGAAGCATGTGATGATCAACTAGCAGGAGTGTTCACTAGCATTTTCAACCTCTCGCTACAACTTGCGATCGTCCCCACCTGTCTTAAATCCACCACCATTGTCCCTGCGCCCATAAATTCTGCAGTGAAACACCTAGTAACTACCGTCCAGTTGCATTAATCCAAATTACTATGAAGTGTTTTGAGAGACTCATATTATGGCACATCAAGGCCATCATCCCCAGGGATCTAGACAGCCACCAGTTTGCTTAACGAGCGAACAGATTTACAGATGATGTCTCACTCACAATTCATACAGCCCAACCCCTATATTCACTAAGCAATTTATTAGGAACACTTTGGTCCTAATAAAGGGCCCAACATGGTCTTCTGCTGTTGTAGCCCTTCTGCCTCAAGGTTCGATGTGTTTGTACAGAATGGTTATCTGAGTTACCTTAGCCTTTCTGTCAGCTCTAACCAGTCTGGCCATTCTCCGTTGACCCGTCTCATCAACAAGGCATTTCCATTTGCAGAATTGGTGCTCAATGGATGTTTTTTTTGTTTGTTTGTTTTTTTGGCACCATTCTGAGTAAACCGTAGAGACTGTTGTCTGTGAAATCCAAGGAGATCAGCAGTTACAGGAATACTCAAACGAGCTGTTCTGGCAACAACAGTCATACCACGGTCGAAATCACTGAGATCACATTTTTTCCCATTCTGATGGTTGATGTGAACATTAACTGAAGCTCCTGACCCATATCTGCATGATTTCATGCACTGCACTGCTGGCACACAAATGGCTGATTAGATAATGCCATGAAGTAGGTGTAAAGGTGTTCCTAATAATGTGATAAGTGAGTGTATGTTAGTATGCTATTCAATTTCAGTTCTGCCTTCAATACCATAATTACTCTAACTTATATGCAAACTTGGCAACCTGGACCTTGGTACTTCACTTTGCGCATGGATTATGGACTTTCTAACAAACAGACCACAAAACGCAGAATAGGTGCTTCCTACACCATTATCCTGAACAAAGGCATGCCTCAGGTGTCACGAGTTTGGGGAGAGGTAAGGACCCAAACGCAGAGTTCAAAAACCAAAAACACTTTATTAATAAAAATAAACAAAATCCCACGAGGGGGAAAACACAAACTAACCCGAAGGGGACAAAAGCAATCCAAGGAATCGAGCAGAGGGAAACGGGAAACAGGACCACAGTGGAACAGGAAGGTGACTGGATGACTGAAATGCAGAGGAACAATAAACAGGTCTGCACAGAGAACATTACAAGACGAACCGGCACTCGACAGCACACACGAGGAGACTGAAATAGCGAGAGAAATTAAGAGGGTTAATCCAGGGCAGGTGTTAACAATGAAACAATAAAAAGCAAACAAGTAGGTGGGGTGTGACGTCAGACTGAGAAGCACGCAGCACTACAGAAACAATAACAAAACTGCGTGCTCTCACAAGCAGGCAAAACAGCTGATTTATATGAGCGCACATCGCCGAGACAGGCGATATACACTCATGCCAATTGACAAACAAGACGAGAACAGACACTTATGTGAGAGTTCGGCCACACACCTGAAACCTAACAGAAGTGAACCTCAGCACAAACAAGAAGACAGCTCGCGTCCCGGGCGCGCGGCGCAAAGTGAGCACAATGCGAGTCCGCTGACACGAGAGAGAGACAAGGATTATTGATGCAAGTGCATGCAGCCAAGAAGACACAAGCGTGATGCACCCACGTCAATAACAAACAGAAGACCGTGCGGCAGGGAATACAACAGAAGCCGCGTGCTCACACAGAGACAGACATAGGCGGATAATGCCATGACCCTGTCAGACCAGAGAGACAGGGCCATGACATCAGGGCTGTGTGCTCAGCCCAGCCCTATTCACCCTGTTCACTTATGACTGCTACCAATTCACTTCTCCAAAGCCATAGTAAAGTTCGCTGATGACACTACTATAGTGTGACTGATATCAGAAAATGAGGAAACGGCCTACAGGGAGGAGGTTTAACATCTGGGCAAGTGGTGGAGTGATGTACAGACAACAATCTGGTCCTGAACACCACTAAAACCAAGGAGATCATCGTAGACTTCAGGAGATCCAGGAAAACCATCCATCCCTCCCTTTACATAAACAGAGAGGAGGTGGAGAGTGTTAATCAAGAAATAACGAAAATCTCATGGTCCCACAATACCTCCTATCTGGTGAAGATAGCACAACAAAGGCTATTCTTGAGGAAACTCAAACAGTCCAAACTACCCACATAGCTCCTGGTGAACTTTTACAGCAGCACCATAGAATGTATCTTCTCCCACTGTACCACAATGTGATATACCAGTAGCAATGTGGAAACTGTAAAGACCTGTCCTGTGTAGTGAATATAGCACAGCAGATCATTTGTTCTGAGCTTCCAAACCTTGATACTGTGTATGCTAGCTGACAACATAAAAAGGCTAGCATCATCAGCAAGGACTCAACCCACCCAGGACACAGTCTGACTGAAACACAGCTTCTTGCTGCCATCAACTCTCCTCTTTTGCTCTATCTGTGTGATAAACACATCATTATCCTAGCTTTGCTAACTACATGTGGTTTTGAAACAGTGTGTGTGTGTGTGTGTGTGTCAATGTCAATTTATTTATATAGCACAGTTAAAACAACGACAGTTGACCAAAGTGCTGTACAATTATTGCAATATAAAAGTTAATTGAAATATAAAAACATTCAAATTCATCAGTACACAATAAAGTACACAATGTATAAAAAATACTGTTCAGAAATAAAGTGCATTACACATCAAAATACATCTAAGATTGATTAAAAGCTAGTGAAAATAAATTCATTTTTAAAATCATGCACTGTTGAGGCAGTTCTAATGAAAACATGTTGGCAGTTCCAAAGCTTAGGAGCCACTACTGCAAAAGCACGGTCACCTCTCAATCTCAATTTAGACCTGGGGACACTCAAAAGCCTCTGATCGGAGGACCTGAGCAGTCTCCCAGGCTGGGTGAGCAGACAATAGATCAGAGAGATACATGACGGTGCTAGACCATTTAAGGACTTAAAACTAAATAGTAATAATATGAATTCAATTCTGTAATGTATCGGCAACCAGTGCAGGGAAACTAAAAACAGGAGTTATATGTTAGCGTTTGCATACACTTGTCAAAAGCCTGGCAGCAGCATTTTGAACCATTTGCAACCGTGCAAGAGATGATTGGCTTATTCCTATATATAGAGAATTACAATAGTCAAGTCTAGATGAAATAAAAGCATGAATCACCCTTTCAAAGTCCTTGAAGGAGAGAAAAGGGTAACGCTTTAGATTACAGCCTGCAAATTACAGTGTAAGTACACCGAATTTACAGCATACCTTTTTTGTATTAATAGTGTAACTACACAGTATGTACTTGTAGGTATAAGGGAACAATATGCAAAGTTTGGGGAATAAAGGGGTAACAAGCACCACTCCATTGTACGGCCCACAAATGTTGCATTTACCCTATAACTACATGGAAAAGGGGGGTAACAAGTTGGACTTGCACTGTAACAGCATGGAACAATGGTATATTTACACAGTAACTACAGAAAAATGTTTTGCAATAGTTCTAATTTTGCTTGCCTTGTTTTCCCTAGTTGCCTTGCCTAGTTTTAATTTTGCTTGACGACCCAACTAAATCCTCTACTCTTTTGCTATATAAAAAAAGGGTGACTCGCAGCTGAGATGGACTGTATGCAATACACTTTCATAAGGTAAGTAGCCTACATTGAAAATTCTAAATAAAATCATAGCAGAAACTCATTAACTCATTTCCCTAGATTTCAAGTTTTGTTGTTCAGTAATCTCCATCATGTATCCTGTAATAATAGAACATATACCCCCATGGTTAAAAAAAACAAAAAAACTTAGGCCTATATATATATATATATATATATATATATATATATATATATATATATATATATATATATATATATATATATAATACCTATGTATTATTACAAAGGTACGCAGTGTATGTTCTTGCTAAATTGCTTGCAAACGTAAGATTGTTGTTTAGCATAGTAGGTCATACATACCACGTAATATTAGAATAGTTACCCCTTAGTTATAAAATACTTACAGTATAAATTATTTATAATTTTCCAGGTTGTTACCCTTTTATTCACCAAACTTTGCATATTGTTCCCTTATACCTACACATAAGTAATTTATATGTACACTATTATTACAAAAAGGTATGCTGTAAATTCAGGGTACTTACACTGTAAATTGCAGGCTGTATTCTAAAGCCTTACTGAGAAATGACTTAACTTTAGCCAAAACTCGTAAATGGAAGAAGCTAGATTTGATTACAGAATGAATTTGTTTATCAAGCTTAAGGGCACTATCAAATAAAACACCCAAGTTTTTCACCAACGGTTTAACAAAAGGAGATAGTTTGCCAAAATTAAGGTTAGGAAAACCAGAGGCCTCAGAAGGGCCAAACACAATAATCTCAGTCTTAGTCTCATTCACGTTTAAGAAATTTAAAGACATCCAAAAATTTAGATCAGATAAGCAGGCCAGTAAGGGTTCCAAGCCACACTTATCTTTTTTCAAGGGCAAATAGATTTGTGCGTCATCCGCATAACAATGAAAGGATATACTATGTTTCTTAAAAATAGAACCTAAAGGAAGCATATACATGGAAAACAAGATAGGAGCTAGAATGGATCCTTGAGGATCTCCACAAGTAAGATGAGCTTTAGAAGATGAAAATTCACCAATATTAACGGAAAAACTTCTATTTTTCAAGTAAGATTTGAACCAGCTGAGGGCATTTCCTTGGATGCCAGCGCATTACTCAAGGCGAGAAATGAGAACACCATGGTCTACTGTATCAAACGCAGCACTCAAATCTAAAAGTACAAGGATTGCATAATCCCCTGAATCAACAGTTAATAAAATATCATTAAAATCTTTAAAAGTGCAGACTCAGTACTATGATGAGTTCTAAAACCCGATTGAAATACTTCAAATATCTTATTTTCATTAAAAAAAACTCTGTAGTTGACAAAGGACTACTTTCTCTAAAAAATTTAAATAAAAGGGAGACTAGAAATAGGTCTAAAATGAGACATAATTGTAGGGTCTAGATTAGGCCTTTTGAGAGCTTGGCTGCTCTTGGCTCATACACACAATGTAAATGACAAGCAGGAGGAGACGCTTGCTTGCTCCATTACTCTCGAGATGATAAATAAAGAAACATATTTTCAAATGCACATAGATTTTCAAATGTTTTCCTTCATGCGAAATAAGGGCTTGTAGGTTTTATCGGAGAGCCCTAACATAATGTGAGAGAAGAATTTAGGACAGAAATACAGTATACATTATTATTATTGCATAATGTAATATAATTGGCGGTGTTGTCTGGGTTTCATAAATTATATAACACAAAATGATACTTTTTATTGAATTGTTTCCCTGTGCAATCATTTTTAATGAAATATTTAATATTTTTTAAAGCCTTAAAAGTAATCATATAGCCCCAAATTATTATATGATTTTAAGTTAAATATCAACAAATTACTACTTAAGGTGTAGGCCTATCTGTAATAAGCATACGTACACCTTAAGAAGTATGACTATTTGTATGACAATTGCTTATCATAATAATCACAATTGTTTATGAAAAATTCTTGTCAGCCAAATTTCATAATCAAGACATCCCTAGCTGCAATGGGGTCTGAGTCCTTAAGGAGGTGTGGTGTGAACAACAAGGGGTCTGCGACCACATTAATGTGAAGAGAACCAAAAAAGAAACTGGGCCCTCTTTTATGTCCACTTGCATTGTGAACACCTAAAGCACTGGGGTCATTTGCGGCTGGTTCCCTTTTTGGTTCACTTTAACTGAACTGGGTTTGGTTTACTTAAAATGAACTATATGTGAAACCACCCTTAGAGAGCAAGACTTCAGGCTGTGTTATATACACTGAAAGATGTAGCAATGCAATATGCAACACCTTTTATTTTGATATTACTTGACATCAGTTTATAAAATATTTTCCCTGCATATAAAGGTGCACTTTAAAGGAGAAAATGAAACTCTCTCATTATTTACTCACCCTAAGTCGCTCCAAACTCATATGACTTTTTTCTGTGAACCAAAAAAGGGGAATTAAAAAATAAATAAATAAATAAATAAATATTTATCTGTGTGTCTTTCTCTCTTTAATTTTACACAGAAAAAAAAAAGATTAATATAAATATAAATGTTCCAGTGTTGTGTTCTCTTTGCAGAACGTTCTATTGTATTGCATCTTTGCAAAGAAAATAAATATATATATTCCATGAATTTATATAATAAATACTGCCCCTCAGTGGCCATTATTATAACAACAGGTATTTCCTCAAATTCTCATCTATTGTCCTCCTCTGATGGTATTTCCACCAGAAACAAAATCTTAACCATGAAATATTCACAGGTGTTTTAAACCCATCCCGTGTTATAGTCGTTATCAATATTATGTTGAACTAGCAAAAAAATGCTGTTGATTATCTGGTTCAATTCAAGCATACTACTGTAAAATTAAAATTACAGTAGCATCACACTCATCATCTCACAACCCAGTTATTATACCTTATCTTTCCATCCATGCACTGATCCATGCCTTGCATCAAATACGATCAGTTACAGGAGAGAAAGACCAGAAAATTCATCTGATTCCAATGTAAGATCTTTAGAGTTGCTTAAGACTTGATTCTGTGGGAACGCTCAATTTTACAGTCAGTGCACATGCAAATTTCCCAATGGAAAAGTGGTTTGAAACAGGTCAGCCCTGTTAGTGTGGTACAACACACTCATCGTAGGAGAACGATACCAAGAGAAAGGGAGATAGAGAGACAACGAGACAAAGAGGGAGAGAGAGAGAAAATGGGATTCTAATGAGTCAGCCATCCAAAACCACCACTGATGCCCTGGGGATACACTCTACCAATACTGTTTATTCTTTCATTTCCACAGGTTAATTGATGTTTCCTTTACAAAATCCTAGTTTCAATCTTATAAGGTGATTTAAGGGGGCATTGTTTGGTCTGACTGACACAGGCAAAGCCATTATTGTCAGTCATAAATGTAAATGTAATTTTAGCATACCTATACAGCTTCAAACATGTACCTGGCCTGCTGAAATTGAGTTTGTTCCACTGTAGTACTATTTTGAGATTGTTTACCTTCCTAAATACATCTTCATCAAAGACACTGCTCTCTTTATTATTCGATTATGATTATAGTATACTCCTCATTTAAACTCTCATGAAGGGCAGTAAAGGCTCTGCATATTTCCTGAGGCTCAAAATATAGAGAAAAACAATTCAGATTTCCTCTTTTGGATAAATCCAATTTTGGATATGGGCAAATTATATGGTGTGGATTATGGGGGATGTAGGGCAACAGGAGACCCCCAAGATGTTGATGTGTAATTCACACCATGGATATGGGGTTGGTTCTTTTGCATGATGCAGAAAATAACTAGTTGAAAAAAGCAGTGAGATTGATGGTGTTTGTATTCAAAGCCAAAACGCAGTAACACTAAAACACTAAAACAGAGAAAAATGGCATTAAAATGTTTTGTCCAGATGTCAATTATTAATGTCAGTTATAACATTTTCATACTCTATTTTTTCTGAAACTGAGCATAGCTGAGCCAAACCCATCTGTCACAGGACAGATAATAGTCAAAACCAGGGGTTTTCAAACTTTATGATGACAAATACAGTGTAATGATCCCCTTGCTCAACGCTTGTGTCTCTGTAGAACAAAAATTGGCGTTTACCCAATCAGTGGGCATTTTTAAACCGGGATGGGTGTTTTTCATCCGCTATCCATGATTTGCCTACTACATTGAGATTCCCTACTTTCACTGGATAGTTGAGGAATGCCCATCCTGATTGGAAACACCCACTTATTACTACACTGAGATTCCCTGCTTTCATTGGATAGCTGAAAAACGCCCATCCTGGTTTGAAAACGACCACAGATTAGGATAATGTCTATTATTGTTCTGCAGAGACCTATACTTCCCTCGTGAGGGACCTCCTTCCTAAAATTTAAAAAAGCTATATATTTTACATTTCTAGTACAGACCCATTTATACTGTTAGAGAAAAATATAAAGTGTAATATTTAAAAGACAACATATTTGTGAAATTAAATAATTGTCATTTGCATTCTCATTGTACTAAAGCCAACAGAAATTATTAAAATATTATCTGGAAAATATGTACTTTGTAGTGAGTTGACATCATTGACGATTTATCTGCCCACTTTTAGAGTAATGTTAGATGAACTGTATAAACCTGAAGAGAAACATATTAAATTTATAACTTTTGAAAAAATGTAGTTACTGCATTTTGGCTTTGTAGGGCACTATAGTTTTGTCCTGTACACCAACACAAAGAACTTCACTACCTTGTGTTGTGAGTGTTATGGGTCAGGTTTTGCCTACATTGTGGGGACCAAATATTCCCACAAAGAAAGTTAAAATGTAAATCACCTACATCAAGTAGGTAAAGGTTGTTTAACACATTAGATAGCTCTTCTCATGATCAGTTTTGGCTAAAGCAGGGAAGGAAGGGCAGTCATCAGACTGAAAATCTCAGAAATTATAACAATATTTCAGGGAAAACTGGCAGTTTCAGATCTGAATGAGTAATTAGTGTGAACTGTTGTTCCTGACTCCCTGCAACATGGTCCTGTCCCAGACAGCTTGTCCTAAGTCTGCTTCAGCTCTGTATTAAGTGTCTATGTGAGTCACACATTGCCAATAAACCATTCGTCTTCATAACAAAGTGTGTGTTGTGCTAGCTTTTGAAAGCATGCATGACCCATCTTTTCATCTGGCAGCATGCAGCACCTGTTCGCAGAAGAAACATGGCATGAAAGGTGCTGAGTCAGCACGCAGGCCTGACAGAAACATGGTGCTTTGTCCCATCCAAAAAGATGTCCCTCGAGACCACAGCGGCTAGACGACAACAACAACAACAACACGGAGTGGAACACTCATCTCTCACAAGCCGTGGCAGAGTCATGAGATAATGAAGCTGTTGAGAGATAAAGAGAGTGAAAAGGACAGAGAGGGGGGAGAGTGTGCACATGAAAACAAGAGCGGTTGAGAAGTGGGGGTACAAGAAAAGTAATCATTATGAAAAAGAGTGACAGCGTGGAAACAACAAAGGATGGAGAGGCATGGTGAGGAACGGAGCCGCTTTGCCCCTTCAAGGTCAACTCCTCAGGTACGTGACGTGAGAAAAATGAGCTAGCGAAACGACAGCACAGTCCCTGCTCACAACGGGCATGTTGGCTTCACTGTTGCCACATTTTGCTCTGACGAGTTTCATTTATTAAGCGGAGGGCTTTTGTATGCGGCGTGCTTGCCAACAGTCACCTTTCAAGCATCCCAATTAACTCCTCTTTAATTGATGTTGGACGTATTAAAGTTAATGAGGCAGCGGTCCATCTGTTGCGTGAGGAAGTGGAGAGGGTATTGTTACTGATAGGGCAAGCACGAGCATAATGCATCAAGGATGGCAGATTTGGGGGAATGGGCTTGACAGAGTGCAACAAGACAAAGAGCAGTTTGGCAAGCAGGATTCATAACAGAGCTTTGAGATTACCTCACATCACTCAATGATGATCCTTCAATTTGTCTCTCATGCATTTTTATGAGTTTCATATATCAGCTATATGAGTCTATATAAGGGATGTATGACACAGTGAATGATTCACAGGGCCTGAACAGCTCAGTATGTCTAATAAATAATAAATCAAAATTTTACTGATATACACACTCTGTTCTGCTCTCGATTAAATTTTAATCGAGGTGACAGTGGCCACAGTGGTGGGGATGGCATTGTAGACCATTCAAATCAGTCTCTCCCTCCACTCTCTCTTTCTCTCTCATTTCTTTGTTGTGGTTTCATCCCCCTGTGGGTTTTCAAAGAGAAAGATTTCAGACCAATAGTCTCATGGTTTATGTTTCTGTACTTGCAGGTTAACGAATGCTTCTGCTAATGGAAGAGAAAGAGGGGGAAACAGGAAAAGGCAAAGGGGAGACAGGGGCAGAGGTAATAGACACTGATGAATATATGTGGGAAAGATGGAGAAAATCGAACGAGCTGTGTGAGCTGCAAATATGCCACAATGACCCCATGTGTGGAGGGTAGGGGATGTAGTCTTAGTTTGTGTGTATGTATTGTACCATTGGGAGTCTATGACTACTTGGACTAGAAAGAAGTGCTTGAAGATTGGCGGTGGTACCCAGGGACATCATGATCACTAGACTTGAAAAGGACAGCCTTGCATTGTACAGATCACACAATGAACATGTAGCAATACTGCTGTGGCAACTCACTCAAATTCACTTCTTTGGCCATTTGATAGTTTGATCTTTCTTTTTTCAATGTTCTATCCATGCCCTGCTAAAAAGGCCAGTATATTTGGTCATCAGCTTATGGAATGTTTTGGATGCTGGTCAGATATTGGTGTGCTGGGATCACCATTAGGCTTCTCAACTAGCTTTGCTGGTGGACAGCATGGCTATACTTGTCCACCAACTAGATCAGCACCAAACCAGCACTAACTAGCTGAGACCAGCTAAGACCAGTCTGAAAGTTAATAATGGTTTAAACTGTTTTTTATTTTTTTTATTTTATTTTTTTCAAAAGGGTACTGTTGAGCAAGAAAATCTCAAGAACTGGCCAAATCGGACAAAACCTCTCTTTGTGGATATTCTAGGCCTTCCGCATTTTGAAAAACTATCAAAACATAACTAAAATAATGTTTTTAAATTTCTAATAAAGCTGAATGTTTTATGTTAGGGTTAAGATTAGGGAGTGGGTTAGGGTTAGGCTAAATCCACATTAATCCAGATACATTTTCAAATGCAGTTTTTGTTTCCAAAACGCTTTCCATCCACACTGCCATTTTGAAATGTTTTCCAAAAGTTGCTCATGCAACTTATGAAAAAGCTTAAATCCCCTTACTGCGCATGCGAAAAATAGATGTTCCATGTATGGTCTGAAACACAATTTTCCTCGTGTTCCACCGCCAGACAGCAATTCGAGTAAACTTTCTGGCACCTTTGAAGGAACGTGAAGGTTCTACAAAGTTACATTTATCTTTACCAGCGCTATCAAAGTGGATATCAGGAACAACAACACCGCTACAACATGGGCCGCCATCTTGATTGTTTTGGGTTAAATAGATCATAAGACGGCGTCACACAACAACAAATATGTCATCATCATTTTCAGACATCTCCAGTTTCATTTTCGAAAAACTAGTTTTCGTTGGACAAAACGCAGTCTCGGTGTGTAAAGATGACCAAAACTTAGAGAAAACAATGCTTTTTCAACAAAAACGTATTAGTGTGGACATGGCCTTAGTTTATAGCAATTAAAGTTAGCTTTATATATATATATATATATATATATATATATATATATATATATATAAAAAATTAAGTCCATGGTATGTACCCATTAAGAAAATGTGTGTGTGTGTGTGTGTGTTAAAACTACTACAACTTTGAACAGAACCCTGAGGTCATCATATTAAAAAAATCACAGCACCGACTGTACAGTATGTGCTGAGGAAACTTAACTCATACATGTTTTCATAGGTCCATTCTTGCAACATTTTATAGTTCATTTATTGAAAGTATTTTGTGTTTTTCTTTTGTATGTTGGTTTTCTTCTCTCCCTCTTAAGTACAAAAACCACCATCAAGCCATTGTTAAAACATGTTCAAAAATCACTGGTTTACCCTAATGTAGTTTAACTCAATTGTATGAGCAGCAGGTCATAAAGATGGCTCACAATATCATGGGGGATGATACACATCTTTTATATTCTCAATTTAAACTGTTGCCCCTTGGGCGGCGCCAGAGACTATTTAGCAGAGATGAGCCACTTTTATTAAAATGAATGGTAGAAATAGGAATGCCCAATGAAGTCCTGCCTTTAAGGTAAAAGAGCCAATAACCTTTTAGATACAGACATCACCTGTCAATCAACTCGATAACGTGCATGCGTATTAGCTATACAAGTCAGGAAAATGTCACAATTTATGATTCCAGTGTTGTCAGATTTTACTGCTGATTTGAAATATGTTCTTTGATCGTAATCTTGACCAATCATTTTGGAGATTTCAGTCTTCCCCCATCCAAGCAGATTGGAGCTGCACTTGTATGCCACTTGTTTACATAAAAATAGCTGCCCTGGAGCGTTCCAAAGATGGCCGCCAGTATACTGAGTTGCTAGAAAGACTTTGGCGGCACTTATGTAGTGTAAGGTGTTCTACAAACCATTACAAAAAAGTACAGTACCTATGTGCCTGAGGCTATCCGCACTGGATAAAACTGTTTTTTTTTTTATTTTTTATTGTGAATATATTTTTGAAACTGTTTTTATCAATTATTATACTTTGTAATTTTTTCAATGTTTTTCGGATTTTTTTAATATTCTTTTTTCTTGTGTTTTTCTTCTGTTTAGAAGCACCTCTGTAGCCCTACCTTTAATTGCCCAGTGGAGATTAATAAAGTTGTAAACTAAACTAAACTAAAATAAACTAAACTACATCTGTAACATTCAAAGCAAATTTGAGTCACACCCAGTTCCTCTCTTTTTATTGTGTGTAACAGCTTCCACATGATTCTCTTTTCACAGATTTTCACATTATTCACATGATTGTCTGTGGTCCCCACATGCTTTAAAACTTCCACCATTGTGCCTGTACCAAAGCAACTCAAAATCACTTGCTTAAATGACTGGCGTCCTGTTGCTCTGACCTCCGTCATCAGCAAATGCTTTGAGAAGCTAATCAGAGATTACATCTGCTCTGTGCTGCCTGCCTCACTGGTCTCATTGCAGTTTGCTTACTGCAACAGCCGCTCCACTGATGATGCCATTCCACTTACACTACACACTGCTCTCTCCCACCTGGAAAAAAGGAACACATATGTGAGAATGCTGTTTGTAGACAACATCTCAGCATTCAACACCATAGTGTCCTCCAAGCTTGATGTGAAACTCCGGGCTCTGGGCTTAAACAGCTCACTGTGCAGCTGGATCCTGGACTTCCTGTCAGGCAGACACCAGGTGGTTTGAATGGGCAGCAACATCTCCTCATCACTGACCCTCAACCCTGAAGACCCACACGGCTGTGTTCTCAGCCCACTCCTGTATTCCCTGTACACACATGACTGTGTGGCAACACATAGCTCCAATGCCATCAATCGCTGATGATACGACTGTGGTAGGTCTGATTACTGACAATGATGAAACAGCCTACAGAGAGGAGGTGCACACTCTGACACGCTGGTGTCAAGAGCACAACCTCTCCCTCAACGTCAGCAAGGCCAAGCAGCTTGTGGTGGACTTCAGGAGAAAAGACCACAGCCCCATCACCATCAATGGAGCACTGGTGGAGAAAGTCAGTAGCTTTAAGTACCTCGGTGTCCACATCACTGAGGAACTCACATGGTCCGTCCACACTGAGGTCGTTGTGAAGAAGGCTCTCCAGCGCCTCTTCTTCCTGAGACGGCTGAGGAAGATTGGAATGAACCACCACATCCTCACAGGGTTCTACACCAGCACAGTAGATAGCATCCTGACTGGCTGCATCACTGCCTGGTACGGCAATAGCACCGCCATCAACCACAAAGCCCTGCAAAGAGTGGTGCGAACAGCCAGACACATCATCGGAGGTGAGCTTCCCTCCCTCCAGGAGATCTACGCCAGGCAGTGTGTGAGAAAATCTCGGAGAATCATCAGAGACTCCAGCCACCCAAGCCATGGGCTGCACTCACTGCTACCATCAGGCAGGCAGTATCACAGCATCAGGAACTGCACCAGCCGACTTCATGACAGGTTCTCACAAGCAATCAGACTTAAATATCAGCACTGCACTTTATTAGCCTCAGACTGGACTCACATTTTATACTTCTCTTAATAACACACTGGCAACTGACTATCAACCGACAGCTGAATGTCAACACAACACTTCATATTTATTTCTACTGATCACATGGGGCGGGTAAAGTGTATTTTTATTGTATACAGTCTTCTTATTTTGTGTATACTGTATATTGTATATTATTTGGTGTATATTGTATATTGTGTTGTGTAACAAGATGTGTAAATTGTGTTATGTGTAAATCAGATGTTTATTGTAATTTTCATACTGCTATGTTGCTTGGAACTGCACCCAAGACTTTCACCCACTGTTGCACTTGTGTATATGGTTGAGTGACAATAAAGGGATTTGATTTTGATTTGATTTGATTCTAAGTGTGAGTGTCCATGAACTGCACAATTATGTAACCATTCACAGCTTTCCAGGTCTGCTGAACAAATGAAAATGGAATAAAGGCCTGTCCCCTAAAAAAAATTCATGCAAGAAAGTCCATGACTTAATACTGTATGGGTTGAGTTTATCAACCCCCTTTGTTCTCTACACCCTTTGAAAACATGTTCTTCAGAAACAAAGAGCGAGAGTAAGGCGAAGAGAACAACAAAACTCCAAGGACTCGGAGGTTGATTGAATTTTAAGATTGAGTATTTCCTTTCTTTTCCTCTTTGAACTAGCTAAACAATTTACAATCATACAAAACATTAACCTTTAGCAGGCTATAGTAAGCTATTACTCTTAATGCCTTAAGAGGACACTTATAGTGCATGCCTGATAAAGCTAAGAAAGTGGAAATTTATTAAAGGGGTGAAACCACAAAGAGAGAGAGGAAGGGTTGAAAAGAAAAGGATTATGGAGGGAAAGGAGGAAGGGTGACCCAGCATCGAATGCATGGCTGGCATATTTAACTTGCCCATATGCATGAAATACGGCCAGGCGGACGATGTTCCGCTTCAGTGTTCCCGAGCCAATACTTAACATTTCCACAGGTGAAAGGGGAGACATCGTTAAGGGGAGCCACACTCCGGGGATGCTCATCTCCAGCTCTCCTTGAAGCCATTTATTGCATGAGAGCCTCCACATCATGATCAGTCCCCTGGAAAGAAGCGAGAGGCTCCATGCCACCACAGAGTCTCACAGCTAGACCTTTTTTGTTCCCAAATTTTTATATTTTCTCTTCGAAAACAATTTACATGAGCTTGCAGCCCTGTTTGAGACCTTTAGCTGTGGTCATATTTCATGTACTAAACTTCATAGGAGGGGAGAGGCCTCTAATGGATGGATTACATTTGGAGTTCATCTGTTTCTGGCACAATGGAAGTATTGATCAGTATTTTTTGCACATATATGTTAGTATTGTGTGAAAACATGAAAACTGCACTGTTCCTTTAGCTCAACTGGTATGGTATGTTGTTAGCAATGCCAAGGTCATGGATTCAATTTCAAGGGAATGCTTTCACTGATATAAAATGCACTGTAAGTTGCTTATGGATAAATGTGTCTGCCAAATGCATAAATGTAGAGCTCAAATCATTAGGACATTAGGACAAACAGAATTGCAAAAATATGAATTGTTGTCAAACAGGTTTCCTGAATACTGAACACATCTTTCATTGGTCGGGAAAACCAACGTTGCTATGTCGGACTGGTCAGGATGTTCATACAAACAGAGCAATTTTTTGAAAGCACCACAGAGCCGCAGTGTTTTAAGGAAATAAGCCAACCAATGGCTTACTTATAGTTGTCTCTGCATATGAAACACAATTGATCAGCTAAAATAATTGTTTTAATTATTTGTGGAAATAATACCATGTCTTCTGTAATTATCCTTGCTGTGTAATAAAATCCACACAGTATCATGAACAATGTTCAGAACAAAGGAATAAGACTCTCTATATGCCTATCTCTCTCTCTCTCTCTTTCTCTTTCTCTCTCTCTCTTTCTCTCACTCTCTCTCTCTCTCTCTCTATCTCTGTCTCTCCATAAACTGTGTTAGGCACTCCTCCTTGGTCTGATTTGTAGGCTTAGTCACCTATGGCATGATGGACCAGCTTAAATTATTATGCATTTGCTTATGGCTTCTTGTGATAAATTAATACTAGGGGAGACAACAGAGGTCACAGGGGAGTCTCTGTGTTTAGGTACAGTCACTGCTGCCTACAGTATGTTTGCTGCTCCACGCATTTTGTAATCCCTCACTATGATGAAAAGGAAATTCTCAGACAGGGACTTACAGGCTGTGTTTACAATGTGATTATATGGACTGCTGTCAGGACAGGCTCTCCTGTTACTTTATTAAGACCATTTGTCTTTCCCTATGAATATCCATGTTTGTTTTGTTCCGATGTTTCATTGAAGCTACAGTGTTTTCATTGTTAATGATGTAATAACTCACTTCCTTGATGTTAGCTTTTATTCTGATCTAATAAAATGGTGCTGAGATTTGTATATTGAGCCATTATGATGACTCTCTTTTGTTGTGGTCGCATACTTCCTAATTAGAGCAGAGCTGCTTGTTTTGCAGGATTGGAGGTTGTACCATTGGCCAGCCCATGACAAGGGGTCCTGTCCTGGGAGGAGGTTCTTTACGATGGCATGCCCCTCTGGGGCATCGGAGCAACGACAAGAAACCAACCATGTATCCTGTTCCTGCCCTGGAGGGAACAGATAATTAATGTGCAATACACAGCTTAGTCTTTTTATATTATCCAACACATCCTACCTCTTCTGCCATTACATTCCCTTACACTGTACATAACCGATTTGTATTTAGATTTGCACTACATAGTATGTGTATGTGTGTGTGTGTGTGTGTGTGTGTGTGTATGTATATATATATACACACACACATACATAAACATACATATATACATACACACACACACACACACATAATATATATATATATATATATATATATATATATATATATATATATGTCTATTGTGTATTCTATATATACTTTTTTCTTTTCAATATTTATCTATTTTTTATTAAATTTTAATTATTTTAATAAGTCTTGTTGCTGTTTTTGTATTGTTGTGTACTGGAAGCTCCTGTCACCAAGACAAATTCCTTGTATGTGTAAGCATACTTGGCAATAAAGCTCATTCTGATTCTGATTCTGATAATACTTAATCTAGTCAACCTCATTAAGGCTGTCCATGTTTTACTGGCTCAGCCAATACAGCCGATTCTCCTATCGCTTGCCTTAGTTATGATGAAAAAGTGTCCCACTCATATTTTTTTCCCCCCACCAAATGCAAGAAAGCGTGTTGAGGTTTTTAGCCGCTTTAATTCCTAATGATGCCTGACAGGTGCTCTTCTTGGT
This sequence comes from Myxocyprinus asiaticus, assembly GCF_019703515.2. Taxonomy (NCBI): domain Eukaryota; kingdom Metazoa; phylum Chordata; class Actinopteri; order Cypriniformes; family Catostomidae; genus Myxocyprinus; species Myxocyprinus asiaticus. Next base: position 22,853,888 of record NC_059352.1, read on the forward strand.
AAGATTAAGGACTGGGTCGGTTAATGATGGGATTGGAGAGATTGTCATAATTTACAATAGGACCATTAAAGTGATATTACATAGAAGGTTGGTGCTGATATGTGTTTAACTCTGGCAAGGTGGCACCAGGAAATCTATAATTTTTTTCTTTCCTTCATGTGATTTTCTCGCCTGCAGGGTCCCAGTCTTAGATGTGTGAGGAATGTCAGATAATTCTGGCAATGAAGAAAGGAAGGACTACATGGTAGAAACGGAAGACTGAGAGAGAAGAAAGAAAGAAAGAAAGAAAGAAAGAAAGAAATGGGTAGAGAGAGAGCTGGGTTTACAGAGAAATATTCTATAGGACCTACAAAACACATAAGAAAGATTCAAGTACTTCTCAATAAAGTATTCCTTAGAGATAAGGATCAAGACAAAGGAGATACAGTAGCAATAAATGATAGTAAATTGACTTATACCCTTCCAGTTCTGCTTTACAAGAAAAAAAGGTATCTGTTCAGTACAAAGCTGTATACTGGATATACCTATAAAAGAACAGGTAGGTCCAGTTCTCTAACCCAAGAAATCTGTAGGACAAAACTTGATCTTCAAAATCATTTGCTGAGGTAATTTTATTATGTATTTGTTTTGTTATTGGTATGGCGAAACTGGACAAAGAAAGACATTTCCCTCCACTGAGGAACCATCAATCATCTCCAAGTATCTAAAGATACCACAATGGTGAACCAGTGAAGCCTTCAGCGCTCAGCTGAGCCTTAGCACTACAACACTGCCCTCTATTGGCAGGAATATGTGCTTTGGTACAAAAGAACAAAGGAAACCACAGAACAACACACAAAGGAAAGTAAGGGACATGTACATAAGCAGCTAAAAGGTAGTAAAAGTGACCTATCACCCATAAAGGCAGTATTGCAGACATTCTCCTACATCTCCTTGACCTTATCTCTGTAGACTCTCTTTGACCTTGGGATGCTAGAGAAAGAGGGCATTATTTTTCATAACTTAACCATTAAAATCCTATAGAATGAAGCATTTAATTTATGGATTAGTGTCATGAGTACATTTCAAATGATTTAAGTAGTGTTGTTGCCATGTAATAGATCATGTACATGTTTGGGAGATATTCAACCATATACATTTTGTATGAAGTGACATCATGATGGTAATCCACTGCAGAAACTGCTCTGACTGCAGGGCAGTGCCATTCAGATGACACACAAACCACTCTAACCACTCTGACCAGCTATTTTATACCCTAACCACACCCATCTCACCTGTACACATCCCTCTTCTCTCTTTTGCATCTCTCTCATCCTCCCTCTCTTGCGTTCCGTCTATCACTCGCTTAACGACTCACTCAACTGCATTTACCTCTGTTACGGCACTATGGCTCAAAAACAGGTGGGTTTCTTTTAAGGCAAAAAAATAAAAAATACAATAATAATAAAATTTCATTTGAATGGATTTTAGTGAAAGGGAATCACTCAAACACATTATGTGTGTATAAGTGTGTGTATGTGTGTGTTAGAAAATAATAAAATATATGTAGAAGTGATTTATCTTTATTGCTTTATTACAGATTATAATGGGCTGCTTCACATTTGTCAAAGTTATGATGGTTGTGTTCAACTTGCTTATCTTTGTAAGTATGTTTTTTCCCATTAAATGTATGCATTTTAGACCAGGGAGAGGAGTGTTTAGAAGAATAATTGCATTTCTTTATTAATTGACTGCGACTTTTATGTGGGGTGGTAAAAAATGAAATAGCTTCAGTCTGCCTCTGAATGAGCATCAAATAATTTATTCTCTCCTCTTTACACATGTGCACACATACACAGAACACACATAAATTTAACTAATGTAAACTGATAACAGAGGAATCCATTTGAAGATGTTTCATTTTTACATAGCGAAGTCTTGATTATCACATTAAGTGTGAATGTGACTAAGGCAGCCACACTTGCTCTCATGCAACAATTTTCATCTCATTATTGTTCATAGTCCACTGATATTGCCACTTTGTTTGAATGCTTGAGCCTGCAAGTGTTTGAAATGATAGGTACGCAGTTGGTCGCTTGGTGGCTGGGGCAGTAGATATATTGTTAGCTTCTGTTTGAAAAAGGTTTTATCTGATCTATAATTGATTTTATCATGATCTGTCTTTGGGTCATGACCCTGAAGAGCACAGAACTAGCATTTCATAGATTACTACAGAATATGAGGTTAAGGTTGTCTGCAAAAAATTTATTCCATGCCAATTAAAAGCAAAAAATGAGCAACTGATGAAAGTGGGAGGGACTTTGTCATGGGTTTTCTCTTGCTAATGTGCTTTTTGTTAGAGCTCAGCATAAACAAATAAGTCTGTCAATCAGTCAGTCGGACATTGTGATTTAAGAATAATGGTAGTGTCATGTCATGTCATTCTTTTTTATGATTAACACTTTTTATCGATTCACAAAATTGACAAAGAAAAGCAAAACATATATTCACAGAATCAACATTTAACCCCCACTACAACCCCTCCGCCTCCCAATCTCCAACCCCACCCTGACCCTCAACAAACATCCCTGTGGTCACACATGTGTATACACACACACACACAAACACACACACACAAAAAACAAAACAAAAAAAACATATATATATATATATATATATATTACATAATACATACGCCCAATACGTAAAACTCTGAACCCTAAACCAAAATTCTTGGATCTTAACACACCACCAAAAAACATGGGTTGTGTCCCCATCTTCTGATTGGCATCACCAGCAGGTGGGTGTGTCTTTCAGACCAAGCCTATACAATCTAGAGGTGGTCCAATAGAATCGATGTAAAATCTTAAATTGCATAAGACGCACCCTTGCATCTCTAGATGTAGACTTGACATTTTTTAGAATCCTAGCCCACACTCCCTCTTCCAATACAAGTTTAAATCTTTCTCCCATAATCTATTGAGAGAAGTTGAAGCTCCGTCCCCCAGACTCTGAATTAGCAGGGAGTAATACACTGATGCCTCATGACCTTTTCCAAAAGCAGTAATCACCACTCCCAGAGTATATGCCGCTTTAGGGGGGTGTATGCTACTCCCAAAAATAGTACAGAGCAGGGGGCACAGCACAACCTTAAAAACCTAAAGAACTGAGATCTGGGAATCCCAAAATGTTGAACCATATTTTCAAAGGATCTCAACACTCCACTCTCATATAGGTCACCAAGCGTATTAACCTCCCTATCAATCCACTCTGTCCAGCAGAAAGGGGCTTATTAATACATGATTTTGGGTTCAGCCATATGCTCGAGGCTACATTTAAATAAATGTCCGAATTAAACACTCTGGACACTTTTGTCCATACCGAGTGCAAATGCGAGATAACGGGGTGTAACATAACTTCTCTGATTAGTTTGATAGAAAGGCTTTGCAGTGGCGAAATAGGGGCAAGAACTTCCTGTTCAATACAAAACGAGGGAGGGGCTCTCTCAGGTGGAAACGACTAATGAGCCAAATGTTTGAGACCGAATGCATAATAATAAAACACAATCTTGGGTAGGCCTAGCCCACCTTTGTCAACCGACCTATGAAACTTACTGAAATGTAATCTGGGACGTTTACCATTCCAAATTAAGGACTTCGCTATGCTATCAAATTCCTTCAAATAAGAGAGGGGGACATCTGTAGGGAGAGATTGTAGCAGGTAGTTGAATTTTGGAATATAATTCATTTTAATAACATTAACCTTCTCAATCATAGATAAATGTAATGAAGCCCACCTGCCCACATCGCTCAAAAAACTTTTAAAGGGTCAAAATTAACTCTAACTGAATCACACAAATTTGCTGGGAATAAAATACCCAAATACTTAATGCCCTGTTTGGGCCACTGGAAGGCACCCAGCTGAAAAGCTGTTACTGGGCAGTACGCTGTCAGAGCCAAAGCTTCAGATTTAGACAAATTAGCTCTGTATCCTGAGAATTTAGAAAAGGAATGAATAATTCTGTGAGGCAAGGCATAGATCTAGTGGGGTTGGAAACAAATAATAAAATATAATCTGCATAAAGCAAAAGCTCATGCGCCACACCTTCCGTCACCACCCCTGGAAAATCATCCTCCTTTCTTATTAGCGGCTGCTAATCATTCCAGGGCAAGACAGAACAATAATGGGGAAAGAGGGCAACCCTGCCGGGTGCCCCTATACAGAGTAAAATAATCTGAAATTAATCCATTTGTTTATACCGCTACTTCCGGGTGTCTATAAAGTAACTTAATCCATCCAATAAAAGTATTCCCGAACACATAAATTTCCCAAATCTTAAAAAGAAAATCCCATTCTACCATATCAAATGCCTTTTCAGCGTCAAGTGAGATGGCAGTGACCGGAGTCTGATCATTCGCCAATGACCACATGATATTTATAAAATGCCTAATGTTATCAGAAGAGCTACGGCTCCGAATAAACACCACCTGATCTATATGTATAAGAGATGTCATAACTTTACTTAATCGGTTAGCCAAAATTTTTGACAATATTTGAACGTCTAGCTGGATTAGGGAAATTGGACAGTAACTCTTACACTCGCTTGGATCTTTGTCCTTTTTAAGAATCAGATTGATCCGGGCTTCTGTAATGGTTGGCGGAAGCTTTCCATTCTTTAATGATTCCGTATAAATTTCTAGCAAAAGTGGAGTCTGTTCTGTAGCATAAGATCTAAAAAATTCGGTGGCAAAGCCATCTGGGCCTTAATTACTTGGCGAGGTAATTAAGGCCTTAATTACCTCGCCAAGCTCCTCCAAGGTTATCTCAGAATCAAGATAATTTTTTTGCTCAGACGTCAGTTTAGGAAGTTCTAATGGTTCCACAAAGTTTCTAATATCTTCATCAGTAGACGAAGATGTGGAACTATAGAGATCAAGATAGAATTCTTTAAAAGCATTATTAATATCAATGGCCAAGGTAAATATTTCACCACGAGCAGATTTCACTGAGGGAATGGTAGAAAAAGACTCTCTCTGTTTTATATACACTATATTGCCAAAAGTATTCGCTCATCTGCCTTTAGATGCATATGAACTTAAGTGACATCCCATTCTTAATCTATAGGGTTTAATATGACGTCGGCCCACCCTTTGCAGCTATAACAGCTTCAACTCTTCTGGGAAGGATTTCCACAAGGTTTAGGAGTGTGTTTATGGGAATTTTTGACCATTCTTCCAGAAGCGCATTTGTGAGGTCAGACACTGATGTTGGACGAGAAGGCCTGGCTCGCAGTCTTCGCTCTAATTCATCCCAAAGGTGCTCTATCGGGTTGAGGTCAGGACTCTGTGCAGACCAGTCAAGTTCTTCCACACCAAACTCGCTCATCCATGTCTTTACGGACCTTGCTTTGTGCACTGGTGTGCAGTCATGTTAGAACAGGAAGGGGCCATCCCCAAACTGTTCCCACAAAGTTGGGAGCATGGAATTGTCCAAAATCTCTTGGTATGCTGAAGCATTCAGTGTTCCTTTCACTGGAACTAAGGGGCCAAGCCCAGCTCCTGAAAAACAACCCCACACCATAATCCCCCCTCCACCAAACTTCACAGTTGGCACAATGCAGTCAGACAAGTACCATTCTCCTGGCAACCGCCAAACCCAGACTCGTCTATCAGATTGCCAGATGGAGAAGCGTGATTCGTCACTCCAGAGAACGCGTCTCCACTGCTCTAGAGTCCAGTGGCAGCGTGCTTTACACCACTGCATCCGACGCTTTGCATTGCACTTGGTGATGTATGGCTTGGATGCAGCTGCTCGGCCATGGAAACCCATTCCATGAAGCTCTCTACGCACTGTTCTTGAGCTAATCTGAAGGCCACATGAACTTTGGAGGTCTGTAGCGATTGACTCTGCAGAAAGTTGGCGACCTCTGCGCACTATGCGCCTCAGCATCCGCTGACCCCGCTCTGTCATTTTACGTGGCCTACCACTTCGTGGCTGAGTTGCTGTCAGTCCCAGTCGCTTCCACTTTGTTATAATACCACTGACAGTTGACTGTGGAATATTTAGTAGCGAGGAAATTTCACGACTGGACTTGTTGCACAGGTGGCATCCTATCACAGTACCACGCTGGAATTCACTGAGCTCCTGAGAGCGGCCCATTCTTTCACAAATGTTTGTAGAAGCAGTCTGCATGCCTAGGTGCTTCATTTTATACACCTGTGGCCATGGAAGTGATTGGAACACCTGAATTCAATTATTTGGATGGGTGAGCGAATACTTTTGGCAATATAGTGTATCTAGCCAGATATTTTTCTGCTTTGTCCCCCGACTCAAAGTATGACTGTCTTGCCCTGAATAGCTAAAACTCCAACTTCTGCAATAAAATAGTATTATATCTGTATTTCAATCGGGTAAATTCTCTGAGACCATTAGATGACATTCGGCGCAACAGCTCTGCCTCAGCACTTTTAATATTCCTTTCCAATTTCATGAGTTCTTGTGCTTTGGATTTTTTGGTGAATGAGGCATACTGTATGATCCGGTCCCTAAGAACTACATTAAGTGCCTCCCGAGCCATGCCCACAGAGGATACTGAGGACCAGTTGGTCTCCATATAGACATTGATTTCAGTCTTTAGTATTTGTTGGAATTCAGGATTTTGCAAAAAGGATACATTAAAATGCCAACTATATGATTTCTTTTTCTCCGTATGTAGCAACACCTCTAAACACACCAGGGCATGATCTAAGACTAAAATGTTTCCAATTGAGCAATCAACAACAGATGAAATGAGGGACTTAGATATAAAAAAAATCTATTCTAGAGTAAATCTCATGGACTGATGCAAAAAAATTATAGTCCCTACCAGACTGGTTCAAAAGTCTCCAAATATCTGTAAGACCAAGATTTTTACACATCCTGTGAAGCGTCAATGTTGCTATAGGGGGCTTGCACACTTTTGCTTCACTATGATCAAGGATTGAGTCCATCAAAAGATTAAAGTCTCCTCCCAATATTATATCATGAGGGGTACCAGCGGCTTGCAACATCCCTTCAAGATCTATAAAAAGCCCTTATCATCCACGTTAGGTGCATAAATATTAGCCAAAATAAGACTTTGCCCCTGAATTTCAGCTAAAACAATAATGACTCTTCCTAATTTATCTTTACTCTGTTTGAGACATTTGATTGTAGATGTTTACTTATCAGTATAATGACTCCCCTGCTCTTACTCGAGCCAGCACTATAAAAAAAAATGCCCACCCCATCTTTCCAAATTTGTCAGATTCCTGCGGAGAAAGGTGCATTTCTTGAAGAAACACTATGCTATATTTCTTACGCTTAAGAAGAGAAATAACCTTCCTTCTTTTTATGGGGTGCCCCAACCCATTCACATTCCATGTGGAGAGAGTCAATCCATTCATATTAACATTTGACATTTTGACATATAAGAAATAATTGATCGTGTGTCATGAAAGATTATAAAGACCACATTCCAACATTGGTGTGACCATTAAAACCTGAACATCCCCCGGAACAAAACAAACAGAAAAAAGAAAAACATGCGCATTAACCCCGCGCACAACAGCGCCAACTGGCGTTCATCCCTCTAAACTCAAACAGTCCATGTGTGCCTATGAGGACCCCCGCGGCAACAGGAATTCCGAAAATGTTATTCCACCAGCTATGGTTCTCCATGTCCTCCAACTTCTCCCAGACACGTTCCAAATCCACCTTGGTTGCAAGCGGATTAGCAGATAATTCCCTCTCCGATGACTCCAGATAATCGATCCGTTTCTCGACATCCCCCACTCTTGTAACCATCTCAGAGAACTTCACCTCCATGGCAGTGATCGATCGACGTATCACAGCAAGATCCTCCAAGTCAGCAACAACCTTCGTCAGTATTGCCGACATGTTCAACATCTCTCGCCACATTTCCCTCATCTCTCTGACCAAATCAACTCCCTGTCTCACGGCCCTCTCGGGGGTATCAGCTTGAGCACGTAAGTGTCTTTTAATGTCTCCAGAGCCCGAGGATTTTGAATTCTTTGACATATTGTCCTCCTAGAACAGTTATGAATCAGAGTGTATCAAATCTCACTGGTTTATATCATTAAAAGTGTTAAAACTAACAAAGTGCGCAGAGCTCGCCATTCACACGTCACGTGACCCCCCCCCCCACGTCACGTCATTCTTATGTTTTTCCCAAGGACTGTTATGTTGAAAGTTTGAAGAGACTCTTATTTTGAAGTTCTGTATCATCCTCTGTTATGTCTGTCTTCCTGTCCATTGCCCTAATTGTGTATCAGGTGTTACTTGTCTTCTTTTTAGCCCATGTGTACCCTCTTGTTCTTTGTTCCTGGTCGGTTATTGTTTGTATATTAATGCATTATGAGCCAGAATATTGCTGTAGTTTCTTTCTTCTTTATAAAACTCCTTCATCGTTGTATCCCCTTTTGTTTATAATTAAAGTTCTGCATTTGGATTCTTACTCTCTGGTCTCTTCCCTTCACAAAACCCTGACAGAAGAACCGACCAACATTATGGATTCAGCAGAAAAGATTGCATGGCTTTCCAAGGGTCCACTCCTGTGGTAGGGTATTGTTTTATTTTTTTGGAAATTGGCAGCTCAATTGGACTGTCATGAGAGATCCCTCAGGACCATGTTTTGGAGTCTTCCGCGGTCCCGCCCTCTGAGTCTTACGTGGCCCCGCCTCCTGCGGCTCCGTCTGCTTCACCTCCTGAGCCTCATACTGCTCCACCACTTGTGGCTCTGCTCCCTGAGTCTCCAGCGGTCTTGTCCCCTGAGATTCCTACATGTCACTCTGCCTTGTCGGGCCCTGTTCCACAGCCCAGGCCTCCAAACCTCGCTCCTTTCCTGGAGCCACGTCCCAGGCCTCAGGACCCCGCTCCCTTGAGTCACCTCCCTGGCCTCCAGACCCTGCTCCCTTCCTGAAGCCACTTCCCTGGTCACCGGCTCCGCCCTGGTCTACACCTGTCTCTGGGCCCTCCACCAGCTCTGCCATGGACTATTGTCATTTTCTTTTTTGGGGGGCTTCAGGAGCCACCTTTTTATGTTTTTCCCAAGGACTCTTATGTTAAAAGACTCTTATGTTCTTATTTTGAAGTTCTGTATCTTCCTATGTTATGTCTGGCTTCCTGTCCATTGCCCTAATTGTGTCCCAGGTGTTACTCGTCTTCTTGTTAGCCCATGTGTACAAATTCCCTCTTGTTCTTTGTTCCTGGTCTGTTCTTGTTTGTATGTAGTGCGTTATTTGCCAGCATACTGCTGTAGAGTTTTGTTACATTTGTATTTGGACTTCTAGAAATAAAGTCTCCTTTTTTTTTTTTTTTTTTTTTTTTAAAGAAAGTTATGAAAATTCCCACCACAGTGTCACTTCCACAACACACCAAATTTTGGTTAGTAGAACGCCGTGGTGGAAATGACGGTGATGGAAATTAAACTTTTTACGTTTTTGAAATAAATGGCCACCTCCTTTGTCTATAAAGCTTACATTTTATGTGTCCTAAATACACACAATTTATTTATTTATTTTTTTTTTTTTTGCATAATTTGGCAAAACATTAGCTTGATTGAAACATTTTCTCCTCACAAGTGATTTTTACCTTGATTTCTCTTTGTTTTCTTCAGAAATCTTTTGTCTCATATTTCATATCAAGCATGCTCTTCACTGACACTTTTGTCAACTTGGTTAACAAGTACACTAACTTAAAAAAATGATTTAGGGACAAAATTGTTTGGTGCGGTGTAAATGAAGCCACAACTTAATTTTAAGTCTTTTTTTTTTTTATTATTATTACTATTTTTTACATTTATAGAAATCATTAGCTGTGTCCCAAATGATGCACTTTAAACTATGCACTTACAATGTACACTATGCACTCAACTGAAGTTAAATAAACATTCATATACTGTATGTCAGTAAAGGATTTTCCACCTATTATGCATGTAGATCTATGGGCATTCGATTCTGTTTCCTAGATAATATTTACATTCAGTAAGTCAACCCTCTACATCTTTGATGTCTGTTCATATCCTCCTGACCTGCACAGAGTTCTCCATAACCCCCCTTGACATGCCATGGAAATCCACCCCATTCTGTTCCCCTGCCCAAGTCTAATAGGTTTCATTCTACTCCTATGGAGCATGTCATTTCATTTCCTTAGTTTACCCCTAAACATAACCTGATTTCCATGTAATCTCTCCAGGTGCATCTTTCTTTGACACACCATTTCCATGCATGTGGCATTTCATCAAAAGATTACTTGCTAAAAAAAAAAAAGCCAACACCAGTAGTAATTATTGCAGGCAGGGAGAAATGTTTGAAAAATGGAAGTTGAGAGAAATACCGTATGCCAGTTGCATCTCATTTGCTGAGAGATGTGTCCATTATCAAAAGCAGACAGTACAGCTAAAAAATTTTTTGACAATTACCAAAGCTCCATGAAAGCAATCGTGAAAAATACATATTGAAAATTATTCTAACGTGGAAGGCATAAACATTGACGGGATGGAGTATTGCATGTTTCAAGTCCAGCTGTCAGCCAGCAGAGTTGGATGTGAGCTGCGCTGACAGCCGAGATTGTGTCTGACAAAATATATGTGATTTCAGAATTGGTTATGGCATCATCTATGAATTAACATGCTGAAATCAACCCGCTCATTAACCCGAACCACCAAATGGGACAATGTACTCTGGTGCTTAGACCTTTTTTTTTATATATCTGACAGGGTTGTGCACCATTCAGAAATGAATTGAGAATGCCTTAAATTCCAATTCAATTAGTGGATTTAAATTGTTTTGATGGCTGTGTTAATTATTTGGTGGTACTGAACTTGGTTAAAAAACAATCATACAAAAAGGTTTTCTACATATAAGGGAATAAATAAATAGGCATAAATAGTAAAAATGAATGATGGAAGTATATACTGTATGTTTTCTCGTGAATCGTTTGTTTGATTATGTTGGATTTCTATGATTTGCAATTCAGTTAGTTTCTACTTATGTCAATACAATTAAAATTCTAATTCAACATCCTGTGGGGTGTGGCCATTTCAGTTCAAATTCCAACTCGTGGATCAAAAAGGAGCTAATTTTTAAACTATGTATGATTGGTTTTATACACTGGCAGACAAAAGTTTGGAATAATGTACAGATTATGCTCTTATGGAAAGAAATTGGTACTTTTATTCACCAAAGTGGCATTCAACTGATCACAATGTATAGTCAGGACATTATTAATGTGAAAAATGACTATTACAATTTGAAAAATAAATTACTTCAAAGAGTTTTCATAAAAAAAATCCTCTATGTGCAGCAATGACAGCTTTGCAGATCCTTGGCATTCTAGCTGTCAGTTTGTCCAGATACTCAGGTGACATTTCACCCCACACTTGTAGCACTTGCCATAGATGTGGCTGTCTTGTCGGGGGATTTTCACACACCTTACAGTCTAGCTGATCCCACAAAAGCTCAATGGGGTTAAGATCCATAACACTCTTTTCCAATTATCGGTTGTCCAATGTCTGTGTTTCTTTGCCCACTCTAATCTTTTCTTTTTGTATTTCTGTTTTAAAAGTGCCTTTTTCTTTGCAATTCTTCCCATAAGGCCTGCACCCCTGAGTCTTCTCTTAACTGTTGTACATGAAACTGGTGTTGAGTGAATGAAGCTGTCAGCTAAGGACATTTGAGGCATCTATTTCTCAAACTAGAGACTCTGATGTACTTATCCTCTTTTTTAGTTGTACATCTGGCCTTCCACATCTCCTTCTGTCCTTGTTAGAGCCAGTTGTCCTTTGTCTTTGAAGACTGTAGTGTTCACTTTGTATGAAATCTTCAGTTTTTTGGCAATTTCAAGCATTGTATAGCCTTCATTCCTCAAAACAATGATTGACTGACGAGTTTCTTGAGAAAGCTGTTTCTTTTTTTGCTAATTTTGACCTAATATTGACCTTAAGACATGCCAGTCTAGTGCAGACTGTGGCAACTCAAAAACAAACACAAAAATAGCGAACCAAATAACTTTCAACTGTGTTTGATATAATGGCAAGTCATTTTCTATTACTAAATGAGCAATTTATCATAATTACTCAAGGATAATGTGTTGGAGTGATGGCTGCTAGAAATGGGGCCTGTCTAGATTTGATCAAAATTACTTTTTTCAAATATTGATGGTGCTGTTTTTTTTACATCAGTAATGTCCTGACTATACTTTGTGATCAGTTGAATGCCACTTTGGTGAATTAAAGTACCTAATTTCCTTCCGAAACAGCAAAATCTGTACATTATTCCAAACTTTTGGCTGCCAGTGTATGATTCTGCACTTTCAATATCAGACTTTCTAGAAAACAAGGGAAAGGCAGAGCCATGCAATCATAAACAAGCCAACCATGTAGTTGTATCTAGCTCTTGAAAGACCAGAAGACACACAATGATAATGGTAACGTGTGTCCATCACTTCACCATGAGATCCATGCCACAAGACCTATTGTCTGTGGAGAGTCTTGAAAATGACATAAATGACCAGTTGAGCACCTAATATTGCAGACTTGTGGCCATTATAAGAATCTTTTTGTTTCCTATTGAGCCATTGCCATTGTTGAATGACCTACCTCTAAGGCAGAGCACACAAAACTCAGATACACTCTGGCAATAATGGAAAATCCATGCAGGGCCTCTTATCGTACAACACAAGGGAGAGAGAATAAGGTAATGGGAAAGTGCTAAAAGATAAGGGAATGGAATCACATGACTGATACATCCTTCTAGACATAATGCTTTTGAGTGAGTTAGAGCTAATAATATAACTTGGACTTGTGGTATTATGATGTTTCCTGAACTAAAATATGCGTGCTATCTGTATTAAGTCACATAGTATCAGATTACAGATATTTTGAAAGGTACAAGGGGTTGTAAATCTAGCTGGTTAAATTTAAACACTGCTGTCATACTTGACATACTTGATACTGTTCATATGCAAAACTCTCTCACACAGTTCTTTTCACAACAACTGTTGTATTCGGGTAAAAAAGACCCTATATGTACAGCACAATTCAAACATTGGCATAGGCTTGTTTTTCACACTGAACACAAGCTTTTATAGTAGCACTACATCTGAATATGTCACTATACACTCAATGAGCACTTTATTGGAACACTATGGTCCTAATAAAGCGCCCAGTGTGGTCTTCTGCTGTTGTAGCCCATCCGCCTCAAGGTTTAACGTGTTGTGCATTCTGAGAAGCTATTTTGCTCACTATCTGAGTTACTGCTGCCTTTCTGTCAGCTCAAACTAGTCTAGCCATTCACTGTTGACCTCTCTCATGAACAAGGTGTTTCCGTCCACAGAACTGCCGCTCACTGGATGTTTGTAAACTCTAAAAACTATTGTGCATGTAAATCCCAGGCGATCAGCAGTTACAGAAATACTGAAACCAGTCCATCTGGCACCAACAATCATGCCACAGTCGAAATAACGGAGATAAAAAAATTTCCCCATTATGATGGTTGATGTGAAAATTAACTGAAGCTCCTGAACCATATCTGCTTGATTTTATGCATTGCACTGCTACCACATGATTGGCTGATTATATAGTCACATGAATAAGTAGGTGTATATGTGTTCCTAATAAAGTTCTCGGTAAGTGTATGTATCTACTTTTACAGTAGATAGAGTAAACCCTTCATTTTGACTGAAAAAAGATTACATTTATATAAAATTGTTTGTGTCTGAAACAAATACAGAATCATGGTTTATATTATTCTAAATATTTTTTTATTTCAGAAAATAAAAGTCTGTTCGGCAGACCAAATACAAGATTAAGATTAGCTTTTCATTCTTTTAAACTCTGAAATGTGTAAAAAAAATTACCTGGACATCACAGTGCTCAAAGCACTCACTGACCCAATAAATACTTTCGCTTCTTTTACAATTAAATAGATCAAATGTGTTATGTGCTGTAGTATTCATTAAGGAAAAAACAGAGCATTTATTAACTAAACATGTAAACATTTGTAATCACTTTCATTTTGAGATGCAATTACATTTATTGTTTAACAAAAAACTGGAAAATATTTTGGCAGCTGGGGGACCTCTGTCTGACGGCTACAGGGATATGGGAGACAGTTGATGAGGGTTTCTTCATCCAAAAATTGGCACCCTTCTATTCTTATTACCATTCTCATCCCAATTTACTCCAACCCCCCCCCCCCCCCCACACACTTTCTTTCTACACATTTTAGTTGTATGTAAATTCACATAATACTCTGGCCATCATTAAATTAGAAGGGTGTGCAATGGCTCCAGCATTCAACCACTTAATAGCGTCCAGATTGCCTCAGGCACGATGCCAGCACTCTCACTTGGAGCAATTTATCGCACTACAATATTGACGTTTAGGTAGTTTGTATTCAAAACAGGCTATTTACATACAGAGCTTCTCCCATTTAGTGAAATGTACAATAATTACAACAACTTTGAATGACTTATAGAGGGTAGATTAAGAAAATAATGCCATTTAATTAAAAAACACAAAGGCCTTTTAGGACAAATTAAAACAAATGTTATTCTATTTAACAGGCAGCAGTCTCTTTAATACATACTGTATGAATGTATGTAAGAAGGAGATATGAATGCCTGAATTTAGCTCATTTCAAATATATATTTAAATCTGAAACCCACATATATATGCATATATATATGATACTATATATATTTGAGGTGCTTGGTAATTGTGGTTCTGCTCCACTGAGATTTAAAATGGTCTTCAATGAATTTATGCAAGCAGAGAATCAGTTTGTTCATGAAGCATCATTTATATAGCTATCTGGATGAAATGCAATACTTCATCAACAAGCCAGGGTGGTTAATGCTACTGGGGAGACAGCAGGAAGGAAGAGTGCAGGACATTCTTGTAAATTATAGATCGTCTGAATTTGTTCAGGGGAATATTAAGCATGCAAATACCCATTTAATGTTCTGTTTGTCACTATCACATATTTGTCCATTCATTTATTTATTATCATGACAGGAGAAATTGGTGTTTTAATAATTCATGTGTAAGTCTATACGCACAGATGCCCCGTTGTAGTTTTGATAAGAAATAGGCTTCGCAAAGTCATAACAATCACACAATGGGAATTTGAATAGTATTACATGTTTACATTAATATGTAAAATAGGTACGGAATAAGCCAAATCATTTTGGAAATTACATTTGACTGTTTAGTGGGTCATAGCTGTTTATTGTGTTAGCCAGTTTGGGATGATGATGTGTTGGCATTTGGCAATAAAATTGTTACTGTTAAAATTAAAGATTATCATTAGCATGAAAAAACTGTATTCTTTTTTTTTTTTTTTTTTTTTTTCAGTTTAGTACACACTGGTCTCAGATCTTAAATGACCAATTTCTCTCTCGCTTTAGAATAATTTGTCCTGTCTAGTCTGTGAGGGAATTCCTGCAGACATTGATGGATTAGCCTGCACGTAATAACTCTACTGATCTGTGTTGTTCCCCTCTTCACTATTCACTACTTTTAGCACTATTCATTCTTTTGTCTTGCTGTACAGGTATGTCTGATATGCTTATAAGTGCTCCAGTCATCCCAAGTTCATGATTCATGTGATAGGCTATTCACAAGTTATTGTTATTTTTTCTAACATTTACATTTATTTATTAAACAGATGCTTTTAGCGACTTACAGATGAAGAAAGTAACACCACAAAGTAACAGTAATGTTAAATATTTATTATTAATTTATTTTACAATATTTATTTTACAATTTATTTATTCATATTAAAGGGGTCATGACATACTCTTTTTTTTTCTTTTTTTTTTACAATTTTATCTTTCCTGAGGTGCACTTATAATGTTACTATAGTTTTTTATTTTAATTTTATTTTTATTTATTTTTTGCACAAAAACAGTCTTAATTTAGTCATATATAATAATTTTCCACCCTGTCTCTGGCCCTCTGTCCGAAACACTCGGTTTTGAGCTGTCTGGCCCTTTAAGACTTCAATATAAACGCCCACTGTTGTGATTGGCTAACATCGTGCAGCCCTTGTAATAGAGTCATATTTGAAATGCAGTCTGAAGAAAATGAACAAACTCCAAAAGACCATAACATTTATAAATCTAAATTTCAGGATTAACATATAACTCACATCCAACACATTTCATCTGAATATATTAAATTGTTCACTCAAGCAACACCATAAACTATCAAACAGTCATGACATATAAAATATTCATGAATGAAATTGTTTACTTACAGATTTGCAGTCCAATAGGCAATAACAGTTCCTGTGACTGGTTCACAAGCATACAATACAATCCACGCTGAAATGTTCTGAATACACAAACGTAATACAGTCCATGGTGATATTGGGTGCTTCAACTGGCTTCAAAAGGCCAAAGCAGAGACGCTGGTCTTCAAATCTCACATCTTCCATGTTTGTTTACACACAGGACTGCAGCTGTTTCTCCCAGTCAGTGGCAGCAGCAGAATGAGACGCATTTTTAAAAGTTGTGCCTGTACCGCTCTTAAACGTGGCGCACATTGCCAGTATTGTGCAGAAATGCATCAATACGATCAAAGATGTCCATGTTTACAAAAGACCAACAATTAAAAATAGCACAGATGGGTGCAAAAATTGTCCACTACGCCTTCAAAACAGCACAACAGCATGAAAGCGCAGCTGAATGAAACACAGTGGGGGTCTCCATTTTAGAGTTATAACTTGACATTGCGTCTTTTAGAAGCGTTGTGAGATGTATGATAACGGTCAAAGCCATTCGTCTAGTGCATGTTTATGTAGAAAAACATTTAAATCCATATAGACACATGAAGGTGTCCTGTATAAAGTCCTCTTTGGAGGAATCTCCCATGTCAGGCCCATCTCTCTCCTCTTCACCAGTCTGATTGAATGAGCACCAGTGGGCGGGGCCAAGAGTGCAATGACGAAAAATAGGCATTGATGTCTTGCTGAAGACGCAGTCGTATATAGATGTGTTTGGTCCTTGTGACTTCACAAGTTCCACAAATTTCAAACAATCCCTTTTTGCAACTTGGTTTAAATAAATGCTCTGTTTCTATTAAGGAGGAAATTTTCAGTTCTGAAACTTATAGTATGTTTTTATAGGACGATGATCTCTTATAGTATATATCAAAAGATGAAGAAAAATTGTATTCCTCATGCCATGATCCCATTAAGTAATATTTATAATAACAATAGGCTAATAATAATAATTAATTAAGGCTGTCAATAGATTTCAAATGAGTCGCAACAAATCTTGAAATTTTTACACATGTATGCATTTAGTTTCTTATTAAACAAAGAAAACAAAAAGTGTTGGGATCAACAGTTCATTTAGACTGCATTAGTTGTGAAATATTTTCATATAATATTAATTTATTTATTTATAAATGCAAGTTCAATAGTAAGTGCAATCAATGTAGATTGGTTAAGTGCTCTCGAAACAGATGTGTTTTCAGCTGGTTGTTGAATGTTGAGATGGTATCAGCAGATCGTGTGAAGGCTGGAAGCTCATTCCACCACAGAGGTACAGAGAAAATGAACGATCGTGAAATAGACTTTGTAATGGGACCACTAAGCGCCGCTCATTCATAGACCGCAGAGAGCAAGCTGGAGCGTAGACCTGTAGAAGTGAATTGAAGTGAGTGCAGTTCCATTGACTGTCCTGAAGGCCAGAGTCAAAGCCTTGAATTTGATGAGGGCAGCTACAGGTAGCCAGTGAAGTGAAATCAAGAGTGGAGTGACATGAGCCCTTTTTGGCTGATTGAAGACCAGATGCGCTGTTGCATTCTGGACCATCTGCAGTGGCTTGATTATGTTAGCTGGAGGCCAGCCAACAAAGCATTACAGTAGTCCAGTCTTGAAATTACCAGAACTTGGACCAGGAGCTGTGCAACATATTCAGACAGAAAAGGTCTAATTTTCCTGATGTTATAAAGTGCATATCTGCAAGACCGGATGGTTGATTAGATGTGGGCGGTAAAATTAAGCTGGTCATCTAACACCACTCCCAGGTTCGGAGTTAGTAGAACCAAGATGAATAGTGAGCTTGTGGTCAACAGATGGGTTGGCTGGGATCATGAGGAGTTTTGTCTTGGCAAGGTTGAGCTGAAGGTGGCATTCCTTTGTCCAGGCTGAAATGTCAGAGAGGCAGGCAGAAATATGAGCTGTACGAAATAAACGTGCATATAGACATAGATTTCAGAAACGGTGCTTTATGGTGCTTTACTTTGTCTCAGTTGCAGAAAAACAGATTCCTTATTAGTAACTGCATCACAATGCACAGAAATGCAAATCTGATTTAGATAATATAACAACTTTTACTTGGATGTACAGTAGGCTGTTCTTACACATGGTATGTTACAGATGTTTTGCGGCTGCTGTCCTCTGATGGACTTCTCATTAACGTTTGAATAAATTACAATAATTTTCTGATCATTTACATATCCAAAAGCATGTCTGAATGTGTACTGAAAAAAGTGTGTGTGTAGGCCTACTGAACAGTTTTCAGAAATCAAGGCTAATGCAAAGTAAATGGCTTAACAGCATTAAACCTATTTAACTAATTTCACATACCTTAACGCGTTAACTTTGCCGGCCCTATAATTTAAGTTTTCATTAATTACAAACCCGAACCCGATGTCATACATGAATAACTGATGGGCGCAGACCTCTAGCTTGTATTATTAGGTTGACTAACGACCTTGCATCGGTGTGGAGTGGCATGAAACAACTTACGAATTACAGGACTCCTACCCCCAACCCTCTAGTGAACCAACAACTGGCTGATGACCTGAATGTGTTCTTCTGCAGATTTGAAAGGCCCAATCTCACACCCCACACCCACTCTGACCTTCACTTCACACAAACTCCAACACCTCCTGCAACCCCCCTCCACCCCCCTCCTGCTACTCAACCTGCACTTAAGATCTGTGAAGATGATATGAGCCACGTCTTTCGAAAACAGGCAACAGCTTGTGAGACAGGGGAAATTCACTTCCAGCACCTGTACAATCAACACTGGTGCCCCCCAGGGATGTGTGCTCTCCCCACTACTCTTCTCCCTCTACACCAACGACTGCATCGCCAAGGACCACTCTGTCAAGCTCCTGAAGTTTGCAGATGACACCACTGTCATCAGCCTCATCTGAGATGACGATGAGACTGCATACAGAAGGGAGGTTAAACAGCTGGCTGTCTGGTGCAGTCAAAACAACCTGGAGATGAACACGCTCAAAACAGTGGAAATGATAGTGGACTTTAGGAGGAACACCCCAACATTGTCCCCCCTCACCATTCTAAACAACACTGTGGCAGTAGTGGAGTCATTCAGGTTCCTGGGCACTACCATCTCACAGGACCTGAAGTGGGAGACCCACATTGACTCCATTGCGAAAAAGGCCCAGCAGAGGTTGTACTTCCTTCGCCAGTTGAGGAAGTTCAACCTGCCACACGCGCTGCTGATACAGTTCTACTCAGCGGTCATTGAGTCTGTCCTCTGCACTTCAATAACTGTCTGGTTTGGTTCAGCTACGAAATCAGACGTCAGAAGACTACAAAGGTCAGTTTGGACTGCTGAGAGGATTATTGGTTGCTTCCTGCCGCCCCCCCCCTTTAGGGCAGTGGTAGCTCAGCGGTTAAGGGCAGTGGTAGCTCAGTGGTTAAGGCTCTGGGTTACTGATCAGAAGGTCGGGGGTTCAAGCCCCAGCACCGCCGAGATGCCACTGTTGGGCCCTTGAGCAAGGCCCTTAACCCTATCTGCTCCAGGGGTGCCGTATCATGGCTGACCCTGCACTCTGACCCCAGCCTAGCTGGGATATGTGAAAAAGAAGAATTTCACTGTATATGTGCAAATGTATAATGTGTGATAAATAAAGAAAATTATAAATTACAAATTTAAGAACTATACATTTCCAGAGTGAGGAAAAAGGTTGGAAAAATCACTCTGGACCCCACTCACCATGCCCACTATTTTCAGAGCTCTGAGCACCAGAACTGTCAGGCACAGGAACAGTTTTTTCACCCAGGCTATCCATCTCATGAACAGTTAAAACTGCCCCTTTGAACAATAATTAATGTGCAATACACAGCTTAGTCTTTTTATATTATCCAACACATCCTACCTCTTCTGCCATTACATTCCCTTGCACTGTACCTAACCGATTTGTATTTAGATTTGCACTACGTATGTGTATGTGTGTGTATGTACAGTTGTGCTAAAAAGTTTGCATACCCTTGGAGAATTGGTAATATATGTACCTTTTTTAAAGAAAACATGAGTGAGCAGGCAAAACATATTTCTTTTATATCTTATGGGATTCATAATCAGCTGTAGGTTATAACAGAATGGCACAATCATAAAACAAAACATGGCAACAATGAAAAAAATTAAATGACCCCTGTTCAAAAGTCTGCATACCCTTAGTTCTTAATACTGTGTGTTGCCCCCTTTAGCATCAATGACAGCGTGCAGTCTTTTGTAATAGTTGTCTATGAGGCCCCAAATTCTTGCAGGTGGTATAGCTGCCAATTCGTCTTGGCAAAATGCCTCCAGGTCATGCAAAGTCTTTGGTCGTCTTGCATGAACCGCACGTTTGAGACCTCCCCAGAGTGGCTCAATGATATTAAGGTCAGGAGACTGTGATGGCCACTCTAGATCCTTCACCTTTTTCTGCTGTTACCACTGGAGGGTCAACTTGGCCTTGTGCTTAGGGTCATTGTCGTGTTGGAAAGTCCAAGAGCGTCCCATGCACAGCTTTCATGCAGAAGAATACAAATTGTATGCCAGTATTTTCTGATAACATGTTGCATTCATCTTGCCATCAATTTTCACAAGACTCCCTATGCCTTTAGAGCTCGCACACCCCCAAAACATCAGTGAGCCACCACCATGCTTCACAGTGAGGATGGTATTCTTTTCACTATAGGCCTTGTTGACCCCTCTCCAAACATAGTGCTTATGGTTGTGACCATAAAGCTCTATTTTGGTCTCGTCGCTCCAAATTACAGTGTGCCAGAAGCTGTGAGGCGTGTTAAGGTGTTGTCGGGCATACTGTAACCGGGCTTTTTTGTGGCATTGGCGCAGTAAAGGCTTCTTTCTGGCAACTCGACCATGCAGCTCATTTTTGTTCAAGTATCGTCGTATTGTGCTCCTTGAAACAACCACACCGTCTTTTTCCAGAGCAGCCTGTATTTCTCCTGAGGTTACCTGTGGGTTTTTCTTTGTACCTTGGCTTGGTATCAAGAGATCCCCGAATTTTCCACTTCTTAATAAGTGATTGAACAGTACTGACTGGCATTTTCAAGGCTTTGGATATCTTTTTATATCCTTTTCCATCTTTATAAAGTTCCATTACCTTGTTACGCAGGTCTTTTGACAGTTCTTTTCTGCTCACCATGGCTCAGTATCTAGCCTGCTCAGTGTATCCACGTGAGAGCTAACAAACTCATTGGCTATTTATACACAGGCACTAATTGCCATTTAAAAAGCCACCGGTGAGGGAAATTAACCTTTAATTGCCATTTAAACCTGTGTGAGTCACCTTGTGTGTCTGTAACAAGGCCAAACATTCAAGGGTATGTAAACTTTTGATCAGGGCTATTTGGATGATTTCTGTTATCATTATGATTTAAAAAGGAGCCAAACAACTATGTGATGATAAATGGCTTCATATGATCACTATCCTTAAATAAAAGACAGTTTTTTTGCATGATCAGTCATATTTTCAAAGTCAATGGCAAAATTTCGCAATTTCTGCCAGGGTATGCAAACTTTTGAGCACAACTGTATGTATGTATGTAAATGTATGTATATATATATTCATATATGTGTATATGTATGTATATATCTATGTATGTGTGTATGTGTATGTGTATATGTATGTGTGTGTATGTGTATGTATATGTGTGTAATATATATATATATATATATATATATATATATATATGTATGTATGTATGTATGTATATATTGTCTACTGTGTATTCTATATATACTTTTTTTTTTTCAATATTTATCTATTTTTTATTCAATTTTAATTATTTTTTTAAAGTCTTGTTGCTGTTTTTGTATTGTTGTGTACTGGAAGCTCCTGTCACCAAGACAAATTCCTTGCATGTGTAAGCATACTTGGCAATAAAGCTCATTCTGATTCTGATTCTGACTAGAAATCGATGTTTGTTCATATAATGTGACACGACTGCCCCCTACTGATTATGCATCTCCTGTGCCACCTGGCGGCACAAGATAACACATGAAATTACAAGATCCGTTTCTCTGTTTCATGTGCTTTTAAAAGCCACATCTGGCTTTTAATTGAGTTTCTTCGGCACATCCCCGCAGGCATGCTGTGCTGAATACCACTCTTGCTGAACCTACCTCTGCCAACACACACACTTAGCAACAGTCCTTGTATGACTAAAACTCATCTGGGTTTATTAATCAAATTCCAACTAATAAGACTAATAAGGAAATGAAAATATCAAACATCAAAGTTGGTTTTGTTAATAAATTGTATAAATGCATTAATACATTTAAAACACATGTGACAACGTGCCCCAACATGGCATTTATGAAATATACCTTTGTGCTGAGAACACAGTTCAACCTTTCGGTTAAAATCTACCATCATTATAGTTGACTTTGCCTGTAATGTACATATACACATATTTGTGTAATAGCGCTTTTGACTCAACTGAGCCTTAAAAAACCTTATAATTACTGAGATATAGCCCTTAAGAAAACTTCCCACAACTAGCCCTGGTCTCTTGTATGTGAAAATGTTCTTATGACTGGGACAACAAACAACAATGCATCGCAGAACAATGAGTTTACTGCCTAGAACCTTTGTTTAGTTTAGGCCATGATAAATGTCATTGCTTAGTGAGGCAGAGGGTCCGATGCACACAGTGGTAAAAGGCTTTTCCTTTGAGTAAAAAGTGTGTTTGCGTGTGCTTAGAAAGTCTTTTTTGATCTGTAAGTTTCCATTTCTTTTGGAATTCCCATGTGTACCTTATTCCTTATTTGTCTTTGTCTGCACTTTCAGAAGGCTGAGATCATCCTGAGAGCTTGGGCCGTACCCGGACTGCTGGAGAACTATGGGAAAGACCAAGACCAAGTGTTCACAGACCTGTGGAACTCAACCATGACAACAGTAAGCTATAGCTAACCAATGCACACATATCTCTGTTGCATACAAATTGCTATGGGGAAAAACAGCAAATATTGATTTGTGCCTTAGTCTTTTCAGTATGTGGTCAAATAAATTCATCTGTCAGGTCAAATTTCCTGGCCAAAAGCACCCTTAAAACCAGTATGAGGTGGTTGAAAATAAATGTGAATATTAGTTTACTAAACAGACTGCCACGATGTTGATAGGCTGATGAAACCCCTTCAGGTGCTTTACAGATGCTTGCTAGTCGTGCACATTTTATTAAGCCATATTTTTGAATATAAATGCTACAATTTAACTGTTTTTGTCTTCCCTATGCATTTAATAGTTGCAGTGCTGTGGCTTCACAAACTATACAGACTTCTGTTTCTTACTACCTTAAGCAGAATGGTGCTCTTTACCCTCCTCCTGTTGTTTAGATACTGAGGTCTTCCCCTGTGATGAGGATTTTGCACTTTTCATTGATGTGGTGGTGAGAATGCATTCAGTGATGATAATGACCTGCGAACTTACACTGTTATATCAAATTATTCCCATAGAAAATTGCTCAAGAACAGTTTTGTCATGTTTAAATAGAATACATGCTAGTAGAAGGTGTTTTATTACAGTGGATAAGTTATGTAATTTGGTGGAATTTGGGCCTATTCGTTTGATATTGGTTTCTTTTCCCAGGGCTGTTTTAAACAAATTTTTAGTCCTCCAGAGGAATGTTTACACTGTAGGAGGAGTGGCTGCTGGCGTCTCTGCCATTGAGGTAAACACATCACATCCATCATGCTGTTTCAATAATAAAGATATGTCTGCAAATAAGAACTTTTGTTCTAGATGTGTACTTGATTTATTTAGGAAGTTAAGCAGCTCTCAAAATTTTATCGTAGCCTCTTGATTAATTAAGCCTACTCGGTCTCATGACAAGTCATAATTAGTTCATGGTGAAATTGCAAGATATCGTTTGAGTTGGAAAGTGCAAAAAGATACAACATTTACTCCCATAGAGAAAAATAAATGAACCATGATTATGATTTTAGTTTAACCCCTAAACAAAACCCTAAAAACAAAGTTGAACCCCTTACCCAAACGCTAAACCTAATCAGATCATAAGCAGTAAGGATAATGACGGCCTCAATTACAGCTTGTACTAGGCATAGAAAGTGATAATTTGTTTTTTATACCAAACATGGCTTAGCCATAGACATTTTAAGGATTATATGGGTACATATTGTTCATATACATATGAATCGGAGTAATAGTAGTGCTTGATAGGGTGGCTGTAGCAATGTAAGTCCTGCCATACAGTTAAAAGAGCTAATCACTTGTCGGTTTCAGACTAATATATCTAAGAGGTTGAATGTTTTTTATGCTAAAATCAGGCTAAGACTTTCAAATTTCCATACTGCCCCCAGTGGCCGAAGATGGAACTACAGTCGTGTATATACACAGTGCTGGGTAGTAACGGATTACATGTAATCTGGATACATAATCAGATTAAAAAAAATCAAGTACTTGTAATTGGATTTAATTACATTTTTAAATACTTGAAACCTGACTACAGTTAATTTTTTATATATTACATATTAACAAGGCAACCGCAGTAAATTGTTAATAACAACTCTAATAGCTGTTCTGTGTTTCAGTGAGCTAGAGGGGGATAAAAAGGGTGTCTGGACTGCCGGAGGAGAGAGACGCACAATGCTGAGGGAGTGTGATTCTGTTTGGGCTGAAAAGCCATTCGTTTGTGTGAAAAAAGACTCATGTTGGATTGTTCACCCGGCCCACACTTCCTCCTTTAGAGTGTTAAAGAACCTTGTTTACTGGTCACAAACCAGTAAAGCTTAGTTCCTACCCCAAAACCGGTTCCCTGGTCCCGTGGGCCGGTCATCCTGCTGTATTCCCCTAACCCTCTCAATTTGCATGTTGCGTACGCCGCTGCCTATCTGGATGATATCATTATTTACAGTAATGATTGGCAGCGGTACCTGCAGCACCTGAGGGCTGTTCTGAGTTTGTTGAGACGAGTGGGACTCACAGCAAATCCAAAGAAGTGTGCAATTGGGCGGGTGGAAGTATGGTATCTGGGCTTCCACTTGGGTCATGGGCAGGTGTGGCCCCAAATTGATAAAACCGCAGCGATTGCAGCCTGCCTGAGACCTAAGACCAAAAAGGAGATGAGACTCTGACTGGCTGGCTATTATTGTAGATAAGAGCCTAATTATTTGACCGTTACCAGCCTGCTGACGGATCTCACTAAAAAGGGGGCACCAGGTCTCTCCCATTTTTGTTGCAGAAGGACACGTCGGACAGAGGGTTGGGGGCTGTATTGTCTCAGGTAGTGGAGGAGTGCCCCGTGTTGTTTATTAATTGGAAGCTCTCGGTGCGAGAGACGAAGCACAGCACGATTGAGGAGGAAGTGGAAGCCAGGTGAACAATCCAGTATGAGTCTTTTATTTACAACACTCTTTCAGTGCAACACACAAACAGAATAACACTCCGTCAGCATCGTGCATCTCTCTCTCTCTCTCTCCTCCGGCAGTCTGGACACCCTTTTAATCCCCCTCCAGCTCTCACTGAAACACAGAACAGCTGTTAGAGATCATTTCTCACAGGTGTCAATCCTTACCGTTCTTCCTCTTCCAGCCTCGCTCTCCACAGACATCGCTCGGCCACGCCCACATCACCACACTTGTGTAATCATGTTGGTATGTTTACTTGAGAATGCATTTGATTCCTTATACCTGTACCTGTCAGGCACATTGACACATCATTTGCCCCCACCTACAAAGCATAATGTTTCTCTCTCTCTTTCCTGGTTGGCAGCAATTTGGGTGTCCATATATCTTTATTGTTACCTGGACAACAATGCCACCTGAAAATCTTCAGTTTATACTTGTGTATATACAGCTTTAGTTTATGTCACAAACCAGTAAAGCTTAGTTAGTATTGTAGATACTGTAGCACTTTTGTTGTAGATAGTACTTTTCTATTTATTGTAAGATTACAATTGTATCAAGTAAACAAGAAATTGCAGAATAAAGAAATTGTAACATTTCACACTTCCAATAATAATACCTCACAGGTTTGTGGAGATTAGTGAAATAGTTACTTGGAATGCTGCTTAATTTCCGTATCTACTGTCTGAATATGCCTGTAACATTTGTAATGAAATGTTTACTTCTTGCATCACCTTGCATGATAGCATCATATTATTTTTGCACATTTTATAATCAGGAATGAAGTTCATTAATACAGCGAAGCAATATTTGTTTTGTACCTACACATTTCATGCTATTTGTACAGGTTGTTCTCTTTTCTCTGCTATACATGTAACTTTATAAAATATTAATAATAATAATAATAAACTATTCTGAGAGATTGGAAAGTGCTAGTTTTTGGAGTATGTCAGCAAGGTGTCATAAATAAACCTTTCCCTAACCTACTGAAGTTTTCATGTGCTCGATCAATCTGCAACATATAATTTGCTCTTTTGTGGCAGATAAAATATAGGTATAAAATTATATAAGTAGCTTTTACATATACCCTAATTTTGTGTGAAAGGCAAACTGGCAAAGTGTGACCTTCAACCCCAAGGATTTCATCAGCGTATAGATCATATTGAATTAATATTAAAATTACATTTATGTACAATATTGTTTTACATTTATGTACAATACAGTTTCTGAACTGCACGTTTCAGTCACTCTACAAAATAACAGTCTATCTGGCAGTCCGCATTATTATGAAATCATCCCCACATGCATCAAACCTCAGCACACATAGCTGAGTCACATTTACACAGGAGATCAGCCACACAGTAAATTTGCATGGATTTCAATAGGCACACCATTTCCTTTGTGGTTGGCCTCAAATGTAATTTCCATGTAATTTGCCTGTTGTGATGTCTGCTTATCTAACTGGAAATACAAAAACTACAATGATCAATATGATCATTGAAATATGATCATAAAATAGCATTACATATTTATATTTACTGAATAGTATTCTACTAGAAAGTATATGATCTGTATGATATCTCAGTTATCTGTATAAACTTTCAATATTCAAACTTAAATGTAAAATCACTCCCTTACAATAGGGCTACTTGACCCTAAAAATCACACCCTTACAAAAGGGCTATTGACCCTAATGAGACCATTTCTATAGGCAAGATACAGTACATCCATTTCAAAAGGTAAGAAGGTGGTCCATATAACACTACATTTTAGTTAACGGAACAGTATAATTATTAATTTACCACGTAGATAACACTGCAATAGATATTAAAGCTTAATTTCAATAATTTTTAGAAGCAGCAAATTACTACATGGCAACATAAAACGAGTTGGATCACATGGATTTAAAACTAAAAACACTAAACCTATGAACAAAGGAAGAAACGATTTTAGGAAAATTTGATTTTATATAAAAACAAACCATTTTGAAAAACAAAAACAAACTAAAACTACTTAGATATACAACACTAATGCAAGAAGCCTGTTGCAGAATTTGATAAACACATTAGAACTTCTGTATCTTATGAGTACAATTATATTTTGAGATGATACCTATGTCTGGTATTGCACATGTTCCAGATACAATGAAAATGTTTTGTGACACCACAAATACAATTTTGTAGCAATATCAGTGTTGTACTGACCACTGAAACTTCAAAATAACAGAAACAAAACAAACCCACTCTATTTTGAAATCTCTTCCATTAAATGATTTGGACATTATTGCATGATAAATCAATAATTCACAATTATCCTCACATACAGCAACATGTTAACACACGACAGATCTATGATGCAACTGAGATTGCATTGATTTCAAGTGTTAATCCTCCCGCAGTTCCTAAGGCTCTTTAGTGGCTGTGTGGACGCACAGATCTTATCACCCAAGCTGTATGCATCACCTCAGGTCCTCTGGGAAAGAGGAATCTTTAAGCTGTTGCTGGAGGCCCATTTTAGCACATCATTGCAGCCTTTTAAAATTATTACTATGACTATTATTTCTGCTTCTAGCTTTGTCTAAATTTGTCTCTTTTCTTTTCTGACTAGATACTGCTTTGTCTGATTTTAACATGTAAAGGTAGTCAGTGTGCTTCTCATTTGGGATAGTGCACCCAAAAATGAAAATTCAAAAATAAAAAAAACATTTACTCACTCTCATGTCATTTCAAACCTACAGTATATGACTCTCTTTCTTATGTGAAACACAAAATGAGATCTTAGGCAGAATGTCACCTTCGTCACCTTTCACTTTCATTACATCTTTTTTCAGGAGAAAGTCATACAGTTTTGGTGAATGGGAGTAAAAATTAAGTTAATGTCAATCATGACAGATTTGTCATTTTTGGGTGTAATATTGCTTTAAGGTAATTATGTGTAGTTTGGAATACTGATTTTATGTTCTCAGTCACCAATGAGCTCCTTTAATAAAACCCATAGCATCAGAAAATGAATGCTCACAAATATGTCTTTTGTTCTAAAAATATGTCTGAACATAGATTTATTTGTAAACAAATTCAGGCCTGTTGTTTCTTTATGCAGCCTATTGTTCTTGTTTAAAAGTAAATTTGTTAAGGAAAAATAAACCTACAGTTATCTTGATATTGACAAAATAAATAGTCATAAGTTAAAACGTATGTGCAGGACTGCCCAAAGCACTCAGTAGTGTTTAAAAAATAGCTTTAGTCAACCATATTCTCTTAATCACTTTTTTTGCAGCATCCTGATTTGATGTAATCTCCTGTCACATTCAGTAACTCAAACCAGCACTGGCTTTTATTGTGGTACCAGTAATTCTTTAAACCATCTATCAGTTCATTTCTAATGACAAACCTCCCAGCATTAACACATATGAAATTTCATGACCTCAGGAACAGCTTCCAATGCACAACACATATTTTACCAACAACATGAGAAGGTTCCGTTACACACGATTTTAAGAAATTCACACTAATATCATTCTAATTTAAAAGAACCTGTATTTCAAAAGGCTACCAGCACAGGACGGTTAAGCCAAGAGGTTGATCCTACTGTATAGCTCACCCACTTTGTTGTCTTGCAATGGCCTTAACAGTAAAATAAGGCCCAGTATCGGCCTGACGTAGGCCTTGTCTGTAAGTGGTTAGAAAAGGCCCTTGGGTTGGATTAGGACTGTTCTAAATCTGTTCCACAGGAGGTCCCTCTTCTTTAGGTGCAGGCTCCAGGTGAATGGGAGTGACATTATTGGGCTTCTTAACACTGGTGGGGGAAATATCTCAGGTTACACACAGTGCACTCAAGACACAAAAACACACAAGCATAATATGCAGAAATTGTCTCTCAATGGAGACATTAAAATTATTTTGTTTTATATGAAGCTAATTCTAATTAAAAAATAAAAACTGAATTTACAAGAACTGCCGCCTTACACACAAGACAAATTGTCAAAAGGTCAAGTCCTTCAATGGGCCAGTCAAAGCCCTGATATCAATCCAAATGAGAGTCTGTTAATATTAAGCCTGATGTATACTATGGAAAAAGCCAATCTTTTTCTTAAAGCACCCTAGGTGAACGAAGCCGGCATTTATACTATGCGCAATATCGTTTTATAATTAGTTGGTGACATCACGGAAGGCTGTCAACTCTCAGGCAAATGACACATCAGGTAAGCTGTCTCAAGAAACAACAGAAACCCAAGTAACAACTCCTCAGCTGGCAGGCGCGATTGTAAATAAAAACATCATGTCGAAACCACACCCACGATTAGTCTTAACCAATCAACAAAGCTCTTCAACCACCCAAGTTCTCATAGGTCTAGAATTTCAGAGATGAATACGAACATGAGATATCACCAAAGAACACACTGGCAGAACAATAACGTCACTGCATTTTGTCATCATTTGTCAACATTTGTCGAACTAAGCAAAGCCTGTTCACCCAGTAAGTATAAATTAGCCTTTAGGGACCACAAGTGTCATCTGACTAACCTGATCAAACTGTAAAAAAAAAAGAAAAATGGATGAATAAGCCAAAGATCACACCTGAACAATAAAGCTAGTATGTACAGTGCCTATAGAAAATCATCATAGCCCTTTGAAACAGTACCTTTTTTTGTCTTACAGCCTGAAATCAAAACCATTAAAACATATTTTTACCAAATGTTTACTTTGACAAATTGTGCCTTCTAACATTCAAGTAAAAAAAAAGGGCAACAGTTCCAAAAATTTATAAAAGATGAAAAACTAGGACAATAGGGTTTGACAAAAGTGATCACCTGGATTTAATACATTGTAGAGGTACCTTTTGCTTTAATGACAGCCATCAGTCTGTTAGGATATGTCTCTACTAACTTCATGCACCTAGATTGGGGTATATTTGCCCATTCTTCCTTGGAGAATTGTTAGAGTTCAGTCAAATTGTGGAGTGAGCGGCGATGGACTGCACTCTTCAATCCATCCATAGGTTTTCTATTGGATTTAGATCAGGGCTCTGACTTGGCCACTCAAAGATTTTGACCTTCCTATCCTTAATCCACTGTGTTGTTTTTTTTTTAGCAGTGTGTTTAGAGTCATTGTTGTGCTGAAAGGTGAACCACCTGCCCATCTTCAGCTCTCAAGCAGAGGCCCACAGACTTTCCTCAAGAATTTGGGTGTACATTGCAGCATCCATTTTCCCTTCAACCCTGACATTGCTTAAGAGAAACACCACCACAACATAATGTTGCCACCACCATGCTTCACAGTAGGTATGGTATGGTATGTTCTCGGTGGTGTTATGTGTTTGGTTCTCCAAATATAAATCTTGGAGTTCAGTCCAAAAATTAAATTTGACCATAAAACCTTTTGCCACATGGCATCAGAATTCTTCAGGTTCTTTCTTGCCACCCTGCCATACAGGTCAGATTTGTGTAAAGTTTAGGAGAGTTGTCACATGCACAGACCGAACAGCCTCAGCCTTAAGAGCTTGTAAATCCTTCAAAGTTGCCTTTGGCCTCTTGATAGCTTCCTTGATCAATATCCTCCTGGCACGGTCATCCAAATGGAGGGACGGCCCCATCTAGGCAAGGTTTTGGTGGTGCCATGCTCTTTTCACTTCTAAATGCTCTGAACGGTATTCAGAAGGACAGATAAAGCCTATAAATCTTTTTGTACCATTCTCCTAACAGGTGCCTTTCCACAATTTTATACCAGAGCCCTTTTGAAAACACCTTTCCAACCATGTTGAATTCATTACCATGCAGTACTAGTAATGGAATCCTCATGGAACAGCCAGTTTTAGAAGTAATCAAAACCACTACAGTTTATTTCAGATGGGGGCCAATTAGCTACGTATGTGATCTGAAAGGTGATTGGTTGCACCTGAGCAAGTCTGTAATGGTTACTCTTAATTTAAACCAGGTATTTTACTAATTAATTTTTTACATGTTACTTTTACTTTGACGATGAAGGTTATGATGTGTAAATAAAGCTGGAAAAGGTTAGATTGAATTTATTTACATTTTCAGGGTGTAATGTGACAAATTATAAGGATTTTGAAAAGGTATGATGACTTTCTTTAGGCACTGCATATTCCCCAAAAAACTTACTTTCATTGCAGTGAAAAATCTCTTCTCAAAATATTACAATGTGAAAACTACATACTTGGGCAAACAGAATGTTTTTAGTGTAGTACTTTAGATACTATTTTTTAAACTAAATTAATCATTTATAGTTCCAGGCTTTGAAATTAAATAGACCGATAGGGTTGTTAATGTATACTCACGAGTAGGGTGAAATTGGAACAGCCACCACTAGGACATGGTTCTTTTTTCTGAAGAGCCTCCACAGTCCTTTGTGATAACCTCGTACATCCAGGTCCCACACGTGCAGGCACTAAAAAGCAGTAAACAAGATCAGGCCATAACTTAATAGTCAGTTTTATTACACTCACCCAAGTATTTATATGTTTCTTTCTTTATTCCCTCTCTCATTGTTTACAACAAGCCATTTATCCATATACTTGTATGCCCTCTTAATAGCATAATTCAGCCTGAGAGGTCTAAAGCCATAATGGGTGTTGTCTAAAGCATATCAAGTCAGATATACAATTTGCACCTTAAGATGTTTCAAGCAACATATTTCACCACTTCTGCATTATATGATGCATTACAACCCACAGGAGCCCAATCAGTTAGAACCACTGAGCCAATGAACACAGTTACTATTGGCTTACCTGCTCTGAAACTCAATCACTTGTTCCTTGAGAAGCCCGACCTTATTGTTTAGATTCAAACTGAGGAGCTAAACATTGGATGCATCCCCATATATATTTTTTTTATATTCTTCTAGAATTCCAGTCTTACCTTTGATAATTCTGTCCAAGTATTTGTGTCTGTCTCCTGCTCCATTTTGATGAACATCACAAAGGTCTTTCCCTCAGTGTCCGGGATAAACGAGTCTTCACATGGGTTTTTACTGTGGTCCAGGACCTCTGCCTCACTGCAGGCACACAATTGATTTTTGCAGTTGTTGTAATACTGCAATATTAAAGTGTAACAATAACTATGCAAATGGCGGAGTACTGTGTGATCTTCACACAAAACGTACCGTAGTAAATTTTGAATTTCAATCTCATAAGCATCTTTATTCAAGCTGTAAACAAGGAGAAAATATCAATGATATTTGAGCAGGATGAAAATGTAAACAGTACAATTTGGTTAAATATTTACACCGTCTTTAGTGAAACAAAAAGAAAATTGGAAGTGTACATACCTATCTACATTCTTCATCTGAACGTTTGGAATTGTGTTGAACTTGTGCTTTTTAAAGTAAACTTCCTGATTAAAAACATTACATTTTCATTAAATTTTATAGAAATTTAAAAATAAAACACTAAAGAATCAGCTCTCAATGGAAAAAAATAATCCTTAAAATCATACAAGTAAACCTTTATAAGTTATTTACATAATTGTAACTTTAACCCCGTCACTTACATGGAAGTAACCATTCATGTTAAGGCCAATGATACCAAAGTGATAGGAGCGAGAGACATCAGGAATGACACACTCTCTGCCCTTCCTCTGTTCCGGCATCCGCATCCACATGTCCCAATCCCACAGCTAAGAGATAGCAATAAAACAGATGGATGAAAGGAGGAAAGACTCCTGAGGCATATCTGATATCTAGAACAGTGTAATCTCAATGATATAATTATTTCCTCATCCTAGTTTAAAAAGTGAAACACTACTTTGCCCCGGTTAAATACACAGGTAGTATTTCTGGTCCTTATTTACTACAGTAAGTTCACAATTTAAACACTCGTAAAATTCACCAGACTAACTCTTCAAAGTCAGTGAAATTATTCAAATGAGAAAGGAAAACAGATCAATTTAGTTATTTAATGACAATGTTACTTTCTTTTGGTAAGAGGATTAATCACTTTAAGAAGCGTTTCGTAAATGCAAATGGCCTGAAAAATTGTGCCAACTTAGACCTCACTTTTGAGGGATTTTGCATGTAAATGTTTCTTTTTATCAATTGTTCCTATTTAGACATAAATTATGGGCTAAATGCCGAAGTTAACTGCCTGACCTTTTCAGGAGTGGGCCATTTGGGTTCCAGTTCATCCTTGTAAAGGCTTTTTTTAAGCACCCAGCCAAGACCAGGCATACTTTCCACTCTGTAGAGCAGAGAAGGGTCCTCAGCTGTGTGCTCATAGCCCTGGAAAATAGCACAGCTGCAGGGTCAAATGCACCTTCAAAGACTTAATAATTTAGGCCGAGAGTACACTAGTGGTTGTCATTACTTTGCAGTAGACTAAAAAGTACAGTATACCAACAGAAACAGCATTTGGCAGAATTTACTACCAGTCCAATTACCAATCGTAATTATAGGAGAGACTTTGACAAAGTGAAACATATAATAGTGTAGCTTATAGCTATGCAGAAATTGAAATGAAAAGAGATTTCTCAACTCACTTGGTCATTCCAGGCTGAGATACAATAAAGACTGTCATCCTCACGCAACAAATGGATGGTCTGACTGAGAAAGCTGGAGATAAATGTGGGAGAGGAACATATAAATCACACATTTAAAGACATTTAAAAATGACCTGTCAAATATTGTTACTAAATCACTATTAAGATGATTTGAGCTCACAGATGTTCTTTCTTTTGCAAACTAGCCTGTGACCAATAGGGTGGAAATTTGCTAGCCTCTAGTGGATGTCTTGTAGTATTACACACTGCACATTCATTTGTTCATCCATACCTGAAGAAATCTATGGAAATATCAAGATCCTCCTCCAGGACAATGGCAAAATCTGCATACTGAAAGGGGATTATTCAAAGATAAACATTTGCAAGCTGTTTAAGTGTGTAATTTTACACAAGCTGTATTGCAGGTTAGGGTATACTCACTGGATGCAGACTGAAGGTTGCAGTCAAGCTGGCTTTATAGTGCTGTGAAAAAATGTATGAATTTCTTGATGTCATTTAGAGAGTACTTATTTATCATTTCATAGAGATTGTATACACAGAGAGCAACTTCTAGCCAATTAAATACAAAAGGGCTATAGACATCTCCATGTATTTTCAAGCTTTTAGAACGACTTTTCCAGGTGTGGAAATCACACTTTTTAAATTCCCTGATATTTCCAGGTTTTCCATGACTGTGGAATCACTGTAAATATGTTTTTAATCTTATATAAGGGACCATAATGAACATCCATAACTGGCCATTCCATGATTTGGAATGCATAATTTCTGTATTCAGTTCATGCGAAATACCTGTGACACTCTAGCATTCTTGATGCTGATAGGTGTATGCTGAACTCCTTTAAGACCAAAGAGCTCGACCACATCCATGGGTTCCTGTGCACAGGATATTTTTGTGAATATGTGTAGATCCTCTTAAACGTAAAAACACACAGTTGAGGAGAAATATGAATGTGTTGAAGAGAAGAGAGCAAAGAACATAGATATGGCACCTCATAGTATCCATCAATAAAAACAGTGATCATCTGTGGATTGACGCCATTGGAGGAAAGGAGAGAGCGCAGCATTCTATAAAAAATAAATAAATAAATAAATAAAAAAAACATGGCTTATGCTTAGTTAGGTATTCAAAATATGGCTATTCCCACATGGCAACTTGGTTGGCCACAAAATATTAAAGCGTGACTATGCATGTTACTTGGCTCAAGCAAATAAAAACGAACAAATAAATGAATGCTTCATACAAATTTTACTTCCAGTAATACATTTAACTGCATTTATGATGTGAATTTGGTAGTGTGGCTAAGCACAAAGAATTTTAAGTCTACAAACCTATAGAGATAGTTTGGTCTATTTCCAGCTATAACTGCAACTGGGATGTTGTGGACATTGTTGTTAGGCAGCTAGATAGGACAAAGAAGGTTTAGACAACACAGATACAACATAAAAAACAAATGCAATTAAGAGTCTCAAAAGCACTCCACACGTCTGTTTAACAATCAATGGCAAAAAGGAAACTTTAACTTGTAGAGTATGTCCTCATATTAGCATTACAAATTAAGATTTGGTGTGTAATGCAGCACTTTCAACCTTGTAGATAAGCCCAAATAAACCAGGGACACTTATTTTGAAATTACAGAGACTTGCCTCCATTACAATGCTCTATATGTATTTAACAAATGAAGCTTTCTCGTGCCTATCTGTGCTATTTTTAATTGTTGGTATATGTAAACCTGCACTAGATGGACGTCTTTGACCGTCTTGATGTGTTTCCAGCGATGCGCATTTCAGTAGAGGATGATACTGGAAACTGGTTGTGTGTATGTGTGTAGTTCACACTGTGCTTTGGAATATGAATGTGCGTCATGTGGAAGTGTCTTCAGTGTATTTCAGCATGGAATGGATGTTTTTTCAGCTCATGTCAGCGTGGATTGCTTGTGAACCAGTCATAAAATGATTCAAGCTTTGCAAAGGAACTGTTATTGAAGGATAGGGCAGTTTAAAACTCTTTGACCCGACAGTAAAACCGTAACAGTTCCATTCGTGAATATTTCA
This sequence comes from Myxocyprinus asiaticus, assembly GCF_019703515.2. Lineage (NCBI taxonomy): Eukaryota > Metazoa > Chordata > Actinopteri > Cypriniformes > Catostomidae > Myxocyprinus > Myxocyprinus asiaticus. The sequence continues at coordinate 22,890,111 of NC_059352.1, forward strand.
AATGTCATGACTGTTTGATTGTTTATGGTGCTGACACCCTGTCTACACCGGGCGCGTCTATTGACGTGACGCAATGGCTTGAGGCTGTCTACGCTGGACAAGTCGACACAAACTTTCTAAACCGTTTATTTGTGTTGTTGGCAGTAGTAGCGCCGGCACGTGTAGCGCAAAATGGAACGGGACACCCGTTTACTGTCGGCACGACGCTTCCAGTGTAGAGTGTTAAAGGGTTAGTTCACCAAAAAATGAAAATTCTCTCATCATTTACTCACCCTCATGCCATCCCAGATGAACACATTTGAAGAAAACTAGAAAAATATCTTAGCTTAGTAGTTCCTTAAAATGCAAGTGGATGGTGATTAGACCTTTGAATCTCCAAAAAGAACACACAGTCAACATAAACGTCATCCATACGACTCCACTGGTTAATGTCTTCAAAAGCAAAACTATTGTGTTTGCTGTGAAAAATATCAATATTTAAGTACTTTTTAACAATAAAGAATCACTTTCAGTCAGCAGCACGCACATGTGATGTAATCTCATTGGCATGTTCACGCGAGAACAGATGCACAGCACTGTTTACAGTGGAGGAGGAGGAACACTGTACAGAAACTTTGTTGGTTTTATCTGTTTGTTAACTCATCCTGGATGTCTCAACCGAGAGAAAAACATGAGATTATATCCATAACATGCCAATGCGAATACGTCACGAGACTGCATGAACTCTGCCTTCTCATGAATGCGCATATGGCTGCTGACCAGAAGTGATGAATTATAGTTAAAAAGTACGTCAATATTGATCTTTTTCACAGCAAAAGCGATCGTTTTGCTTTATAAGACATTAATTTAACCAGTGGAGTCATATGAATGACGTTTATGCTGAGTGTCAGTTCTTTTTGGAGATTCAAAAGGTCTAATCACCATCCACTTGCATTTTAAGGTTCTACTGAGCTGGGATATTCTTCTTTTTTTCTTTAAATGTGTTCTGCTGAAGAAAAAAAGTCACATCTGGGATGGCCTGAGGGCGAGTTAGTTATTTTGTGATTTTACGCCATGCCAGCTTCTAAGGCTATTTTCATGGCGAAAAACAAGTTGAAATATATTAAAAGTGACTATAAAAAAATAAAAAACGATAAAGGTTTTTAAAATGTATTTTCGATAAGAACTCTTGAACTGATTCAGGGTTGACTTTGTAAAAAATCTCTTCAAAAGTGTATGACGAGTAAAATAATTTCCTAAAAGAAATAAATCCAGCACAATCCAATAAAATATGTTTCAAGGATAGTGGATTCTGGCATGCAGTGCATAATGGTGGATCTTTGTCTAATATTAAGAACATATGTGTGAGTCTGGAATGTCCTATTCGGCAACAGGTGTAAATGAACTGATCCCAGCGATTACTAAAATTAAAGATGTGTTTTGCCCACTAGAGGGTTGATTTCATGCAGTTTGTTTGTAATGTATTAATCCCATTCAGTTTGCCATTTGTTGATGATGTAAGAGATTATGGTAGATTTCAGATCTGAGGGTGGTATGGAGAATTTAAGATCTGTAGAAAGTGCTTCTTTAGCAGCCGAGTCTGCTTATTAATTTCCTCGTATTCCACAATGGCCAGGTACCCAGCAAATGTAAATATTAAAATTCTGTGCCTCCAGAGCTGACAATTTGTTTAAAATCTTTACAAGGGCTGGGTGGTCATTTTTGAGTGATGCAAGAACTTGAAGGAATGATTTTGAATCTGTTATTAAGAAATGTCTCTGTCATGAGGTCTTTATGTGATCCAGTGCTAGAATAATAACATCGGCCTCTGCTTGGGGATCCTTATTCCACTTTTTAAGTGACTGATCACATATGCACCCAACACATGATCTCCAGACTTCGATCCGTCTGTATATATAGGCGTGTGTGATGGAAACATCTTGTGATGAGGAGGGGGGCGTGGCCGGGCTGCGAGTGTGCGCGCCTCGTGCTGAGCAGCCCAATCAGTGGGAGAGAGATGAGAGGAGTCGGGAGTGCTGGAGAGAGAGAGAGACACACACACACAGAGCTGTGTGTGTCGTCATGTTATTATGTTCCAGTTCAGTGTTTTAAGTTGTAATTAAAGTCTTGTTGAGTGTCAATCTGGTTCCTGCTTCCTCCTTTACCGACGAACGAGAGGCTTGTCTGCCACACTCGTTCTCTCTCTGTCTCTTCTGACGTGATCAGCTGTTTTAAGGCGTCTCTCCGCTATCACTGTAATGAGAAACAGCTGTCAGAAATCATGTCAACCAGCTTCACAAGCCACACCACTCCCTCACTCCCGCAGACAGACAGACGACCACACCCCCATCACCACACATCTCTTTGATATACAGGAGTTGTTGAAGGTATTCATTCGGATGGGTTTCAGATTTTTTTGTTTCTTGTTAAATCCAGGATTCGTTTTTTTGAGATTCCAGGGCGGGATATTGCAGAAGTATGTCTGTCCCAGTAAGTCAACTTTTATGTTTTCTAGATGAAATTTCATCCGTAGGCCAGGAGGTTGGATATGCCTTGATTTTCTCTCATAAAGACATGAATACTGGGGTGAGAAGATTGCGTGATATGCTGGATTTTCTTTGTTGGTCTATAATTTTGTTGTGTATTGCAGGGCTAATTTGAGATGTCTGTTCTCTAGAGATAGTTCAGTAGCCTCTACGTATAGGCTTTGAATTGGCGATGTTCTGAAGGCCCCCAGCAACAGAAGTATGCCCTGATGGTGAACTGTGTCCAAAAGTCAGATATATCATTTCCTGGTCATACACTATGCTTCCATAGTCCAAGTGTGACCTGATCAGCGTTCTGTAAAGGTTTAGAAGAACTGAGCTCTCTGCTCCCCATTTAGTCTTTTCTAAAACCTTTAAAATATCCATGGCTTTAAAACATTTATCTTTTAAAATCTTTATGTGAGGGATAAAAGACAATTTATTGTCAAAGGTTATTCCAAGGAATTTGGTCTTCTTGACAACTTTGATAGGATCGTTATCCATAGAAAGCTCTGGGTCATGATGGAGAGCACGTAACTGGCAGAAATGCATACAGAGTGTTTTACTCTTTGAGAACTTAAACCCGTTGGACACAGACCAGGCCTAAATCTTATTAATTGTCAGCTGGATTTTCCATACAATACCGTTCATGAATTTGCCTCTGTAGCAATTACAAATGTCATCAACATAAGGACTGCAATGAATATATGATCCAAAGACTTTTGCAACGCTGTTTATTTTTGATACTAAAAGGGTCACTGATAAGATGCTTCCTTGAGGTACTCCTTACTCTTGTCTGTGTCCGACAGGGTATTACCTACCCTGACTTTAAAATGTCTATTTGATAAAAAGTTGGCAATAAAAATGAGTAGATGTCCTCTAAAACCAAGTTGATGTAGCTCCTTAAAAATACCATAATTGTCATAAGCTTTCTCCAAGTCAAAGAGGACAGCAACAGCATGTTCGTTTCTGATAAAAAAACATAATGTATATAACTTAAGGCTGATGAGGTGATCTATAGTGCTTCTTCCTTTTCTAAATCCACCTTGAGCATTAATTATAAGATGTGGAGACTCCAACATCCATACTAGTTGTTAATTAACCATTCTATCCATGGTTTTACATAACTCGTCAGGGCTATAGGTCGGTAGTTGGAAGGTTCATTATGATCCTTTCCTGCCTTTGGAATAGGAATCATTTCCACTTCTTTCCAAGAATATGGAACATTTCCTGATAAACAGATGGAGTAAAAAAAAAGGTAAAAAAATGTAAGGACAGGATAGTGTGAGGCAAATTTTTAAAAACTGATAGTGAATATTGTCCGGTCCAGTTGCAGTATCATGTGATCTGCTTATGGCCCTCAATTGCTCTTCCATAGTGAAAGGTTGGTTGTAAGGATCCATATTACTGGATGAAAAGTTAACATCTTTCCTTTCTTCCAGTGCCTGAATTGGTTGAAAAGCAGGGAAGCAGTTCTCAATAGAGGAGTTCTTTTCAAAGGTTTTGCCTAGGATATTTGCAATTTTTTGTTTTGTAGTTAAAACTGAGTCTTGATGTTTAAAATGTTGATTTTGAGGTCCACTGTTCTTACCCTTCATTCTGCAATTCTGTAATAAGATTCCAAACCTTTTTCATTATCAAATTGGATACAAATTGTCTCCAACTTTATTTCTTCACCTCATTAATTACTCTAGGTGCTTGTGCTCTATTTATTTTTACTTTGATAATGTTTTCCGTTGTTGGACTTCTGAAGTATCTCTTTCATCTTTCTTTCGCTCTTTAATAGCCTTTTTGCAGTTATCTTTGAACCATGGCAATCGTTTGCATTTTGTATTTGGTGAAATTTTTGGAATGGTATCGTTTGCTATGGAGATTAAAATGCTGGTAAAATGTTTTAATAGGGTCTGGATCATCCTCAGGAAATGCATTGAACCTTTCATAGCATAAGGTTTGAAAATGGTACCAGTTGGCTTAAGTTGCCATCTCTGTATGCTTGATACTTCTCTTCTTCATTTGAAGGTCAAGATTAGTGGAAAATGGTCACTTCCACAGAGGTCATTCCACACTTTCCAAGAGAGATCTAGTAGTAGCTCAGGCTAGCAGATGGTGAGGTCAATTGCTGAACAGGTACCATGTTCAGGGTGTAAACAGATTTGAGATCCATCATTTAAAAGGCACAGGGCATGGTTGTTGATTAATTCCTTAATGTTCTTGCCTTTTGTATTACACTGATTACTACCCAACAAGGTTTTATGGCTGTTAAAATCCCCCATAAGTATGAAGGGGGAAGGAAGCTGCTCCACAAGGTTGTCCAGATCTTGATGCTTTGTAGTCATATCCGGTGGAATGTATATGGAGCATACTGTGACAGTCCTCTGGAGGGTTAGATGTACTTCTGTTATTGTAAATGGCTATTTAGTGTGATGTATCTGTGTATCACATCATTTGTAATTAAAACAGCTGTTCCACCGGAAGCACGTCTTTTGTTTGGACCAAAAGAATTTAAAATTTTAATGTTTTTAAAAGAAAGGGTAGTTTCAGGGACAAGTGCGTCTCTTGCAGACAAAAGGCAAGTGGATTAATAATTGCAGCTAATCGTTGCAATTCTGCGAAGTTGGCTCTGAGCCCCCGGACGTTCCATTGAATAATAGCGTGATCCATATTTAAGTTAGGAGAATAGAGATATTACCCCTAGTTCTGCCTTTTGGTGAGCGGCTCCTACTGTGATGGCCACTCTCTTTCATTTTGACATCTTTGATAGCTTTCGTCTTTGTATTCTCATCTTGTGATACTTTTGATTGTGAACATCCTGCTTTTCTAGAGTTCTTGTTAGTTATTTGTAATGTTTGTAAGTTCTGGTTGGTTTGGATATGGGTTGACGTAGTTTCATTCTGGTTTCCTGCACTCTTTGATCTTGGAGGAGGTATACCTTTACTGTTACGGACAGCTTGGGGTTTATCCTTTTGCAGCCAGGTCAAATCTGTCTGGCAATCCACTGAACGATAAGGGTTTTTTTTACCACAGAGGCAAAAGTTTTATTTACAATGAAAGAGGGAACCACAGAGACCAGTTTGCGTGCTTCATTATAGCTGATTTTCGTTGTACATCTTATTTTCTGGATTTCTTTCTCTTTATTCCACTTCAAGCATTCTTTTGATGAAGTCATGTGTTCTCCTGCACAACTGCAGCATTTGGGTGGCTTCTGGCAGCTTTCTTTATCATGATCCTCCTCTCTACAATTACTGCAGACACACTAATTCTTACAGCTGTTAGATCCATATCCATACTTTTGAAAGTTAAAGCAACTCAGTGGGTTTGGTATAAATAACTCCACTGGAACACTCATATATCTGATTGTGATTCTTTCTGGAGGATGAGTTTTATTGAAGATAATTATGTAAGTGCCAGTTTTAACAATACAATCTTCTCTTTTGATTGTTATTCTTTTCACATATCTCACTCCTTGAGATTTAAGTCAGAGATTGTTTAGCAGAGATGGGCCACTTCTATTAAAATGAATGTGAGAAACTGGAACGCTCAACCAAGGAGCTCTGTATACGGAGGAAGGAAGGGATCAAGGCATGTTTGAATCCAATGTTTGCGTCACATCCTATCTACTGAGATAACTTCATCTGATCAATTTTCGAAGGCAGTATAGATGTATCCTTCGCTGCCTATGAAATCACACAATCCTGTGCTCCCAAATCCACAGCAGTTGAGCTGAAAGAAAAAAAAAAAAAAGGTGGCCAAAGAGGCAGTTGATAGCCAATTTGTGTATAAATATACGACTTGATTAACTTTTTCCAACTTTTCCATTTCTAGCGAGAAAGTAGTATTGTAGTTATTAAATATAAACTTGGTTGTCACCAAAACTCTCTTGATTTTGTTCTAGATTATTAGACCTTTGTGGTTCGGTTGGATGAATGAAGTAGACGCGTTACCTTTAGTGGACACCAGATGGCGTTAATCAGTTGCTGGTATCCTACTAACAATGTGACGTTATGCTGCCTCGGTAGCCTGTTCGAAACCACTTCCTGGAGGTACCTTCATACGCAAACACTGTCTGTTGAGTCACTGAATGATAAGGCAGCGAGGCAACAAGACAGCTACCTTTGCTTTCAGACACAGCCTTTATATGAAATCCAGAAGGCACGAAGAAGGTTTTCCAAATTAGTCTTCTTACAGCATTCCATCAGAATCTGATCAGAGCACAGTTTCTTCACCTCCTTAACAGTACCAGCTATTCCTGTAATGCCCTTGTGAAAAGCGAAAGGAGAGATCTTTGTGATTGGCATATCCGATGATGCCGATTCAATAATTATAAATTTTGGCCACTCTTCACTGTTAGATGTAGAAGCATATTGATTCTCAGAAGTACAGTCCATGTCCAGGTCTAAAAGATGTGTGCTTGGTAGCCATGTTAAGTGTATTATGCTTTATCATCTCTATTCCCCATCCACCTTTGAGTCCAACAAGGGGATGCACAGAGCCACGGAAATTCTGCAGATTATGTTCCAGGGATATAGGGATGGTATACTCAAGCACAAAGAATGAGAGATATTCCATCTACTTGACTGTCCCTTAGCCAATGCATTCTGGGGATACTGAAAAGATAGCTGATGTTAATCTATCACATAGTATTTCCAGAGGAAGTCTTGACCAGCCGATTGATTGGATCAGGCCTTTCCAATCTCCCATCTAGGTGTAGTAGGAGCCAAAACACAGTGTTGAAATAATGGAAGCCGCAGCAAACCACATTTCTCAGTAGCCAAGATCTCTTCCTCCACCGACACGGGTCGCAACTCACGGCAAACAATTCATACTCTTTTGTCGTATTTTCGAGTAGCAGAGGGATGCTAGGACTTAAACTACTCAGGGTCCTTATGGAGAGGTAGACAGTGAAGGTATAAGAAGATGGGAAAACTCAAAGTAGAGAGACAAAACATAATAAAAGTATATAAACAATTGTGACCCTAGTATGGGAGGCTAAAGGTTTATTCACTATTGCCCAAGGAGTTGACCTTAGCACTACGGAGGGAAGGAGTGTGCCACTGTTCCTTTCACAAGCTACCACCACAAAGGTGGGTCCCACTCCGTACCCAGGCATGAGGGTGAGTAAATGATGAGAATTTTAATTTTTGGGTGAACTATGCCTTTAACAGTTGTGCTTGAGATGAACAGTTTAATATTTTCACATGCAATGTGTTGGATGCGTGTTGTGTGCAAACCTTAAAATTTTGTTTTATAATGTTGCGGAGCTTGCTCTTTCTCTTCCGAATGAGTTTCTAATATATATATGGCTGTATTTGAGGGGCTGCACAATGTTAGCCAATCATAACAGTGGGGGTTTATGTTGAAGTTTTAAGGAGGAGCTTTGGCCAAATCAAGCGTTTCAGACAGAGGACCAGAGACTGCGTGGAAAATGATTATATATTACTAAATTATATATACTAAACAAAAACTTTACTAACATTATCAGTGGACCTCAGAGAAGATTATTTAAAAAAAAAGAGCATTTCATGACCCCTTTAAAGGACGTGTCTTACTGGGTCAGGATTGAACTCTATAGTTGCTGGATCTTTGCAGCTACAAATGCTCCCATAACCTTCCACTTTACTACAGAAGAGTTTCCTCCTGCGGTTCAGCTCTGTGTCTGCCCAATGGCACTCTGCCTCTAAGAATGAAAAAAAACAGTCAAGCTGTAATGAGACTGACTTTGAGAATGTGTAGCAGGCAGTTTAATATTTTCAAATCCTCACTGTAGGGAGTGCTCTTCAAAAAACAAAATACTGTAAGAATGTGACATTAAATTGCAAGAACACTCCTCACCAACTGTCCATGACATAAACTGCTGTAAAAACAGGCAATTTTAGAGTTCTACACTGATAACAGAGGCAGAAATACCTTCAGAAGCAGTGAGCTGAACCTCAGTCTTTAGCAGCACAGGGTCACCCCATGTAGAGAGAGCAGGAGACTTAGAGTGCTTTTCCCCATACACTTGACCTATAATAAATAGTAAACTTTCCATTAAATGCAAATCATGTTACAACTGAACATTAATTATGCAATAGACAATGACATGTTGTGTGTTATTTCAAACTTGTGCACGTGAGTAAACGAGAAAAAGTTGTGTTGTCTCACCTCCCTTTATCACTACCAGAGTCCACATGTCCCTCCAGCTTAATGTGACAGCCACCTGACTCCCTAAACCTTTCAAAAGGTTCTTTGCAGCATCCTTCAAGTGGAAAGTCCCCTCATCCTTAAAAGGCCAATAACAAGCTCACTTACATTGACAAACACCCAAAACAATGAGGTTGGAATGAAGAGGTTATTCTATAACCTTGATAGTGAAGATGAGGATTCTGCCACGTGTGACCATGTTGAGGAATAGGATCATGGCTTCATCCTCATGGGGAGAATAAGTGTCAAACACTCTTTTGGCCATCACATGACCCTGAAGGAAGAGATTATAGCCAAGTGTTATCATACAACCGACTAAATAATCGGAAAAAGTGATGTAGTGAACATCCGAAAGAGTCCGTAATAGTCAAAGAGGATAAATCATGATGTATAAATGTTTAATATTGATGGTTTGTGCTTACAGTGGCCTGATTAAGAGCAATAACATGAATGCCTCTACCCTGCTCCCTCATCTCATCCTCCAGCACCTGCAAAAATACATCAAATATCATTCCACTTTCATGCAATCTACAAGTAAACCAGTATGAACAAGTAAACATGTTCATACAGATCAGTCAATAAACAATTTTCAGAAGAAAACATACGTACATACAGTACTGTGCAAAGTTGTAGGCAATTGTGAAAAATGTTGCATAGTAAGGATTTCTTAAAAAATAATGCATTAAATAGTTTTCATTTATCAATTAACATCATACAAAGTCCAGTAAACATAAAACAAAAGGAAATGAATATTTGGTGTGACCAACTTTGCCTTCAAAACAGCACCAATTCTCCTTGGTACACCTGGACACAGACAGGATGTTCCAAGCTTCTTGGAGAATTCACCACTGTTCTTTTATAAACTCAGCAAAAAAAAAAAAAAAAAAAAAAAAAAAAGAAACGTCCTCTCACTTTCAACTGCTTTTATTTTCAGCAAATTTAACATGTGTAAATATTTGTATGAACATAAAAAGATTCAACAAGTAAGACATAAACTGAACAAGTTTCACAGACACGTGACTAACAGAAATGGAATCATGTGTCCCTGAACAAAGGGGGGGCGGGGGGGGTCAAAATCAAAAGTAACAGTCAGTATCTGGTGTGGCCACCAGCTGCATTAAGTACTGCAGTGCATCTCCTCCTCATGGACTGCACCAGATTTGCCAGTTCTTGCTGTGAGATGTTACCCCACTCTTCCACCAAGGCACTTGGAAGTTCCCAGACATTTCTGGGGGGGAATGGACCTAGCCCTCACCCCCTTGATCCAACAGGTCCCAGATGTGCTCAATGGGACTGAGATTCGGGCTCTTCACTGGCCATGGCAGAACACTGACATTCCTGTCTTGCAGGAAATCACACACAGAACGAGCAGTATGGCTGGTGGCATTGTCATGCTGGAGGGTCATGTCAGGATAAGCCTGCAGGATAAGGTACCACATGAGGGCGGAGGATGTCTTCCCTGTAATGCACAGCGTTGAGATTGCCTGCAATGACAACAAGCTCAGTCCGATGATGCTGACACACACCACCCCAGACCATGTCGGAACCTCCACCTCCAAATCGATCCCGCTCCAGAGTACATGCCTCAGTGTAATGCTCATTCCTTCGACGATAAACACGAGTCCGACCATCACCCCTGGTGAGACAAAACCGCAACTCGTCAGTGAAGTGCACTTTTTGCCAGTCCTGTCTGGTCCAGCGAAGGTGGGTTTGTGCCCATAGGCTACATTATTGCCAAAGATGTCTGGTAAGGACCTGCCTTACAAAAGGCCTACAAGCCCTCAGTTCAGCCTCTCTCAGCCTATTGCGGACAGTCTGAGCACTGATGGAGGGATTGTGTGTTCCTGGTGTAACTCGGGCAGTTGTTGTTGCCATCCTGTACCTGTCCTGCAGGTGTGATATTCGGATGTACCAATCCTGTGCAGGTGTTGTTACACGAGGTCTGCCACTGCAAGGATGATCAGCTGTCCTTCCTGTCTCCCTGTAGTGCTGTCTTAGGCGTCTCACAGTACGGACATTGCAATTTATTGCCCTGGCCACATCTGCAGTCCTCATGCCTCCATGCAGCATGCCTAAGGCACGTTCACGCAGATGAGCAGGGAGCCTTGGCATCTCTCTTTTGGTGTTTTTCAGAGTCAGAAGAAAGGTCTCTTTAGTGTCCTAAGTTTTTATAACAGTGACCTTAATTGCCTACCATCTGTAAGCTGTTAGTGTCTTAACAACTGTTCCACAGGTGCATGTTCATTAATTGTTTATGGTTCATTGAACAAGCATGGACAACATTGTTTAAACCCTTTACAATAAAGATCTGTAAAGTTACTTGGATTTTTACAAAATTATCTTTAAAATACAGTGTCCTGAAAAAGGGACGTTTCTTTTTTGCTGAGTTTATAATATTCTCAATTGCTTCTATCTCTTCATGTAATCCCAGACTGACTTGATGTTCAGTGGGGGAATCTGTGGTGGACATGTCATCTGTTGCAGGGCTCCCTGTTCTTCTATTCTATTCTATTTGCAAAAGGAATGTTTGAGTCTTAAATTTATATTTCCTATTGACACACTAAAGCTGAAGATATAAATAACCATCTTAAGACATATTTTTTGTGAAACATCTAAGACTTTTGCACACTACTGCATATGGTGTGGTCCAAAAGTGTGAAAATGTTTCTATTTTGTATTTTTCTTATTACAAATCATATTATCAGCAGAACCATGAATCAATGTGTTTTTTGTTTTTTTATGATTTAGGTCAGCATGAATTTATTAACTATTTAAATAATTATTTAATAACACCACACACATGCTAGGCACAAGTTTGTGCAAAACCTTACAATCCATGTTATCCCACCATTATTTGAGAATATTTTAAAGAGCATTCAATGGAAGCTAAAAAAATCTGACCTCTTGTACAAAAGAGTTAACATTGCCAATGAGACAGATTTGCTTACATTGGATTATTGACCAAGAAATTGCGCAGCATCTTAAATATTTTTTTTTTTAATTTTGTGTCAGAACTTTTCTTTTTACATTTTCCAAAATCAAACAGCTTTCTGTTTCTCTTCTATTTCCAGGTTTACATGAGATCCCCGATTTTAAATGTGGTCTCTGAATTTTACGTATTGCCTGGGAACTTTGTAGCAAAAATGGCTAAATCATAACTGAAGTTTGAGACTCAGAATCACTTACCGTTGTGCCGTCCACTGCAACGTACACCTTAGAGCGACTAGAATACACCTCAATATCCAAAACCTTCCTCTCACTGGCTGGTCTTCGTGGGGTTTCCATGTTGGGCATGGCATCATCTGAAAAATCATTCAATGAAAGCAAAGACCTCATGTAAGAAGCGCATCTAAACATGTTAAAAATCTGAAACCTTTACCTAAGCTCATGGATTTCAATGTAGTCTAACTAAAAAAAAAAAAAAAAAAAAAATGAAGAAAACATTCAGATATAGGATCATGAACATCCTGCAGTTATTTGAACCACTTGTGATAAATTATTCCACCCAAGGTGGAATGTGAATTGAGCAATCATGTGTCATATGATCCACATTACCGTAATCTTGAGCAGCATCCTCTTCAATCGCAACTCTCCTTGTATCAAGAATGAGTTTGATATTCACAATCACTGTGATCAGAAGAAACAGGACAGCACTGACCTGCAAAATCAACAACACCAGCCAAAAACTGTTAACTGCAATGGACTACCGCCATCTAAAAAATGATTTTTAGGTTTTATGATACAGCTTAAATTGCAAGGTGAAAAAGCAACCGCCCAACGGAAGTGTTCATGGCTAATCTTATAATGTGCTGACCTGGCAGATTCGCCGTACTGCTCTTTTGTTGGTGAGTCTGTATTTCCAGGTGAGGTAGAGGCTGCGCTGCTGGCGGGGGATGAAGGGCTTGGCTCTTGGATTGGGTGTCCAGGTGTCCATACCTGCAGTCCTGCCCACTGCTCCTGATTACAACACCTGCCTGCATCTGACAACACCTACGATCACGTCTTTTTCATCTACACAACACAGTGCAATCATAGCAGTTGTTATAAATAATGGGAAAATCTTGCAATTTCAAAATGTGATGCAGGTGGCACGTCTTACATGTGGGGTAAATACAAATGCATAGGGTCAGGCAACAAAAACAATGCTAAACTGCGCAAGTGAACAATAATAAAAGCACGTGCACGAGTTGTTCACGTGAATATTTCATTATAAAACAGTGATACAGCAAACACATGGAGGCAGTAGTCGTAACGTTAACTGTCTGAGTATTACTTTTGAAATTCTTTCCAAGAGCAATATCTGTTGACACGGTCATTCGTGTTGACTATACCACGAAACAGAATATATGTTATGGACTGTTTACCTCAGCAGCATGTTATGTCGCCACAGAAGCGACGTCCAGACGCGCGTGAAAATATAACTGTAAATTAGTTTATAAACGGGTCTAGTAACGTTTGGCCACACGTAGGTAAAGTGATCTGAAGCCAGATAGCATGAGAAGCACTTCTGGTACGCTTTTCAAAATAAAAGGCCCACATTCTTTTGTAGAAATTGTTTGTACAGTATGTACATACACACACACACACAAACAACAACAACATTTAAATAAAAAAGGAAATGAATAATATAAATAAATAAATAATAATAATAACAAATAATAATAATAATAAAAAAACAGGGCATTATGTTTTTGTTTCATACACTATTAAGTTGTGTTTCACACAAAGAGCAAGTGATAAATCTTTTTTTTTTTTTTTTATGTTGTATTAGAAAATAGTTAGTAAAAGTGGAAAGGTTACTAATTTTAAAGAATATGTCAGCATGATAAATATGCTGTAAATTATGGTGAGTCTGGACCATCATGTAGTTTTACACTATTAGTTAGAGGTGTCACTTTAACTTAATTAAACCCTTAAAATACATATAAATGACACTATACACAGCCATTAAATAACTAAATAAGCCTACTACATGAGAAATCTAATTACAAGTACTTCATATGTACTCCTGCCTTTGTTTGTGAGTGTTTTTGATTGCATAAAACTTGTTGTGCCTGGTCTCTCAGGTTATTTACTGAAGTTTCCTGTTGTGGTGATGTTTACACTAACGTTCATGTTGCCTAGTTTTGAGTTGTTCTTAACGTCTTTAGGGATAGCTAGCTTTTTCAGCCAGATCACACCAATTAGCCATGGCTTTAACACTCATTTATCAGCTATATATTGTCATTTTGCAAGATTGGAATTACAAAATTCTAAATTCACAGAAATGGTAATTAAAAGGTTCACTGAGTTCTCAATAGGTGATGACTATATGACGTGTGAGTCAAAAATCAAAAGTTGCTAACCGCACACTGAATTGCATATATGAATATGAATATATGACGGTGTGACAAATATCTATGGACTTAATCACCAGTTAGGCGTAATGTTCACATTCGTTTGTTCATTGTTTCGCAGTTATTCTCGATTCTTGTTATTTCAGCGATTTAGGTTGTAATTTTAATCCAAAAACAGATGCATTTCTTTTCACTGGTTACTTTGCAAAGAAGCAAAGCTCAATTCCCAATCCACAAAGTGCATGTGAATTAATTTATCGGTTTATCTGTAGGAAATGGAGAAGGAGGGGTAAATAAATGCCTTGTTTTTGTTGTTGCACTGTCATGTTGCTGACTCTGTCATTATTTTTTCTTGAAAAGCTCTTCTGCTAAAGGAAAATATGGGGCCATGGTATGTTGCTGTTTTTTTAGGTGAAATTTCAAACTAAATTAAACATAAAATAATTGACAGACCATGAATCAGATCTAAAATATGACCCACTAGTCTACATTATTATTATTATGCTATTTCATGTTGCTGATAGGCAAAACCCTTTCTTAAGCAAATTCCACAATACTTATTTAGGGAAAACATGTAAATGGTTAATTTTGAAATTATGTGTTGTTGAGGATTGTAACTCAAAGTGTTTATTCAAGCGAATATATAATATATATATATATATATATATATATATATATATATATATATTTTTTTTTTTTTTTTCTCAGAATGGTTTTAACATATTACATGTTGTTTTTGCATTATGTAATCTTTCAGTGCTGTTTTCATAATTTATCGTGCATGGAGTAAGTAAAGGTATGAACCAGTACTTCAAAGATCCTGTTTGTCTCTCGTCCTTGCCTTTTGGTAATGTTATTCCACATCCTCCAGAGTGTCTAAGAACTGTCCTACACAAGAGAGCCCATTTATCTGACATGGAAGGTGGAAGGGAACTCCAACTCGTCAGTTGATTCAAACACATTTAATGCTAATCTTATTTATAAATCTTAAATGTTATTACCAAATTATTTCATCTGATATTAACAATGGTATTAAATCACGGCTAATTTATTTTTTCATCTCCCCCTCCTCTCTCCAACCTTCTGTCCTCTCACCCAGAGGTGCCCCCTGCTTCTCTGGTGGTCTGGCCTGACAGCAGACAACACTTATGGGTGAACAGTTCTCCCTTCATTGCTCAGTAAATGACAGAAATTCAACAGGCTGGATGCTGAAAAGGCTTCAAGTAGCTGAAGTGAAGTCTGGCTGTTTGCAGTTAAATGGCACAGAATCTACAAACAGGCCTGAAGAATGTCGTTTTATTCGCATCAACAGTAATCAATATCACTGTGAGCTGTAAGAATACCAGCGCCGATAATATAGATTTGGCTAAATGTTCTGTATCTGTAAATCACACTGGTACATTTAGGGTGCTTTCACACTAAAGCTTTTGTTCCAGACCCAAGTTATTTTGATGTTAGCTGATGTGAATGCTGACATCCTTGGCTAACCAGCAATAGAGACTGGTAAACAAAAATACAGTAGCTATGCTGGTCCACCAGCTAGACTAGCACCAATCAAGCACAATTCAGCATAAACCAGCATGGAAATTGCATGTTGGCAAGGCTGGCCTTTTTTAGAAGGGGTTTATTATCATTAGTTGGACAGTCGGGAGAATTTGTCTGGGTTTTGTTTCATGTTCCTCTCTCTGTTCCCAGATGGTGAGGTGATCCTCTTGAGCCCAGTTCACCTAGTGATGAAAGGAGAGACAGTAACTCTGCAATGCAGATCCTGGTTGTAGAAGCTCAGCAAGACTCTACTCTACAAAAATGGCGTCAATGTCCTGTCTCTGAATGGCACTAAAATGACAATTGAGAATGTCACAAAAGCAGATGAGGGGTTTTACAAATGTGCTTTCACCAGTTCAAGTTTGAATAGTTCAGAGAACTGCCTTTCAGTTAGAGTTACGAAATCTGAATTTCATTGTTAATTACTGTATGCAATAACATTTCAATCAGTTGGTTATATAAACTTGTCTCTGTAGAGAACTCCACAGTTGACTCACAAAATTAAAATCTATCTACAGGTATGAGATTCAGATAATACCTGTGATTCAGTTTGGTTTACTTACCATTCAATACCTGTGCTCATACACTTCTGTATGATTTCCAGGATCCTTGGTTTGGGTGTCAGAGCTCTGTATCATCTTGGTTCTTCTGGTGCTTCTTCCTGTGCTCTGGCTGCTGTTTCCAGGTAGATTGTATTCATTGTAATCTCCCATTGTTTTTTTTTTTTTTTTTTTTTTTTTCTTCATATGTGCTGTAGGAGCTTCAGTGCAGTTGTATTCAAGCAATGAACATTAGTAAGGGAAAAAAAAAAAAACATATATATACTGTATATATATATATATATATATTATAAACAGTCAGTCCCTGCCAGAAAGTTCATTATATACTGTCAATTGCTGACACTAGGGCTTCCAACCGTCCAGTAATACAGAATCATCCCATATTTAAGGGGACAGAATTGGTATTCGGTATGGTATCCAAATAACCTTATTGTTTGGAAAGGCACAAATAACGACTTCAAAACAAATAACGAATTCTACCAAATAGTAGAATTTTTTTTTTTTTTTTTTTTTTTTGATAGACTGATTATCCAACAAGTACAGGGAGAAAAGGATATTTAAAATAATATACACTTACTGATGTAACGCAGCAGGGGGAGGTCATGATGTGGTTATGGCTGTGTTGTTGTAGCTTGGCTGGCAATGACAATGACAATGAAACCGATGATGAAGTGGAGAAACCAAGCGCAGTTTTATGAACAAAAGTGAGAACCAAAAACCATAACTCCAAATGTAAACAAAACAAAACCATGAACTTGACTAAACTTGACTTGAACAAAACATAAACATGACTTGACTTAGCTAACATAGCTTGACTTGCCACGACAACAACCATCTTAAACATAACCATTAATATACACATAATACCTGACCAAGGACCATGGCAAACACGAGGGTATAAATACATGGACAAGGGTAACAAGACAAACATGTTAACCAATGACAAGACAGAACTGATAACAAGGTAACTAGACAATAAACCAATGAAAACAAGACACATGAACATGGAGGGAAACAGGAAATCACATGGCCAGGGGACTACATGACATGAAACACATGAACAAACACATTAAACATTACAACTGAGCACATTATTAGAAACACTATGGTCCTAATAAAGTGTCCGATGTGGTCATCTGCTGTTGTAGCACATCTGCCTCA
This sequence comes from Myxocyprinus asiaticus, assembly GCF_019703515.2. NCBI lineage: Eukaryota > Metazoa > Chordata > Actinopteri > Cypriniformes > Catostomidae > Myxocyprinus > Myxocyprinus asiaticus. The sequence continues at coordinate 22,907,397 of NC_059352.1, forward strand.
ATGTTAGACGTGTTGTGCATTCTGAGATGCTATTCCGCTCACTACAATTGTACAGAGAGGTTATCTGAGTTACTGTAGCCTTTCTGTCAGCTCGAACCAGTCTGGCCATTCTCCGTTGACCTCTCTCATCAACAAGGCATTTCCATCCGCAGAACTGCCGCTCACTGGTTGATTTTTGTTTTTGGCATCATTCTGAGTAATCTCTAGAGACTGTTGTAAATGGAAATCCCAGGAGATCAGCAGTTACAGAATTACTCAAGCCAGCCTGACTGGCACCAACAATAATGTCAAGGGTGAAATCACTGAGACATCACATTTTTTCCCCATTCTGATGGTTGATGTGAACATTAACTGAAGCTCCTGACCCATATCTGCATGATTTTATGCATTGCACTGCTGCCACATGATTGACTGATTAGATAATCGCATGAATAAGTAGGTGTACAGATGTTCCTAATAAAGTTCTCAGTGAGTGTATCTAAAATTACAATGCAGTGGTGAGTCTGTGAAGCCAATATGACTAGTGTAAACTTTATGAATGAAAATGCGAACGGTGTGATCTCAAGTTAAAATCAGATGGCCGCGATGCAGTATCCATTTATCGAATTTGTTGAGAGTAACATTAACTAAGATACTATATCCTATACATTTTCCATTTTTTGAAATGTTCATGTAAATTGTTTAGAACCTTCCAAACGAAATATATGAGAAAATTCTTCTGTATCTTACTCTCTCCTCAAGCAGGCGAGCAGGCAGTGTGTGAGGCGAGGGAGGAATGAAGTTTCTGATCTGAAATATGATCGATGTCTTTTTAAAACAAAGCAAATGAAGTCACCTGTACAGAGTGTTGTATATGGCTGTATAAGGCTGGGTATCATCACAAAGATTTTGGCTGCCGATATAAAATCAAGTAATTTCGTGAATACCACCAGGGGTGTAGCAGCCACGGTGGAAATGGGGGACACGTTCCCCGTACTCTTTAAAAAAGGTGATTTTGTCCCCCACACTTTTTCAAGCTAAACCCATATCGAGTCCAAATGGTTGATTTGTATACAATATTCTTCGTGTTTTGTTACTTTGGGCTGATTGAGTGACCATCCAGCCAATCAAAGGTGGGTTTATTAATCTCCCCAATAACAACTGAAATTCCGGCCAATTCGTACCCAAAATCAGTGGATGAATGAGAAGAGGACTAACTGCCGCCTCTATATTTTTGCCCGTGAGATTGAATAACCATGGGCACTGTAACGTCTGTGTAAGATCAGGGATGGCTAATTACACTTTGTTTGAAAAAAACTTTGTTTGAAAAAAAACCTTTTAGCCTTTTGACATTTGCATATAAATTACTGACCTGGTCTCCACGTTTACATTTATATGGGTGCTAAATTGCAGATGGTCTTTATCACTATCAAAAGGATGCTAAAACAGGTCTCCTCTGAAGTGTCTCCATCAAGCTTCAAACACATTCCACAGAAAGGGAGGTGACTCCCCCCCCGTGCCAGGCACCAGAGCAGTTGTCTGTCTCCAGTAATTCCAATACACGTCACACACACACACCTAAAGACATTTTCTCTATTTAGGCCATAGTAAGCAGTTATAAATGTATCTGCTATGTGCATGTGTTGTATGTATATTCCCCTATTATATTAACTTGGTTAAAACCCTTTACTTGTATTAGTTAGACGTTAAATGCCTATATTCAAGTGTATGAGTGTATCTCTGCTTTAATATCGTCTGGAGGTTACCTTCTTGGTATCAAAATGATCTTCCCTTTATTTCTCACACAATAATGTACACCATGTGATCGTGAAATGCATCGAACAATTCTTACTATGTTTTGAATTAAAAGCTGCACTAGCGGTCCAGATCAGCAATAAAAGGCGAATGGGCCATAAACAGAGACAAAGGATGTTTCTCCCGCTCAAAATGCATGCCTCTGATTGGCCACTCCACCCACAAAATGGGTGCGGCAATGAACTATCAAAACTCCAGAGCGCAAAGAAATCATCGCTCAAAACTCTTCTTCTTGAGACCAACCCACTCCAAAACTCTCTCTTGAGTTTAACCTTCTGGCAGTGTTTACCTTCAAGTAACTTTGTGGATTTCCTGTGGACTTCTTCAACTCACTCCTAAAGAAATCGTCGAGAACCTCGTCTACCGCATCAAGACTCTTATTCAGCAACAAACCAATGCAAGTAACAATTTACAACTGATTAGATGCGTGTTTAAGTTTGAACCCCTTTTAAGGTGAATTGTGCCTCTGATGATTCTCATTTAGGTTGTGGTTAACTGACGTGAAATATTGCCATTCTGTGCTCTCTCTCTCTCTCTCTCTCTCTCTCTCTCTCTTTTCCTTACATTCCTTCATTCTATATATGTATGTTTTGCTTAGTTTGTTTGTATGTTAGTTATAGTTTCATTTATTAAATCCCTTATATTCACGATTGATTGTCTCTGTGTTCCGCTCATAATTCAAAGTCACTGAATGTTGCTCCTTGCTACATGCTAAACTACGCTAAACTACTGCTAGCACTGTATAAGTAGGAAGGCTATTGTTCCTTGGCCAGGAAAGTAATCTTCTTAGAGTTGATAAATAATTATATTGTCTGCTCGCTGGACGGACGGATCAAGTAATTGTAATATCGATTCTGCTACAGTTAATTCTAAGATCTAATCTAAATATTTATTATTAATTATAACCAGTTATAATTAATTATAAATAATTCCCTTTTAAGCTAATTTGCTACAGCACTATGGGATATTCGTGAACATACCCATGCACACCACACTTTTACCCTACATGCTGTACCCAAAGCCTCCCATTGAGCCAAATATTGGTGAATCGAGGTCTGATTACAACCCGAATCCACCAAGGCTTGATATGTACCCTCTTGAATACGTCCCTACTCGGTCGGGAGCGGTATGCAGCGTGTCGGGGACCCATACCGACACCCCCACATCCATTACCAAACATTGGTCCTGGAGGTGGCCTGGCTTCCCGCAACGGCAGCACACCGGCCTAGACTTTCCCCCTCACACCTGCGGCCACAGATTCTCGAACTTATCGGGAAAGGGAAGGAGACACAGAAGGTGGGGTAGAGGTGCCTGGAACCCCCCAGGTTTTGGGGGAATAAACCCCCGTTCTGGGGAGCAGGGACGGGAACAGGGCAAGGTAGGGGAGGGGAAGAGACAGCAGGAGAGAGAGAGAAAATGCTTGGCCATCTCCCAGATACACGTCAAGTGGTTCTCAGCCAGGTGGACTGCATCCTTCAGCGACGTTGAGTAGTGACACTGGACCCACTCCCCTGTCCTTTTGGGCAGCCGGTTGATGAACTGTTCCAGCACCACTAAGCTGATGATTCCCCCAGCGTCGCGGTCCTCTGCTAGCAACCACCTCCGGCAGGCATCCCAGAGCTGCTAGGTGAAGGCAAATGGGTGGCCGAATTCCCTGTAGGTCAGTGCCCAGAAGATGGCCTGCTTCACACCCGGGTACTCCAGCAGGTTAGCCACCGGCAGTTGTTGGGCCACGAGCTGAGCCTCCCTCCGCCCACTGCATCTGGGGCCAGCCCGACCCCACAGCGGCCTGCTCAAACAGCTCAATAAAGGCTTAGGGGTCGTCCTGGGGACTCATCTTGGCCAGGATTATTTGAGGTGGGGGTCCCATGGCCGGTGTCACTGCTGAAGTACCATGCGGCACCAAGCTCTGGAACACCTGCCAGTCCTCCGCCTGGGCTTGCAGAAGCACCTCGAAACGTTGCTCCTGTTCCGATCAAAGCTCCAGGATGGCCTGGCGTTTTGAGGATGTCCACCAACAGCGAGGACTCCATGACAACGTATCTCCCTCAATCCCAGGTTTCGGCACCAGTGTAATGAGGTTTGAGGAATGAGGAAGTGGGAGACAGCGATTCCAACTCAGGAATGTCACTTTTTATTAACAACAAAACACATTCGCTTAAATGCGCAACGGTGTAGCTTCAGATAAATAACTCAAAGTTGAAAAATGGCAGTGGCCAACATACAAGCAGCTTTTCAGCTGGGCTCTCTCTCTCAACTTCCGCTGTCTCCTCTCCTTAAAGGCCCAAAACACTCCTCAATGAAACACAAGACAGGCGTTAAGCACAGGAGGAAATCATTCACCACTCATCTCCCCTGCTTCACTCTCCACAGCACGGCGGTCGGCCACGCCTCTGCCTCCACAGATACTTTGATGGCAAACATCACGGTGGCACCATCTCAATTCGGACAAAATTTCTAACCGACATGCACTGCTTCAAGTCTGCAGCACTTTATGAAGTTGAACACACCTACTTTAACATTTAAAATTTGTCTTTCAACTAGTTTTGAAGCACTTCCTGTTAAAGCCATGCCCACATCTGGTTATATCCAAATACAGATACAGAACATTTAGCCAAAGCAACAGATACAAACACAGATACAGATAATGGCTTTGCTGCACACCCCTAGAATTTCTATATGTTTAAATGTGTACCCGATTTAGTTTTTTGCATCCTACACCTTACATTGAGAATGCTTCAGTATTTATTGTATTTTAATCAGTTTCACTAGTTCCAATGTTAAGAATTAAAGAATAGAATGAAAAAAGTCATTAGAGGTGAATGCGAATTGCTACGACGGTGTTTTAGTGCCATGTTAAAAATAAAAGTTAATATCTCGAGAATAAAGTCGCAAAATTACGAAAAGAAAGTTGTAATGTTTTGCAAATATTCTCATAATAGGCCTTTTACAAGAATGTTTCTTCCTAATGTTTCGAGAATAAAGTCGAAATATTATAAGATTAAAGTAGTAATATTTTGAGAATGAAATCTAAATTACTTAAGTCATAGCATTCTAAGCATTATGAGATTCAAAAGAAAAGTTCACCCAAAAATCAAAATTTGCTGATAATTTACTCACCCTCAGGCTATCCAAGATGTATCTGAGTTTCTTTCTTCATCAAAACAGAATTTAAGATTTTAAGGATTTCTTTTCAGGCCTCCTCCTTTAAACAATGCAAGTGAATGTACTTTTTTTGATGGTCCAAAATGCATATTTAGCGTGCATCAAAATAATCCACACGACTCCAATTGACAAATAAATTCTGAACCCAAACGACTGATTATTTTTAGAAACGAAACAATACTTATATATTTTTTAACTACAAATGTTCGCTTCCGTACATCTCTGTGACGTGCGCTCATGAGAGGGCTGACGTAAGCTTGTTGGTAAGGTCACGCGTCACGTGGAGGAGGAGGTAGGAAGCGCGTCATTGTTTACAAGAGAAGGAGTGCTGTACAAAAGTTTAATTGTCTTTGCTGTAGATTTGTATTTGTATAAGTGTATTGTTCAAAATGGTCGTTTGGTGTGTGTATCCTGGATGCTTCAACCTTCAGAAACCCCAAAGAATATGCATGCCGGGAAAAATATTAACTTTTCATCGATTGCAAATACATGATCATGAGCGATTGAAGCTCTGGCTTATTGCGCTGAACCTGGATATCAGTACACACCTACATTTTCTCAAATATTGGAGGGTGTGCAGTGAACATTTTACCCCTGAGGATTTCAGACCATCGAAAGAAACAAAGGGTAGATATCTGAATTCATCGGCTGTGCCCGTGCTGTTTTTCCAGCAGACTCAGGTATGTGTGAAAACTTTGTCATATAGCCTATATATATTTATATATTAGCTATAGTAAAGAACAAAACATGATACTCTACTGATAGGGTGCCATTGGGTCCTTCTGGCCTCGGAAGGCACTTCCAGTTTATTCGTGGCAAATTGAAAAACACCTCTAAAACGCTGTGGCTCAGTAATGGTGGAAAACCATTATATTCGGTAATGCAGCTAGGACTAGGAGTGTTCTCACTGGCTGCCTCAATAATTGCTTCCAGCGGTGGGATTGCTATGGTCCAATCGTGGCAGCACAGGCTCTCTTCCTCTGTTGGCATTGGTTGGCATTTACTACATGTGCACCACCATGTCTCCATAGATCTCTGCCTCCCCGAGACTTGTGATTGCGCCGCTGCTGCAGCCTCCTCCATCTCCCTCAGTTCCTCATCGTGTATTCGGGCTAAAATAGGTAGGGTTGGGCGAAAAACTCCATCTCCTCTTCTCTTCTAAAATGAAAATCCTCCAACATTGTGTTTGAAATTGTTTTGGACTGTTTTGGTTTGTGAACTCTCTTTGGAGTGCAGGGTTTTGGAAAGAGGGGTCTTGGCTAATTCAAGGGCTCAGTCTCGTGGAAGTAAAAAGGCTAAAATCGCTTACACCACCTTTAAGCTTTACCTCAGACCTGAAACTCAAACTAAACTCTCTTTTTGAATAGACCACCAGTATAGACACTATTTGGAGATATTTGTTGACAGTTTAATTTAGTCATAATAACTTGACTTGCATAAAACCCAATTAATTTGATGTTAATATTTGAAGCACATTTTTTGGTCACCTGATTTTTTTTTTACAGTGTACCTTTTATTTTAACATATTTATGATTATTTGCACTCAATGACTCAAATTTGACCTTGTGATTTACTGAAATGTACTTGCTAAAATGTGACTTGGCCTTGAACTGTTTATAATTTAAGTGGTTTGTAAATGCCTGTAATTGGATTAAAATATATTATTACACAGCTCTCAGGACTACTTGATTCTGAGTGGTCAATCATGGCACTGAGTGGTCAAATAACTGTATATTTGTCCGAGTTGTTTTTTTTTTTTTTTTTTTTTTTTACAAATCCATGGTACTTTTATGTCTCACATATCACTCTCTTTTGGAAAGTCAATAAAATGACATGCTCACAGATTTGGGTGAATTTGTTGCTGTTTTAAGAAGCAAAAACAATTTTGCAACACTTTTTGCCTTTATTACATTTTTTTGTTACAGTAAATCATCAAAAAGACTGAGCTTTTTTGTCCAAAGGATTCTCACTGTTGTCATAAATTCACCCACTTGATGGAATTTCACATCAAGGCTTGTAAGCACAGTGGCTAATAACTGTGAGAGGCTCATGTCATGAACAATTTTTAAAGGATAGTAAAGGATGGGGAACAAAATGGAGGAAGGGCAACATTCCTTAGGACTAAGATTTGTTTTTATGTTACAAACAAACTTTGACATTTTGCAGCTTTTCACATTTGGAAAGTTCATGTTTCCATGAACTCCTTAGTCTCATGTAGACAGACCTATGACTGCAGCATAACACCTATAGCCTAAATAACATGTTCTTGCACTTAAAAAAAAAAGAAGAAAAAAAAAAATCAAGATGCAACGCAATGAATAGAGCAGAACACTGGTGTCTCGAGAAATTATTTTTGACTTGACAAAATAACTTTTTGACACAAAAAAAAAAAAAAAAAAAAAAAACAGCGATATGTACTGCAATGGTCAAATATACAATTGTAGCATGTTTACATAGGAAAACAGCTGAAAAACAGTATGGACAGATGCATGTGTACATGTGTGAATGGCCCAATATTCACATGATAATTAATTTTCCACTTCCAACCTCAATGCTTTCCATTCAATTACACATCAACGTAGGGCTGGACTGGGAGTAAAAATAGTCCCTGGAAAAATCTCTTGTTGTTGTCTCTTGTACTATTGTGTCCCTGGAGCTGTCATCTCAAGGACTGAATGTCCTCTTTTTGTTTTTTGTTTTTTGTCCCTCCACCAGCGGGGTACAAGTTCCAGGCACTGAAGGACCTGACATAGATGGACATTTTTATGCCATACTTGTCTGGTTTACTTGGCATGTTTTGTTTTAAAAGGAAAGGACCTCTAACAGGGACCAGGCACTACAGAAACTTCCATTTTGTACATGAGTGGCAGATGCTAAACTCACTTGTCCCAGACATCCCTATTTGCTGCCAGTTTGTCTTGCTCCCGTCCCCCTTTAGAGGAAACCATTTTTAAATGGAATTTATTGAGGTAGGACTAAGAAGGAGACAGATAGAGACACTTTTAAGTTAAACTCCAAGTCTCTTTAACAAGGTCCAGGCAAAATGTAAAAAAAAAAAACTATCCAAAACAGAAACAAATCCAATCTGTCAGGAAAACTCAAACTCATTGCTATGGACATTGTTGTAATAACAATAACAATAAACATACACATCAGCAGCATTCACCTTCTTTTTCAGCTGATTCCTGTCAATCAGTTGTATCATAGACAATTAATCTTCCATGTTTTCCTCTGGCTTTGTGTCTTCAAGGCCTCTATCGTCTTCAGTGTGTTATGATAAAATATGTGGTCATGACCTGGAAGGCAGTTCAGAATAAAAATGGCAGCTAGCGGCAGGAACTACAAGCTATAGACAAAATAGGTGGTACCTGCCACTTTTAGCTGCTAATCACTAGCAATCACACAGTGATAGCAACCATGCAACCACATGCTTAAGTGGAAGTAATTTCTTCCTCAAAATCAAAAGAAAAATGCTGACATAAAAATATAATTGAAAATATATTTTGGAAAAGAAAATCATGCTTGAGGATTGCCATATTTGGTTTCCAAACAACTAAAAGTGAGTCTTTATGTAAATGAACAAAATGCAGCTTATTTATGGGCAAGTGTGCTAGCCAATGTTTGTTTCTTTTTTTATGAAAGTTGTGTTCTGTATTTTGCCTCTGTATCATAGTCTCAATCCTTCCCTAGATAGCACACGTACAGCTTCGAGATGGCTTTTTATAGATCTTTTCATCTGGAAAGCATCTCAATTTAATCTGCTAAACATCTTCAAAATATCGGATTTACAAAAATTCTAAATCCTAAATGTCTCAGAGACATCTGATGAATGTCTTGACATCCGAGACATACTTATTAATGACTTATAGACATATTCTAGATGAGCAAACATCGTAAAAAAATACATCTTCCAAATGTAAACACACATCAAATAGGCGTCTGGGTGATGTATGTGTGCTATCAGGGCATGTCTACCGATTTTTTACATTTGGGCTACTGTAGTAGTTGAAGGTGCTGTTTATCAGCACCTTTTGCTAACCATTTCGCTTAATTCCGTCAGACTTGAATTCTGTCAGCCACTGAATTAGACCCCTGTCCTGTCTCTTCAAAATCTCAGCTCCAATGACATGTCAGCAAACCTGAACTCAAAATGACTGACAAGTAAACAGCACCTCAAAGTCTGGCTAAACAACACCATCCCACAGTCAGATGTTTACAGGGCATAGGGCTCTCACTGACAGATTTGTAGAATTTTATAGATTTAAGCTACTAAATAAAGCAGAAACACATCATCACAGTCTGGAAAAAAGTCCATGGGAGCCATATACTGCATTACCCAATGTAACACTAGAGGGCAGCAGGACTTTGCATTGTCCAAATGTGTTTTTCAAATGCCACTTCACCTATTTTTATGTAGGTAAAGCAAAATTGCTAAAATCAATAATACAAAATTATTATTATAGACATCTGAAACACTATTTTAAATGGAATCTTATTTTAAGAAGTATGCTTATACCTGATTTGGGAGTTAAATGAAATTAAAAAGAGGAATAAAATTTGCTGCTGTCATGTGTAGATGTAGAGCAGAATAGATTGAAAAATGGTCACACAAAACCTACAATATTTTGTAGCACAAGTAGTATGAGTAGTGTGTTCACACGGAAAAATGCAATAAGACATAGAGTACTACAAGTACCCAGATAATGTACTTCTTCCACCGAATAACTGTGTGGAATGTTGGACAATTCATGCACCAATAATCGCAGCTACGATGTTGGCCATACAAAACAGTTGTCATAATGGTGAAGGTTGCAACTACTGAAACTTCTGTGAAGACAGCAACTTACAAATGTGAGTTAAATAGTTCACAATCACAGTGTGTGAATCTGTACATTATTTGAGAACAGTAGTTAGTAGGATTGAGGTTGGCTAACACGCTAAAATTAGCAGCAACACGTCAGGGGAGGTGAAATGTCACTTCCTTCAACTGAAAAACAGCAAATCATTCTTCTAGTACAAAAAGCATTAGTGTGCCATTTACAACGATACTACTCTTTGAAAATTCATACACTAGATGGCATATTGTGCATCATTTGAGACACACAGATAAGAGCAAAGTTTTGCACTTTCATTTGAGAAAAGCAAAACATCTGTTGAAAAAAAATGGTGTTATTAATTTTGTAAGGAGTTTTGTTTAAAGGGACCAAATAAAAATAACAAACAACTTGAATATAAAATTGATTAACGTAATAGTCTCTTGACTGTCAAATTATTCATCTGTCTATCATTCCTTTGTGCTCCATTTGAAAGTTACAGAACATGAATCAATTTTGCAGCATCTATAGATTAAATTTATCAAATACCACAAAAAACTTATTACATTAAATATAATTTTAGTGAACTCAAGTTAATGAACTCAAGTCTCTGTTATTAACTTACCTTAAAAAAAAAAAAAAAAGTCCATTGCAAATTTGCAGCAAACTTGCTGGATTATTTTCACATGCAAATGAGACTAGCACCAAACTAACAGCAAATTGTCCATTGTTACCAAAGGTTTGCTGCTGGTTCACCACTACAGGTGAAGAGCTGCAAAGATTTGCTGTGAATCACAAGCTCATTTGCATGTGAAAGAGTGGCAAATTTGCAGAAGGTTTGCCAAAACTCTAGATTTTTTGAAAGGGTTGACAAATCTTTTGATTAGTTCACCAAAATGATTAGTTCACTGATCACTGTAAATCATCTTTACGCCAGTAGGTGGCAACAAACTGTTTTGAGCGAGCAAGTCATTAACCTTCTGGGGTCTGAGGGTGTTTTGGGCCCTGGAGAAGTTTTGATATGCCTTGACATTTGTGCTTTTTTCAGTTGCTTAAAAACATATTAATGGATAAAGTCTGATAACACTGTATTCAGCACAAACTGGGCTACAATAATATGTGAACAACATGTATGTACATGTTTGTATTGAGAAAATAACATTTATGTGTTGTTTTTGAAAAAACAAAAATGTTAAGTCACTGAAATAAGGCCATGTAACACATACTAAACATTTGTTCACAAGGCTTTTGAGAACTGGATCTTGTAGCCTAGAGTTTTTGCTACAAAAATGATGTGAAAACCATCCTGATCACTCATTCGTACAAAACAATATAGTCATTTAACTTTTATAAGACACTTTTAGTGTTAGAAAGGTCATAATCAAGGAGGCGTGGATGATCATGAATATTGATGTGATTCACACCCGAGGAGACAAAGACCCCTCCCCTGAGAGAGAATGAATGTGAGGAGACTTAATGATTGAATGTATTGTTTGTAGTTTATTCACAAAATCAAGTTTAAGTTAAAAGAAGTAATCTGACTATACATTTTTTAAACTTTAGACCTACACTACTGTTTAAAATTTTTAGATCTGTAAGATTTTAAAATATTTTTAAAAGAAGTCTCTTCTGCTCACCAAGGCTGCATTTATTTGATCCAAAATACAGCAAAGACAGTGATATTGTGAAATATTTTTACAATTTAAAATAACTGTTTTCTATTTGAATATATTGTAAAATGCAATTTATTCCTGTGATCAAAGCTGAATTTTCAGCATCATTACTGCTGTCTTCAGTGTCACATGATCCTTTAGAAATCATAGCAGCCATGACAGTGATGAGATATATAACAATTTACAATAAACATCTGATTTACACAACACCATTTACATATCTAATATACACATATTTACACACAACACAATATGCAAATAATAATATACAATGTACAGTATACAGGGCTTTGTGGTTGTGGGTGGTGCTATTGCCGTACCAGGCAGTGATGCAGCCAGTCAGGATGCTCTCTACAGTGCTGGTGTAGAACTGTGTGAGGATGTGGTGGTTCATTCCAAACTTCCTCAGCCGTCTCAGGAAGAAGAGGCGCTGATGAGCCTTCTTCACGACGGCCTCAGTGTGGACGGACCATGTGAGTTCCTCAGTGATGTGGACACCGAGGAACTTGAAGCTACTGACACTCTCCACTGGTGCTACATTGATGGTGATGGGACTGTGTTCTCTGTCTTTTCTCCTGAAGTCCACCACAAGCTCCTTTGTCTTGGTGACGTTGAGGGAGAGGTTGTGCTCCTGACACCAGCATGTCAGAGTGTGCACCTCCTCTCTGTAGGCTGTTTCATCATTGTCAGTGATCAGACCTACCACCGTTGTATCATCAGCAAACGTAATGATGGCATTGGAGCTATGTGTTGCCACACAGTCATGTGTGTACAGGGAATACAGGAGTGGGCTGAGAACACAGCCCTGTGGGGCTCCAGTGTTGAGGGTCAGTAATGAGGAGATGTTGCTGCACATTCCAACCACTTGGCGTCTGCTTGATAGGAAGTCCAGGATCCAGCTGCACAGCGAGCTGTTTAAGCCCAGAGCCCGGAGTTTCACATCAAGCTTGGAGGGCACTATGGTGTTGAATGATGAGCTGTAGTCTACAAACAGCATTCTCACATAAGTGTTCCTTTTTCCAGGTGGGAGGGAGCAGTGTGTAGTGTAGATGCAATGGCATCATCAGTGGAGTGGTTGTTGCGGTAAGCAAACTGCAATGGGTCCAGTGAGGGAGGCAGCACAGAGCAGATGTAATCTCTGATTAGTCTTTCAAAGCTTTTGCTGATGATGGGGGTCAGAGCAACAGGACACCAGTCATTTAAGCAAGTGATTTTGGATTGCTTTGGTACAGGCACAATGGTGGACGTTTTAAAGCATGTGGGGACCACAGACAAGGAGTGGGAAAGGTTGAAAATGTTTGTAAAAACACCAGCCAGTTGGTTCGCGCAAGCTCTAATGATGCGGCCCGGAATGCCGTCTGGACCCGCGGCTTTACGGATATTCACCCTTTGGAAGGATCGGGTTACATCCGCTACAGAGACGGAGAGTGAACTAACCTCTGTAGCTTCGGCCGTGAGAGCTCTCTCCGCGAGGGCGGTGTTATTTCCCTCGAAACGAGCATAAAAAGTATTTAGCTCATCCGGGAGAGAGGCAGCAGTGTTCACGGCAGAGTTTTTATTTCCTTTGTAGTCTGTGATGATATTAATTCCCTGCCAAATGCTTCTAGAGTTGGTGGTGTTAAACTGTCCTTCAATCTTGTCCCTGTACCGGCGCTTGGCTGCTCTGATAGTTTTGCGGAGGGCATTACTGGCTTGTTTATTCTCCTTCACATTCCCGGAATTAAAAGCGGAGGTCCGCGCATCAAGTGCCACATGAACATCGCTATTTATCCATGACTTCTGGTTGGGGTAGATCCGTATTTTTTTGGTCGGAACAACATACTTTACGCACTTTCTGATGAAACATGTTACGTTATCAGCGTAAATCTCGATTTCGTCATCAGAGGCGGACCACATTTGGTGGTCAAATCAGTCTTGTAGCATAGAATCTGAGTGGTCCGACCAGCACTGGATTGTTCTGAGGGTGGGTGCTTCCTGTTTCAGTTTCTGCCTTTAAACGGGCAGAAGCAGAATGGAAGAGTGGTCCGATTTGCCAAATGGTGGGCGGGGGAGGGATTTGTAGCCATCCCAGAAGGGAGAGTAGCAATGGTCCAAAACCCAGTCCCCTCATGTGTTGAAACTGATATGTTGGTGGTATTTTGGTGCGATTGATTTGAGATTAGCTTTGTTAAAGTCCCCAGTCACAGTGAACGTGACCTCAGTGTGCGCGGTTTCCTGCTCACTTATACTCCCATACAGTTCTTTGAGTGCCCGGTCTGTGTTGGCTTGTGGCGGGATGTACACAGCAGTGATAATGACCAATGTGAATTCCCTCGGTAGCCAGAATGGTCGACACAGAAGCATGAGAAATTCCAGATCAGGAGAGCAGAAAGACTTGATAGAATGAAAGTTCCTCTGATCACACCAGGATTTGTTGATCATAAAACATACACCACCACCTCTGCTTTTACCTGAGAGGTCTTTCGCTCTGTCCGCTCTGTGCACGGAGAACCCCGTGGGTTCGATGGCTGAATCTGGAATCTCAGCAGACATCCAAGTTTCCGTAAGGCAGATAATGCAGCAGTCCCTCATCTCTCATTGGAAAGAGATCCGTGCTCCCAGCTTGCAGAGCTTGTTGTCCAGAGACTGAACATTTGTCAGTAGAATACTGGGTAGCGGTGGTCAATTTGCATGATGTCTTAGTCTGACGAGAATGCCGGCTCTCCTTCCCATTTTCCTTCTGCGTTTCTGCGGCCGGGCTGCCCAGACAAAGGGCTCTGCTACCGTGTTTGTAAACAGCGGGTCGGCATTGAGGAATTTGAAGTCCGGTTTACGGTGTGCAATTGCAGAAGCAATGTCCAAAAGTTTTTGTCTGTCATAGACAATAAGGCAGACAACATCCCAGACAAAAAACATAAGAATTGTAAACAAAACAAACAAAAAACTGCAATGTTGTGTCAGAGCTCGCAACGCAGCAGCCATACTTGGTGCCATCTTGAGTCCAAATGTCCGCGTGTGTGAGTGCCTACAGCACATTTTACACATTTACACCCGAACAGATATTTGCAAGCACAAGCTTCGTTGATGATAATGAGACAGCATAAACACTAGTTAAAATATAATTTAAACATTCATATTATTTTTATATCATATTACATATCATATTTATATCATACAGCATACAATTTAAATACCTGCTTTAGCCGAAACAACATTTAAATGTAACTAAAACTTGCCTATTAGGACATATTTCAAATTTCAATCTCTGAATCCTGGCTGGCAAGTCTGGAAATAGTCCAACTAGTAAAATATGTACATGTTTATATAAAATAGCATGTCAACTAATGTAAGTTAAGACTTACTCATCTGAAATTGTATCCTCGGCTGGATCAAGTCACTCTTCAAATGTTCATCGTTGGATTCCCGCTCTTCTTCTGAGGAAGGTGTGAATGCTTCGTCACTATCCAGGACCATCTGAAGAGCTTCCTCACCTATGTAGTGTGCCATCTTCCAAATGCACAGGAAAGTGAATGAACTTGATGTTTTTTAAGGCAGTGTTGGGGGCATTTACCATTTGCATTGATCGCCTCAGCACATTACTGTATGAATAGCGCACTCTGCTGGTGGGTGTCATCACATTAGCGATAATTAGCTGAGCAGGAAGCAACTGTACATCGCTTTGTTGAATTGTTTTATTTAAAAGCGATCTTCTTTAGACATATGTTTCATGTTTGTCTGATAAGTATTCATGGAGTTTCAGTTCATTTTTGTGACGTGTTTCAAAAAGATGCTCGCGGAGACAGAGACGGCTGAAATCGCACCCTGTTTATTATCTTTATTTTACAAAAGCACAAGGTTTTGTTGTTATTGTGAGTGTACACAAATAAAAGTAGACGCTTTATAGTCTCTAATGATGTCTTACACTTATCTGTATGCCCAAAAATTTTAATTTAGTGTATTTTAAGTTGTTTCCGCTGTTATGAGGAAAAAATCCAGCAGGACTCGCTGGCACGTCCGTCGACCCCAGATGGTTAAACCACTGATAAAGTATGGAGTTGTTCATGACCGAAACAAGTCTAATTTTACTTCATTAATTTGCAAGTCTACAAAGCTTAGAGATGTCAGAGTGTTAAAGCATCACAAGGTTTTCCCTACAGAGGATACTGCATATCCTTTCATTTTGTAAACTGCTGTGGGACTCTTAGCCCATTAAAAAAAAATACATAAAAATTACATCCTGATATTGTAAGGTCACTTTTACTCAATTCATCCAAGCCGTTTTCTCTCCTTGTTTGCTAAACAAAGATCAACATTCTTCCACTCTTTCAGTCAGTCAACTGGATTAGTGAAAGGACACATTCAGTATGTCAAACCAGTGATATGCTCCTTCACAGGCCACACTTGAAGGCTATTGGCTCACGCTATGGCAAGTCTCTGCAGGCAAGAAAAGCTTTTTGCGGATTTAATTTGGGGGGGGGGGGCAAAGTTTTTTTAAGGGGGAAGACAAAATTTGGGAGGATGAAGCCCCCCTAAATAAAATCTAGCCATGTCTCTGACCACCACACACAGGCTGGTGATAAACACCAATATGTTACATTTTAAAAATCAATAGCCTAAATGGCTCCAATTTCACAGTTGAACATGGATTTACACAAGACTGTTTTGTTCATCTTGGTCTTGTGCAATTTATTGTAAAAGCCATTTTAAGACACAACCAGCGTAACTTGTCCACTAGAAACAGTAGTTTTCCCACTGGAAGTAGTCTTGACACAAACATCCCTTCTTGTAAAATAAACAGGAGAAGTGTGAGGAGTAGGGTTAGAGTTCAGAATCCTGAAGCCACTGATTTAAGTGAAGTACTCACTTTGTCTGGTGCAGCTCTGCTCACAAGAGCCGGTGGAAGAGGCATAGCACACTGCTGTACTACAGTGGATGAAGACCTGAGAAAGAAGAGGAATTACCACAGCATTCATTAGATTACACAATATTCATGTTTTCGAGTACGTTCAGGAAGGTTAGGCAATGGTCATACCATTTCCTGCAGAGGAACTAGTGATGCTGGATCCACAAATGTGAACATCTTTACAATGAAGCACTTGTAGTGGGTTGAGAACTGAAGACCAGTGGAGCCATCCACTGGAACCAGTGTAGTCAGGTGACGGTCATCCTGGTAAGGGCATCCGGAGGGCAAAATTACAGTCAGGGCTAGCTCAAGACTTGACCAACTAAACAAATGCTTGTGGTTATGCTCACCCATTAACTAGAAGGTCCCACTGAGGTAGGCTGAGGGGATATACACCACATATCCACTGTCCTCCTGCAAACGCCAACATGGTTAGCATTCACTCCTTTCTAAGGGAGACAAAAAAAAAAAAAAAATCCACTATCATGCTTGTGCCACAAAGTTACACCGGCAGCGCCAGCTATCTCTCCTGAACGCTGCCAGAGGTCGCCATCTCCAGAGTACTAACCCTTCCTTCACGAACTACATTTCCCATAACCCTCCACTCAGATTGATTACTGACTCACCTGTTTCACATTATCTCTCTCTATTTAAGTTCCCTGTTTACACGCATTTAGTGCAAAGTCTTGTTCTGCCTAGTCTGCAATTCTGAGCATTATTTACCATTACTATTTTCCCTGTGTTTTGAATCCTACCTGTTCTTCATATTTCCCAGCCTGCTTGTGTGTTTTTGGACCTATTGCCTGTTTACTGGATTACCCCTCTGTCTCTCGGATTTACTTGGTTTGCCTTTCTTGGAATGTCTTCCTGTGTACCAAACTCTTGTCTGTTTTTTGTTTACCCTTTGATTTGCTACTTTGTTGTACTGTTTATACTTTTATTAAACTGTATATGGATCATAACATTACTGCCCCGGCATCTTCACTACACATAAGCTGTGACAGGGAATTGGCAAATGGCAAAGGAAGGTGTGGACCCAACAGAAGCGCAAGGTGGGTCACCAACAGATGGACTGTATCCAGGCTTATTTGAGGAAGCATGACATCTCTGGACACCACAACTCTAATTCACTGGACAGTCACTGTAACAAGGTACAGAGCAAGTTACCAAAAATAATCAGTTTAATGTGAACAGCTTAACATAAGTTCATCATCCTTACCTGCTTTCCCATAGTAACAATGCTGTCCATTAAAGCAGCAGTTTATAGCGTCACACTCTGCAGAAATAATACCAGATTGTCCACACTGGAGCTGCTCATAATCAGCTACAGTACATTTGTTAAGAGGCTCTGCCTGTGCCACAGGTTGCATAGCTTGAGGATTCTGGGCTGAAATCCCTCCATTTTGTGAAGTTTGCTGTTTCGGAGCCAGTTGAGGCAAAAACTGCTGATAACTTGGCTGGAACACAACAGCTTGAGGATTCTGGGCCGGAATCTCCCCTTGTCGTGGTCTTTGCTGAAAGAATGAAGCTTGATTCTCCTGAGCCGGTTTACTCCACTGTGGAACAGCATGACCAAAAGCACGAAACCACCCACAAAGTGTCAGAAGATAAAGTATACCCATACTTTCTGCCATTGCTCCACCACTGATCACATGATTCAAGTGGATACATTTTTAACTTTTTATACTCTATAGATTGTAGCTTTTTAGCCCCTCCCTATTCATTAACAATCATGGTATACCAGTATGAGTAAAGATGCTGACTACCACCCTGGAGTCGCGAGTTAGAATCCAGGGCATGCTGAGTGACTCCAGCCAGGTCTCCTAAGCAACCAAACTGGCCCAGTTTCTAGGGAGGATAGAGTCACATGGGGTAACCTCCTCGTGGTCACTATAATGTGGTTCACACTCTGTGGGATGCGTGGTGAGTTGTGCGTGGATGCTGCGGAGAATAGCGTGAAGCCTTCACATGCGTTATGTCTCCGCGGAAATGCGCTCAACAACCATGTGATAAGATGTGCGGATTGATGTCTCAGATGTGGAGGCAACTGAGATTTGTCCTCCACCACCCGGATTGAGGCACGTCACTACACCAACACGAGGATTTAGAGCGCATTGGGAATTAGGCATTCCAAATAAAAAAAAAATTAAAAAAAGACTGCTACAAGGGGGAGAAAAGCAGTCCAAGGCTGCATCTGAAACCATAGGTAGCTGTCTTGTCGGACTCTTGCACAATTTATTTGAATTGTTATTCATTCATTACTTTAAATCCATTTAAAGTACAATGTAATTGGCCACAACATCCTTTTTCTTGATTTCATTCTAGCTAGGAATTATTATTATTATTTACTTAAAGCTGCAGAGTGTGATTTATATGTCACTAGCACCAGCAAACTTAATTGCAAAATAAAACATTGTTTTCAAAACGGCTTTTGGAAAATGTGCCCCGTCTTTCAAATAACTCATGGGTCTTTCAAAACAAACAGAGGAATTTTCATAGTACCACAGAGACACAGTGTTTACTGTTTTCAAGAAAATTAACCTATGAATGGCTTACTTATAGTTGCCTCTGCATATTAAGCTGGGATAGGAGAAAGTATTTTAACACCAAAAAAGTTACACACTTCAACTCTAAATACAATTTACTGTGAATACTTCACTTTCACTTAAGTAAGTTTTTGGCTAGATATATGGACTTGAGTAAAATTTCAATCAGTATACACACTTTCACTTTTTATACCCCTGGTGGAGTGCACAATAGGGAGGTGACATTTATATTCAACACACATTTGTAGTGTCAAGCAGTGATGCAACATCATAGCACATTGTGGTGTGGGCAAGAGCACCCTTGGTTTGTTGAAGGTGATGGGATGGCTGATTTCCATGCATCTTGGCAAGGCATTTGCAGTTTCCCCAGCCTTTAAACCCCATTTTTCCTTTTTAAATAGAACATCTCCACTTGCTGCTTAACCAGCCCTCTGTTGGACCAGCACCAGGAGTGAATCAAGGATTGAATTTTTAGGAGGGCTAAGACCCCAATGACACTAAATCATTCAAGGTAGCCATTTAATATTCATTCAGAATATTGCCATTTTCTATAATAAACAGTGTTTGAAATGTGAACACTTAGTGTTTACAGTTATAAAAAATAACCAAAACCTCTTGAAGAATACATATTATCGTAACTGTCTATTGACTGCCAACATGCTTCATCTGTCCTAATCATTCCTTTTTTGTTCTCCATTTAACAAAATTGTTAGATCATGAATCAACAATTTCACAACTTCTATAGTTTAAAGTTATATCAAACACCATAAAAACATATTACAACAATAAATATAATTTTAGTGGAGTTAATTAACTCAAGTCTCTTTTATTAACTTGTGACTCATGTCTTTTGAATCTATTCACCAAAAAGATTTGTTAAGGGACCATTGTAAATTAAACCTTTTCGCCAGAAAGTGGCAGCAAACGAACATCTGTGTTTTGTGTGAGCAAGTCATTAAACCACTGATAAAATATATCACGTCGTTCACGACCAAAATACGTCTAATTTTACTTCACTAATATTTGCATGTATACAAACCTAAGATACGTGTTTAAGGATCTTAAAGGTTTTTCCCCACAGATGACAAAGCATATCCTTTCATTTAGTTAACCGCTGTGCAAATCAATTAGCCTAAAAATAATGTTTCAATTACATCCTGATATTATTGCAATGTCAGTCACTTTTACTCAAATTCATCAAGGCCCTTTTCTCTTCTTGTTTGCTAAACATTCAACATTCCTCCTCCACTCATCAGTCAGTCAACTGGTTTAGTGAAGGTACGTATTCATTCAGTTTGTCGAACCAATGTTATGCTCCTTCACAGGTCACACTTGAATGTTATTGGCTCATGCTATAGTCAGTCTTACAGGGAAGAAAAGCCTTTTTTTAAAAATTTTTTTTAATAGCACTTTAACAATACACATAATTTCAAAGCAGCCACTAAAGCAGTCTTGCACTTCAAATGAGTGCAGTGCTGCTCCTTTGAGAGCTCACAATCAGTGTTTAAGGGGGACTTGTAGGCAATCACAGATTAGCAGATTTTATTTGCAGTTTTAATTTTAAGAGGGACTGAAACTAAATTTGGGAGGCTGAAACCTCCCTTAATAGGGTCTAGCAACACCTATATGTCATAAGGTATATGTTGTTTATTGCTCCACTTAAGGGTACAATCAGTATTTTTTTATTACAAAAGCTCATTATAAAAGTTTTACCCCTAAGAAATGAAGTATTTCTAAAAATATGTTTAAAATAATGCACACTCACCTGAGATTGACTGTAATCATTGCCTTAATAAAATCTATTTAACTTATTATACACTGAGCTGGTCGCATCATGGGGACCGCCATGATGTTGAGATCACATGACCAACTGACCACAATTACTCACTTTATCTCAATAATTCCCCTGTTACCAGACCTTTTCAATCACAGAATAAAGAAAATTATGGCTGACTGCAAATTGTGCATCTCTAGGTGTCCAAAATGACATGTCATATCGGCCAGTGCAACATAAACAAAACATTACTGAGTGCACCTTTAATGACAGCTACTGAAGTGGAATGTGTGTGTGTGTGTGTGTGTGTGTGTGTATGTGTGTATCCCTCTCTTTCTCTTGTTGTTGTTTTTAAGGCAGCTGCTGGATGACAGAAGCTCAGCAGTAGGTGAGGGAGGAGGTCTGACCGCTACAGTGCCCTGCCTGGCTTCAGCTGCTAATGACTGGCAGTTTGTGAGGAGCACCCTGGAGACACAAATCGAAAGGGCAAATTGCTGCCATGTTTACACTAAAAAGTGGAGTAAGTGTTTGCAAAAGCAGTACAACTTTGATACTTTCCCTCATAAAGAAAGACATGTTGAGAAAATCATTAAGATTTTAAGTCCTACATTAGTAAACTGGCAAATAATTAAAAAGTATAGGATTTGCATACAGGTATTAGCTTCATATTTATAATACAAGTATTTTGATGTGTTCAACTTGTTCTTACACTTTTTCACAATAGTCTGTATTCATGATTTGTGCAAAGACACTGAACACTTGCATGTATGAATGCATTCACAAATGCATTTATGCAAATACAACAACCCCAGAGGGCATCTTAACTAGACTGAAATATGGAATCACTTTCAGATAATTCCTCTCCAGGGGCACTTTGTAGTTTCTACATTACAACCATGTTTCATTTGCCAATCTAGAAACCTGATGAGAGTTTGTGTGTCTTGAGGTGCTAAATACAGTGTTCAAATTGTGTCAGAGCTCTTGGGGGGTCCCTTTAACCCTTAGCCCCTTAACCCTTAATAGTTTTCTGTTTTTAGTATTCTAGTTTTGATGAAACACCAGGGGACCCCCAAGTAAAATTTTCTTGGCATTAAAGAGGGTCTCTTAAAGGAATATTCCGTGTTCAATACAAGTTAAGCTCAATCAACAGCATTTGTGGCATAATATTATCACAAAAAAACTATTTTCACTTGCCCCTCTTTTCTCTAAAAAAAAAAAGATCAGTCAATGATTCAACAGACAGCGTCTGCGTACGAAGTACCTCTAGAACCCGGTTTTGGACAGGCTACTGTGGCAGCATAATATCACATCATTGCTAGGATACCAGCAACTGATTAATGCCAGATGGGGCCGGTTGCACCAGCTATACGTAAATTACAACTTAGCCTAGTTGTTGCGTAAATGGGCACTAAGTCACAATTTACGCACTACTAAATATTTGAGCGTTGCACCATTAAATTTAGGTAGAACGTAATCTTACGTATAAACTAAATATTTATGGCAGCCTCCGACCAGGAGTAACTGATGGAATAAAAAAGCAGACTCATTTAATGACATCAATGAGCTCATGTTTTGCATGACAGGCTTCAATCCTTTCGACATACAGTATATGATGATGTTGGCATTTACACTTGTTTACATTTACGAGAGAGGAAAAAAAACATACTTTTAAGTGGCTCTTCATCATGAAACTGATCTAATGGTGTCGTTTTCAGGATGCGTCGCCCGGTGTCAAGTGTCAACATATATGAAACTTATAAGATATTAAAATGAATAAATGTCTGTTTTTTTCAGCCTGTAGTATTAGAATTTATTTATCACCCCTTATTTATTTTAGATACAGTTTAGATACCTATTTATTGTTATTTACACAGGGTAAATATACTATTTATCAAATGTACTTTTATTACGTATCATATTTAAATGGGGATTTAATTTATTACAGCTGACAGTTACGTGAGCAAACAAGGTTTGAACATCAACCGTAACGAGATAAAACTGAAATACACAGCTTTTTAATACTTCTGTGTACAAATTTGAAGGCTGCTTATTGGATCAATACAGGTAAACATCATATTATGCGACTACGCATCACTTTACGGAGAGCTTACAACCTACTAGTTAAGTCTTGTCTTAAGAACAGGTGGTGCAACCAAATTAAGCACTGACTTAGTAACTTCTAGTTAATTTGTAACTAAGACCTTAGTGTGAACTTTATGTCCTAACTTACGTGAGAACTTACACACAGCTGGTGCAGCCCTGCTCTGGTGTCCACTAAAGGTAACATGTCTACTTCATACATCCAAATGAACCACAATGATCTAATAATCTAGAACAAAATCAAGAGAGTTTTGGTGATAAATAAGTTTATATTTAATAACTACAATACTACTTTCTTGCTAGAAATGGAATCAAAAGTTGGAAAAAGTGAATAAAAACTTACATTTATACACAAATTGGCTATCAACTGCCTCTTCGGCTGCCATTTTGTTTTTCTTCAGCTCAACCGCAGTGGATTCGGGACCACAGGATTCCTTCAAAAATCAATCAGATGAAGATACCTCAGTAGACAGGATGTGATGCAAACATTGGATTTGGACATGCCATGATCCCATCCTACTACTGTATACAGCCTCCGGAGGCAGCATTTTCCTGGTTTCAGACGCAGCACAAGACCTGAATTGGGTGTGTCAGAAAAGGGAGATATACAAAATGTGCAGTGTTAAGGCCAAAACATACTTCACGTAAGTAGCCACGAGTGCTTGGCCAACGCATGGCCAATGCATGGTCCTGTTGTACATACATTACGTGCGCTCTTGCATTGCTCTGGCGGTTACAAACCTCAGACCACAAGGGGCAATAGATTTTTTTAGGCATGACCACGAAACCGGTGCTGCATCCGAAACCAGGAAAATGCTGTCTTTGGAGTCCATTAGCCTAACTGATTCGGCAGCAAGTCAGCTGCCTATGTTTTCAGATGCAGCCCGGATGTGAGTCGATAGTTGAAGAGTGGGGAGAGACATGGAGAAAAAAAAGTTCGTTAGAATGGACTGGGGACAAAAAGTCGTATATATTTTTTTTAAAGTCTCAACTCAAATTGCTGCCCGAGTCCGCCATGACAGTTGTTGATTAAAAGAAGAAAATATGCTCTAGCGCCTATTGTGGCAATGCTGAGAATTGTTCTTGCGGTGGGTTATGAATAGAATGCTGACACATTTTACAACGCAACGACATATGAAATCGAGCTTGTGTAGCAAGGTGTGTCTGCATTCACATATTTGCGTAGAGTATGTTTGGGCCTTTATGGGGAATCCAGGAACGGGGTTGAGAACCACTGCTCTAGAACAGCTCTGGAATTTTGTCCAAAGTAATTTGTTGTGACACTAAAATATTTCTGAAGGGAATCTATTCTAAAAAGGCAAATTTGTAAAAAGATTGTTTTTTTCTGTATGATGTAACATTTATTTAAAATGCTCTCTAAAATGCAGAGAAAGGTCAAACAGTTGCCCACATAGATTGTGTAGATTGTATTTGCTTATAAAACAGCTCATGAAAAGAAACCAGTGGCTTATGAGTTTTAGTTTCCATTCTAATTTCTCTTCTTGCACCCCCATCAGATGCTTGACTCTGCCCTTTTAAATACTAAACATTTTATGGTTGGATCTTTGGTGAGATCACCAGTTCACTAGTGCAGAGCAGTATTCATATGTGCCATTGTTTTTATCCTCTGAGAGAGAACCTCTCAAAATCTAGCTTCAAGTCAACATGCAGTGGCAATCCCAACCCATTTTACTCTTATAATGTGACATATTTCAGAGTGAAAAGAGTGAAGCACTTAATTTTCTGAGGAGGCTTTTTGACCTGGATGTGGAGGTTGAAGGTCAAGTTTATCCATCTCAATGTATCCCAATGGTAATGCTGCTTTTTTAAATGTATTGTTATTTTCTGTTAATGCTATATAATTGTAAAGCATTACCTTACTGCATTAACAGTTGGCAAGTCTTGAGAAAGGTTGTGTTATTCAAACAACAGTAGCCTAAAACAATGCCTAAATATTTGGATATTGGTTATCATTATTTTACATGCCTGCATGGCCTAGGTGGTGTCAGCAAAAAGAAAAGTAATTTCATAGGCAGAGCAAGTTATTCAAATTTGATAAAATATTTCAAAAAATTTTTTTTTTTTTTTTTTTTTTTTTTCAAATAACATGCACTGATGAACTATGCACAATAAGACCTGGATGAGGTTACATGGCAATCTGTGTACTGAGCAAATGAATGAATGAGGGGAAGGCATCTACTGTAAATGCATTGATGTCAGAACAGCACTCTCATTCCATCATCCATCACATTCCTGGGTCTCCCCTTACCCAGCTACATTTCAAATAGTGTCACCAAAAGTGAGCACTCTGCCACACTCCAGAACTGTACATATGGCCTCCAAGCAGGCGTTCTCTACCCCTGTGAAAAGCTGTGCAAAAGCCTAATTCTTGGACTCATTCACAATAGTACAAATTGTTTTATTCTAATGGCTGGCTGGTTTGAGGCATCAATATTCAGTTGAACTGATTGTTTTTCCTGAAAACCACTTCTATAAGGGTCAGTCGTACTATGTAGTACATTTCATCCCCATCATACTGTATATGTTAATATATTGGATAAAATATTAAACTCAAAATTTGTAAACATGAAATCATGTTACTTAGCACAATATCACAATTAATTAAATGGGCAAATTTTAAATAATTTCACTACTTTTTTTATCAAATGTTGACATTTTTGCTATGTGGCAATTTATTGATTTTTTTTTTTTGGTGTTTTATCATCATTTACATTCTCTAATATCTAATTTTCACACTATAGTCAGTCTTTACAGGCAAGAAAAGCCTTTTTTGTATAGCACTTTAACAATACACGTCATTTCAAAGCAGCCACCAAAGCAGTCACGTGCTAAACATTGTCTTGAGAGTATCGTTTTAATTGATAATCAATTCAGAGAATTCAACAATTCATATGACTTCAATATAACTTTCCATCCTGTTAGTCTTTTGTAATATCCCTTTAACTAACATAAGTCAGTACCTTAATGACATCATCCTCCAGAAAGTGACATCATTTTGGTGGGAAAATTACTGCACAAACACCATTAAGTATGTGCAATATATTTTATGAATTCTGTGATGTTTTGTGATAGAATTATTTCCTTTGCTCATTTTTCTGTCCATGAATCCAATGCCTATTTATCTGTACTTTCCTGTTAAAATAATATTGTTGTTAGCTTTTATTCTGGATCTAAGGATCTTGAAGTCTTGAAGGTTAGTAAACAAATGAGGCTAGTTAACGGTTACGATTAGCTTTCCTGTTTTTGTTTTATTTTTGGAGTCCCAGCGACCCCAATGATGTATGTAAAAAAAAAAAACAATAAAAAAAAAAAAAAAATATATATATATATATACACACACAATATAAAAATTATAGTAATTAAAAAAAAAAGCTGTATTTTCCCTATAAATTAATTTAATTAGTTCCTCTGGCCTAACCAAAACCCAGTAGGCAGATATTATTGCAGTTCTGCATGCAATCTTATGAAATGTGATTGGTATCAATTCAATAAATTCAATATGTCCCCAAGCAAAAATACATTGTAGAAATATGATAAAAGATAAAAGTAAACAACAACTGACAGCAATGTATTTCTACAGTGTACCCCTACACCATATAATCTTATTATGTGATAATTAATTGCATTTATTTATGTTTTTGTTAATTATTATTCTATGTGGTATACAAACAGAAGAAATGTAACATTTTTCACAGAGGACCGTTGAAGCGCATTGTCATATTGCAATTTTATTTTAAGCCAGTTCTCTTAAGATTAGTAAAATGAATG
Source organism: Myxocyprinus asiaticus (assembly GCF_019703515.2). Taxonomy (NCBI): domain Eukaryota; kingdom Metazoa; phylum Chordata; class Actinopteri; order Cypriniformes; family Catostomidae; genus Myxocyprinus; species Myxocyprinus asiaticus. Next base: position 22,933,934 of record NC_059352.1, read on the forward strand.
ATGTACCACCCTGATACTTTAGTGTTAAGCACAGTATATTTATTAAATGGCCTTGGAGTCTCTAAGACCTCAAATAGAACTCAAGGGTAATTGTAGCAATAAAGAAACAACTACTTTGTTTATACAAGACTGGATCTCCAGTATAAAAGGGCTATAAATGTTGTCCTTCTCGTCTCTGTCTCACTGTAAATGGAACTATTCATTTTGGCCCTTTTTGGGCAGTCATGTAGTGTGTGTAGACTAGAGCAATGTGGGCAACTGCTGTTGACCCATAACCAACAGGCACGCATAGGGCACTGGCTCATTAGACTGTGTATGAGTGTGTTTATGAGATGGGATTCCACAGGCCACTATCCCTCCTCAGTCATTTATCCACTCAATATTTTTGCCCATCAAGTGGCATCTTTCTAATCATCCTGTCTCTTCTTCGCCTTCCAATAGTCTTTTCAGTGGAGTTAATGTGCTGTGTAAATGAAAGACCATAGCTGCTCTGATTATACATGGACAATGACATTACAGCATTGTGAGGGGGTTCAAAGGCATTGAGAAAGTAATGAAGAGAGAGGAGAGAGAGAGAGAAAGAGGGAAAATAAGAGAGAGTTCTTTTAGGGAAAATGCATAATGATGGAAGGAAGGCAATATGCTTTCTAGAAAAGAGAGAACATTAATTGTTATGTGAAACACAGAGTTTAATTCTTTAGGGAGCCCCTGATACAAATTTATTAAAAAATAACTAAACATATTCTGGTGCACTGAGGTTGTTGTTGTCTTTATGCATGGTAACACTAAATCCAGTTGTGTTATTTGTAGAATTTCCTTCATTAGTAACTTATGAAAACGTATTTAAGAAAAAGTGTATCAAACATCAGATTGCTCTCAATTAGCGATGATCTCAGAGGACTGATATCATCCCAAAATACAACAAAACACATTAACATGAAAATAGCTCTTATAGAAAGACTATTGATAGTGTTGTTCCTACATTACATTGCATACATTTAAGCAAAATCACACATGCGTGCTGTTGAGGTGAATGCACTGTTGTGATCTAACAACTAAATGCTGTTGGCTGTCAAAATCCAAGGGTGATTACGCATTTTCAGTAGTTGCCCCAAAGATATGGAATTATCTTGCTCTCCAAATTCACCAGTCTCCTTCAGTTGAGACTTGAGACATGCGAGGACATAGTATTCTCTTATATGTCTTTAGTGTGTTTATATTGTGTCTTTACATTAGTGGGATGTGTGTTTGTGGTAATTTTACAATGTTGGTATGTTTTACGTTTTTAATTGGCCAACTCTGTTGTATTCAATAAATATGTATTTATATAAATAAAGTTGAGTTGAGTTGAATATCATATGAATCTGGGGTGGAGGTGGGATTCAGAGAAAAACTCTTGCAGCATGCTGTAGTAATGAAACCGGCTTCTCTGCAAAACTGAGCTATTTAAGTGTTAGACAAAGAGAGAGAGACACAATTTAATTGGTTACCTGATTACATGTCAAAGGACCAATCAGCCTACACCATGCGAGCCGATTGACTTAACATGTCACATGTGAGCGAGCAGATTGCCTAACAAATAACAAGTTCAAAGAACCAGTGGGTAGTCCCCGCTAGCCCCTGCTGATAGATACTGGAACTACACCCTGTGGTACTTAAAGGAATGTTCTGGGTTCAATACAAGTTAAGCCAAATCGACAGCATTTGTGGCATAATGTTGATTAACACAAAAATTAATTTAGACTCATTGCTCATTTTCTTTAAAAAAAGCAAAAATCTAGGTTACAGTGAGGCACTTACAATGGAAGGGAATGGGGACAATTTTGGAGGGTTTAAACAGAAATTTGAAGCTTATAATTTTGTAAAAGCACTTGCATTAATTCTTCTGTTAAAACTTGTGTAATATTTGAGCAGTAAAGTCATTTAAATCATACGTTTTTATAGTCATTTTAGGGTTTTTAGGGTTTGTTGACATTACATCATCATGGTAACAAAGTTATAAAATTGTCTATAACTGTACACAGAAAAGGTTAGTTAGTGATTTTATCACACTAAAATCATGTTAACATGCATATCATTTATGTCTTAACATAAAAAAAAATTGGCCCCCATTCACTTCCGTTGTAAGTGCCTCACTGTAACCTCGATTTTTGCTTTTTTTAAAGAAAAGGAGGAACGAGTTGAAATACATTTTTGTGGAAATTAACATTATGCCACAAATGCTTTCGACTGGGCTTAACTTGTATTGAACCCGGAACATTCCTTTAAGAGCATGTTTCCCCATTGACAGCGTTTCAAAAACAACCAAGTCTTCTGATGAAATACATTTTATACAAGAAACATTTTGATCAAAAACATTTAATTACAATGTACTACATCTTTTTCCAATATCTTTTTCCCCATCTCATACTGTTGACATCACAGCTCATGCACAAGCTTGAAAGCACAGGCCAAGCTCGAGCACCCACTCGCGTGAGGTAAGAAACAAACTTAATCTGCATCCTTGTTTGACAGACAGCAAGGGACGATAATAAGACACCTGTTTACTACACTTCACGTGCATTTGACAGCCTGAGCAATCAAATAAACAAATGGGAACTCTTGATTTTGCAGTCTTGTGTCATGGTTATTTAAACAATATTGATTATAGCAGCGTGTTAAAAACCATATAGTGAATTAATTTGTAATGTATAATTCATGATACATTAATCTTGAATGATGCCATTTTAAAATAATTATTAGGTCAATACATTAATTAACTCTTATTTGTTGAAATCAAGGAGCTCTTAAATACTATTAAAATTAAATATTCTAAAAGAGAATTAGTAGTATTTGTATAAACGTACATGTGCTGCAAATGATCATTACAGTGGGTCAGCATTAAGGGAAAAAGTTCATTAGTAAAAATTAGATGGCTGTCAGGATTGGGCAATTTATGTATTTTATTTTGCATTGACAGCCGACATGCCAATGTGTGCAGCTTTTAATTGTGCTAATTACCACTCTACAGAGTCTGGTAAGATATTTAATTTTTATTAGCGCACGCACTTTGTGTTGTGAGGATGTCATTTTTCTGCGACTGTAGAGCAAGTCATGTCACAACTGGTGCTAAGATGGCGCCTACTTCCGGGATTGCCACGAGGGCCCTGCGCCAAATAAGCACTGCAATAGAGATGAATGGAAATGCTAACTGATAGCTCTCTCCAGGTATTTTAGAGCTCCTTGCTAAGAGCCTATCAGCTTGTGCAGCATAGAGTTACATTGCTGAACATCAGTCATTTGTGCTGATATTCAGTATAACAGTACAATTGTGAGTGTCATATTGTTTTTATATAACAGTTCAAGAAATTAAAGAAGTTTATATTGAGAAAGTAACTTATATTTTAGAAACAATATAGCAAATTTTTGCTCCACAAATGAAAATAGTTTCAATTGAAGCCAAAGCCGGATCACCCGTTGCATATGCTGCATATCCTGTCAAAAGTAGTCAGTATATGAACACACCGGCATGTAGAGTTATTAGCGAGCTGCTGCAAATTTACCTGCATCTTTACGATTGTTTGCATAGAGATATTTGTCATGCGATTTTTGTTTTGTTTTATTAGTCTACAAAAGTAATCAAATGTACTCAAATACTCTCAAGTGCCCATTCACTCATGTGTCATCTGCAGCAAAAGCCATTCACACATCTGCCCAAAGTAAGATATGCCTCTGTTACCATTCTTTTGTCTTTACTCTGCACATTAACACTTTTATACACTCATCTTTGCAATAGTATCAGTGTCATCATAAATTACTATAACATAGTGTAATTGGCGCATATTATAGCCACGTATAACATGTTAGCGCATTAGCGTCATGAATTCATAATGTAAACAAGACAAATTAAACATTTTATACTGCATATATATTACTTTAATTAATATTGAGTGGTTAAAATAACTTATTTTACTGACCTACATAACATTTTAATGTCACATTAGTTAAGGTTTTACTGATCGTCCTCATATTTAAATGCTCCTCTAAATGCTTAGCTCCCACAGCGGTATGGCGTATGTCTGAATGTTCACAAACAGTATTCACCTTATGCGCCAGAGAAACTAGCACACAGCCATCTTGAAAATTTGGTCTTGGAACTTCCGTGCTAGCGGTTCTATATAGATATCTATGGTGTTGATGTCAAAGTGTAATTAGCTAGCGAAGTTGATTTACAGGTTATAGAGTTGTTCAGGGGATGTCATAACAACTGAAGCAGAGTGGGGAGATTTTAAAACAAGAGTACTTCATTCAAAAATACACAATATCTTACCTTCATGCTGTGGACATACTGATGTGCCTCTGTGCTCATGAAACTCCAAGAGTCAACACAAAGTCATTAAAAATATGTCGAATGACACCTCTGACCATCTTCTTATGTCATTCACCCATCACGTTATAGTTAAGGTAAGGGGGGGCGGGCAACTATATTAATTATGTGAAAGTATATGTTTTTTATATCCAGTTTACAGCAATTTTAATCACATTTAAGCCTCTAAAAAATGTAGGGTGACAAAATTTTAAAAAGTGCAAATGTAATTTTCTTTAATGTTGAACTTGCATGTGTAATAATACGAGCTGTCACTGTTGGAAATTTCATGTCAACTACATATTTTAACACAAATTATTAACAAGTTGAAACCTAAAAATGAAGCAGAATTACACATATAACAATTAAATGCTTGTATTATGAAAAAGTGCAGTATGTCATAGCTGTCTGAATGTGATTTGCCAGGTCCAATTTATCTCCGCGGGTGTAAGTAAAAACAGAGTGACAGAAAACACACCTCACTAACCTTTTCACGTAGTAAAGGGGAGGCATAGACTCGCACCATAAACTCTTGGTGAAAAATACTTTGTGCTCCCACACATAATCGATTTTGATAGACTCTTCTCAATAGCTTCAAAATAAACAGGATGAAGAATGAAAAAGAACTTCTGTGGAAGTATATCGGGGTCTTAATTCTGAACTACACCTCACCTAAACAAGCCACACAGTTTGAGGTATCATTTATGTCTGTAGCTCAACCAGGTTAGGTAAAGTTATTTGCAAAAGTGTGGAATTTAGGGTTAGGAACTTTGAAAAACAAAAGCAATAGTTAACAAGCACCACTAATATACAGGTGCATCTCAATAAATTAGAATGTCGTGGAAAAGTTCATTTATTTCAGTAATTCAACTCAAATTGTGAAACTCGTGTATTAAATAAATTCAATGCACACAGACTGAAGTAGTTTAAGTCTTTGATTCTTTTAATTGTGATGATTTTGGCTCACATTTAACAAAAACCCACCAATTCACTATCTCAAAAAATTAGAATACACCATAAGACCAATAAAAAAAAACATTTTTAGTGAATTGTTTGCCTTCTGGAAAGTATGTTCATTTACTGTATATGTACTCAATACTTGGTAGGGGCTCCTTTTTGCTTTAATTACTGCCTCAATTCGGCGTGGCATGGAGGTGATCAGTTTGTGGCACTGCTGAGGTGGTATGGAAGCCCAGGTTTCTTTGACAGTGGCCTTCAGCTCATCTGCATTTTTTGGTCTCTTGTTTCTCATTTTCCTCTTGACAATACCCCATAGATTCTCTATGGGGTTCAGGTCTGGTGAGTTTGCTGGCCAGTCAAGCACACCAACACCATGGTCATTTAACCAACTTTTGGTGCTTTTGGCAGTGTGGGCAGGTGCCAAATCCTGCTGGAAAATGAAATCAGCATCTTTAAAAAGCTGGTCAGCAGAAGGAAGCATGAAGTGCTCCAAAATTTCTTGGTAAACGGGTGCAGTGACTTTGGTTTTCAAAAAACACAATAGACCAACACCAGCAGATGACATTGCACCTCAAAGCATCACAGACTGTGGAAACTTAACACTGGACTTCAAGCAACTTGGGCTATGAGCTTCTCCACCGTTCCTCCAGACTCTAGGACCTTGGTTTCCAAATGAAATACAAAACTTGCTCTCATCTGAAAAGAGGACTTTGGAACACTGGGCAACAGTCCAGTTCTTCTTCTCCTTAGCCCAGGTAAGATGCCTCTGATGTTGTCTGTGGTTCAGGAGTGGCTTAACAAGAGGAATATGACAACTGTAGCCAAATTCCTTGACATGTCTGTGTGTGGTGGCTCTTGATGCCTTGACCCCAGCCTCAGTCCATTCCTTGTGAAGTTCACCCAAATTCTTGAATCGATTTTGCTTGACAATCCTCATAAGGCTGCGGTTCTCTCGGTTGGTTGTGCATCTTTTTCTTCCACACTTTTTCCTTCCACTCAACTTTCTGTTAACATGCTTGGATACAGCACTCTGTCAACAGCCAGCTTCTTTGGCAATGAATGTTTGTGGCTTACCCTCCTTGTGAAGGGTGTCAATGATTGTCTTCTGGACAGCTGTCAGATCAGCAGTCTTCCCCATGATTGTGTAGCCTAGTGAACCAAACTGAGAGACCATTTTGAAGGCTCAGGAAACCTTTGCAGGTGTTTTGAGTTGATTAGCTGATTGGCATGTCACCATATTCTAATTTTTTGAGATAGTGAATTGGTGGGTTTTTGTTAAATGTGAGCCAAAATTATCACAATTAAAAGAACCAAAGACTTAAACTACTTCAGTCTGTGTGCATTGAATTTATTTAATACACGTGTTTCACAATTTGAGTTGAATTATTGAAATAAATGAACTTTTCCACGACATTCTAATTTACTGAGATGCACCTGTAATGATAATTGTTTTCATATAGTTTTTATTGAACACTTGTGTCTGATTGCATGTTATCAAAGACTACTGCAGTAATGATGCAACCAAATTAATTGCAATAATTTTTAATTTGCATTATCACCAAAGTACATTGTGTTGTATTGAATTGTATTTCAATCACAATGCAGTCTTTATGAATTGATCTTCATTATAATATTAATGTACTTATATATCTCTGTAGTAACCCCTGTCTCTGTAACAGGGCCACTGGTCATGTCTTCACTCTTGTAACACATCTCATTGCTACATGGTCTCAGGACACTTGATAAATAATCAGCTTTTTTTTTTTTCCACTTGACAGTGTTGCTCAGGGCAACATATTGTTAATGGCAACACATTGTCAGAGCCAGGACTTGAACTTGGGTCTCCAACATGAGAGTCTAACTCTCAACCCTTGAGCCACTGGAGGATGGTGAACCCAATAGTAAGACGCACTTAGAAGTTGAGGTGCAGAAAATATTTTAGTAAAAGTTCAGGTAACAAATCCACAGCTGGAGCAAAAAACAGCAAAAGTATTCCTCAAAAAACTAAACCAGTCCAAAAAGGGCATTCCCCAAATGCATTTAAAAAAAATAAATAAAAAAAATAAAAAGTTATAGCAAAAAACTCCAGAGGAGAAAGTCCAAGAGAAATAAAACAGTGAAGGGGAAAAATCCTAGAGCAGAGTTAATCAAACGTCTTGAGAGAACACTTACTCAGGCAACTGGCTTCAAGACAACTAAACACCAAGCAAAGAAACTAGGAGACAGAGTAACTTAAGTACATGGGGCTAAATGACACACATGTGAACTTAACTACACTGATTACAAATAGAGAAGCTAGGTATAAGAGCACCAGGAGGACCTCTAGAGGCCAAAACATAAACAAGCAAAACACTGACAGGACCCCTCCCCCCTCTAGGAATGGATCCTGACGTTCCTTCCAGGATGATCTGGTCTATGAGCGTGGAAATGAATTAATTTGAGGTCCAAGATGTCCCTGGCAGGAACCCAGGAGCGCTCCTCCAAGCCATAGTCTTCCGAGTCCACGAGATACTGAAGTGATGCTCGCACCCAATGGGAATCCAGTATTCGGCGAACTGTGTAAGCTGGCTGGCCTCCAATGATGTGAGGAGGAGGTTTACCTGCCGGAGCAAAAGGAGAAGACAAAACAGGCTTTAGAAGGGAGACATGAAAAGTAGGATTGATCTTTAAGGACCTAGGTAAGTATAAATGGTAAGTAACAGGGTTAACTTTCCTTGCCACTTTGAAAGGCCCAATGAATCGCTGGGAGAGTTTGCAGGACTCCACTCATAAGGGCAGGTTTCTTGTGGAGAGCCAAACTCTCTGTCCAGGGTGTAGATTGGGGACAGGTCTGCGTCTGCGATTAGCCTGTCGCTGGTACTATTGAGAGACTCTAAGAAGGTTGTGTCGAGTCTTCTTCCAAGTCCGACGACAGCGTCAGATGAAGTGCAGTGCGGAGGGAACTCCAACTTCCACTTCTTGGTCTTGGAACAGAGGAGGAGCATAACCAAACTGTCATTCGAAGGGGGACATGCCTGTAGCCAAGGAGCATAGAGTGTTGTGGGCATACTCTGTCCACATAATGAAGGATGACCAGGGGGAAGGATTATTGGCAGCCATGCACCTCAGGGTAGTTTAACCTCTCCATTTGGCCATTGGACTCAGGATGGAAACCAGATGAAAGACTCACTGTTGCCCCCAAAAGCTGACAGAATGCCTGCCAAAATCGAGAGAAGAACTGAGGGCCTCGATCAGAAACAATGTCCTGAGGGATACCAAAAACATGGTTAATGATCAACTCCGCAGTCTCTTTAGCAGTGGGTAATTTGGGCAAGGGAATGAATCTGCCAGCTTTAGAAAATCTGTCAAAAATGACCATAATGGTGGTGTTACCTTGGGATGGCGGCAGTCTGGCAATGAAATCCATGGAGATGTGTGACCAGGGTCTTCGAGGTATAGAGAGAGGATGAAGCAAACCCTGAGGAGAGTGATGAGAGACCTTCCCCTGGTTGCATATGGGACAGGCACTTACAAAGGTTTTGGTATCCTCCTTGATGGTTGGCCACCAAAACAGTCTCTGGAGGAATTCAAGGGTGTGAGAAGTGCCTGGATGGCAGGTCAGATGAGAGGAGTGACCCCACTGGAGAACCTGGGAGCGAACAGCTTTTGGGACAAACAAGCAGTCCCCCACATGGTAATTTCTCTCTGTAGGTGTAAGGCGGTGTGAAAGGAACGCACATGGATGAGTCTGTTATCCTCCCCTCTCTGAGAAAGCACTGCTCCAACACCCTTATCCGAAGCATCGACCTCCACAATGAAGAGTTTGTTTGGGTCTGGAAGTGTAAGAATGGGAGCAGAAGTAAAGCAATGTTTGAGTTCCTTGAAGGCCAACTCTGCTTCTGGACTCCAGTGAAACCCAACACTATTCCATTTAGTGAGCAGATAGGGGAGCCACCACAGAGCTGAAGTTCAAAATGAATCTGCAGTAGAAGTTGGCAAACCCAAGAAATCGCTGCACCTCCTTCACAGATGATGGAGTGGGCCAGTCCATGACTGCTTGAACCTTCTGAGGATCCATCTGAATATAGCCAGGCTTAATTATGAATCCCAGGATCTGTACTTGGGTCACATGGAATTCACACTTCTCGGGTTTGACATAAAGGTAATTATCAAGGAGGCATCCAAGAACCTTCCTGACATGCTCCACGTGCTCACTGAGGGAATTTGAAAAAATGAGAATATCATCTAGATAGACGAATACAAACCGATTGAGCATGTCCCCAAGGACATCATTTATCAGAGCCTGGAAGACTGCAGGAGCGTTGGTGAGGCCGAAGGGCATAACTAGGTACTCATAGTGCCCAGTGGGAGTGTTAAAGGTGGTCTTCCACTCATCCCCTTGTCTAATGCGCACAAGATGGTAAGCTTTGCGCAAGTCGAGTTTGGTGAAAATGGAAGCTCCCTGCAGTAACTAAAAAGCTGTGGCCATGAGCGGCAAAGGGTAATGGTTCCGGATAGTGATCTTGTTGAGGCCTCGGTAATCTATGCAGGGTCGAAGGCCCCATCCTTTTTACCCACAAAGAAAAAACCAGCGCCAGCAGGAGAAGTGGACTGACAAATGATCCCTGCCATGAGGGCCTCCTCAATGTAACTGTCCATAGCTGCACCCTCGGGAGAAGACAAGGAGAAGATGCAGCCTCTGGGAGGACAAGTATCTGGAAGCAGGTCAATTGCGCAGTCATAAGGGCGGTGTGGTGGTAACGAGGTGGCCTTCTTTTTATTGAAGACTGCCCTGAGGTGATGGTACTGAGTGGGGACTTGAGATAGGTCTAGGGACTCTTGAGCCTCGAGAACAGGGTCAGGGGAACTCGGAATAAAACAGGTAACATGACAAGTGGGACCCCATTTGAGGATTGCGCCAGTGGACCAGTCAAGATGAGGGTTATGCTGAAGAAGCCAGGGGTGACCAAGGATAACAGGGAACTCAGGAGACTGTATCAGATGGAAACGCAAATCCTCCTGGTGTTGGTGAATAGAGAGGCGAAGAAGAGAGGTAAGGAGGGTTACCTTCCCAGGACCCAGAGGTCTTCCAACCAGTGCAGTAACTATCAAAGGGGTAGCGAGTGAGGCAGAGGGAATCTGGAGACTCCTAGCAAGAGATAAGTCCAAAAAGGTCCCAGCTGCACCCGAATCCACCAAGGCCTTGAGTTGATGCTTATGATCTCCCCAAGCAAGGGTAATGGGGAGAAACAATCCTGAATTGGAAGGTGGGGCAATGTAAGTCCCGTTCTAGTCCTTCCTTGCCTGTACGGGACCAAGCGTTTCCCGAGAGCTCCAGACAGGTAGAACGGAAATGCCCAGGCAGTCCACAGTATAGGCAACACCACTATTTCATGCGGCGGTCACGTTCCGATGGAGAGATCCGAGTACCACCCAACTGCATAGGCTCTGGAATTCCTTGGGACGGTGGTAACTTCTCTGTGGGCACCGAACTAACATGAGGTGCGAGAACAAACTGGCGACTCAAGTTCCTCTCTCTCAGAAGATTATCCAGCCGAATCGCCAGGTCAATGAGGGTCTCGAGATCACGAGCAGGCTCTCGTGTTGCAAGTTCATCTTGGAGGGCCTCGGAGAGACCATTCTGAAAACACACCATGAGAGACTCATTGTTCCAACCACTCCCTGCCATAATGGTGCAAAATTGAATGTCATATTCTGCAGCACTGTGACTACCCTGCTGGAGGGACAGCAGTTGTTTAGCCGCCTCTCGGCCGCTGATGGGATGATCGAAAACCCGCTTGAATTCCTCTTCAAATGCCAGGTAGCTTAAGCAGAAATGGCTCTGGAACTTCCAAACAGCTGTTGCCCAGGAGAGGGCCTTACCAGAGAGGAGAGTGATGACATATGCAATCTTGGCCCTGTCTGTAGGGAAGGACGATGGCTGTAGCTCAAATGTAAGGGAACACTAAGTGAGGAATCCACAACAACCACTGGGGTCTCCCGAGATGTGCTGAGGTGGAGGTAAGCAGGGTTCTATAAGGGGAACAGACAACTGAGGACCCGGAAGTGGGACAGGTGCAGCAGTCGAGGCAGCAGCCGATCAAAAACCTGAGATGGAGGTCATGATATCAGACAGTAGTTGTAAATGCTTTACCATCAGGGCCTCCTGTTGGACTAGCACAGCTTCATGATGTTGGACTGAGGACTCATGCTGGGCTATGGTTGTGAGGAGCTCTTGCATGCTGGGTGTCTCTGGGTTCATGTCAGGCTTGGTGTTTCTGTCAGAGCTGGGACATGAACGCAGGTCGCCAGTGTGAGAGTCTAACTCTCAACCCTTGTGCCACTGGAGGATGGTGAACCCAATAGTAAGACACACTTAGAAGTTGAGGTGCAGAAAATATTTTAACAAAAGTTCAGGCAACAAAACTCCACAGCTGGAGCAAAAAACAGCAAAAGTAATCCTCAAAAAACTAAACCAGTCCAAAAAGGGCATTCCCCAAATGCTTACAAAAAAATACCAAAAAGTTAAAGCAAAAAACTCCAGAGGAGAAAGTCCATGAGAAATAAAACAGTGAAGGGGAAAAATCCTAAGGCAGAGTTAATCAAACGTCTTAAGAGAACACTTACTCAGGCAACTGGCTTCAGGACAACTGAACACCAAGCAAAGAAACTAGGAGACAGAGTAACTTAAATACACGGGGCTAAATGACACACACTGATTACAAATAGAGAAGCTTGGTATAAGAGCACCAGGAGGACCTCTAGAGGCCAAAACATAAACACAAGCAAAACACTGACACACATTTCTGATAGCAAGAGGTCATGTCTGTGTCCAAAGAAACATGCAGTGTGTTAGACAGCGGAAGTAAGAGATGACACATCATGTTGTTTGATTTTTTGTATGTGTATCTTCGAGGCTGTTTGTCACATTCAAACCTATTATTTCTTAATTACCACATTCCTGGTCATCGGTTTCTATTATGATTTCAATTTAGTACTTTTTTAGATCTTATGTATAATAGTTGTTGGTGTAATTGTTTTTAGACAGGTGTCTGTATTCATTAAAAGAGCTGCCCTCAAAATTATTCCAGCATCAAAAATATGTCATAGATGATTATATTTGTGGTTTTGGTATTTCACACGTAGCTTTTTGCCCTCACATTAAACAAAAAGTCTCTGTGATTAAAACAGTTATTATTAACAAGAGGAGATCATTATAATCTTATAATGAAGAGCTTCTCCATTAGTCTCATTGACATAATTGCGCAATTACACATATAATCCATTGTCTAAGCCTTATAATCCAACCCATTAATTATTTAATTACATTTCTGGTGAATGAGAAAAAAATAATGGCAAATTATTGTTAAAGGAATATTCTGGATTAAGTACAAGTTAAGCTCAATCGACAGCATTTGTGGCATAATGTTAATAACCCCCAATACAGTGAGACACTTACAATGGGAGTGAAAGGAGCAAATCTTTGGAGGGTTTAAAGGAAGAAATGTGAAGCTTATATCTTAATAAAAGGACTTACATTAATTCTTGTTAAAAATCATGTATTTTTTGAGCTGTAAAGTTGTTAAAATTGTCATTTCTACAGTCGTTTTAAGGTTTTAGAGTTTGTCATTACATCGTCACTTTGCACAGAAAAAGTTAGCAAGCAATATTATCACACTAAATTCATGTTAACTCACATATTGTTTATGTCTTGTGGCTATACTTTTGAAACAGTGACTATTTTAATGTTTACGGATTGGCCCCATTCACTTCCATTGTAAGTGCCTCACTGTAACCCAGATTTTTGCTTTTTTTAAAGAAAATGAGGGGCAAGTCAATATTATGCCACAAATGCTGCTGATTGAGCTTAACTTGTATTGAACACATAATATTCCTTTTAGAGTACATGGTGTAATTCTGTGAACCATAGCTGTCTGTAGTTTATAAATAGTTGTCTGTACATGATCATTCAATTTCATTTTAATATGTAAAAATAGTTGCTACCCTTTCAGTACATCAAAATTAATTTCCTGACCTTTTTAGTACAATATTAAATGCCCTATTCAAAAGCGCTCTCTCTCTCTCTCTCTCTCTCTCTCTCAGTATGAGTCAGTGTTGTCAGTCCAGAGTCCATGCATCTCAATAAACTCCAACCTCCACTGGAAAGGGAACTCTAATGCACATAGTAATCACATTAATTCTCTTATTCATATGGATAGTGATGGCGAGCTAGAAAAGCAAGCATGATGGATTTAGTCCTTCAATGGATCTACTGTTTTTCTGTGCTGTCCATTATAAAAATTAGATTTTGTCCTATGCAATGCATTTTCCTTAACTCTTTCCTCTGAATAAGGAAATTAAAAGAACACACCACACACAAACCCACATCTTTGGTTTGAGAGATAGTGGAAGAGAAAAAGTGTTTAAGCGAGCAAAAGAGCTGAGATAATTACAGAATCCTCTGTGTGGCTCTACATCATCTAAACGAGGATCTTTAATTAGATTTGACAGCAATTATCCAAATGCCAGTGCCTCCTCTGCCAGTGTAGCTCTTGTCTGTACCCCCTAACACCCTCCCTGATGTGGGGCCCAAATAATGGGTCCACTACTTTGAGGCTAAGGTCATTTACTGGCTAATTACTAGGTGGCCTGTGTAACACGGAATCACAAATGTACGTCTGCACGCACATGACATGAAAACGTTCTCCAGGGTTAATATGATCTCCGCAATGTTGGAGAGGAAAGTAATTGTACAAGCTGTGAAACGTGTGAAAGACTCCGGGGAATTCACTTAGAATGAAATTGCACCCGATGATAGTGTAATTTATTTGCACATGCTGTTTGCATTGTTTTAGCACCCAATTCACTAAATGATTTATTAAAATTAGGTAACAACGCGAACATGGCCAAATAATTCTGTGCTCCGCCACTGCAATTCACACCTAGATCGGATCTTTAAAATGCTGAACATGTGTTCATCTAAACAACAAGTCTAGGGTTTTAATGCTCATCTCCATCATTTCATCATCCAGAGCTTCGTTTCCCAATAACGATAGATCTTAGCGGTTAAGAGCGTTTCTACGAGCAATTTTACAAACATTATCTTGCCGAATGCTGGGAGGTGGGACATTGCAGCACATCTTTTTCTCTTTGGGCGCTGATGACCTCTCTTCAGCTGTGGATGGCCTGCCTCTCTTTGCAGTATTGATCTGAATGAGGGAGGTAGCCCGCTGTTCCTGGAAGTGCCTCATTTCAGGGTGTCTTTTTCTGGGATTTGCAAGGCTTTGCAATCATGCCTGTACAGCAACCAAGCACTGACAACTCCAAATATAATAGTGTGCCAGAAGATATACAAGTACCAACGTCTGGACCTGATGTTCAGCTTGTACTTGGCTGTGAAGGAACCAAGCAAATCAATGCCACCCATGCAATGGTTGTACACCCTCACAACAGAAGGTCTGCTGACTTCAAGATAAGACTTTGTGCATTTGTCCCAACACTTAATCTTCTCTACTGGTTGTGGTACCAGCGAAACCTGGCAGATTTCTTCTTGCTACATGCTAAATCACACCTTTCATCAGAGGAACTATTCTCACTTTCCTCTTTTTCCTCACTTTGACTTTCTGCCTGTCCTTCTTCCTCACTGTCATTAGTTAGATTCTGTTTCCTTACATCATTTTCTGTACTTTCTTCATCACTATCACTCTCCTCTGATTCAATTTCAAAATCACTTGTATCTCCATTAACAATTGCCTCCAACACATCCTGAACTGAAAAAAACATCTTCCTCCTTTTGTCAATGGCATTCTGAAAAGATATAGAATATGCCCTTCTCTTACCAACTGTATGCAATGTAATATATATATACAATTTAAATAAAACAAATTAATTAATGAGACAAGAAAACAGCACAGAAAAGAGCTGAAAATAATTTGGAATAGTTTATATATGATTTACTGAATAGGTTTCATTGTGTGAGAAATATAGAAAAAAGTTTGACTACGAATGCCCAGCGTTGCAGTTTTGCGACACTTAAAAATGTGGTCTCAGATTTAAGTAAGTTAATAATTTCAGGGCATGTAAGCTTTTTTCATTCACTAAACATGTTAGGAATTAAGAAAAAAAAAAAATATATTTATTTTAAATACTTACTTGAAAAATGGCTTAATTTGTTCCAGAAGTGTTAAACTTTGTGTCAGCAAGCTGGAACCATTTTGTTTTGACCTGAGCTAGATGTGGCAGTTAATATGCAAATTTTTCCCAACAAAACTGATGTAGTGAGAAAGCTCTGAGTGTCAGCTACTGTTACATGTAGTTTTTACTGGTATTTAATGAAAATGAGGTATTATTTAATTGCTTTGTAAAAACGTTGCAATTCTGCTACGCTGGGTCTCTGTGGGTTAAGTGCTACTTAAGAGAGGCACTGTCCTGAGACAGTGCTGAAACGTGACCGTATAGTGCTGTTCGTCATTGTAACTTCATTATATTTGTGCGTAACTTTACAATAATTTTTAATTTACCTTTCTAAAATTTGTTTTAAAATATTTTCTTAAATATTCGACCTAATTAATTGCATAGCCTATTTACATATTGTTTTTACAATAATTTTGTGCTAAATGATCTTTTTCTTTTAGACTATCTGCTTCCATAATCAGGTGTGCATTTGTAATATTTTGTTTTCACAAATTCCTCTCGATATAAAAGCTTCCAGGATTAGAGAATACAGCGGAAGCCTTGTTTATGATCCTGCTAATTACAAGCATTCATTGAATATTACGAGGTTCACTGTTATTATTGAGCGCAAAATAAGGAGACGTTTGGAAAATGCGCTTTATGGACATTAACAAATAAAGTGGAGGTCTGCTCTTTACTCCCAAAAGTGATAACAGTGACAGCAATGCTGCAGGTGAGGTGCTGCACAACTTGTAGTGCTGGTGAGAGAGCCTTTGGTGTCAGAGAGGAAGAGGAGACAAAGATAAAAGCATCTGCCAAATGAATAAATGTAAATATAGGATGATGAGCAAATATATATACGGGCAATTGTCATGCACGGCAGCAAGTTAATGACTGTTTTCTTCTCTCTCTAATATCAATTTATACAGTTGTCTGCATCAATAATGCCACCACTTTATTGTTACCAACTAGTCCAACTAGTCAACACAAATAACTATATTTATTTACTAATTAATCTATTAATCCATTTAGATTATTTTATGGATTTCATTATTATTATTGTTATTATTATTATTAGACTTGTCTGTTAAAATAAAAATAAATAAAACACATTGTAGAGCCGAGGAGGGCAGGGCCGGGCTGGAATGAGACACACCCGGTCCCCAATCAGCCTGATGGGGCGCGCGAGGGATAAAGGCGGCCAGGGACGACGGTTCGAGAGAGAGAGAATTGGTGTAAGGGGGTTCAGTGGAAAGGAGGAGGCGAGAACCGGCTTGACAACTTAAATAACAATTTATTAAACAAAAAACACAACCAAAAACACACAACTAAAAACACACAGTACAGCTGTCTGCAATTCTCTCTCTCTCGAACCGTCGTCCCCGGCCACCTTTATCCCTCGCGCGCCCCATCAGGCTGATTGGGGACCGGGTGTGTCTCATTCCAGCCCGGCCCCGCCCTCCTCAGCTCTACACACATATATCCTGATATTAAAGTCTCAGCATAAAGTGTAGCTATTGGTATTTAAATTGTATGAAGTGAAATTTAGCTATTGCCCTGGTGTCTGCATAAGTCTATGTGCTTACGATGCTCTTAGCGCTGTACGATTACTCCAGAGCAATTGTAAATCTATTAGCATTTTCTAATACTTAAGCTATGATGCTTTTTGGAAATGGGCCACAAAACTAAGATGAATCGTAAGATGAATTCTATTATCTACTTAGGCTTACGATGCTTTTGGGAAACGAGGCCCAGACTGATTACACTGTGAACTCGGCAAAAGTAGGCCGAAATTTCCGCTGCTGAAATCGGTCTGTGCTTACTGAAATTCAAACCACTGCCCCCAGTGGCGAAAGCTGGAAGTGTCGTTGAACCACGATTTCTTGGTAGTGCTGAGTTTTGTGAGTACTATTTCTCAATTTATAATTAGCCTAATTTGCATAGAAAGGAAGGGTATTTGTGCTGAAAAGAATGGCTAAATGACTAATAACTAAAAATACTCACGACCCAGCAGTATGCCAGCAAATGTAGTGTCTTGTTAAACTGGATTGCATTTTATTTGTAAATAGGACACAGGTTTTTGTGTTGAAGTACTGTGGGCATCAATGGCATGGCTGTTTAGTGAATTATCCTCTTTATTTGTATGTACTGTTGTAGTAGTCTAGTGTTGTTTAACTCCCTTTTTAATAGTAATACAACACACTTAACAATAAATCATTGCATCGAAGTTAAAACAGTTACCTCCTTACGCCTGATTTGATAGTATATTTCACAAATTATTGGAAGAACATTTCTCTCTGCTGCACCGAGCTTGCCAAAACAAAGCTGACTGTCAGCCAGGTTATGTCTGAAAGCTTCATTTACATGAAAGCACAGTCTGAATTCAAACCCCCACAGTTGCACAAGCTGCAGTATTTCAAGTCAGGGATTTTATGCATAAAAATCTTGGATTACAGGAGCTGTATAGGATTAGATCCGTCAATATTTTTCTTTAAACAATATGAAAGGCAAAATCAAATTCAGTATTTATTTTTTAAGATGACTTCTGGACTAAATGATAGTTGCATATCCTTAAACCATGACTACATGCCCAAATATTTTATCAATATTGAATTAAAGGTAAATGTAGCTATATTGACCAATGTTAGAATGCTGCAAGACTGTCCTTTTTACATTGCGACAAGGGCACTGTTAGGGCAACTAATCCATATACAGGCTAAGGATGGTGTTCAAGGAACATCTCCATGGCAACAGCATGGGAAAAAAGCTTGTACTTGCACTATGCAGCATTTTCTGATCCTCAACATGTTATGATTCAGCTTAATGCTATTAGATGCTTGGTTTATCTTTTGAACTCTGCATATAATGATTTGTATTACGCCACAGAAATATATTATGATATTTTCTTGTACACAATGAAAATGTAATAGAGTTTATCTTCAGCGCACAGGGAAATTAATTTCAGATGTTACCATGATTGGATGAACTTGCTGTTTCTCTGCATTTTCAGTCATAAATGTTGAAACATCTGCAACATTTGTGATCCCACTGGGATTCACCCATATAGATGTCTACTACACACCTGATTTGTTGCCATCTTTTACCAAACATGCTTTCCTACTGGTGTGCTTTAGGCAGAATTCCATCCTGCAGAGGAATACATTTTTTTGTATTGTTCGAATAACTATACTACATAATGAGGCCACCATAGGTAGCTCTCATTGCTCAATTAAAGCACAATGGACCAAACAAAAATCTAATTCTAAATTTGCATAAACCACTGCATACAAGTTTCCAAACAAACTTTTGACTCTCCTGATAAATAAATATTTTTTTGTTACCCATACACAAACCTAACACTACACAAGACAACCTCTTGTTAACACAAACTGACTTATAATTGGACATAGCTGATGTAGTTTGACTAACTGAAATGCCAAATTAGTGGTCTCTGAAAACCTTAAGTAGTTAGCAGTGAAATATTTTTCCTTTTTTTAACTACCTTTTCAGTTCATTTTAGTAGGTAATTTTAGGAATAAACTAGCATGCTTATTTGTCAGAACTCTAGGAATAGAGCTAGAAATTTCTACTTACAACATTTGAACACACACATACTAACACTGCAATATGAAGATAACTCAAATATACACTATAGCCTACATATTATTACAATTAAAATTACGTATATTTACGTATATATTATTATTTATATATTATTTAAACTACATTTATGCAGAGGTATATAGTAATGAAGTACACATACATTGTTACTGTACTTAAGTAGCCAATATTTGTTAAATATTTCAGCTTTACTCTAGTATAGGCTAAAGCTGACACTGTTCATGTATTTTTGGTTATAAATTAATTTGATACTTTTTTGGCTTAAATGTTATTAATGTTGTGAAAGAGGTCTTTTTCTAAGTTATGCGAGATAAGATTTGTTCAAGTCTACAGAGAACTGGTCATATTCACATTTGTTATATTTATGTTATCTGAAATGTTTATTTAATAAAAAGACAGCAATAAGACCCCCTTTTTTCTCTCCCCTTTTCTCCCCAGTTTGGAATGCCCAATTCCCAATGTGCTCTAAGTCCTCATGGTGGCATAATGACTCGCCTCAGTTGCCTCCACGTCTGAGACTGTCAATCTGCGCATTTTATCAGGTGGCTTGTTGAGCGCGTTACCACGGAGACATAGCGCGTGTGGAGGCTTCATGCTATTCTCCGCAGCATCCATGCACTCCTCACCGAGACATTATAGCGACCACAAGGAGGTTACCCCATGTGAATCTACCCTCGCCAACCGGGCCAATTTGGTTGCTTAGTAGACCTGGCTGGAGTCACTCAGCATGCTCTGAATTCGAACTCAAGACTCCAGGGGTGGTAGTCAGCTGTGGCAGCGGGGGCGTGGTCAAGCATCTCTCCGGAGAGAGAGAAAGCGGTAAGGGTGCTTACACCTGAGCTAAATTATGTCTAACACCTGTCTCTAATTTCAGTGAGCACGGGGAGAGCGGCATAAATAAAGCGACACAGCACTTAGTCGAGAGTGAGACTGGATACGACAGAGCCGAGCCAGAGCAAGGATTTTCTAGTAGTGAAAGTTTATTTGTGAAAGCAGTGTGTGTTAGTGTTTAGTTTAGTGCATAAAGGTAAACTGTAAAGTGGTGTCGCGAAGAGGGGAAAATAAAGCCTCACCTTAAGAAGGAAAAACTGCTTCTCGCTTCATCTTTTACACTGGTGCCGAAACCCGGGATTGAAGTTTGGGTCGAAGATGGATGGAGGTCATCCCGTAGAGTCCTCCCAGTTGGTGGAGATCCTCCAAGCCCTCGCCAGCCTACATCAGAACCACCAACAAATGCTGCTTGAGCTCCGACAAGATCAAGACCGCCGGTTTGTCGAGCTCATGCATGCTCAAGCCAAGGACTGGCAGGTGATCTGGAGCCTCCTCAGCCAGGGGGCATCCTCAGCCGCTCTCCCCGTGCTCACTGAAATTAGAGACAGGTGTTAGACATAATTTAGCTCAGGTGTAAGTGCCCTTACCGCTTTCTCTCTCTCCGGAGAGATGCTTGACCACGCCCCCGCTGCCACATCAGCGTCTTTACTTGCTGAGCTACCCAGGCCCCAATAAGACCCTTTTAATCTTATCTAAAATACTTCACTTTTCAGTGAGAAGTGTTTTAAGTTCCCTGTCTGTCACTCACTCAATGTTGTGTCAATGTAGTGACACTAGGGGTTTGATCTTGAGAGCCCCAATCACCTTTGCTTAAAATAGAAAAGGCCAATGAAAATTGGCGAGTGGAATTTGCATGCCACTCTCCGCCTCAGACATATGGGTATAAAAGGAGATGGCGTGCATCACTCATTCAGATTTTTTCTTTGGAGCCGAATGCATGTGTGTGTGTGTGTGTGTGTGTGTGTGTGTGTGTGTGTTCGTCCTCTCACCTCTTGCTACGCTGCTGGATTTTTACGCCGCATATCAGCGGTCACCCTCGCATGGTTGAGTGCTGTGCTTCCCCTGGGCACTTCAGCAGCCTGAGTCTGCATGTGCTAAATGAGTATATTCAAGAAAGAGTATATTTTCCTTCTAAATGAGCTCGCGCAAACGCTTGGCATCTTTTTAAAGATGTCCTTCCATGTTTGCGCTACTGGATGTGGCCGTTATCTTTCCCCTCCGGATACCCATGAAATCTGCCTCAAGTGTCGGGGGTGCCAGCACACCAAGGCGGCTTTCGTGGAAGGGTTATGTTCTTATTGCGAGAACATGCCCATGAGAATGTTGCGGTCGCGGCTCACTTCCCTCTTCGTGAAGCAAGGAGCTACATTCGGTCCAACCAAGGCTCCCTTCCAAGGCCTGAAAGTTCTCTTCCTCTTTAATGATGAAGGCTTACAAGGCCGCGGGTCAGGCAACTTCCACCCTGCATGCCATGGTCAACCTGCAGGTCCACCAGGCCAAGGCGCTAAAAGATCTGCACGAGGGTAGGACCTACCCAGGGCTGACGTAGGAACTGCGCACTGCGACCGACCTCGCCTTACGTGCGACGAAGTTCACAGCACACATCCTGGGCTGGACGATGTCCACGCTTGTGTTCCAAGAGCGGCACCTGTGGCTCAACCTTGTGGAGATGTGAGATGCCGAGAAAGTCCGTTTTCTTGATGTGCCCATCTCCCAAGGGAGGCTTTTTGGCGACACTGTCGAGGATTTCGCCCATCAGTTCCTGACGGTGATGAAGCAGACCAAGGCAATTAAACACATCCTGCCACGGCGCGACCCAACCGCCTTCAGGCCACTGAGGTCCCGCACCCCGTCTGCTTCTCACCAGAGCCGTTCCCCTATGGTGCCGGCCCCAGCTCTTATATCATCAGAGCCCACACGCCGGCCTCAGAGAAAAAGATGCTCCCGTGGGAAGTCGGCTCCACCTGCCAGTCAGCCGGCCCCCAAGAAAACCTGACGGGCTTCAAGGCGGTCCTGAAATGGCCCACCCAGGGGCATCTCTCCAGCCCCATCATCGCCCCTGGGCCAGCGTGTGGTGAGTATAACATCACAGAGTGCCCTCTGGGCCTCGGCACCCACATGGTCAATAAAAGAGTAGTTTCCTCATTCCCTGGGCCAGCGCACTCGAAGTCTTTCCGATCAATCAGGTGAATGTGAGTACTTCCCGTTCCCTCATTCTCCGTTGAAAGACAGCCGGCGAACAGGTAAGTGTGCTGGTCTCTGGGGCCGCTTGCCCACCCCAGTCACCGGCCACCGTTGCAGGCTTGCGGAGCAGCACGTCCCCCCTGGGCTGTCTTCCAGGTGGGATGCCTGCTATGCCTTGCCGCGAACCACCCTGCTCAGGCACGGTAAGTCCAGTCATCCCCCTGGTGCCACTGTCACGGAGACTGGAGGCCTGGTTAGAGCTCTCCAGCCCCTCACAGTGGCTCATCAGGATGATTCAGTCACTCTCAGGGCCCGTCTTATGATCGAACATGCTCAGTCAGTGCTGACCTGCCTGCTGAAGACCTTCAGGCAGAAGGTAGCAGTGCCAGTGAAACAATTTCAGAGGCTTCTGGGGCATATGGCATCCTCTGCAGCGGTTCTCTCCTTCAGGTTGATGCAAATGAGACCGCTTCAGCACTGGCTACAGACTCGAGTCCCGAGGTGACCATCACGCCACAGTGCCGTCAGACTTTCAGCCCTTGGTCGGACCTGGCATTTCTATGGGCAGGTGTCCCCCTAGAGCAGGTCTCAAGGCATGTCGTGGTCACGACGGATGCCTCAAACTCGGGCTGGGGCACCGTGTGCAATGGGCTGGCAGTGTCAGGGTTCTGGACGGGGCCCTGACTCCAATGGCACATCAACTGCTTAGAGTTGCTGGCAGTATTGCTGGCCCTGAGGAGGATCCAGCCATTGATTCAGGGCAAGCATGTGTTGGTCCGAACCAACAACACAGCGACTGTAGCATACATAAACCACCAAGGCGGCGTATGCTTGTGTCGCATGTCGCAACTCACCCGTCGCCTCCTCCTTTGGAGTCAGCAGACCTTGAAGTATATGTGGGCCACTCACCTTCTGGGCATCCTCAACCGTGCAGCGGACGCGCTCTCACGGCAGGTAATGCTCCACGGGGAGTGGAGACTCCACCCCCATGTAGTCCAGCTGATTTGGGAGAGATTCGGGGAGGCGCAGGTAGACCTGTTCACCTCCCAAGACTCCTCTCACTGCCCCCTGTGGTACTCCCTGTCCGAGGCCCCCCTCGGCACGGATGCCTTGGTGCACAGCTGGCCTCGGGGGCTACGCAAGTATGCGTTTCCTCCTCTGAGCCTCATTGCACAGACTCTGTGCAAAGTCAGGGAGGACGAGCGGCATCAGGGAGGACGAGCAGCAAGTTTTGTTCATTGCACCGTACTGGCCCAACTGGACTTGGTTCTCAGATCTGATGCTCCTGACAGTAGCACCTCCCTGGCGCATTCCCCTGAGGCAGGACCTTCTCACTCAGGGGCAGGGCATGCTCCAGCACCCGTGGCCAGACCTCTGGAATCTCCATGTCTGGCTCCTGGATGGGATGCAGAAGACCTATTAGGTCTTCCCCCAGCGGTGGTAGACACGGTCACTCAGGCTAGGGCCCCCTCTATGTGGCGGCAGTATGCCTTGAAGTGGCGACTTTTCGCTAACTGGTGTTCTTCCCGAGGAGAAGACCCACAGAGATGCACCATCGGGTCTGTGCTGTCTTTCCTTCAGGAAGGGCTGGAGAGATGGCTGTCTCCCTCAAACATGAAAGTGTACGTTACTGCTATAGCAGCTCACCATGATATACTTGATGGTAGACCCTCACAACAGCTCGACCCGATCAACAGGTTCCTCAAATGTGCGAGGAGGTTGAATCCTCCTAGACCGCGCCTGATCCCCTCTTGGGATCTCTCTGTGGTCCTACCTGCCCTACAGAGAGCCCCCTTTGAGCCCCTGCAGCAGACCAAGCTCAGCACTCTGTCCCTGAAGATGGCCCTGGTGGCGCTCACTTCCATCCAGAGGGTGGGGGATCTGCAGGCACTCTCTGTTACCAGCGAATGCCTGGAGTTCGGGGCAGCACACTGTCACGTGATCTTGAGACCCCGGCCCAGTTATGTGCCCAAAGTTTCCACCACTCCTTTTCGGGACCAGGTGGTGAACCTGCAAGTGCTCCCTTCAGAGGAGGAAGATCTGGCCTTGTCATTGCTGTGTCCAGTTCACGCTCTGCGCATCTATCTGGACCGCACACAGAGCTTTAGATGCTCAGAGAAGCTCTTTGTCTGTTTTGGAGGACAGCAGAAGGGGAAAGCTGTCTCCAAGCAGAGATTAGCCCATTGGATTGTGGATGCCATTTTCCTCGCATACCAGTCTCAGGACTTGCCGTGCCCCTTGGGAGTCCAGGCGCACTCCACTAGAGGTGTTGCATCCTCCTGGGCACTGGCAAGGGGGACCTCTCTTGCAGACATATGCAGAGCTGCGGGTTGGGCTACACCCAATACCTTTGCGAGGTTTTATAACCTACGCATAGACCCGGTTTCGACCGAGTGTTATGCGGTAACAGCAGGTAGACCGGGTGGCCAGTTGGGTGTACTACTTGCATTGCGCCTTTTCCCTTTTTCAAAGGTGATAATGTGTGCTTTTTGTCCACAACAGTTCCCGTTCTGGCAAATTCCGGACGCCTCTTTAATTCTTTAGCACTGTTCAGGTGATGAACTCTGTGGAGAAGTGACACCACCAGGCCAAGTACTCGTGGTATTCCCCTTTTCAGGTGAGCCTGTGTGCTCGGGCTCAGTGCTCCAAGCATGGTGATTCCCCCTTGGTAATCCCGTATGATGAGTTTCCACTGTTCGGTTCCCCTTAGGTGAACCCTGTGTTTCCCCTCGTCAGAGCTTTCTCTGCCTCGGCCACTGTACTGCGTACCCTCTCTATAGATAGGGTCCTCCTGTGGTATCATTCCATATGTGAACTTCCCCGTTGGTAAGTCCATGTG
Organism: Myxocyprinus asiaticus; assembly: GCF_019703515.2. NCBI lineage: Eukaryota > Metazoa > Chordata > Actinopteri > Cypriniformes > Catostomidae > Myxocyprinus > Myxocyprinus asiaticus. The sequence goes on from NC_059352.1 coordinate 22,958,866, forward strand.
AGGTATTCTCCACATGCTAACTCCCTTCGGCAGGATGTGGTGTCCGTAGTGCTCTCCTTCCTGGAGAGGAAAGAGCACTTTCCAGCGCTATTCTAGAAAAGTGCTAGGCGGTACATTGCATAACAGCAATCAGTTAAGACACCGTCTGTAGCCTCCTTGGGTAAGTGCCTCCACCCCCTTTAATGGTACTAGGGAGATTCCTTACCTAACTCGCTGGAAGGTCACGACGTGGTTGAGCGCTCGCTGCGAGGCACGCAGCAGCTTGCTCGTGTCCATTCTTCCGTACTTCGTGACACGGTTCAGCACCTGCGGCGTTTCCTATAGGAACCCCTAGTGTCACTACATCAACACAACGTTGAGTGAGTGACAGACAGGGAATGTCTTGGTTACTGATGTAACCTCTGTTCCCTGATGGAGGGAATGAGACGTTGTGTCCCTCCTGCCGCGGTGCTGAACCGGCCACTGACATGGCCGGGACTCTCTATCGGCTCCTCAGCATAAATCTGAATGAGTGATGCATGCCATTTCCTTTTATACCCGTATGTCCGGGGCGGAGAGTGGCATGCAAATTCCACTCACCAATTTTCATTGGCCTTTTCCAATTTATGCAAAGGTGATTGGGGCTCTCAAGATCGAACCCCTAGTGTCACTACATCGACACAACGTCTCATTCCCTCCATCAGGGAACAGAGGATACATCGGTAACCAAGACATTTTCATTCTTGTGTAAAATGAAAAAGCTTATTGGATGTATCGGTTGAGGTCTATGTCTCCTTTAGGCCTCAATGACATTTTCCCTTTCCTCTAAGCAATCTTGAATTTATAGCCATACTCTGAAGGAATAGTTTATTCTTGAAAACTGTTGTACATTTTATTCTGTTATTTATTAAATTTTCTACTTAATTGTAGGTGGTGAAATTCTAAATGGCGGAAAATTTAAAAATAAATGAACTTAAAATACATTTTGTTCATCTTGACTCAAGGAATCAGAGGAAATAAGAATTTTGATTCTAGCCCTTACAGATAAGAAGCTATTAACAAACATGCAAATTAGCTCATTATAGCACCACCTTGGGGACGATTTTCACCAAATTTGGTATACAGACTAATTTTGGGAACCTGTAACAGCACCGTAAATTTCATAATGATCGGCCACTTGTAATGCAAGTTATTAACTGCTGAAATTTGATTGGCTGCTGGCACATGACCCATAGATGATTTTTTTTTTTTCAGGATCGTCACTAGATGATGTGTGAAAAATTTCGAGCAGTTCGCAAAAGTAGGTTTTTCAGAAAATTCTAAATGCCATAAAATGTTCTAGATGGAACTAAAATTGTCTTGATTCAAGGAATCAGAGGGGAAATAATTTTTATTCTAGCCCTAATGGTTGCGAAGATATGAGCCAAAAAGCAAAAGTGCTTATTATAGCGCCACCCAGAGTTGGATGAGTGTGTGTATATGCGCCCGAGTAGTGGGGAATTTTTGGGACCATCCTGCCAAGTTTACACTTTTTGCTGCCCATATGCTTTTAGGGCAGAAAAAGAAAAATAAAAAGAGGAAGAAAATCAGTACAGATACAATAGGGTTCCAGCACCTTCGGTGCTTGGACCCCTAAAAAAAGTTGAATGGGTAAAATTAAATTAAATTATTTCATAAATTATGAAAATAAATACAAAATAATGTAAAAATGATAAAATAGCTGTAAGATAACGAGTAAGATAGCTGTGGAAATCTTTGAATCGAACACTAGCTATAACAGCAACAACAACAGTAGTAGTAGTAGCATTAAGCCTAATTATTAATAATATGACTTTTAAAAGTTTGTAAATCATTCGCTGTAACTGTATTTATAGTAGGGGGTGGAAGAAAGGGAGGGTGGAAAAAAACGATGTTTCTAATATTAAAATTGTAAAAATTATATAGCGATCTGAGCTACAGTATCTACACATCTGAGGTGACACATTTTTCCTGGATTAAGATCTAAAGAGATCTAAAAAATCTACGCTGTCAAAAGTGGTAAAGTGCAATTGTTACTTTTAAGGGTCTATTTCTACCAGATCTGACTAAAATTAGTTTTGTTAGTGTAACCTAATGTGTTCAGGTAGTTTCAGTGATGTTCAAAACTATTTTTTATCTTGAATTAAACCAGTAAATGTTGATGTTACCACATGAAACATATTTTTACATTAACATTTTTGTTTTTCAGTTTACTTCTAATTCAACTCCGACCAGCGTGCATCCTTGTTCATCTGCGATCTCCACCCGGACGTGACCAAAGTGATGCTGCTCAACACCTTCAGCACCTTTGGTCCAATCTCTGTGCAGGTTTGCGGGAACGGGAAGACATTGGCTCCAGATCCATTCTGTGCTCCGCGCACCCTTCTCCTCCTTTGGAACCGTCATTAGTGCAAAAAGTAGGATGGTTAATTTTTAAAAGGGATAAAGAAAGAAACAAAAGACTACAAAAAACACATAGACTTTTCTAGGTTCAGGTGATGATGGAGAACTGGCGGAGCAAAGGTTTTGGATTTGTGGCCTTCACCTCATTTGAAGCTGCCACTAAGGCTGTGGCAACAGTGAACGGCTGTGTTGTTGGTGGCATGCTTTTATGCGTTGCCCTGTCCCGCACAACCAGGAGAAGGCCCAAACTGGCAACGACAAGCACAGTTATACCTCTTCCGGCTCTGAGCCCCACCCAGCTTGATGTGCCATACGGACAGATTGCGCCCACTGTTCCTCAGGTGAGATATGTTATAATAACATTTACAGTAGGAATTAAACACACACACACACACACACACACACACACACACACACACACACACAAAACATGAACCAATTACCTGCATTGAATAAGGGTAGTTGACATGAACAAATATTCAGAAAGTTGACATGTCCTGCAGTGTGACTTGTAAAGTATTTAGCTATTTTTTTATTATTATTTTTTTAATTATGAAACAGTCACAAAGCATCAGTCAATATAATATCCACCTATATTCACACATCCATACTGCATATGCACAATCCATTGTGAATACATGCATTTGTCCAATAATCATCATAACATACTGCAACCTCATTTTGCATATTTCAAAGGTTCCCGACTCCGTTAGTGTCTGTACTATTAACCAGCTGGCGTGGGTCCAACCAATCTCTGGAGGGGCTGCAGTGAGTGTCCTCCCTCAGGGTGAGTACCCCCTGTTTCTTTCTTTAACTCTCTTTGTGTAAATGATTCTTCAACAGCCACTAGACTAACAGATTATAACTGATATTCAGTTGTCTTGACTATTTGATTGAGGAATGCACATCTCTGTCTTTACTGCCACAGGTGAGAGTCTCCACCCACTAATCTGCAGCCATATGGTGGTACATACATATGGTGCTAGATTAAACAAATTTTAATTTAATTCACTCACATTGTATTTCATAAAGACAACCTATCAAAAACAACTTATGACTCTCACACCAATGCTAAATGGTTGATTTTGGCTAAAACAATTTTTTATTATAATTAATAATTTAAATTGTCTCCAATAATAAGAGGGGAGGGAACTTATACAGTAATTACAAGATAAACATAATTTTCTTTTAACATTGTTAAATCAACAGGGAAGTAAAAATGCCCTATAATAAAATTGTATTTAAGGTCTTTTAGAGCCCAGTCCATTTCTTATTTCGCTCATCCTTGGAGGAAGAATATGGAAAACATGACCACGGGGTGACAGTCTTGGAAGAATGCCAGGGCATATTTTCAATTTGGCAGTTTGAACAATGCTACTCTGACCTACTCAACTTGCCACAAAAATTGCTGTTAAAACCAACTGAACTGACATTCTCTGTCTGGTTGTTACAGCGAGTACAGTCGAAGAAAATTTGATGCAGAAATAGAGGGGAAAAAATTAGGAACCAGGATAAAAGAGGAACGGTGCTAGATGCAACCATAAGAAATGAAAACAGACTTAATTAGTGAGAAATGGGGCATTTAGAGAGCTTTTCTTTTTTGACAGAAAAGTTGCAGATGAGGGTGAAAGAAAGGACAAGCGCTTAATGCCATTAAGACTGGATAGAGGGGAAAACATTGCTTCTTGCATATTATGTAATCACTAGCCCAGTTGCCCTGGAGCACCCTCGCATTTAGTGGCTTGCATGAGGGCACAAAATGTTGGTAGGAAAAGAGTGGAATCAGCTTTTGAGGATGTTTGAAGGAGATCTCAGTAACTCCTTGTGGAGGTGAGGGCGTGGTCAAGCACCCATCTGGGGAGAGAGAAAAGGGTAAGGACATCCACCTGAGATGAATTGTGACTAATTACCATCTCTATGTTCACAGTGAGAGTCAGGGGAGATAAAAGACGGCCAGTCCACAGAGAAAGGAGAGACAGACAGACCAGAGTCTTTGTGTCTGTTCCCTGAGAGAGAGAATCTTGTGTTGTGTGAAGCTGAAAAGTGAACTGTTTGTTTGAGTGATGCTGAAAAGCCATCTTGTGTTTTGAGTGAAGCTGTACAGCGATTGCTGGTTATTTTTTAATAAAACGGACTCATGTGATCTGTGGAAACCAGTTCATGCTTCCTCCTTTATCTGCCCAACCCAAACCTTTGTTACACTGGTGCCGAAATCCGGAATAAGGAGGTACACTGCTATGGAGTCGTCTTCGCCACTGGAGGAACTGTTTTCGATCCCATGCCAACATCCACCAGGCACAACACCAGGCCCTCATGGATCTGCGGGCGGAGCAGCAACAGTGCTTCGAGGCACTTCTTTTGAGACCAAGAAGAGGACTGATGGGCGTTGCAGAGCTTGGTACCCTGGGGGGGGGGGGGGGGGTGTACATACCAAGCCTTGGTGGATTCAGGTTGTAACCAAACCTCCATTCATCAATGCTTGGTTCAAAATGGGGCATTGGATACAAATAATTGGGTAAAGGTGAGGTGTGTGCATGGGGATATTTACGATTATCCTGCAGTGATTGTCACGATTCTGTTTCGGGGTCGGAAGCATAACATTGAGGATGTGGTTATTTCTCCTCACCCATCCACTAATTTTGGGTATTAATTGGCCAGCTTTTCCCAAATTGTTAAAGGGGTTGTGTGTGGATGGGTCCTGTAATTCAGTGGTACGGTCTGGTGCGTGCAAGGTGCTGATGGGGGAGGCGGAGCCAGGGCCATCTATATCAGCTCCATGCCAGGATGACTTAAGGGAGAGGGAAGCCTTGGCTTCCCCAGCCCTTAGGGGAACTGCCACTGGGGATTTCCCTCTGGAACAGATGCAAGACGAGACTTTTTTGACCGGCACGTGTTTGACCAAGTGAAAGTAATTGATGGTCAGCGCCTTCAGCTGTGCATTGCACTCACATATCCGTATTTCTCAATTATAAATGAATGGTTGTATTGAGTGACGCAGGACACTCAGACAAAAGATACAACCCAGTTGTTAGTACCAAGGAGCCGATGAGAAATATTGTTCCAGGTTGCTCATCATAGTCCGATGACAGGTCACTTGATACAGGGGAAAACACTAAGCTGTCTCATGGCCCATTTCTATTGGCCGGGCATTCGCGGGGATGTTAGCCGGTGGTGTGCGACATGCCACTAATGTAAACTGGTGAATCCGACTGCCACTCCAAAAGCGTCATTGCGCCCTCTTCCGTTGATCGAGATTCCCTTTGACAGAGTTGGCATGGACCTCGTCGGGCCATTAGAATGGTCAGCACGTGGGCATCGCTTTGTGTTGGTTCTGGTGGACTATGCAACATGATACCCGGAAGCAGTACCTCTTCACAACATCTCAGCACGAAGTGTTGCGGAGGCACTCTTCAGAATTCCAAAAGAAATCCTCACTGACAAGGCACTACTTTCATGTCATGTACACTACGCGAGCTGTACGAATTATTAGGTATTAAATCTATTCGGACAAGCATGTACCATCCACAAACGGACAGCTTGGTCGAACGATTTTATAAGACCTTAAAAAATATGATTCGTAACTTCGTGCAGGAAGATGCTCGGAATTGGGATAAGTGGCTCGAACCCCTGTCATTTGCAGTATGAGAGGTCCCGCAAGCCTCCGCGGGGTTTTCTCTATTTTAATTAATAAATGGGTGTAAGCCCCGTGGCATGTTAGATGTCATGAAAGAAAATTGGGAGGAGGGACTTTCACAAAGCAAAAATGAAATTCAATACGTTCTTGACCTGAGAGCAAAACTCCACACACTGGGGCGTCTATCACAGGAGAATTTGCTACAGGCACAAGAACGTCAGTCCCGGCTGTATAACAGGGGAGCTCGGCTATGGGAATTTGCACCGGGAGATGAAGTACTTGTATTACTGCCCACATCGAGCTCTAAATTACCCGCAAATTGCCTAGGGCCCTTTGAGATCACACAGCGAGTTGGGGAAGTCGATTATGAGGTGCGTACGGATAGGTACACTCTGACATGTTCTCACCTCTCTCCGGCCACACTAATCTCATAAAACACCACATCGAGACAACCCCAGGGGTAGTGGTATGAAGTCATCCCTACCACTTACCCAAACACAAGAAACAAGTAGTACGGGAAGAATTAAAGGCCATGCTCATTATGGGCGAAATAGAAGAATCCCACAGCAACTGGGCCAGCCCAGTGGTTCTGGTACCTAAGAGCAATGGCTCACTCCGGTTCTGTGTGGATTATAGAAAGGTCAATACGGTGTCGAAATTTGATGCTTATCCAATGCCTCGTATTGACGAACTGCTTGATCGGATGGGCTCGGCTCGCTTTTATTCAACACTGGATTTGACAAAGGGATATTGGCAGATCCACTTAACACCGATGTCCCATGAGAAAATGGCCTTCTCCACACCATTTGGATTACACCAGATTGTGACCCTTCCGTTCGGTTTGTTTGGGGCCTCGGCTACGTTTCAAAATCTTATGGACCGAGTCCTCAGACTGTACATTGCGTATGCCACTGCTTATTTGGATGATATCATTATTTACAGTAATGATTGGCAATGGCAATATGCAGCATCTGAGGATGGTTCTGAGGTCGCTGTGAAGAGTGAGGCTCACAGCAAACCCGAAAAATTGGACGGGTGTAGGTACGGTATCTGGGGTTCCACTTGGGTCATGGGCAGGTGTGACTCCAAATAGATAGAACCACAATGATCCTGACCTGCCTGAGACCCAAGACCAAAAAGGAGGTGAGACAGTTTCTGGGGCTGGCTGGCTACTATCGAAGGTTTGTGCATAATTTTTCCAACGTCACCAGCCCGCTGACTGATCTCACTAAAAAGGGAACCCCAGACCCGGTCCAGTGGACGGAGTCATGCCAACAAGCTTTCACGCAGATAAAAGCTGCACTTTGTGGCGGGCCGCTTCTGCATTCCCCTGCTTAGAAATGTAAAGGAATGTGAGAGAAAAGTGTCAAACTGACATTGAAAAAAGGCAATGTCCCAAACCTACTTTGAAAAACTAAAAAATTACTCAAGGATCCCATTGATCCATTACTGATCTGCCACAGTCTCTTTTATTTTTTATAAACATCTACATATTTTTATCATCAATTTTACATGATCTCTTTCTGGCTTTATGAATACTTAGAGACACTCCCACTCGGCATGTGTATATTCAGATGAATGTGTGGTGCTATCAGAATATTTAAGACATTTGACAAGTCCTTTTATGTTGCTTGGTGTTGCAGTCTCCATGACGATGCTGCTGCTCAGAGACCTAATTAAGGAGATGGGGCAGAGAGGCAGAAGGACCCCATGTAGAGATCTTCACTGAGTGGAGTTGTTCCAGAAGCACGCAGACTAACATGGTACTCGTAATAGAAAAAACAAGACCAGGATCAAACGAAAAATTAACAGCAGGATCTTTATTAGCCTGATTATTGATACAGGGTAAAAAACAAGGTCTGTTGTGTTCTTGACAGTCTCTTGATTCTGTCATGTTTTTTACTCTGTCTGTTTTTGTCATTTTTGTGACTATACTACACAAAAAAAAAAAAAAAAGTTTCTCTCAACCAATTTTGTTTTTCATGATATTAACAATGATGGATCTCACAGTTAAAAGTTCACCCAAGAATGAAAATTCACCCTCATGCTGTTCCAAACAAGTACAGCTTCAGTCACTATTCGCTTTCATTGGACATTTTTTCCATTAAACAATTCTTTCTTTTCACTCACTAAACATTATGTTACTGTATATGTTGATAACAATCTCTATTACACTATAAATACTGTATAGTCATTTGGTGTTATTACCACTTCTACTCCTTTTTTGTTCTCTTCCTTTGTATACATCTCTGTATTGCAATGTTTCTCATCAATCCTATAACCCTCTCTTGGCAAACTATGGTTTCTGCCATTTTCTTTTTTTCCCAACCCTCTGCAACCCAGCTTTAAGGTGGAATCTGTTTCCATGACAACACCAATACTCTCACAGAGAGCTAAGGAGATGATTATTTTTGCATTTTTAAACATAAGCAGTCTCTGTCTGCTACAATATAGGTTTTTCCACCTGAGCTACCTCTTTACAGAAACCAGTGTAGATAGAGGGGTTTTTGCATCTGATTTCTCTCTCTCTCTCTCTCTCTCTCTCTCACTCTCTCTCTCTCTTAAATGTATATTGATAGATAGAAAAAAATAACATAAACCTGTGATTTTATTAAATCTGTTTATAATTCTACTATGCAAACATCAGCACTTCATACTGTATCTCAAAGTATTGGAGGAGTGGATTAGTGTGTCATTTTATAAACATGCAAAATTTGGCTTGGCTATAGAGATGCTCTTCCATACCCCACTGAACATGAGCCATTTTATAAGCCACTGTTCTACAACACTCACTCTGGGAGGATTGACAAAAAGTAAGCAGATGAGAGGAAGACAAAGTGATAAAGGGTGACTTAAAGTTACTTTGAAAAGCCATATCTCCAAAATCCAAACACAATTAATGTGTTGAATGAACACTCATAAATAGGCTGTAAACAAACCACAAATAAATATGTCTGAAGCTGTAAGACCCTAAATTCGTAAAGGGATATTTCACCCAAAAATGAAAATTCTCCCATCATTTACATACCCTTATGCCATCTAAGATGTGTATGACTTTCTTCATTCTGCAGAACACAAACAAAGATTTTTAGAAGAATATCTCAGCTCTGTAGGTCCATACAATGCAAGTAAATTGTGATCAGGCCTTTGAAGCTCCAAAAAGGAGATAAAGTCAGCATAAACATAATCCATCAGACTTCAGTGGTTTAAGCAATGTCTTCTGAAGCAATCCAGTTGGTTCTGGGTGAGAACAGACCAAAACCTTTTTCACTGTAGGCTTAATCTTGACAGCAGTCTCCTTGGCGATCATGATTTCAAGCTCGATTACACTTCCTACAGTGCCGTCTAGTGCTCTGTGTATGTGTCTTGCACTAGGTAGTGTAATCGAGCTTGAAATCAATTGTTGTGCCTAGAGACTGCAATGGCAAGGTGTACAGCGAAAAAGGAGTAATATTTTGGTCTGATCTCACCCAAAACCAACTGGACCGCTTCAGAAGACATTGATTAAACAACTGGAGTCATATGGATTACTTTTATGCTGACTTTATCTCCTTTTTGGAGCTTCAAATGCCTGATCACCATTTATGTGCATTATATGGACCTACAGTATAGCTTTAACATTAACCATAAATTTTCAGTCTTTTAAAAACAAAATCTTTTCAGTTGTTCTCAGACATCATAAAAAGCAGACTTATTACACTGTGTATTCAACAACAGGAGGTCAAAAGTTGTACCGCTAAAATCAGTCTGTGATTACCGAGATTAAAGCCACTGTCCCCAGTGGCTGAAGCTGGAAGTGTTGTTGAGGTGAAATGTCCACATGGTGGCACCATAAAGCGAGTTGTATTTTGAGTTGTAAAGTACAGTTAACATCAGAAATGTATATTTTATTAACCCTACTCCCTAACCCAAATCCCAACCCTAAACCTAACCATCAGTGAAGTAAAAATGTAACTTTAGAGCGAAAATGCTACTTCTGAATCATCCACCATTTGTTTATGTTAACACAATTACTTCCTGTTTCCCATGGGACTAGAACCCGTGTCTCTGAGGTTGTCTACGCAATGCAGAAGTCAGAAGTATTACAGGTAAAGGTGAACAATGAACATGTTTGAATTAATGGAAAATTGTCTTATTGGGGATGGCGCTTGCCAGTAATTTAGCAGAATGAGGTCAATTTCAGGTTAAATGAACATGTAGAAGCAGCATGTTGATTTCTCGTGTGATCATGTTGCAAAAAAGGAGAAAGAGAAACTATAACAAGTACAGTATACTAATAAGACAGGCAGAATAGGCATAGGACATTTGTCTACTATCACGTTCACTCTGTAAGATCACCCTGCCGAGGAAGAGTCCACTTCAAGTCCATTTGGATCCTGAGTGAGCTTCAAAGCCTGAGGGGCCTCAAAGGGTGTTTGAGAGCCAAGAAAAAGGGCTTGAATGAACTCTAGTCACCAGCTATTAGACTAAAAGAGACTTCCACTCAAACAGCTGCAGCCGTCCAGCATCTCACATGAAAAAGAACAGCCGTGAAGTTCAGTAATGTAACCTAACATGTGCTATAGAGGGCCTCTCATCCTTTTAAGGTTGTAATGGCAAAATCATTTATTATGTCTTATGTGAACCCAGCAGCACTCTCTTTTGACTTCTATCATTGCTTTCATATTCTCACAGACCCCCCCCCCCCCCCCATCCATGGTACCAGATCTCTGCTTCTTCACATCCAAAATGCCTGTTACCGTGGTAACCACACACAGTGCCATAATATTTTCCACCTTTCGATGAGGCAGCATGGAATGATAACCACATTGCCAAGATGCATTTTTCAGAAAGCATCTATGCAGCTCATTGAGTGGGGGCATTGACTGAGAGAGAAAGAGAGAGAAACAAAGAATAACAAAATGAGGATGAGGAAGTGCCAAAAAATTCAAGTTTGAAAACGTGAGTTGATGTCAAAAGGGGTCTTAATGTTCCATGCATTTCTTCTGCTAACTTACCTATTGATGCTGGAAATTCAGCAGAATGAACTTAGCAAAGTGTTTAAAAAAAATGGATTGTAATATACAGTAATAGATAATAAGAATTAGACCTTGTTGGATAACTGGGTGAAATTAAGTGTCACTCCGGATCACATTATGTTGGACTTCTTCATGCATTTAAGGGTTAAAATGTGTGTGTGTGTGTGTGTGTGTTTCAAGCACAAATGCCAGTGGCACCAATAAGAAACATCCTTGCTTTAGAAGGAAGTGTGTACAGAGGTGCACTAGATTTATTGACAGTGGTATAGGAGAGAGCTGGAGAATGAGTCATACAAAAAATATATAGTAGAAAAGACTACAGCAACAGAGAGAGCAAGTGGCTGCTGCTGAGAATAGTATATTAAAAAGATGTCAGAAGGTGAAGGAAAATGTTGCACTCTTCAGACTGAGATACTGTGTCACTCGTAAGAGGAGACATCTTTCTCTGTGTTCTATAGTGTAAATTAGTTTTGTTTTGTGCTTTGGCTTCACTTTTTCACACATTGGGGTATTAAAGCAACTGCAAGAGATTGACTCATCACTAGACAGCTGTGTAGGAGGGCAAGAAAGAAGGGACACATTTTCTCATATAAAATAGAGATATAGAGATATAAGAGGCAATAAAGAAAAGGTAGAAAGGGTAGAGAATGGTGTCAAATAGGGGTGCATAGAGCTTTGCCAGCCTGACTGTCTTTTCAACTGTTCAGATGATTGATGACACATTTAAATTTGGGTTCATTCTCTCTGCTCCATTTTTATGTATTGACATCTTTTTTCTCTTATCCCCATTTTTATTTCTTATTCTTTTCTGAATAATAAAAAAAGAAAATATCTGGTTATTTAAATATGTAGCTGTCCATATGTTACATTTATGTGATGTGTTGACATGGACATTAAGGGGATGTTTCTTTGGATATTACTTTACACAGAAACGGTTAGTAAGTGATTTTATTACATTAAAATCATGTTAACATGCATATTATTTACTTCTTGTGGCTATACTTTTAAAAAAGTTACTATTTTTACGTATATGGATTGGCCCCATTAACTTTCATTGTAAGTGCCTCACTGTAACCCAGATTTTTTTAAAGAAAAGGAGGCATGAGTCAAAATACATTTTTGTGGGAATCAACATTTTGTCACAAATGCTGGCAACTGAGCTTAACTTTGAAACCGGGATATTCCTTTAACATCACTAAATCAAGCTGATTACATTACGCTACACAAATAAAACTAATTTTAAGGGTTAAATCAGGTAGGAGTACACTGTAAAAAAATCTTGTTGTTTCAACTTAAAAAAGTAAGTGTTCATTCTGCCTTCAAGTTGTGTCAACTTGAGAGGGAAAGTTGTTTAAACAACATAAAGTTGACTTAAATCAATATAACTTTAAATTAGCTAAATGTTTTTTTTACTTTTTTTATTTATTTTTTTAAACTTTACATTCTTAGTTCAATCAACTTCATTCTAATCCATTTCAAACTGAATATAGCAGCAGTTTGTTTACTTACATTATCATTTAATTTTATTGTTAACCATAGAAGTAGTTAGGACCACTCCATTGTCAGAGGTAAAACAAACTGACATTTGATGATTAGAGAAGAATTTCTGTTCCCTCAGTCAAATAAGCTTCTTAAGGGGACATGCATGGAGCTCAACAATTTACACACAAATTACACTTTACAATAAGGTTCCATTAGTTAACATTAGTTAACAACATTAGTTAAAATTAACTAATAATGAACAATACGTATTAAGTGTTTATTAATCTTAGTTAATGTTAATTACAACATATACTAATACATTTTTAAAATCAAAGTTATATTAGTTAACATTAGTTAATGCAAGATGAACGAACTTGAACTAACATTGAACAATTGTATTTATATTAACTAACATTAACTAAGATTAATAAATGCTGTAAAAAATATATTGTTAATTGTTAGTTCATGATACCTAATGCATTAACTAATGTTAACAAATGGAACCTTATTGTAAAGTGTTACCCAAATTACAATGATGGTCATCAAACAAATGAATAAAAAGATGATCTTTGAATTTTTGCTACATTACAGTTAAGTGAAATTGACAACAACTCAACAACCAACAGCATAATTAAAAGCAGCAAACAGTATACACTGCAGTGCATGCTGAGAATCCAAATGCCTGAGCGTGATGTGCCTAGTTCTCTTGACTTATATTTTCGATTTCAGTTATCACAAGTTCAGCCAACAACAACTTGGATAATTGAGTAATCTCAACAATAAGGCAGTTGTTCTAACTCAACATTTTAAGTTATAATAACTTAAAAGGCAATATATATATACATGCTGTAGGCTATTTTGCACTCCCCAAAAATGTCTGAAATTGTACGGGCATTTGATTAACCACGGGCTTTCTTCCAACGCTCTATGGGTGACGTAACATGATCGATTGAATTATGCGAGGTTTCATCGGCTGCTGTCCAGGGTCCTGAGGCGTTTTCTGGAGTAGCTCTACTCCAGCGCAGCTGGCTCCGGATTTGGGTCAAGCATGAGCTGAATGGTGAAATCCTTTAACTCGCTGATCAGTGTGCAAAAAAGAAAAGGATAATGCACTAACCACAAAGCAAGTGTTTCAAGAAATTTAGGACTCTCTTCGACATTCTGCATTCTCGATGTAAGCAATTTAGCAGTAAATCTGTGGGGAACGTTCCACATGTACATGGATTGGACTCAAAACGAGAGAGAGTTGGGGATATTTGAAGGGGTTCATCTAAATGCGCAGCGCATATCAGTGAGCATTTTGAGTCTGCGCGGATAAACGGTAGCGGAGTGTTACAACACAATACTAAAGAGAATAGCGAGTAACCTCCAGACTACAGATACGGCATTTGGAAACGCGCGTTTTGTGTTTTGTTTGCTTTTTTCATGCACTTTCACGTGACCCATCACGCGAGTATCGGTCAAACGGGCTTCTTAGAATCTAAATACATTTGCTGCGTTCATTTACGTTGTTAAATACATCCATTAGTTAAAACCCTGGCTTTTATATGTGAGGTAACTGTCCCCTCATTTATCGTGGAAAGAGAGAGAGAGAGAGAGAGAGAGAGAGAGAGAGAGAGAGAGAGAGAGAGAGAGAGAGAGAGAGAGAGAGAGAGAGAGAGAGAGAGAGAGAGAGAGAGAGCACTTCTCTGCTAAACTCACCAAGTTTTTCGGGGCGTCTTGAGGGAATGTTTCTGCACCAGTGCGCGCAGCAGCCGTTATAACGTCTGTGACTGACAGCGCGAGACAGTCTGCATTCTGCACCGTGTTGACACGTCCTTTCGCGAGACATCCTGCCTGCGGGGACAGTAAGATTCAAGCTTCATTGTATACTACTACACATTCTTTGAGTGACCATCTAGTGTAAGATTCTTTTTCGAAACGTTTTTCTTTTTTTCTTTTCTTTTCTTTTCTTTTTTTTTTTTTTTTTTTTCTTTTCAAACAACCGTATGTGTAACCTATAATGAATGAATGAATCAGTAGCTCTCGTAGACTCATGGACATAATGTACTGAGGGCTTATTGATCGAACCAATTATGGCATTGGTGGTCGAAATACTAGGCTATTTAATAGCAAGAGGTGTTATAGGGAGTTTGTTACTGTTTTGCGTTTACGTTCGTGGGTAGTTCAAGTAGCCAACTTGGAATAATGCGGTTTGCATAAATTATTTCTTAGAACAATTGCCGTTATGTGTGCAAACTGCAATGCATATGGTAAATACAAATGTATTGAAAAAAGAAAAAGAGGGACAAATACAAAATCAGCGTGCAACATCGTCTAATTTTAAGAAATGATCACTGGCATGGAGCTGGTGTGGCTACTGTATATGTTATTAAGGAGCTATAAAGCATGAATAACTCAACTTAAAGCGTTATGATTTTAAATGCGCTTGTTAATGTAGCCTACATATCAACATCACAGTTGCTGTTTTTTCCACTGTACTGTATTTCTATTTCATATATACAATTTTTCTTTTTTATGTTGCTTCATTAATAAACAATGACTTTAAAGACTTTAATAGGCCACAATTAATTCTGTATGAATGATAAATGTTGATACCTGATTAAAATCACCACACCACACCCAAGTGTGATTATTATGCCACAAAATGGCAGCATCGAATTATAGAGGAAAATGTATGGCATATATTCATATCTAATGCATTTCACGTATTGCACATATTGCAAACAGGCTTCTTAAAGTACAGCATTTGATTTATACATTGTGTTCAACGTGTTGAATGTTTTATTTTTTATTAAAATTCATCTGCAAGTCACCTTTCAGATATAAACACCACCTCTGAATCAACATTTCTCACCAGTGCTTTTGAAAAGAAAAATGAGAATTACCTCAGAAAGTCCTGATTACATTTAGAAATGTTTTTATAGTTCTTGAGCTACATTTGAAATGCCCTCAGGAAAACACACCTTTGATTTGATTTGATTTGATTTGATTGCAATGTGAAAGGAGATTAGTCTCTCTTCTTTCCTCTCCCTGTTTGTGTTGGAGAGTATAAAATATCCTCTGCAGTGCCTTTGTACTCTTACGTCGGAATTCATTTCCATTCTTGTTGCTTTTTAAAACAGACCTCTCAAATTATTGTGTCTGATCAATATGTGCTAATAAACTGTTTACAATTCTGATTCAGTTTAATTCTATAGGCCTATGTTAGTGCGCCATTAAATACCACATTTGTTTTCACCTGCCGCATGGAATTCAGTTCCAACCACTCTCACCTCTAATTAAAGTATATAAGAGTAAAAGATGAAAAGAAGGGAAAAAAGATGCATGTACATTTTAATTTACCAAATATATCAAAATGCATGGGTTGAGGCAATGGGAACAAATGCACCCTGCAAAATCAAGTGGACACATAAATCTTATATATGGCAATATATGTCAAACACATATGTTTATGTATGGGTTTAACTCAAAACGTCACATATGTGTACTTACATGTTACATATATTTCAATACAACAAAAATGGCCATTTTCATAGATGTAACATTCTATGTAATTTCCCAAAATAATAGTGGAATTTTAATATGTACACATATGCACAAATATTTGAACTATACTTTAATATGTATTTTAATTTATGGCCAAATATCAGATTTCTCTATGGAATACTGACTCTCTAATTCAATGTGTATGTATTGAAGGGTGTGAATTCCATATACTGTACAACCACACACACTAACAGATAAGGGCATACATATACTCGAACATGCATACACACATTTTGTTTGTTCTCTTTGCTTTGTGACAGCCCAACTCATAAATTCTACATTCACTTTTTGTTGGCCTGCTTTCTGCTGTTGACACCGTGTTTAAATGATTTTTGCTTGTATCAAACACACACACACACACACACACACACACACACACACACACACACACGCACTCACACACACACACACACACACACACACACACACGTTTGTGCAGCTATCATTATGAGGACTCTCCACAGACATAATGATTTTTATACTGTACAAACTATAGATTCTATCCCCTAACCCTACACCTAAACCTAACTCTCACAAAAAACTTTCTGCATTTTTACATTTTCAATAAAACATTGTTTTGTATGTTTTTTAAGCAATTTGAATTATGGCTACACTAGAAATGTTCTCATAAACCACATTTATAGCATAATACCCTTGTAATTACCAGTTTGTAACCTAAAAAAAAGTCCTCGTAAACCACTTAAACCTGCCCACACACACACACACACACACACACAAACACACATGTTGGTGCAGCTATCATTATGAGGACTCTCCATAGACATAATGATTTTCATACCACCCCCCCCCCCCCCCCCCAAAACACACACACCAAATTGCTGCTTTAATAATAACAAATCACTCTACCCACCTTGGGGCTCATGGCACAGTAATTGAAGTCACCCCATGCATTCCCTTGTGATTTATACCAAGAAAGAGAGAAGGAAATAAAGAGAGGAAGAGAGAAGAGGTTCTCCAACTTTCCTAATTCCTTATTTACACATGTATATTCATTCCGTGATTAAAGACAGAAATGTGTCTACATAATATACTAATTGTAACCCGCCTCGATCTTCTTCAAACAAAAATTGACAATCTAAATATAGATGTGCAGATTATAATTGTGATTTAGTTCATGATTGGTCAGCCTGGTGTGGTATTAACACTCTAATGAGATTTATGAGGAATATTCAGTGTAAAATGAGGGCAGAGATTCAACTTATGACTTATGAGACAAATTTGATCCATCCTCAAGGATGAAAATGGAATTATCCACTGCATATCCCTTTGCATGCTTTGAGCTGATCTTTCTTTTCTCTCAGTATGTTGCTTTAATTCTTATGAGAGACTTTTTCTTCTATTTTTCTATCTTGAATATGAGAGTTTTGACAAATTACTTTGCTTCAGAGAATAGCGATGTCCATTCCACTAGTGGAGCAGGGCAGATCTAAATGTAAAACAGCAACATTGGAAACTTGCAACATTTTGATATATTTAGGTTGTGGGTGCCTGTGATAGATATTAGTGTGGGGAGTAAAAACCAAGGTTGTCAGCTAGTAGGACTGACATGCCTTATTACCTCTGCAAAGTCATTTGGAGAGTGGTAAAAACCTTGGCTGGATCACTGGCAGAGGTGGGTAGAGTAGCCAAAAACTTTACTCAAGTAAAAGTACAGTTACTTAAAAATAATAATAATAATAATAATAATAATAATAATAATAATAATAAAATACTCAAGTAGAAGTAAAAGTAATAATGTTAAAAATTACTTAAGTAAGAGTAAGAAAGTATCCAATAAAAAGAATACTCAAGTAGTAA
This sequence comes from Myxocyprinus asiaticus, assembly GCF_019703515.2. Classification (NCBI taxonomy): domain Eukaryota; kingdom Metazoa; phylum Chordata; class Actinopteri; order Cypriniformes; family Catostomidae; genus Myxocyprinus; species Myxocyprinus asiaticus. Next base: position 22,976,767 of record NC_059352.1, read on the forward strand.
GTAACTAGTTACTTTAGCATATAACGTAATGGATGTTTGCTCTCCTATATGCCAGTACATGATACCCATTTAACATGCATTACAGAATTATTATTATTATTAATAACAATAATAAATCTATTATTAATATTATTGTTAATAATGGAAATTGTCATCATTCACCACCATGTTGTTCCAAACCCATGAATTCTTTCTTCCATACATCAAATTAAAGGAAAGTTCATCAAAAAAATTTAATTTTCTCACCCTCATACCATCCCAGATGTGTATGACTTTCTTTCTTCTGCTGAACACAAATTAAAATTTTTAGAAGAATATCTCAGCTCTGTTGGCCCATACAATGCAAGTGAATGGTGACCAGAACTTTGAAGCTCCAAAAAGCACATAGAGGCAGCATGAAAGTAATGCATATGACTCCAGTGATTTTCAGAAGCAATATGATAGATGTGGGTGAGAAACAGATAAATATCTATAAATTTATAATATATAAAGTCCTTTTTTATTATTAATTCTACTCCCTGCCCAGTAGGTAGCGATATGCACAAAGAATTGTATCACCAAAAACACAAGAAGAAGAATGTGAAAGTGGAGATTTATTAGTTAAAAACGATTTAAATATTGATCCGTTTGTCACCCACAATTATCAGATCTCTTCTGAAGACATAGATTGAATCAGTGTCATTTGAATTCTTTAATGCTGCCTTTATGTGCTTTCTGAGCTTCAAAGTTTCATTCACCATTCACTTACATTCTATGAACCAACAGAGCTGAGATATTCTTCTAAAAATCTTTGTGTTCAGCAGAAGAAAAAAAAACACACATCTGGGATGGCATTAGGGTGAGTAAATGATGCGAACATTTTCAATTTTGGGGAAATTATTCCTTTAAGGAGATGTTAGACAGAATACTAGCCTTAATCATCATTTACTTTCACTGCATGTTTTTTTTTTTTGCTCCATATTTTGAAAGGGAATGGCGACAGACTGTCAGTCCCTAACATTCTGTCTAAAATCTTTTTGGTTCCACAGAATACAGAAAGTTTCATGGGGTTGGAAGAATATGAGGGTGGGGAAATGATGATATAATATTAATTAATGGCTGAACAATCACTTTAAGGATGCTTCTCAGATTTGGACGAATCTGTCAATTAGAAGAGAAGTTTGGAAACTTTTTTCTAGTAATTATTACGGTGAAAAATGTGAACAATGTCACAAAATCATCCTGGTTACTTGCATAACCTCCGTTCCCTGATGGAGGGAACGAGACGTTGTGTCAATGTAGTGACACGAGGGGTCACTCTTGGGAGCCCGAGACACCTCTGGTCTTTGATAAATGGCCAATGAAAATTGGCCCCGGACATACAGGTATAAAAGGAGCTGGTATGCAACCACTCATTCAGGTTTTGTGCTGAGGAGCCGAGACAAGTCTCGGCCATTTCAGTGGGTAGTTCAGCGTTGTGGCAGGAGGGACACAAAGTCTTGTCCCTCCATCAGGGAATGGAGGTTATGCAAGTAATCAGGACGTTCCCTATCTGTCACTCACTCGATGTTGTGTCGATGTAGTGACACTAGGGGTCCCTATACGAAACACCACAACTGGCTGAACTGTGTTACGTGAACTGGCGGTGTGTGATGGGCAGACCACTGTGTGCCTTGTAGACAGCACACCAGGCCAACACGTAACCTCCCCCAACACTGTTATGAGTGTCGAATGGCCCTTTGGGGACAAGTCGACTACCCAAAAGATAGAGACGGGCTAGCCCAGTCGTGGCCTCTTATCCCCTTTTTTTCCCTCTCCCCCCCAAAAAAAGGAATTAACCGACTGGGGCCACCAGGTCTAGTTGGGGGGGGGGTGTCCCTCCCAAGGGGAAGACACCACGGAGACCACACCCCGCCCAGAAAGGGGGGGGGGGGTATTTAAGTAGAAATACGTCACATGGCCTTGCCAAGCTTTGTCAGAAGTATACCATGTGGAGAAGTCCCATGGTAGGTCCTATCCTACGGGGGAGGAGTTACTACAAGCATGGTGACAGGGGCAGAGTGCCTCTGCCCGAGGAAGATGCAGTTTACCAACAGGGAAACGAATTAGCGGAAGATATACGTTGCATGGGGTTACCTATGGGGAACCACCACATGCGGAGCACCTACCCCAGTACAGGGCTTAGTTAGCATGTGTACTGAGCCGGCAGCGAGTTTCTCCGCAAACTCGTCTGCCACAGTGCTCGGAGGAAATTAACCAAGGAACACAGTTTGTGAACACTACTGGGAGTCAGCGGTGCACGTCTTCAGCTCAGGGGAGGTGAAAGGCGCTATGCGCAAGCGACACACCTGGCCGGCTGTCCCGGACTTACCTGCTTGTGCGTGCCACTACATGGGACGAAACCGGTTCCACCCGGAGATTGTAGAACCTCGCAAAGGTGTTGGGTGTTGCCTAGCCCGCTGCTCTGCAAATGTCTGTTAGAGAGGCACCACTGGTCATGGCCCAGGAGGCCGCTACACCCCTGGTAGAATGGGCCCGTAGCCCTACCGGGGGCGGCACGTCCTGGGTGTGATATGCCATTGTAATGGCATCAATGAGCCAGTGGGCGATCCTCTGCTTGGAGACAGCGCTTCCTTTCCGCTGTCCACCAAAGCAGACAAAGAGCTGCTCAGAGACTCTAAAGCTCTGCGTGTGATCCAAATAGATGCGTAAAGCATGCACCGGACACAGTAACGTCAGGGCTGGGTCTGCCTCCTCCTGGGACAGCGCTTGCAGGTTCACCACCTGGTCTCTAAAAGGGGTCGTGGGAACCTTGGGCACATAGCCCGGTCGGGGTCTCACGATCACGTGACAGTAGCTGGACCTAACTCCAGGCACGTTTCGCTGACAGAGAACACTTGCAGGTCTCCTACCCTCTTGATGGAAGTGAGCGCAGTCAGGAGGGCAGTCTTCAAAGAGAGTGCCTTAAGCTCAGCTGACTGCAAGGGCTCAAAGGGGGCTCTCTGTAGACCCTGAAGAACTACAGAGAGGTCCCATGAGGGAACGAGGCATGGTCTGAAGGGATTCAACCTCCTGGCGCCTCTCAGGAACCTGATTATCAGGTCGTGCTTCCCTAAGGACTTACCGTCCACTGTGTCGTGGTGTGCCACTATAGCGGCTACATACACCTTCAAAGTGGAGGAGGACAGCCGCCCTTCCAACCTCTCCTGCAGGAAGGAAAGCACTGATTCGGCTGCGCATCTCTGGGGGTCTTCGCGTCGGGAAGAACACCACTTAGTGAACAGACGCCACTTAAAGGCATACAGGCGCCTCGTAGAGGGGGCCCTAGCCTGAGTGATCATGTCTACCACCGTGGGTGGCCAGATATGGAGATTCCAGAGGTCTGGTCATGGGTGCCAGATGGTGCCCCGTCCCTGAGAAAGAAGATCCTTCCTCTGGGGAATTTGCCAGGGGGGGCTGTCGCGAGGAGTGTGAGGTCCGAGAACCACGTCTGGGTGGGCCAGTAGGGTGCTACCAGGATGACCTGGTCCTCGTCCTCCCTGACCTTGCACAGGGTCTGTGCAAGTAGGCTCACTGGGGGAAACGCATATTTGCGAAGTCCAGGGGGCCAGCTGTGTGCCAGCGCGTTTATACCGAAAGGTGCTTTGGTCAGGGCATACCCGAGCAGGCAGTGGGAGGATTCTTGGGAGGCAAACAGGTCTACCTGTGCCTGCCCGAATTGACTCTAGATCAGCTGGACCACCTGAGGGTGGAGTCTCCACTCTCCCCTGAGGGTAACCTGCCGTGACAGCATGTCCGCTGCAGTGTTGAGGTCGTCCGGGACATGAGTGGCTCGCAGCGACTTGAGGTCCTGCTGACTCCAGAGGAGGAGACGGCGGGCGAGTTGTGACATACAACGGGAGTGCAGACCGCCTTGACGGTTGACATATGCTACCGTTGCCATGTTGTCTGTCCGAACTAACACATGCTTGCCCTGGATCAACAGCTGGAACCTCTGCAGGGCGAGCAGAATTGCCAGCAACTCGAGGCAGTTGATGTGCCAACGCAGCTGCGGGCCCATCCATAAAAAAAATATATATATATATATATATATTGTTTGAATCACTAATAATGACTAAATATGGTTGTCAGTGACAATTGAAACTATGAGATGTATTGATTTAAATTCACATGCTGCTTTCTCTACAGAGCAAATTCTTAAAATCAACATACATCTTGAGATTTTTTAAAACAAAAAACAAACAAATCCTTGATCCTGTGTATAAGCTCTGCATTGTGAGATTTAAGAATCACTTAATCATTGCTAACCAAATAGTTTAGAGTATATAAAACAGTTATATATATATATATATATATATATATATATATACAGGTGCATCTCAATAAATTAGAATGTCGTGGAAAAGTTCATTTATTTCAGTAATTCAACTCAAATTGTGAAACTCGTGTATTAAATAAATTCAGTGCACACAGACTGAAGTAGTTTAAGTCTTTGGTTCTTTTAATTGTGATGATTTTGGCTCACATTTAACAAAAACCCACCAATTCACTATCTCAAAAAATTAGAATACATCATAAGACCAGTAAAAAAAACATTTTTAGTGAATTGTTGGCCTTCTGGAAAGTATGTTCATTTACTGTATATGTACTCAATACTTGGTAGGGGCTCCTTTTGCTTTAATTACTGCTTCAATTCGGCGTGGCATGGAGGTGATCAGTTTGTGGCACTGCTGAGGTGGTATGGAGGCCCAGGTTTCTTTGACAGTGGCCTTCAGCTCATCTGCATTTTTTGATCTCTTGTTTCTCATTTTCCTCTTGACAATACCCCATAGATTCTCTATGGGGTTCAGGTCTGGTGAGTTTACTGGCCAGTCAAGCACACCAACACCATGGTCATTTAACCAACTTTTGGTGCTTTTGGCAGTGTGGGCAGGTGCCAAATCCTGCTGGAAAATGAAATCAGCATCTTTAAAAAGCTGGTCAGCAGAAGGAAGCATGAAGTGCTCCATAATTTCTTGGTAAACGGGTGCAGTGACTTTGGTTTTCAAAAAACACAATGGACCTACACCAGCAGATGACATTGCACCCCAAATCATCACAGACTGTGGAAACTTAACACTGGACTTCAAGCAACTTGGGCTATGAGCTTCTCCACCCTTCCTCCAGACTCTAGGACCTTGGTTTCCAAATGAAATACAACACTTGCTCTCATCTGAAAAGAGGACTTTGGAACACTGGGCAACAGTCCAGTTCTTCTTCTCCTTAGCCCAGGTAAGACGCCTCTGACATTGTCTGTGGTTCAGGAGTGCCTTAACAAGAGGAATACGACAACTGTAGCCAAATTCCTTGACATGTCTGTGTGTGGTGGCTCTTGATGCCTTGACCCCAGCCTCAGTCCATTCCTTATGAAGTTCACCCAAATTCTTGAATCGATTTTGCTTGACAATCATAAGGCTGCGGTTCTCTCGGTTGGTTGTGCATCTTTTTCTTCCACACTTTTTCCTTCCACTCAACTTTCTGTTAACATGCTTGGATACAGCACTCTGTGAACATCCAGCTTCTTTGGCAATGAGTGTTTGTGGCTTACCCTCCTTGTGAAGGGTGTCAATGATTGTCTTCTGGACAACTGTCAGATCAGCAGTCTTCCCCATGATTGTGTAGCCTAGTGAACCAAACTGAGAGACCATTTTGAAGGCTCAGGAAACCTTTGCAGGTGTTTTGAGTTGATTAGCTGATTGGCATGTCACCATATTCTAATTTTTTGAGATAGTGAATTGGTGGGTTTTTGTTAAATGTGAGCTAAAATCATCACAATTAAAAGAACCAAAGACTTAAACTACTTCAGTCTGTGTGCAATGAATTTATTTAATACACGAGTTTCACAATTTGAGTTGAATTACTGAAATAAATTAACTTTTCCACGACATTCTAATTTATTGAGATGCACCTGTATATATAAGCTATAAAATGTCAAGGTTACTGGTGTAACCTCCATTCCCTGATGGAGGGAACGAGACGTTGTGTCGATGTAGTGACACTAGGGGTCACTCTTGGGAGCCCGAGACACCTCTGGTCTTTGATAAAAGGCCAATGAAAATTGGCGAGTGGTATTTACATGCCACTCCCCCGAACATACGGGTATAAAAGGAGCTGGTATGCAACCACTCATTCAGGTTTTACGCTGAGGAGCTGATATAAGGTCCGGCCATTTCAGCGGGTAATTCAGCGTTGTGGCAGGAGGGACCAACGTCTCATTCCCTCCATCAGGGAACGGAGGTTACACCAGTAACCATGACATTCCCTATCTGTCACTCACTCAACGTTGGTGTCGATGTAGTGACACTAGGGGTTCCTATACAAAACACCACAAGGCTGAACTGTGTTACGTGAACTGGCAGTGTGTGGTGGGCAGACTTGCTGTGTGCCTCATAGCCAGCGCACCAGGTCGACACGTAACCTCCCCCAACACAGTTATGAGTGTCGAACGGCCCTTTTTGGGGACAAGTCGACTACCCAGAGATAGAGACAGGCTTAACGCAGTCGTGGCCTCTTTCCCCTTCTCTTTTTCCACTCCCTAAAAAAGAAGGGGGATTATCTGACTGGGCCACCAGGTCTAGTCGGGGGGTGTCCCTCCCAAGGGGAAGACACTGCGGAGACCACACCTCACCCCAAGAGAGGGGGATATTTAAGTGGAAGAATACATCACATGGTCTTTCCAACCATGTGGAGAGCCTTCAAGGTAGATCCTGCCCAATGGGGGAGGAGTTACTACAACATGGAGATTGAGGGGCTCTGCCCAAGGAAGACGCAGTTTGCCAGTAGGGAAACGAACTAGCGGAAGATATAGATCGCATGGGGTTAGCCTTACAGGGAACCGCCACATGCGGAGCACCTACCCCAGAACCGGGCTCTTAGTTAGCGCGTGTACTGGGCCGGCAGCGAGTCTCTCCGAAAACTCGACTGCCACAGGGCTCGGAGGAAGTCAACCAGGGAACAACTTTTGTGAACACTACTGGGAATTAACAGCGCACGTCTTCAGCTCAAAAGGAGGTGGAAGGCGCTATGTGCAAGCGATACACCCGGCCGGCTATCCCAGGCTTATCCGCTTGTGTTGCGTGCCACTACCTGGGATGAAACCGATTCCACCCGGAGGTTGTAGAACCTTGCAAAGGTGTTGGGTGTTGCCCAGCCCGCTGCTCTGCAAATGTCTGTTAGAGAGGCACCTCTGGCCAGGGCCCAAGAAGCCGCTACACCACGGGTAGAATGGGCTCGTAGCCCTACCGGGAGCGGCATGTTTTGGGCGAGACATGCCATAGTTATGGCGTCAATGAGCCAGTGGGCGATCCTCTGCTTGGAGACAGCGCTTCCTTTCCGCTGTGCACCAAAGCAGACAAAGAGCTGCTCAGAGATTCTAAAGCTCTGCGTGCGATCCAAATAGATGCGTAAAGCGCGCACCGGACACAGCAACGACAGGGCTGGGTCTGCCTCCTCCTGGGGCAGCGCTTGCAGGTTCACCACCTGGTCCCTAAAAGGAGTGGTGGGAACCTTGGGCACATAGCCCGGTCGGGGGTCTCAGGATCACGTGAGAATAGCCCGGACCGAACTCCAGGCACGTTTCGCTGACAGAGAATGCTTGCAGGTCACCTTCCCTCTTGATGGAAGTGAGCGCAATCAGGAGGGCAGTCTTCAAGGAGAGTGCCTTAAGCCCGGCTGACTGCAATCTCAAAGGGGGCTCTCTGTAGACCCTGAAAAACTACAGAGGTCTGATGAGGGAACAAGGCACGACCTGGAGGGATTCAGCCTCCTGGCACCTCTTAGGAACCTGATGATCAGATCATGCTTCCCTAAGGACTTACCGTCGACTGCGTCATGGTGTGCTGCTATGGCAGCAATGTACACCTTCAAGGTGGAAGGGGACAGGCTCCCTTCCAACCTCTCTTGCAGGAAGGAAAGCACGGATCTGACTGTGCACCTCTGGGGGTCTTCCTGACGGGAAGAACACCACTTAGCGAACAGACGCCACTTAAAGGCATACAGGCGCCTCGTAGAGGGAGCCCTAGCCTGAGTGAACGTGTCTACCACCGCAGGTGGGAGACAGCTTAGGTCTTCCGCGTCCCGTCCAGGGGCCAGACATGGAGATTCCAGAGGTCTGGGCGCGGGTGCCGGATGGTGCCCCTTCCCTGAGAAAGAAGGTCCTTCCTCAGGGGAATTTGCCCGGGGGGAGCTGTCACGAGGAGCGTGAGGTCCGAGCACGTCTGGGCGGGCCAGTAGGGTGCTTACCAGAACAACCTTCTCCTTGTCCTCCCTGACCTTGCACAGGGTCTGTGCGAGCAGGCTCACTGGGGGAAAACGCATATTTGCGAATGCCAGGGGACCAGCTGTGTGCCAGCGCGTCTATGCCGAGGAAGGCCTCGGTGAGGGCGTACCAGAGCGGGCAGTGGGAGGATTCTTGGGAGGCGAACAGGTGCACCTGTGCCTGACCGAATCGACTCCAAATCAGCTGGACCACCTGAAGGTGGAGTCTCCACTCTCCCTTCAGGGTAACCTGTTGTTACGGCGCATCCGCCGAAGTGTTGAGGTTGCCCGGGATGTGAGTGGCTTGCAGCGACTTGGTGCTGCTAACTCCGTTGGAGGAGACGGCGGGCGAGTTGTGACATACAGCGGGAGTGCAGACCGCCTTGGTGGTTGACATATGCTACCGCTGCCGTGCTGTCTGTCCGAACTAGCACATGCTTGCCCTGGATCAACGGCCGGAACCTCCGCAGGGCGAGCAGAATTGCCAGTAACTCGAGGCAGTTGATGTGCCAACGCAGCCGCGGACCCGTCTAGAGGCCGGCGGCTGCGTGCCCATTGCCAACAGTGCCCCAGCCCGTTTTGGAGGCGTCTGTCGTGACCACGACGCGCCTGGAGACCAGTTCTAGGGGAACACCTGCTCGTAGAACCGAGAGGTCAGTCCAAGGGCTGAAAAGACGGTGACAGACCGACGTAATGGCCACGCGGTGTGTCCCATGGCGCCATGCCTGTCTCGGGACTCGAGTCTGGAGCCAGTGCTGAAGCGGCCTCATATGCATCAACCTGAGCAGGGTGGCCACCGCCGAGGATGCCATATGCCCCAGGAGCCTCTGAAAAAGTTTCAGTGGAACCGCTGTTTTCTGTTTGAACACCTTCAAACAGGCCAGCACCGACTGGGCGCGTTCGTTCGTAAGGTGCGCCGTCAAGGAGACTGAGTCCAACTCCAAACCAAGAAAAGAGATGCTCTGAACCGGGAGGAGCTTGCTCTTTTCCCAGCTGACCCGAACCCCTAGTCGGCTGAGGTGTGAGAGCACCAGGTCCCTGTGTGCGCATAACACGTCTCGAGAGTGAGCTAAGATTAGCCAGTCGTCGAGATAGTTGAGAATGCGAATGCCCACCTCCCTTAATGGGGCAAGGGCAGCCTCTGCGATCTTCGTAAAGACACGAGGAGACAGGGACAGGCCGAAAGGGAGGACTTTGTACCGATACGCCTGACCCTCGAACGCGAACCGCAGGAAGGGTCTGTGTCGAGGAAGGATCGAGACGTGAAAGTACGCATCCTTCGGGTCTACTGCCGCGAACCAATCTTGATGCCGGACGCTCGCTAGAATGCGTCTTTGCGTCAGCATCTTGAACGGGAGTCTGTGTAAGGCCCGGTTCAGTACTCGCAGGTCCAAGATTGGCCGCAACCCACCGCCTCTTTTCGGTACAATGAAGTAGGGGCTGTAAAACCCCTTCTTCATCTCGGCTGGAGGGACAGGTTCTATCGCGTCCTTCCGTAGGAGGGTAGCGATCTCCATGCAAGGTAGCAGCGTTTCCGACTTTCACCAAGGTGAAGTGGACACCGCTGGACCTGGGCGGATGCCCGGCGAAGTGAATTGCGCAGCCGAGTCAGACGGTCCAGACCAGCCCTCGTGACGGACTGGAAAGTGCAAGCCATGCGTCCAAGTTCCGCGCAAGGGGGACCAAAGGGACAACATCATCGGATGTACTGGTGGGTGGGGCCTTGCAGCGGGGTGGAGCTCGAGGTGCCACACCACATCGTGGCCGTGCTGAGTCCGAGGACATCGAAGCACTTACCTGGCTCCTTGTGACCACCCCCGGAACAGCCTGGGACGGGGGAGGAAGAGGCCTGTCCTCATGACCCGTGGAGACTGTCACATCGGGGGCGGATTTGTGCCACAGCTGGGCGCTCAGGGCGGGAGACCGCCGCTGGAGCGCCAACCTGCCAAATGGAGTGGTGGACGGTGGTCGTGATGCCAGCCGTACACACCGGATATGTGACCCAGGGAACAAGGAAACCACTCTTGCTTAGCTCTTGAGTACTGCAGCCACTTGGGCATGCAGCGCAATTAAATGCAAAAGGTAACAAAAAGATGAAGAACTGCTTACCAGCTCCAGAGCAGCGGGTTTCGTTGTGACATCTCAGTCTCAGGGGCGCTTCGAAGACCTCCGTGGGTTCTTCGGTGCCGGCTGTGAGACGGGTGGCGTCGGCTTCCTGCGGTGGGCTCCACGCCGGGGCCGGGCCGGAGGGGCGGGCTGCGGCGGAGCCGGTGCAGTCACCGCAGGGGGACGCCCTTGGCGATGAGTAGATGGGGTGCGGGATCTTGAGCCACGCCGGGGCAGGATAAGCCGGCTTGCATCCATCTACTGCTCTACCATCGAGAACTGCTGGGCAAAGTCCTCGACGGTGTCGCCGAATAGGCCCGCCTGGGAAATGGGGGCAGCAAGGAATCGTGTCCTGTCGGCCTTACCCAGCTCGACCAGGTTGAGCCAAAGGTGGTGCTCCTGGACCACTAGTGTGGCCATCGTCCGCCCTAGAGACCGCGCCGTGACCTCCGTCGCTCGGAGAGCGAGGTCGGTCGCCGAGCGCAGTTCCTGCATCAATCCCAGGGCGGAACTACCCTCGTGCAGTTCCTTTAGCGCCTTGGCGGACTTGCAGGAGAGCCATGGCGTGCAGGGCGGAGGCGGCTTGTCCAGCAACACCGTAGGCTTTGACCGTCAGAGACGACGTAAACCTACAGGCCTTGGACGGGGGCTTTGGGCACCCGCGCCAGGTGGTGGCGCTCTGCGGGCATAGGTGCACCGCGAGCGCCTTTATCCACCGGGGGATTGCCGAATAACCCTTGGCCGCCCCACCATCGAGGGTAGTGAGAGCGGGGAAGCTGAAAAGATCGGGACCGGGCAGTAAAAGGTGCCTTCCGCGACCTTGTCAGCTCTTCATGCACTTCCGGGAAGAAAGGAACGGGGTGGGGCGTGGCTTTGAGCGGCGCCGCGAGCCCAGGAACCAATCACAGAGCCGCGAGGGTTCAGGGAAGAGCGGTGAAATCCACTCTAACCGACGCTCGCGGCTGTCCGGGAAAGCATGTCGTCATCTCTGCGTCAGCCTGTGACTGGGCGATCGACCCCGAAGGGGGGAGCCCAGCTGAGGCTTCCGACTGGACGAGCCCGCTCTCCGATGCTGCGCTCGAGAGCTCATCACTTTCGCTCCGAATAAGAGGTCGAACTCGCCGTGAGATAAGCCGGCGGACTCACCCGGAAGCCCGATCGGGGCAGACGAGCGTGCTGGGGAATGGGAGGTCCGCGGGGGGATACCCGGCGGAGGCGGTCCCATTGGGGTCCCCAAATCGCCCCCAGTGCTAGCCGCGCTGGCCTCAAACCCGTGGGTAAAAGGGCCGAGGCGGGAGCCTCTGGGGTGGCTCGCTTTCTTACGAAGGAGAGCCGCGACCGCAACATTGCCATGGACATATTCTCGCAATGAGAACGTGACCATCCACGAACGCTGTCTCCGCGTGAGCAGTGCCCAGACACGAAAGACAGTGATCGTGACCATTAGAAGGCGAGAGATAACGAGCACAACCAGGAATAACACACAATCGGAAAAGCATCTTTAAAAAGACGCGTCTTTAAAAAGACGTTCCGTGTGTGCGCTCTTTTAGAGAAATATATACTCTTTTAGAGGGGAAAAATGCTCTTTCAGAAAATATACTCTCTAGTTTTTCTGCCGAAGCGCCCAGGGGCGTTCTCTGCAGTGCACCAGTGCAGAGGAGGGAGAAGCCGCTGAAATGCGCCGTCAGATCCAGCAGGTTAATGAACAGTAGTATTCAGCTCAGCAAGCATGACCGTTCGGCTCCGAAGAGAAAATCTGAATGAGTGGTTGCATACCAGCTCCTTTTATACCCGTATGTTCGGGGGAGTGGCATGCAAATACCACTCGCCAATTTTCATTGGCCTTTTATCAAAGACCAGAGGTGTCTCGGGCTCCCAAGAGTGACCCCTAGTGTCACTACATAGACACCAACGTCGAGTGAGTGACAGATAGGGAACTGTTTTATATACTCTAAACTATTTGGATTATGGATTACATTTTTTAAATTATTTTATTGTGTAGTTAAAATATTTGTCTTGTATGAATTTTGTATATGATCTAACATTCAAACAGGAGAGATAAAATGAACAAAGAGAACTCTTTTCCACAATTTTAGGTACAATCATCTTACACTATTTGATCTTTGTTTAATAGCTTATCAAAACAGCCTAATTTAATGCAATTCTTTAAATCTGTTTCTCTATTTGTTTAGAAGACCATTCAATAAATATTGTGAGTGAGGCTCCATCATTGCATAGTGCTTTCTCTAAACCATTAGCCACTAAACCTTTGTTTAAAACTTACATTCACGCATTAAAGGTATAGCCTACATTATAAGAAAATAATTATTAAATTTGTTTACGTAGTTGCATAGAGAACCACTGATAAACAAAAGAATGCAGTGAGATGTGTTTACTCTAATAAAGAGCACATATCAAATGTTTACCAAATCATACCAACAGGGGCATAATAATTTCAAGATTAGTAATACATACTGTATCCCCTAACCTTGTCTTAGACCCTACTGTCATGATTTATGCAATGATATCTGAAAATAAATCTCATTTGGGCCCAGGATGAAGTGAAATTGCTTTGGTTGCCACTGACCTGAGGGTCAGGGAAATATTTGAGACACGGTACTTAATCCGTCACATGAGCAATGTAGTGCCACCTGTCCCTCAAGTATGTCCTTCAACTAGCCTAGCTGTTTACCCTCCAAATAGCAAAACAGACCACATACTACTTAATACAGTTTGCTTTGGTAAATGCGATTCAGCCATCTTTTGTGTCATAATGCATGTACTCGAACAGCCTCTCTGTTGCCTCAAATAGGCTGACCCACCTACGGTCTGTATAATTAATTATACTTAATTGTGAAGGCATGCCCTTCAATGGAGAGGATTTGCTGTGGTGTATGTGCTCTGGGGAGTGTGCAAAGGGAAAGTGTTTAGGCATGCAGCCTCCATGTGGCCTCTGAAATCTTGAGTATACACTCTGGAATGTTGACACGTACACACATGCGCAAAAACTGCCGTACTATCACTCTGTGAGTCCCATAGCCACATTTCAAAGGTGGTGGAAATGTTTGCACACTCACACACACACACACACACACACACACACACATATACACACACAAACACACACACACACACACACACACACACACATACCATGTTTTTATATCATTGTGGGGACTCTCCACAGACGTCCATGCATTTTATGGATTTTATACAGATCTAATGATAATTTCTATCCCCTAACCATAACCCTACCTCTAAACCTAACCCTCACAGAAACCTTTACATTTTTACATTTTCAAAAAAAAGTATGTTAGTGTGTTTAGTACATTTAATAAGCCATTTCCCTCATGGGGACCGCAGGCTGGTCCCCACAGGGTAGGTTTTCTTGGGTTTTACTATCCTTGTGGGGACATCTGGTCCCCACAATGTAGTATAAACATGGTTACACATACACACATACACACACACACAAATGCACGCTGCAGACATGACATCCAGTGTTATTGTAAAAATAATTTTTCTCCTTAGAATGTTTTGACAGTCGGTTGGCTTTTGTTAGCACTTCACTCAATGAATGGGGTAAGAAAACCCAGCTTTGCCCTTATAGGGTATGCTTTGGCATTGGCTTGCATGTTTTCCCTTTTTAATTTGTGCTGCTCAATGGTTAAGAGAGTGCAAATTTGTTTAGTGTGATATGTTGTTGTATTACTGCATGAAAACTAAATGTCACTGTGTTGGCTGTAGTAAGTTTGTGTGCAAGTGCGTGCCTGTTTGTATCTGTGAACAACAGATACTCCTTGCCTAGCATGTCTCTGTGAGCTCTTGAGGCATAGCTGGGGGAGTTCTCAGTCAGTCAGCTTCACTATACACACTAATTACAGCAAGAGCAGTTTCCACAGCAGCTGTTCAATTCTGTTCCTCCCTCCAGCCCTCCATCCAACTATCTATCCTTTCATCCATCCATCACACTTATACTCTCTTTATCTCTTTCATTTTCCCATCTGAGAGTACCAAAGTCGCCCTTAGACCTCCTTCCTCCCCCCTGCCTTTATGAGATTGGTGCTTGTGCTGAACAGAATTGAATCAGCAATTATACCCCAAGCGAGCTCTGTGCAGTTGCCCGAGTTGCATCATTAGGCTGTGGTCAATGATACACAGCTTTCGGATAAACAACTTAACCACAATCATATCTCCTCTGCTCCACACATGTATGTGACTGGTGTACGGTGTGCATGGCCATCACATATATATATATATATGGTGAATCTACACACAGTACAAATAAGATAACATATATCAATGTTTCTCATCTGGTGGGTCATGACCCAAAAATGGCTTGCACATTGGATCGGGTCGTGGACAGCAGGGAAAAAGCAACGATAATGATAAAAACACATAATAAAATTAAACTAACTGTACTGTAGAATTGGGCATAGTTCAGTAAAAAAGGCTTAATAAAAGGGAGAAGAAAATTCTTCCCATATCTTTTGTTGGTGATGTCAAAGGCTGTGCATCCAAATAAACTCTATGATATATTGATGCAAAGTCATTTGGTAGAAGCATGCGAAATTAGGTGGATTCCAAGATGGTCAGGTTGTGTTTTAAGCCCTCATATTTGATAACCATGAACAAAACTAAAATATGACCCAGACGACATTAAATATGGGTTCACTTGCACCCAATTTGTTTCGTACAATGAATTATTGGGCCCTATTTTAAGAGGGCTAGCACTAAGTGCAGCACTATGCCAAAAGTCATGCACAAAAACTGTTCATGCAAGCATGCGCTAAGCAGTGGCAGGCCGTGCATTTAAAGTCTAGGCCTTCAGTGTGATTCATGCCATTAAGAAAACACAGTTTCACAATGAATATGACACACAATGCCTTTGGGCATCATACATTATATTGCAGCTAACTAATAATACCAATTGACATTTTAAAAACACGTCCACGCATGAAAGCCAGAACTTGAAACGACACTTAATGCTCAAGCAAGCCTAATTTTAACTGCAGCATGACTGTTTGTGAAATGAACGTCTCCCAAACAGACATTCAAAAATCATAATTTTTCATATGAATCTACCAAGGAGGTCTATAATACCTGGAAAAATCTATCTAATAATATTTGCGATTTAAATGTTGCTTGCAATAAATTTCATTTCGTCAGGGTACACAGTTGTGCTGCATTCCATTCAAGTTGGATGAGGGATATTCCTACTTAATATCTCAGACCATAAATGCATTCCATTTCCCGATATTCGGAACTGCAACGCTCCCGTTAGCTTAGCAGGGGTTTGACTCTCATTAGAGATGTCTCCTAGCAACCCAACTGATAAAGAATGCTGCAGCGCTAGCAATTGTGCTTCAGGTGTACAATTATCAAAAGAGATTATAATGTTTTATACACCTGTTTCTGCAGGCGTTTGTTAAACAAGCTTTATTTTCATGTAATGTGGAAACTAACTCATTTATCAATATTACTTAATAAAGCGAATGTTTATCACTTACTTTGTATATCTCCCTGAATGTCGACATGTTTGTGTGACATCATGCACCAGCATCTCGGTGAAATCGGAGTTGAGATTTTCTGCACGAGCCTACAAGTTGTAATTCTCACTTCAAGATGAATTCCATTACACATTTCCTAGTGGGAAGTTGTAAAATCAAAAATTTTCAAAACTTGATCCGACACTGAATTCTCAAGTAGCCTAATTTACACTTAGAAAACTCCTGATGTTGCAGTAACAATGCAAAAAGCACTTACCAATTTGCTTGAAGTGAAAATCAGCCCTCCTTTCCTGATTAATAAATTAAGCAATCACAGGGTCATGCAGAATATTTCCATGGTTTTTAAATCCATAAGGATCTCTTTCTCAATGGCGATAGCGGCAGTAATGACAGTTGACTCGTCAGCAAGGTCTTGCGCTCTTTGCTTTCAAATTACGTACATCACTTAAAGTGTGATTGCATCACTCAAGGCCAGCTAGAAGGCCTCGACCGGGACATATCCTAAAGACCACACCCACCAAGAACAAATAAATCAATCTGATTGGCTGATGAATCTGACAGTCTGACTTTAGATGCGCATTGATTTGCATTGTTGAGGGATTCTGAAGAAATTCTGAAGGCCTGAGGGGGTGGAGCTCAGACTCATGCACTGCTTCTAGCATGTGATTTGTGAAACAGAAGAAATTCTGACTGGATAAACTTTTTTTTTTTTGGCATGTTAGGCCAGCAGAGAAGGCTTTGCTCCTGTTACATGCATGGAAAAAGTCTGGATTTGGATTTATGCTCCATTAAATTTTAGAGAATATAAAGCCCCGTACACACATGCAGCGACTTTATCACTTGATGTCGCTAGCCTCTGTACTCTGAAGTCACCTGTGGGCATTCCTACTCCTACTGGCCATATCTTTACAAATTTGGTGTGTTCGACTTGAACTGCATCTCGATTTGCCGATCAGCAAGATTTGCCAGTTGAAGTCAGGGGACGAGGTGTCATTGTCTGCTGAACCTACACAAGTCACAGCAGATCACGCGATGTTTGCTTTCTTTATTGCAGACAAAATGGAATTCAGATAGACAGATGTTTGAATTTTACATAAAATAATCAGAAACATTGCTCATTTGAAAAGTTTATGTGCTGCTTAATACAGTGCCTGTTGTTTGTATTAGAAGAAAGTCCAATAAAAGCCTATATTATTGTAATATCAATAAAGGAGTCAGTATTTTTAATCATTTTGAATTTTTTTTTTAATGAAATGACATGATATGACTATGATAAATATAATATAGCATGATATAAACATGGTGTACTGTTATAAAAACACGGAGTTGTAAGAGTTTTCGCCGAACTGGAGGTGCCAGAATAAACACCATGGTAATGGCATACTACCATGCTACTCTTATTAATGACATAGCAGAAGTAGTAAAAGTAGTATATGAAGTATGCAATTGTGAACACAGCCCATGAAACACATGTAACCGTTGTCACGTTATGAGTGTGGCCAATTGTGAATAAGCAACTGCAGAGGTTGCACCAGCTGGCTGTTCTCGAATCACTCTCTCGGTACTTTGATGGCACACAGTACATCACAGTGACACGGCGGTGGCGCCGTTTCAAGTCAGACAAAATTTCTAACCGACATGCACTGCTTCAAGTCCAGTGCCGATTGGTCTGAGCAGCATTGCATGAAGTCAAACACACTTATTGTGATCACAGATAAGATATATTGCCGGTAAAACCAAGATATAATTCTAATTTGACAAGGAATTTGTTTTCTTGTCACTAAAAATGCACAATCTTCAGGGGAGAGTGTTTTAATATGAACTTTTTAATATGCATCAGTGCTCATATAATTAATAAGATGAATGAACTACCAATGTACGAATCAAACTCACTCAGACTCCCGACAGTTTCTTTTCCATGCATCATTTTTTATTATATCCATGTATGTGGTTACAGACTAATCATATAGAACAGAAATAGCTCACAGAAACTTATCTGTCTTGCATGCACTCGACTCCATTATCTCAAAGGAGACAGATGATGTGAGCTCCACTGACACAGTCTTTGCTCATATTGGTTGTTTCTCCCTAAAGTCGCTCTTCATTTGCATAAAGGTAATCTTTTCTCAACTTTGTCGTGTCGCTTGCGACGCCCACATCTAGTTGCCAGAGGTCGCTGTCGCTCGTTTCACCAGGGTGGTCAGCTCTCATTGACAATGAATGAGATGAGGTCACTTTGTCGCTGCATGTGTGTACAGGGCTTAAGTATTATTAATCATTTTCGTCTGCTCACACACAAATCATGGCTAGTATTAACTGTGATTGTACACACTTTATTTTTACCGGTCTATTTTGATTTTGGAAAATTTTATTAATTGATTGAAACACGAAAAAATTTACCCCAAAATATTTCTAAATTCAAATTACACTTACAGTCTAAACAAAAATATAATCAAAATTACGAAGTGGTAAAAAAAAATCATATCAAATTCAAACAATTGACTCTCTCCAACTTCTTCCACCGGCCCCTTTTGCAGTGACTTAAAAATAACTGTATGCCAACAGGTGGAAAAATACCAATACAAATTAGATCTTAAATACAATTGTAAATATAAACATAATAAATATAATAATTGAAAAATAAACCATGACCTAAAGATATTTTAACACAACTCTCATAAATATTTGTTTCATAAAATGGCTACAACAGTGATCATCATGGACATAGTTTGATGTTCCACTTTATTTTCAGAGTTTGGACATGGACTTTATTAACAGCTGCTGGTGGAATCTCAAAACTGCAAATGCAGGAGTTTGTGCTGAAAACAGACTTGCTTTTGAAATGTCTTAGCCCAATGACCTATTTTTCAGGAAAAGTAGCAAATTGCACTTTGCGCCACTTCATTAACATACAGTACACACAAAGCTTGGAATAATGTACAGATTTTGCTGTTTCTGAAGGAAATTGGTACTTTAATTCACCAAAGTGGCATTCAATTTATCACAAAGTATAGTCAGGACATTACTGAGGTAAAAAACAGCAGCATTACTATTTGAAAAAAGTCATTTTTTTAATAAAATCTAGACAGGCCCCATTTCCAGAAGCCATCACTCCGATATCTTATCCTTGAGTAATCATGTTAAATTGCTAATTTGGTACTAGAAAATCACTAGCCATTATATCAAACACTGCTGAAAGCTATTTGGTTCATTAAATGAAGCTTAACATTGTCTTTGTGTTTGTTTTTGAGTTGCCACAGTATGCAATAGACTGGCATGTCTTAAGGTCAATATTAGGTTAAAAATGGCAAAAAAGAAACAGCTTTCTCTAGAAACTCGTTAGTCAGTCATTGTTTTGAGGAATGAAGGCTATACAATACTTGAAATTTCCAAAAAACTGAAGATTTCATACAAAGGTGTACACTACAGTCTTTAGTGGCTCTAACAAGGACAGAAAGAGATGTGGAAGGCCAGATGTACAACTAAACAAGAGGATAAGTACATCAGAGTCTCTACTTTGAGAAATAGACGCCTCACATGTCCTCAGCTGACAGCTTCATTGAATTCTACCCGCTCAACACCAGTTTCATGTACAACAGTACAGAGAAGACTCAGGGGTGCAGGCCTTATGGGAAGAATTGAAGAGAAAAAGCCACTTTTGAAACAGAAAAACAAAAAGAAAAGGTTAGAGTGGGCAAAGAAACACAGACATTGGACAACAGATAATTGGAAAAGAGTGTTATGGATCTTAACCCCATTGAGCTTTTGTGGGATCAGCTAGACTGTAAGGTGCATGAGAAGTGCCCGACAAGACAGCCACATCTAAGGCAAGTGCTACAGGAAGCGTGGGGTGAAATTTCACCTGAGTATCTGGACAAACTGACAGCTAGAATGCCAAGGATCTGCAAAGCTGTCATTGCTGCACGTGGAGGATTTTCTTGCCATAAAAGTTAAATCTGTACATTATTCCAAACTTTTGACCGCCAGTGTATATAAATTGTAAAGGCAACATGCTGCTTCGAGTCTTCTTTGATTGCATGCTTGATATCATTCTTTACCTGCACAGATAAGTCTGAATTCACACTCACTAGTGAGGCAAACATCAGAGTTACATCATGAGTGAATAAACACCTCTATGACTGTAAAGAGATGGCTGTAGTGTTGCAAATAGCTCTTGTGGTTTTGATTTTTGGCAATCCTACCATTCGTTTGGGAGGGTTTGTTTGTCATGTTTTATGCTGCAGGTATGCAGACTTTGAAATGAGCCAGCATTACAAATCACACTTACACACTATACATTATCAGGACCCACATAGACTTTAGTTAAGCAATAAGGTACTAAAATACTTTTTCAAATCAACAATTTAATGACTCACTCAAAACAAAGATGCTCATTTGTCACCACCAACTGTCGTGAATATAACGTAAATGGAGTAATATCTCCACAAATGGCCACTAAACTAATCAGTGAGTATAATGAATGATGAATACAAATCCCCACCACTGTTTAGAAAGCCACAAACAAGGAGAAATGAAGTAATACAAATAGTGAAGTGTCCCAACGCTGTTTGACTGTAAATCAGCACTCTTGGAATGTAGCTTGTCCAATCAGATCCAAAGGCCGGAACTAACTGGTGTAAAAATGGTCACGATATAGCATGGTCTCGAGTGTCTTGCATTTTAGGTATTTTCACTAATGCAAAAATAATCACTCAGCCGAAAAGTTCTTAATACTTACAATAAAACAATTGCTAAAAGGATATTGATGAAGAGCTTTCCATTTGAAACGTTACCTCTCTGCTTGTATTTTCACTAAAACATTATTTTATTAAGTACCATCCTTAATGAAGATACAGACACTATCAAAACAGAACGTTGCTAAGCAACAAAAATAATGATCTGCTACGGGTGCTGTGTAGATGGTGAACAGGTGTTTTTTGCCTCATAACTTTTACTATCTTGTGAATTTTACATAACTGGAAAGCTGACCATTCAGAAACCAAGACAGGAGATTTTGTTTTATAACAAGTATTTTAGACCTAATATATGCAATGATTTTTGAAATATAATACATCTCATTTTGGGGGGATTTATTATACTTTCTTGTATAAAGTAACAAATATTTTTTAAATATAAAATACAAATGCAACTACACCATAAACCAGTAGGCCAATGCAACTCCATCTTAAATGGTGTGTGCGTGCGTGTGTGTGTGTGGGGGGAGGGGGGGGGGGTTATGAGGACATTTTTTTAGGTTACAAACTGGTAAGTACAAGGATATTACAAGGACATTTCTAGTGTCCCCATAATTCAAATCACTTAAAAAACATACTAAATGATGTTTTTTGAAAATGTCAAAATGCAGGAAGTTTTTGGTTAGGTTTAGGGGTAGGGTTAGGGGATAGAATCTATAGTTCATACAATATAAAAATAATTATGTCTATGGAGAGTCCTCATAAGAATAGCCGCACCAACATATGTGTGTGTGTTTGTTTCAGATATAACAATGATTTGAAGAACTGCAGTAGTTTTCCTGTGTACCTGTTTCCCATCTAGCACTTTGTTGCTCATCTCTGCTTTGGCTGAACGGAGGATAAAATCGCATCCAGACAAAATGGCTTCCACAGTGAGAAAATGTCAGCACCTGTTATTAATAATCATCCTTCTCCCCTTGGTAAGCTATGCACACATTTTATGTTATATAAACAAGGCAGATCCACTGGATTACTGGACCTGAAATGCATGAAAGTGAAAGATTTTACTTAGCCATTCCACTCATTTAAACATGATGAAGTTGAAAAGCAAAATTGACACCTTTTTGTGAAATGGAATTCTGTAGAGCTAATGAGATGTTTGTGCTCATGGGATAGAACAGCCTGTGAGAACACAGAAAATATTCTGAATAGAAGAAAAACTTTTAATGCACAAAGAGGGAGAGAGAGCGTGGGAGAGGACGAGAAGGAGGGAGAAATAGCGAGAGCAAGAAAGAGAGAAATATAAACAAATTATTGGGTGGTGAAAAGAGACCCTTGTGTATACTTTTTTTGCAGACATTTCTCTTGTTATTATATTCTGTAAATAATCCACATAATCTGTCAAATCTAGCAGCACTTATAGTTTCCTAAATGACAGCTAGTTTAATACATGGTATGCTTTCATAATTGTCCTTTCATAACTGAGGAGAGAAGAACCATATTTGTTGACATGAAGACCATTCTTGCTTTGTTCTACAGTCTGTGCTTCCAGCTGACAAGAAATAAACGTTCACGGGCAATTTACGTCACATACTCATTGGCACTTAGATGGTCCTGGCATCCAATGACCATTGGCACCAGACAGGCCAAATGTAAACTGTCCAAGGGGCAACATAGTTATGGTACAATAAGTACTTCAAGGCAAAGGCCATCCTGCTTTATTTCACTTATTGTTAACACTAAAAGCTGACACTGGCATTGCAATGGAGCATTTACAAAGGTTATACTCCTGTTCTGTCTCAATTAGCGGTTTTAATTACGGTTTTATCTGTTAGATTATGATCAGTTTTGTTTTCATTTTTTAAAACTACTTTAAATATAAATTTTAATATGAAAAAAAAAAAAAAAAAAAAAAGACTAAATCAAAATGCTATGAAATGACCTGGCTGATCACACTGTAAATTCGGCGACAGTAGATCAAAATTTCTGCTGCTGTAATCGATCTGTGCTTACCTAAATTCGAATCACTGCCCCCCAGTGACCACAGCTGGAAATGTTGTTGAGATGTGCACAGAATGGCTCCAAAAGCAAGTTGCGTTTTTAGTTGTTTATGATTTAATATAGTCAACAGGAATGCATATTAACTCTACTCCCTAACCCAAATCCAAACCCTAAACCTAAACGTCAGAGGAGTAAAAATAAAATTTTAGAGTGAAAATGCAACCTCTGAATTGTGGTTACCATTGTTTATGTGAATGTGGTTACTTCCTCGTTCGCATTGGACTAGAACCCATGAATCAGAGGTTGTTTGCATCAGTAGCGCTAGAGGGAAAGGTTGAACTGATGCAAAAATGTATTATGTGGGATAGCACTTGTCAGAAATTCCACAGTATTTGGTTGATTTCAGGGTACAAGAACTTTCGGAAGCTACATGTCGATTTCAAGTGTGATCATGTTGAAATGACTAGGCTCCCAGAAACCACTTCTTTGTTCAGCAAAAAAAATTATGGGAACCTAACATTATTCAAATTTAAATTCAACTTAATCATCACTAACTAATTGTATTTTAACTAAATACATTTGTTTCATTCAAATATTGAGTCCTGTGGAGTGATTTATAAACTGAATCACAAAATTAATTTTAAATGTGCAATAAGGATCCTTGTGTTGCTAAGTAAAACCCCAAAAGAAAGTAAGGAGATATTTTTCAAACTTGGATTTCTTTCTTTTTTTGTATTTTTTTTTTTTTTTTTTTTATGTTTATGTTACTGTAAATTATGTTGGCAGAAAGATGATTAAAATAGTGATACAATAGTATAATAAATGTGATAGATATGTGATAAAACATGAAATCTAAACTAAAACTAAAAGTTATTATTCAGCAGAGCAAATTGTCTTCATTTTTAAATGTAAGATTAGGATGTAGATTTGATTTTGATTCATTTGTTTATGGTAAATCTCGTGGTAATCTTGGCATAAAAGAAAGAATTTCCCTACAGACAACAACTAATCCTCTCTTTATCTATTACCCATTTCCAGTATGGCATGTGGTATGTTTCATTACACTCACATTGTTCATTAAATTCAACAAACATTTATTTGAATAGTGACGCCAGAGTGTTATGATTACATTTTAATTCTATAAAAGTGAATGTCTTATTCTTTTGTAGTGGTGTAGAAAGATAATGGGGAAGACAAAAAATTGCAGTAAAAAGAGCAGGAAAAGAAAGAAAGAAACATCACATATTAGAAGAACATTGTCCTTGTGTGTTTATGTGCAGTTTTATGTTGCTGTCATAATGTAGGGGTGAATTGTATTGTCTCTTTATGATGGAAATTAGTTCTGTGATGCAGACAGGGTGAGAGCTGACAGAGACCTCATGAATATTAATGCCGTGCTCAAGTTTTTTTTTTTTTTTTATTTTGCAAATTTTTTCAGGGTAACATACAAGGAGCACAGTGCTCTGAAACCAATTATCACACTAACCACAACCTCAGTGGCTCAACCTCAGGGGCCTCAAATTAGCAGGATTAGGGGTGGTTTCAATGGTGATTAGTTTATTATGTTCCATAACATCATTGCATAGTATGCTATTTGAGATTTGTTGTATATTGTAAATATTTCTGTTGATGAAGGATGTTGTTTTGTGGTTGTTGAGATCTTTTCAGGCTTAATTTTTAATTCTTAATTCTTATTCAGAGATTTTTTACAAAACAAGTCAGGCTACAAAAACTAATCCAAAATATTGATTTGAAACATGCATTATGTAAATGTGCATTATGTATTATTAACTATCTTCACGTATCAATGCCTCATAGGTTATCGGTCAATAAGAGCATGCATTCTCACTGTCTGTGTAAGAAAGAAAAAAAAAAAGTTTAACACTTTACTACATTTTGATTTGCTACAAAGATGAATGGACTATGGCATGGTAGTATTTAAATAAACATTGATGAGCCAAAACATTATGACCACTCACAGGTGAAGCGAATAACGTTGATCATCTCCTAAAAAGGCCACATGACAAGGTGTGGATAAATTAGATAGTAAGCGATTAATCAGTGCTCGCATTCATCATGATGAATGCAGGAGAAATGGGCAAGAGTAAAGACCTGAGTGACTTTGACAAGGGCCAAATTGTCATGGCCAGATGACTGGGTCAGAGTGTCTCTGAAACAGCAAGGCTTGTGGGGTGCTCTCGGTCAGCAGTGAGTACCTACCGACAGTGGTTCGAGGAGGGACAAACCACAAACTGCCGACAGGGTGTTGGGTGCCTATGGCTCATCGATGCGCGAGGGCAATGAAGGCTATCCGTCTGGTCTGAACCGATAGAAGGTCTACTGTGGCACAAGTCACAGAAAATGTTAATGATGGTTACTGGAGGAGTGTCACAACAAACAGTTAGTGGTGGGAAAAGTACTCAATTTCCATACTTAAGTAAAAGTACAGATACCACACAAATGTATTACTTAAGTAAAAGTCATCCATTAAAATACTGCTGAAGTTAAAGTAAAAAGTACTTGGTTTTAAAAATACTTAAGTATTAAAAAGTAAAAGTAAATACTGAAAATTCAAATCAGTTCATCTTAAAAAATGTGACCCATACATGTTGTTATTTTTAAAGCCTAATAATTGAGTTTCATAAAGGTAATATTGAATACAATAAGTGATAGTTCAGTGTAATAAGTAAAGCTTAGTCGCTGGTGAATAAGGACAGGGCATTTTATTCTGAAAATAAGATTATAGTCCATGTAAATTACTATGAACAACATATAATTAATTCAAATAATAATATCAATCATTTTATAATGCATAAGTTTAACATATTTACTTATTTTGTTCCTGAACAATTTTGAGTTGAATCTACCCTTTTAAAAAATAGTTACGACACTACAAGCGATTAACAATAGGGTCCAATTACACTGAAGTATTATCTTTATTAAAAAAATATATAACTATCAGTAATAAACAGTATTTGAAGAGATAATGTAAACACATCCATGTAAATAACTGAGTCGAAAACAGTGGTGAACAGCAGAATTAAACTAAATATTCATTAACAAATAAGTAGACGTAAAAATTGGGTATTCTGCGTGACAGTCCTTTAATACTGTACGTGTAAATTAATCCTCTGAACAAACTGATTCACTACAATGTATCGAATATCCCAATACTTCATATGAGAGGAAGAGAACGGTTTTGGTGAGCTTCATATACAAGAATCGTCCAAACAAACCGACTCATATTAAAGATTCGTATGAGAGAGCGGTTTAGCAGAGCACATTTGATCAGTCTTCTTGAATAATGTGCACATAAACAACAAGTGTTCATAAAGGCCATTTCACACTGCCCCAACAAACTCCAACAATCATCAACATTCTAATGTTAGCTGTTGGATTTAGAATGCTGAGCAGCATAACTTTCACTGTCAAACTGCCCCAACAAACACCAACAGGGTGAACACACTGACCCAACAAACGTGTTTGCTGGAGTTTATTGGGGCAGTGTGAATTGGCCTTAAGGGTTAACGTGTCAGGAATTTTTTTTAAATTTCTGGACATTGCGATCGGAAATTGTTTTTTTTTTCAGGACAGACGGCCACAAATCGGGATGATCCCATGAAATCATGGACAGGTGCAACTCATGAGCACTCTTTACAGCACACATCATGAGAGTTTCAAAGCAGCACCTACTGTAATTTTTCCAGAGCATCTTAGAAGAGTCCTCCATTGTTTCTGTGTTCCTTGTGTTCTGTGGCTTTTATACAGCAATGAATACAATTAGACCGTAAGTTTTGTACAAAGCTAGGGTAAACTGCATCTTGTCTATGTGTTTGGAAGCGCGTTTAGGCTTATTTTAGCCTTCATAAAAGCGCACTGCGCTGATCTGACACAGACTCCGTGATGTGTCTGTGTGCTTGCACTGGCTGCTGTCAATCAAACACACTGCGCTCTGTTTATTAACATCTCTCTCCTCCCTTTTCGCACATAATTAAACAGAAACATTTTTATCCATGTAATGAGTAACAAAAGGGTCTGTATTAAAGTAAGAAGTATTTATTTCGCTAAAACATTTAGCGAAGTAAAAGTTGCAAAAAATTTATATATTCAAGAAAGTACAAATTTTGAAAAAAGCTACTTAAGTACAGTAACGAAGTATTTGTACTTTGTTACCTTACACCACTGCACACAGTGCACCGCACCCTGCTGTGTATGGGGCTGTGTAGCTGCAGACTGGTCAGAGTGCCCATGATGACCCCTGCCCACTGTCGAAAGTGCCTACAATGGGCATGCAAGCGTCGGAACTGGACCTTGGAATAGTGGAAGAAGGTCGTCTGGTCTGATGAGTCCTGTTTTCTTTTACATCACATGGACGGCCATGTACGTGTGTGCCGTTTACCTGGGGGAAGTGATGGCACCAGGATGCACTGTGGGAAGATGACAAGCCGGTGGAGGAAGTGTGATGCTCTGGGCAATGTTCTGCTGGGAAACCTTGGCTCCAGCAATTCATGTGGATGTCAATTTGACACGTTTAGACATTAATCTATGAGCTTTTATTTAAGAGAAATATCCAGCTGTGACGTGCTGTCATATTCTGTATCCCAAACACTTCCTGCAACATACATGCTATTAAGGAGCAAAATATTTCTGTGAATGTGATTGTCAGAAAAAAACAAACAAACATAGTTTTATGCATTTCAGGTTTCTCAGTCACAACCCTCTCATGATTTAATAGAGGAGTAACGTTGTGCAAATGCATCTGTATATGGCTAAATACTTTGATTTTGATCCAGGGTAATAAGTCAATGATGAGCTCATCAAACTGTGCTCCAACACTGTCAGAATTGCTTAAGCTTTATCTGTTCATTTGATAAGACCAAGTGAGCAACTGCCAGGCAAATATTATCATCTACATGTGGAGTCCACATTTTCAAATTAATGCTAGAACTGTTTAGGATTAGAGTGTTCCATGTACATTCGCTAAACACCATGGCTTGTGAGCAATTAAATTGCATACATTTAGAAATCCTGTTTGTATTTTGATGGTCCACACTGTGTAGCAAGGCCTTGCTATGATCCTGTAATATATGATGCTGTGAGTACATTTTCCCATGGATGCAGTGCATTAAATTATTTCCCAAAAAAGGCAGATGGCAAAGAGTTCAGTGAATTGTTTTCATTGTGATGGGCAATTTTTGTGAATTATGCGCAATATGTAATAAACCTAATTTACATAGAAATGAGGCGTGATTGCGCAGAAAGGAATGACAATGACTTAATTTAAATACTCAAGATGCTAGATTAAACTAAATTCTGGGTGGTTAGTGAATAAGATGCAGGGTTTTGAGCTAAAATACCACACGCAAAAGTGGTGCAACTGTTTAGTGAATTTGCCCCAGAAGGTTTTAATCACTGAAAATGTTACATGCAATTGGTCACATGACAAGATCGGTCACATGACAGTCAAGAGCCAATGGCATTTTAGTGATGAGTTGAATATAAAGCATCAGAGTGATATTTCAGAAGTGCAGGCAAAAAGTCCCCCAAGTGACATTCGGTCATGTGAGTGTGTAGTGTAAACAGTATTATCAGTATTATAACTGTATTTTTTATTTATTTTTATTATTATTATTATTATTATTATTATTTACCACTATACTGTAATATTAACAGTCACAGCTAAATACAGCTGTTGTGTCTGAATCTTACATTGTACCTTTTTGTTTTATACATTTTTCAGATGTACTGCATGCATCCAGACTGTGTCATTCAGTTAGAAAAAGAAAAGTGCATGGAAAGGATGGCAATGGATGATCCCAGTAGTGAACCTGAATTAGGTACGAACTACATATGCATTTATGTCCATGTGTCTGTGTATGTGTGTTCCAGCATTACAGAAAAACAATTTTGTGTGTTTTTGTAATGTGTTTGTGGTCTTTATCATGTGTAGGACTACAAGTTCATTATGAAAATTTGATAATTGCAATTTGCGATCCATACAGTTTCTCAGTTGCTATTTTAGAGCAATAAATGCTACGTGTTTCCATTTTGCTATGCAGTGCAAAGTTATCAATGTTCAGTTGTAAATTGGAGCAAAATAAATATTTAAGGACAGCTTTTTTTTTCTTTTTTTTTTTACTCAGCTAAATATATTGTGCTTGCAAATATTCTCAAATATTTAGATTTTATATTTAGAATTTTTAATACATGAAAATGTTATTTACTTAAACCTGTTCAATTAAGATTTTGGATTTCACAAGACTCAAACCAATCTGAAATAAATGGGTAACAAAATTAAACTGAACACTCTCTGATTAAGCTGGGGAATTTAAGACACTGTGACAGCTTGCAGGAAGTGGGAGGAAGAATGAAAGCACAAAGCTCCTCCAGTAGTTTGACACCAGCGCTGTCTGGATGTGGTATTCACCATAATCCTTTGGACAGTCACAATCACAGCCAGTAATGAAATGTTGACAGTTTGATTTGACAAAAGGAGTTGTCCTTAGGAAATGGGTTAGTGCGTTATTATGAAACTAGAACTGCCCACAGAGAGACAAGAAATTGTAATGCGTGCTTCGCAATTTTGAGGCTCTGATCCGAAACAGGGGAACGCTGAAGGGAGCACTGAGATGTGTTTGAAAGCAAATAAATACAACAAATTTACAAGGTTGCTGGAAACTTTCTGTGGTTTGTGTGGGCTACAAATATAAAGTCTAGATGGATCTCTACATCTTTATCCCATTATGTTGCTTAATTAAATCTATTTTTAGTTGTTCAAAATAATCATTTATTGGATCATTGGCTCTTTGGCGCATTATTCATAAATCAGCTCTCATGCTTTTCCAGATATTTTCATACAATCTGGAATGGAGCCCTGTATATCTGAAAGACTCTAGAGTACAAGGACAAACAACTCTGTCTTTTATCTAATGATGCATCTGTGTCCAATTTACACAAGAAATTAAAGCTGCTCTCAAGAGGGAATCATAATCTGTCATTTTGCGTGAGTGTAGTGCAATGTATTCCACTAAGAGAATGTTTCACAAACCTCTTTGCATCCCCATGATATTTGACTTGTTTATGTTCTCACAGATCTAGAAAAACAT
The DNA here is from genome assembly GCF_019703515.2 of Myxocyprinus asiaticus. NCBI lineage: Eukaryota > Metazoa > Chordata > Actinopteri > Cypriniformes > Catostomidae > Myxocyprinus > Myxocyprinus asiaticus. The sequence goes on from NC_059352.1 coordinate 23,006,458, forward strand.
TTATATAATTTACTTTCATCTATATAAATATACGTTTAAATATAGTTCATGGTAGGAGCAGGACATCATGGAACCGGCAGTCCAAGAAAGCACAGGGGAAACGAGAGGGCAAAACGGACCAGATGGCCAAGGTGAAGTGAACAGGGAGTCCAAAGACCGAGGACCAGGAGACAAAGGAGGCCAGGACAGATCAGGCAGTTGGCCAAAAGACCAGGGCAGATCAGGGCTGATCAGACGAACGGCCCGGAGACCAAGGCAGATCAGGAAGTTGGCCAGAAGACCAAGGCTGATCAGGTGGACAGCCCGGAGACCAAGGAGGCCAGGGTAGTGGTTCCAGGAAGGGAGCAGGATCCGGTGGTTTGGGAGGTGGTTCCAGGAATGGAGCGGGATCCGGCGGTTTGGGAGGCGGCTCTGGGAAGGGAACTGGCGGAGGGTCGGGAGGCGGCTCCAGGAAGGGAACTGGCGGAGGGTCGGTAGGCGGCTCCAGGAAGCGAACTGGCGGAGGGTCGGGAGACCAGGACGGGAACTGGCGGAGGGTCGGGAGGTGGAGCCGCAAGAGGCGGAGGCCCAGGGGACTGAGCCACTGAAGATAGGGTCTCCGAGGGAAGAAGTACCAGGAGTGGAGGCTCAGCAGACGGAGTACTGAACAGCTGGGGACTCTGAGGTCAAGGCACTAGGGGACTCTGAGAGCTCAGAGGCCAGAGCAGCTGAGGATTCGAGGGGCAGAGCCATGGAGGGCTTCGGGGATCTGGATGGGCTCGTCGACGGCCACCGTGGTCAGGATCATTGTCAACGACTAGGAAATGACCTCTGTGGCCAGGAGTGCTGGTTCTGGGACGGTTGAGGCTTCGGGCGCTGGCTCGTTGACCATGGCAGGCTTCGGGCGCTGGCTCGTTGACCGTGGCAGGCTTCGGGCGCTGGCTCGTTGACCATGGCAGGCTTCGGGCGCTGGCTCGTTGACCGTGGCAGGCTTCGGGCGCTGGCTCGTTGACCGTGGCAGGCTTCGGGCGCTGGCTCGTTGACCGTGGCAGGCTTCGGGCGCTGGCAGTGGCACAGGGCTCCCACCATACCCCACAGTGTAAGGGGAGAATGTGAGCCTCAATGCATAGTCAATGAATTCAACTAAAGAAAGATCACATCTACATCCTGGCAGACATTACTTCACCTTCACTGGCTAGTTGAGTCCGAACCAATCACAGTCTTTGAATTCAGTATCTCCTCAGTTGAGAACCTGCACGAGACCGCAGAAAACTGATTGGTATAGTTTCCCTCTCCCTGTTTGAGGTCAAACAGACGAAAAGCCGCTAGATCCATAGTAGAGTTCAGTTGATCTCTAAGATCTGAAGGAATGAGGCATGAGAAGGAGGATCTAAGTGCAGGCATTTATTCATAAAACTCAGAAAACTAAACACACGTAACTCAAAACAACAGAAGAACAAACCAAACATCCATACAGGTTTAACAACTGACCAAGACAGAGAGAACACCAGGGCAATGTATACAAAGACAAGGGAAACGCATGACAAAGACATTCAGTGACAATACTTAACTAATAACAAGATAACAAGACTACTAAACAGGAACCAATAACAAAACAGAACTGATAACAAGTTAACAAGACAATAAACCAATAAGAACAAGACACATGAACATGAGGGAAACAGTATATCACAAGACTAGAAAAGGAAAACACGGAACTACAAACTAAAAGTCTTAAATACACTTAGCGACCTCTAGTGGCTGCTAGGGCAAATGTCCCAAGTGTAACAATACGTAGTATATTTGTACAGTTACCTTCCAGCTACAGCTTACATAAAACACAATTGGATTTATGCTCTTTTGGATGTTTGTTTGGCACTGCCCACACAGAGAAACTGAGACTGATATAAAACCAAACGTGATAGACAGATAAAGAGTGTTTGAAAGATTGTCTGTCTTTAATGGCAACAGCTTATGCCAAATATTGAGTGATACATGTCAGTTTTCTTTAAAGTAAAAGGACACAAAAAGCTCTGGAATGGAAAATCCCATCCTTATCATTCTAATACGCTCAAAGAAAATGCTGAACACTGTTATTCTTGAGTGCAGTTTTCAAAAAACTTCATTCTAGACAGTGATAATTCAAGGGACAAGACATTTAAGTGCTTCGCTTGAGATGCAGAGTGTTTCAAACACGCTCACTTGGCCTTTTGTTATTACAGCTGTATGACATTTACACACACCACCAAGAAGCAAATGTGTACTTTACGCTGTTTGAATTTATGTATGTAATTTGGAGTGTGCACTTGGGCAGTTTATTAGTTTGCAGCAAGACAGAAAGCTTACAAGAATGCGAGTATGCATAAGGAAAGCTACACAAAAATCCCATATTCTGTAAATAACTATAAAGTGACTAGAGAAACTAAATTGTTAGTTTTTCATTTTTTGTGATGTCTTTGCAAGAATGTTGGGGGGACGTTATGAAAGCACTGTAAAAACATTCTAAGAGTTGATGGTGGTGCTATGTGACTGAGAGCTGTGAAAGAGCAATGCAAACAGATGTTGCAATACACTGCCCATTTAAAACAAGATGAGCACACTTTTTCAGCTCTTGCACTTCTTATAATCCTTGATAGAGACGATAAGATGCTTTAGCATCACATGGTTAGTTTACTGTGACAGTCTCTCTCCCCCTGAATAGATTACTAGAGGGAGTTTTGAAGAGCAATGCAAAAATGAAAATAGATAAAGGGATAAATAAATAGGCTAAGATGTTTTGCATGCTCATATACACGCACACAAACACACAATCACAGCACAGAGCAATAGTGGAATCATTGAATTATGACAGAATGTGATTACTGTATTTGTAGATAGAGGGAGACAGAGAGAAAGAGAATAATAATAATAAAAAAATTGGTTTATTAGATAAAACAACTGTATTCTTACCTCAGTTCCGGACAAACAGTTTTTGTAGAGTGCTGCTATTTTGTATAACAGCATTGAGAATCGTCACTGTTTTTGTACCACTCCGCTTGTCTGTGTTCGTGGCATTCAAGATAGGTTTTCAAGTGACTTCCACATGGCACATGTCCAGGCATCAGCGCTCCACTAAACACCAGTGTCAAGCGTTGCAGAAAGCACGACAGAGGTAGCCTATTATTTTACGAGTTTGCCAGGCAAGAAAGCTGCAGGTGTGCACAATAACCATTGAAAACATGAATTTGGAGAAGAGAAAAAAGTCCTGGCAATTGCTTTGATGTATTCATTTATGAAAAATCATAAAGTGCGTCTCAATCAGCTCCCTATGTCGTGAATCAGTATATCGTGAACACCAAATTCGTGCACTGGTAAGGGTGTTAATCCACTGAACCCTGGGACACTTTGGACTCAATCATCTGCAACACGATAACAAGCTTGCGCATTGAAGCTCCATCGCTGTAAAAATTACACTATCGTTCATTTTCTTTTAAGATATTAAAACGTGCAGTATTATTATGAAAGATAAATGACATTAAATAAAGAAATACAAATATAAAGGAGTGTATTTTAAACCTAATTTTAACAGCTCTAATATTTAAAAGATTGTTCCCCTTTTCCTGGTCATTATGGATGAAAGATATTACAGAAACATCTCTTTTAAAGGGAAAATAAGGCTTTGATATGATATATTTACACTTGTGCTCATCTTCTAATGCCGTTAGAGACTTCAGAAGACATGGCGACGTTTCCAGTTAAGGGACACATTGAGCAACGTTGCTCCCTGGTTTTTACAGTGCAAATGGGATTTTTTTAGGGAGTAAACCTTTTTTTAGTGCACTGGAACCATTTTGCGATTGAGATAGCCCTTAAAATGGCCGACTCCCTGATCAGTGCCCTGACTACTGAGCTAGGGAGATGATTGAGACTCACTCATGCCCATTAAATCTGTGCATTGTTCTTTGAAATGCAACAGTTTAGCTTTGGCTTTGTTTGGAGCTATTTTTGCTTGCAGAGCAATAACTGGCCATGTTTTACCTAAAATAAAATTTTAAGTTACTTGATATTAATTTATTGTTTATATAATTGTTTTATAAAAGCAATGTCACATTCGCAGTTGTGATGCTGGTCTGAAAACATGCACGTCTGTGATTACCTGTGAATGAATCACAGCCTTACTTATATTCAGTGCAATGCGTCTTGCTCAAAAATTTACAAAATTAAAACTTTCCTTAAAAACAGACTTCAAAGGCACTGTTTGATAATACATACACACAAAAATGCTGTGACATTGCTTTTATTGAATGCCTACAGTATGTTTCTTTATGGGAAGTGTCGTTTGTGCTGATTTTCACTGTATCATAAGAATGGCTTTCAAGTAGCATATCTAAATATATCTTAAACTAGGCTGTTCAATTCTCAGGTGAAACAAATACCCCAATAAAAACTGGTTCAGAGGCAAAGTCTTACAATCACAGAACTGCCATCAGAAATCAGTTTAAGTTTCAGCCTCAGATGCCTACAGACCATGTCTGGCTGCAGAAGATCAATTCTGACTACATAAAGTCATTTATTTAAATACAGTACTGTCTATTTAAGTGGTGTTTAGTGTATTGTTAAATGGTAAGGCAGGGATTAAATGTTATGATACTTTTTGATTTTTTGATTTTTCATTCTCCAGTCTGTCGATGGATGTGGGACAACCTCACCTGCTGGCAGCCAGTCAGAATTGGTCAGGTGGTCTGGATGCCCTGCCCTGAGCTGTTTGATGTCATGACTGAAGAAAATGATGGTGAGGACTAGTTAGTGTTGCTTGTTAAGAAGATAAATGAAATTGTGAGGCATATTGAGGAAAGGTGTTCTATTACTTTTCTCATTGATCAGATTAATAATTTATGCCTGTTGGACAATAAATGGTAAAAAATTGTTTAATTTACTTACATTGAAGAAGAGAATATCTTGGGGGTGGGGTCATCTTTTGACTTGGGTCAGTAAGCAACCAGAACATTGATGCAAACACCTATTACTTTTTTTTTTTTCAGAAAATGTAAAAATAAAATAGTTCATTGAAAATATTTGTTTTTAAATAGTATTTATTATTATTAATTAATTAATTTTTTTGCTCTTTTCTTCATAGACTTTGGAAAGGTGAGTCGTAACTGCACTGAGGATGGCTGGTCAGAGATGTTCCCTCACTATGTTGATGTTTGCCCTTTTAATGACAATGGGACAAGTCCAGTAAGTACTGTATCTGTCACCTTTTCCTTTTCCTCTTCCTTTTCCTTCTATTTCTTCTTTTCCTCTGTCTCCTCTAAAATATCCAAAGACATGGGCATTCATTATAGAGAGGTGGTCTTTAGAATTTGGTGACTAAAATCAAAATATTAAACTAGATTTTTTATAATATAGTGATGTTGTTGTAGTGGTGCATGTTATTGGATCTTATAAATATACCGTATAGTATACTTTATAAACTGACCTGTATATTTGGAATAAGAAATTCAAGATTTTTCACATTACTTAAGTTTGTGAATGGGATCTGAGTAATATTGCATTAACTTGTGAACTTGTGTTTACTCTCTTGTTGAGCAGGACATGTACTATGTTTCAGTGAAGGCTCTGTATACTGTGGGCTACAGCACCTCTCTGGTGTCTCTTACCACTGCCATGGTCATTCTCTGCAGGTTCAGGTAAGAGGTCAACCTCGGTCAACCTGTTTGCTCAGAACGGGGTCATGAAACATCATCTACCCCATCAGAGGTGATAAAAGAACAGGGCCATATATGACTTAGTAAGGTGTTTAGAAAAATGCTATGTTTTTAGCACATATTGTCAATTACTTTTCAAAAATTCTCTGATCTTAATTGATGACCATCAGTACAATTTCTGAATATTTGTAAATTGTAATTTTTAATATGGCATTGGACTAACACAGTAATATACAGACAAAATTTACTTATATTTACCACAAAAAGGAAATGTAAACAACTCTTTTAAATGTATGAATGTCATTGCATTGTACATCAAATCAAGTGTCATCTTTTCTAATTAACAATTGACAGCCATAAAGTGTTAAATTTGAACAATATATCTATTGTCCTATAATTTAATAGCATTTTATAGTTTAAAACAAACTTCTTTTTGTGAAATATTTTGCTTGAACAATTTTCTTGTGCTTGCTTTCTTTCAAAATAAATGTCATTTGGTATAATATATATATATATATATATATATATATATATATATATATATATATATATATATATATATATATATATATATTATGTTTTATGTTTATTTTGTTTGGCTTTGTCCTCAGGAAGCTACATTGCACCAGGAATTTCATTCACATGAACCTGTTTGTGTCCTTTATCCTGAGGGCCATCTCAGTCTTCATCAAGGACGGCATTCTATATGCAGAGGAGGACAGCAACCATTGCTTTATACACACAGTGAGTCTTTGTCTCTCTCCCCCCTTCACACACAAATACACAGACAGTCATGGTGATGAGCCCATTAACATCTCGGTTTGCCCATGTTATTACTTGGTGGAAGGAATTAGTCTCAGAATGACACGTTTGTGTTGCTGTTATGTGCTTTAATTTGCTTCAGATAATGAGGTCTCTGTATTCACCTCACAGTTGCTTTTTCCTTAGGCCAACAAGCTAAATGTGCTTTGGATGTTACCATGTACAACAGTATAATTATCCAGGGGGTTATATTTTTAAGTAAGGATATTTTAGCTGGAAAATGTTAAGAAAATTGCACTTTAGGTAATAATCAAAGAAAAAGTTGGTTAATATATGTTGCTGATTGTGCAGGTGGAGTGCAAGACGGTGATGGTATTTTTCCATTATTGTGTTTTGTCAAACTACTTTTGGCTGTTCATCGAGGGATTGTATCTCTTTACTCTGCTCGTTGAGACATTCTTTCCTGAGAAAAGATACTTCTACTGGTACACCATTATTGGATGGGGTAAGACACAAACACACACATGCAAGATACACACACTTCTGCACACATACAGTATTATTAAAAAGTATTTGCCCTCTACCTGATTTCCTCTATTATTGCATAATTTTCACAATGAAAGGTATACAAAAAATTATATAAAACTAAGTGTTATAAATTATTAAATAAATACAATTATAATTTAGTGTTAACAAAGGTTCTCTTTGTTTTGTATTACATTTATATGAAGATCCATGAAGCAATTCACTGTGACAATTATCCAAAAATAGAGGAAATCAGGAAGAGGGCCAATACTTTCTCATGACAATGTACAGTATGCACTAAAATTACCGTGTAAGCTTTATATATTTATTTGATTTTCCAATGTTTTCCCATTCAGGTACTCCAACAATATGTGTGGCTGTCTGGGCTGTGCTAAGAGCGCATTTTGATAACATTGGGTAAGATTTATACACATTATCTATAATTAATATCCTTATTTGAAAAGAATAACTTTATTTTCTAAACAAATGCTTGAAATGAAAAACAGGTCAAATAGGGTAAAAACCTTTTTATGTGAGGACAAATGACCTTGCCTGCAGGTGCTGGGACATCAATGACAATGCTGCCATCTGGTGGGTAATCAAGGGTCCTGTTCTTGCCTCCATCATGGTAAGAGTATCTAAAAATATCTTCATTACTCAATAAAGCATGCATTTTTTACTTTATTATTCATATATTGTATTTGTATATCATGCAAACTGTCTTTTCTATTCTCAGATCAACTTTATACTCTTCATTGGCATCATTATAATCCTGGTGCAGAAGCTGCAGTCTCCAGATATTGGAGGAAATGAGTCCAGCATTTATTTGTTAGTCTTATACACAATTTATGCAAAGTGTTTTATATATTTCCATTCTTATAATGAATGACACTAAATTCAGATGTGGAGTCTTATTAATATGATATCATGGTGTGTTGTGTGATTGACAGGCGTCTGGCCCGCTCCACTCTTCTCCTCATCCCGCTATTTGGTATCCACTATACTGTGTTTGCTTTCACACCAGAAGATGTCAGCAAGAGAGAAAGGCTTGTGTTTGAACTTGGCCTTGGCTCTTTTCAGGTACATAAGCCCCATTTTTCATTTTATGTTTTGATTTCATGTTTATTCTATATCTATATATCTAGCAATTCTGTTTATAATTGTAGTATATCTCTATATACTTAATTTACTTAATTCAGGGTGTACTAACCTAATAAACATGCAAAAAAAAAACATTTATGGCAACATATGTGGACAGCAGGATTAAGTTGTGAAATTTTGAATAATACCAAGCTATAGAAAGTCTTATTTTTTAATTTAATTAAATTTTTTATTAATCAAATTGTTTATTATGTTTCCAGGAGTGTTGGTTATTGATGATTTTGAGGCATGTTACAGACATTACATCAGAAATTAGCATAATTCACTCTGACTCAAAGTAATGGCCAGCATCATTTAATCACTACCAACCATGTTAAAATAAAATTATACATTATAAATTCTGTATCTATGTACTGATTGCCATTTTCCCATGTCTGCCAAACATGTTGAGTAGTTCAAACAACGTCTGCAGCCTGAAACTAAACTTTTGATCAGATTTTAGGACTGAATGCCCTTAAGATGCTCCCTTGCTCCCTATTTAGTGGATGACTTAACCTCCAGTATGCTGTCTGTCTGCACTAGTCTCAGAGCAGTTCTAAATGCATCTTATTTTTATCCTAACTCCATATAAAGCCTCTGAAAGCAACATTTTTCAGCTTTTGGATGAATCCATTGATTCTCAATGTGATAATGCACAGTAAATATTTCTAAAGAAAAAATGTGTTAAAGAACACATTAGTGAACATTGTGTTTAGCAGCGTGGCATTGGGCGATAAATTGCTCACATTTTAAAAATGGCATATCGAATGAAATTAGAGACTCGAATCTTTTGACTCAAATACGTTTCAATGTTAAAATTAAAAACGTAATTAGGATTCTTACCAGATGTAGTTTTGTTGGCGTTTCTCCCAAAGACAAACTCCACTGTGATCGGCACTATGTTGTTTTGTCACATGAAAAAGTTTAACCTTTTACTGACAGCCCAGAGTCTTCTAAACTGAGATTAGTCCATTTCATATAGTGAAGCCAAAATACAATTTCCACTTATGTGTACACAGGGGTCTCACGAGGTTAATGATGATAATTTCTAGTGATGCATAACCAAATATCTGTGAACTTCAAAGATTTTGTTATTTTATTTATTTATCTAATGTTCTCTGTTCTTTTAAGGGTTTTGTAGTAGCTGTTCTGTACTGCTTTCTCAATGGAGAGGTAAGTGCCAGTGGAATAATAAATACAAATAATAATTTAATGATTTATTTAAAAATTAGGTAGACATTAAAAGTGAACCATGCTCCCCATGCTATAATATTTTATGTTATTGCAGACATAACTTTACATTTTAAATAATATTAAAATTTTGGCAGAGCAAATCATATTAATACCATACAAACAACAGTAATTACCTTAGTACAATATTTACAATACTACTATTTATAGAATACTTTGTCACCACAGTATTTTGAGGCTTGAGTACCCTGATACTACCATGCAACACTATATGAACTAAAGAAATGTTTTTATTAGTTTCAAAGCTCTCCAGCTTGTGATGGAAATAACCTTTTCTCTAGTGAGGCTCTTTCTCATTGTAGTTCTCTTTACACTGGCCTTTGATGTAAATTATTAACCATACTGCTTTAAAATTCAAGATTATCCATGACTAGCATGGATAGAGATGCACAGATCTACTCCTGTAGGATCCAATAAGCTTAATAACCCTCTGAAATTTCTCCCCAAAGGTGCAGTCGGAAATCAAAAGGAAATGGCGCAGTTGGACAGTGAACCGGTACTTTGCTGTGGATATGAAGCACAGGCATCCGTCGCTGGCCAGTAGTGGTGTGAATGGGGGCACCCAACTCTCTATCCTCAGCAAGAGCAGCTCACAGATCCGCATGTCCAGCATTCAGGCTGAAACACAAGCCACATGAGTGCTCAGAAGAATAGACTGAAAGCCAAAATCCTCAGAACTAGAGCTACATAATTATATCAACATCCGAGTCCTGTTTCTTTTTCTTTTTTTTGAGACTGAACTATATGTTAGTCAATCCTCCATAGACGACAGGCTTTGGATATGGAAATCTGAGGATCTCCCAAGCAATCATCTATTGTTCACCAAGCAAAGATGGATACTTTTGAAATGGACTTGTGGATGAAACTTATTTCATCTGATTCTGTGTAGGAAGGGAATTATATACCAAGACGCTGCTTTGAACAATAGTATTTAGGATGTGTTTTCTATTCAGAAAACTGAGGCTCAGCTAAAGGAGAACAAGGTGGATATTTTTTGTACATATAAACACCACATCAGTCTCTGTGATGTTTCTTTTTGTCTTATATTTTATTTGTGTCTCCTCTATGCTAATAAAGCTCCAAGATTCTCAATGTGATACATTGTTTCATCTTCGAAGATGCAGTTGGAGAGGATAAAGACACGTTAAAGCTGGTGTCCCAGTAAAGGAAAATGTGACGAAAAAGCCTTTGACTGTGAAGGAAAACAAACTACGTATTTTTCACAATGGCTCAATCAATCGCTGATTCTGATACTCAGACTTATCACAGTCATTTAATATGTGAATATGTTATCTTCATGATGTATATCTCAATTGTAGGACTAAACTGCTGGAAAATTAAGTTTAAGGACAAATGATGGCGCACATCTGGTAAATTTCTCTTTGAAATATCTGAGTGGATCATTCTTGGGCACTACAGTTTCATGTAACATATTTTCTGAATCTTGATAGGAGGATTAAAAGCCTCTGGGTAACATTGACAGCCTTTAAAGTTAAGCTTGATTTCAATATCTTTCTGTATTCAGAAGATCTGAATAAAAATAAATAAATAAATAATACATTTTTTTTTTATAGATATTTCTCTGCCTTTGTTAGGTTAGGTTTGATTGTTATCCTGTGGGACCTGATAAGCAAAATTAACATTTGATACCTCATTAAAAAACAAAAAACAAAGAGTAACTTGTCAACTTGTTTTCATGGGTGGAATCCTCTTGTGCTTTAAATGTGGGTTAAATGTGCTTCTAGTTTTTTAAACAGCCGTTAGTACAGAAAATGTCAATTAGAAAATAATGCAACAAAACTTATGCCACAATATTTGGCATAATAATATACAGTATAAGTGGATAACATGGGATTAATATTTTTGTCATATGCATGTTTATTCCCTACTTTTAGAATGACTATTAACCCTGGTGCCGTGAATTTACAAGAATTGTGAATCTTAACGATGCCAATAATTGAATTTAAACAAGTTCAACTAAGCTAAATTTCATGATTATACATAACAGTTTTGAAACTTTTCGGATAGATGTTCTGAGTCATAATCTTTTATATTTGGCTCATTTTGTAATTTAATGTCATAAAAGAAATATCTCTAGTATAATATTTCAACATCAAGCATTTACAAATAGAGCACTTTTAAGATTCCAAAGATTATTATTATTATTATTATTATTATTATTATTTTGGATATTTAACCCCATAAGACGTCATTTACTGTTCTAGTTTGCAAAAGATGTAAAATCTTTGCAGCTGATACTGAAGATGTTTTTTTTCTTCAAGTGCCTTTTTGCACAAAAGAGGGAATTGTTTGGTTTTTGACGTAAATTAACTGCAACACAACAGCATCCCTCTGTGAAAGTGCTTTTATTATGCTTCAGTAAGCCAAGAGGCCTTCAGAAATTTAATTGAAACTTCAATTTCTTTCAGTAATGCTAAAACTAAATTGTATGTTTCTTTCATCTGTAATTTGATATTAAAACCATGTCCAAAATGAGTAAAGTTGACAGTGAGAATTTGGTAATAATTAGCTTTTTTGTGAATATCTTGTTTTACATTACACTCATAAATGCAGCATCATTTTCAAAATATATACAGTGTATAATGAAAATGATGAAACATTTTATTTTTTACAAAACTTGTTTTAGAAACTGTTTACATTTACATCCTCCATTTGTGAAGCATTGTGACTACAGTGCTTGAACGGATCTATCACAAAACAAATGCCTTGTTTTTCAAACGGTAACTGCAAAATGTAAAAGGCACACAAGGACATATATATATATATATATATATATATATATATATATATATATATATATATATATATATATATATATATATATACACACTACCGGTCAAAAGTTTTGAAACACTTATTCTTTATTATAATTTTATGTATAATAATAGTAAAGTCATCAAAACTATGGAATAATATAAATGGAACTATGGGAATTATGTTGTGACTAAATAAAATCCAAAATAAATCAAAATTGTTTTATATTTTAGCATCTTCAAAGTAGTCACCCTTTGCCTAGAATTTGCAGACATGTACTCTTGACATTTTCTCAACCAGCTTCTTGAGGTATCACCCTGGGATGCTTTTTAAACAGTATTGAAGGAGTTCCTATCTATGTTGGGCACTTATTGGCTGCTTTTCTTTATTATTTGGTCCAAGTCATCAATTTCAAAAACTTTTTTTTATTTTTTATTTTTTTTATTAAATTTTAGTTTTATAATGAAATAAATTAATATGGTGGCACAATTATATTTTAGTCTACAAAACTAATTTCAAACATTTAAGCATACGCCTTCAGATCAAAAGATTTTTAAGATCATGAGAAACATTTCAGTCAAGTGTTTCAAAACTTTTGACCGGTAGTGTATATGTATATATATAATGTAGATTGTATGTTTTACAAGATCAGTATTTATTTATATGTAAAATTGTACTGTATTATAGATTTTTTGAGTAATTGCATTATCAAGCATTTGAATTTGACAAATATGAACAAACTTTAAGTGGAACGATTAAGCTTAGTGTTTACAATTATTAATACAAATGTGATAGGGTCAACCCTAGTCTGACATACTGTGTGATCTGTGTAGGACCATTTTACATTTTTTATGCTTCTCTCAAGGTTTTGAGAGCTTTTTTCGAAGATGTAAAACTACTTTTATTCGAAAACATGCAATTTTGGCATATGACAAACAATTATTATGTTTTACTAATAAGTGTTGAATGTATCCTTTATTTTCGATTTAAATATTGTCTGTTACATAACAGATCTGATACATCTGTAATATTTTAATATTTTCTAATTCTTGTTTAGATCAATGACACCATCAGTGTGTTTGTTAGCATAACAATCTGCTAAGTGTTGTCATGTAAAAGTAAAGCTTAAGCAATGCATTGTGGATACTGCAGAGAGAAAAAAAATCCTTTTTAGTTTAGATGTCAAAATAACACAAAAACTAAAAAGTGTGCATTTGTGACTGTTTTCAAGGTTGTGCATTGAAGTTGTAATTTTGTCATTTGAAAGCACTATAAGTGATAATGCTTAAATGTATTGTTCTCAGCATTGCTGCCTAATCCTCTTGAATGATGCATGTATTTCCTGTGATTTTGTGGGCACTTAAAAAGAAGTGAGTGGCTTATTATGTTGATGTACAGCAATATTTAGTTTTTCCTCCCAAGAGAAAATAGATAATACAAATACACTATCACACCAAAATGACAAAAAACAAGTGAGATTTCTAGTCTTAGCCATATGGGGCAACAAGCATGTGCACTTTCTTGAAACATCATCAATTTCTTTCTTTTTTTTTTTTTTATAAATATGAATGTACATCTGTTAATTATGACAGTACAATAGGTTGTTTAAAAAACAATAAATTACACACTTTGCTCTAACAAAAAAAGTATATAACACTAAACATGAAATGTTGGACATGTCTTTAATACTACTAATAATTTCATTCAAAGCAGTGGGATTGCAGTGCTGTCACAGATTTATACATGTCTATATAGAAACGTACCCAATCCTTACCAAGAAAACATTTTATACCTCTTACAACAATGAACAGAGAATATTGCTCTTACCTTTCATCACATGCAATCACCACTGCAGAAATCCTTAGTTAGAATGTACATAAATACAAGCTAATGGGAAATGATGTAAATACTGTCAGCTTTAAACAGGTAATATTTTACATTAAAGTTGATGAACGTCTTGTTTTTCTTGTATATTTAAAATGTGTGAAAAATGTATTATAACTAATATATGTAGAATAAACTATGGATTTAGATGTAATATATAGAAAATGTCTTTAATGGGAATTTACTAGGGGTACAGTGTCACTTCAAGCAAAAGTACATGTGGAACCTGTAAGTGTTTTGTCTTTTTTTTTTTTAGTTCTGGCACATCAACCACAGCAAAATACAAATATAATGTTTAGAATACTAATATTACAGTTTGGGGGACTTGTAATGACAGTAGACTAATTTGAATGTTTTAGACAATGTTAAAATATGTTTTCTTTAAGTTATATTGAATCTTTTTGTACATTATGGAATATTGATTTTGAAACACCATTACATTTTTTTGACAAGTGAAGCTGAAACTGTCAAATATAATCCATAAAGACACACCATACCAGCAAACAAAATGTTAATAGGCAGTCTATAAGTTATCAATGTCACTTTAAGATATATATATATATATATATATATATATATATATATATATATATATATATATATATATATATATATATATATATATATAAGATTTCCAACATCGTGGAAAAACAAACTAACAAGTGCACCTACTTTGCTCACAGCTGAAATGCAAAGAAATGATGCACAAGTTGCATTTTTAGGTACAGTTACCCTTAAAGGGCATCAAAGTGCCGTTACCAGTGCATATGGTAATTTTTGCACACTTATAAGTACCATAACAGTTATCATGTCACAAAGCACAAAAATACATTTACTTTGCACATCCAAACTTCAACAACACTGATACACATCTGATAACTGATTACGTTAAGGCATGTCGGTGAATGTAGCAACAACTCTTACAATCAGGTGAACAGAGGTTGTTATCTTAGAACGGGTATCTGTAAGCTAAACATGACAATACACAGCACAATGCTAAAATAATCAGAGAATAAATACATAACTTTAGTTACAAGTCTGATGTGATTGGTTGCTTTTGGATTTATGGTCCATACATGTATAATGCCTTTTTGACTGTGTCTCCACAGCAAATGGTGCAAAAACATTTGAGGTTGTTCATAGTTAATATAAATAACACTCATATTTCAATGGCATTGATGTTAATATAGAATATTCAAATAAAGACATAATGTGGGGGAAAAAACAAACTCTATATTTTATGTAAACTCTTTAAATTAAAATTAATTATAATGATATAATTTCATATTTTTCTTGTTTTCTCCAGACTCACAAAAACATTATTATTATTATTATTATTATTTATTTATTTTTTTCTCGAAAAGCATTAAGCATATCTACTACTGTAACAAAATTTCAAACAATTGGTTTAGTTGCTTAGTCGGATTATAACTTGATTTGTAAATCAAAATACTGTATGTAACAACACTGAAGTGTGTCTCCACAACAACACAAATTATTTAACTGTTTGAATTATTATTTAAGAAAAGAATAATATAGCAATGAAACTCTACATTAATATTCAAAACACACCAAATAATAGAGTACAAATGTCTCATATGTAGACAAAGTACACCAGGCAGGCCTAAAATGTGACATTTTCAGTACAGCAAGCATATTTATAAATACATTTAGCATTCATAAAACATTTTTAAAACCAACAAAAGTATATTTCTACCAAACAATAAACTTTACAATCTAGTGCTCCAGATGTGTGCACTGCAAATAATTCTTAAATAGGCCATTTTCAAAAAACAATTATTCATCATCATAATTATCTTCATAGCTCGCAATTCATACGATCTCTTAAATAATATTGATTTGTTTTTTTTAATTAATAAATTTTTCTAATTAATCTAATGACAATTTTTTTTTTTTTATCCTGAAAATACCTATTATTCAAGAAAGAATATTTTGTATGCCCTGTAGTCCTTTTACACTTTTGTATATATTCAGGGCCAGTGCACTGTGCAATATGTTGCATTGAAACACAATTTACAAAATAAAAGTTTATGAATATGAATATGCAATTATGAATATGAATATGAAAATAGCTTTTTTGATTGTTTTCTATTAATTGTGGACAATCCAAAGTGAGGTCTTTGTTTAGTAAGGCAAATAGCCGTGATCAACTTCTCTATGTCTATATCTAAGCTTTCAAGCCAAGCAGTGACAAGTCTGAAATGACAAATTATGGAAATAAGAAATAAAAATGACAGAGCAATTTATTTTACATAGTTAAACGATCATTGCTATTTGCTTATGATAGCGATGTGATTTAACATTGCTCTGCAAATAGTGAGTACCAGTCATCCAACTTGAAATGAGGGGGAAACAGGGCAATGTGATTTTGTGCTTTTGTATTATGAATGAAAAGAGAATATTTTTTATCATTATATGGTTGAAAGCTTGTCTCAGTGAGATGTGGAATAAGAAGAATGTCTTTGATACTCTAGATAGATTTAGCAACCAATTTATCACCATATCAAAATGTAAAATAGATTTATGCCTAGTTTCTTCTGATTTAGAGGTTTAATGGAAGAAAAAGAGAGGGAGAGAAACAGCAAGTGAGAGTGAGAAATAGATTAATTGTAGAACTCCCTTGCTTTCAGACAGTCGACACACTGTTCTGGGACTCAATTAAGGGCAGCTCCTTGGGGCTGGATTTTTCTAAAACTGAGATTTGTGTGACTGTGCTGCTCTCAGTAAAGAGGGTTCGTCTCCTCTTACTGTATCTCAAATAACTTTGTGTCTGCCACTTCCATAGTCTCTTCTTTAGTTCTGCTTGTACCTGAAACACAAATGTGTGTACTTCTTTAGAAAGCAGTATCACAAAAAATCACAAAAATGTTTTACAAATAAAATAAAACAAATAAAATAGCTCTTTGGCTGAACTTGATTCAGTCATGGACAGTGGTTCCACATGTTTGAAATGAGTTTACTTAACTTAAAATTACTATTTAATCTCAACACAAATGCTTTTTGTAGAAAGAACCAAGTTGAATTGGGTAAACCCAATAAAATTAGACCTGTCAATGTAACTCAAATGAATCTTTTTTATTTCTTTATGTACTAACTAGTGTAAGTGAAAGCTAGCATGCTACAGTAAATACATGCCAGTTGGAAGCACTACAAAGTTTAGTTTAGTAACTATAATATGGTTAGTACAACAATTGCTCAACGAAGCAAGCAATTAATTTATTGTGATATCTACCTGTCTTCATCGTTAGCTTAAGCTCCACTTTTCACCATAATAGTAACCCCTAAAACTCCAACATAACAGAAACTCTTCTAAATCTCAACATAACAAACATTAAATGCTGACAAGTATCCCCTTTTATATATTAATCTTGCACAAAACACATAAAATAACACTTAATTTTAAAATGCACTCTCCCTATCCAGTCCCTAGAAAATTTAAAGGAATAGTTCCAAAGATGAAAATTCTCTCATCATTTACTCACCCTTATGCCATCCCAGATGTGTATGACTTTCTTTCTTCAGCAGAACACAAATGAAGATTTTTACTTTTTTGCTGCCTTTATGTGCTTTTTGGAGCATCAAAATTTTGGCATTGTATGGATGTAAAGAGCTGAGATATAAAAATATAAAAATCTTAATTTGTGTTCTGCAGAAGAAAGAAAGTCATACACATCTGGGATGGCACGAGGGTTAGTAAATAAGATAATTTTCATTTTTTTGTGAACTATTCCTTTAAATCCCCTGCCCAGTTTCTTCAATGCTACATTAATGCCACAAAAAGTAATCATGTAGTCCCAACTCAAATGGATTAAGAACACTTCTATTTTACACATTAAAATGGATAGAACAATAAAATCAAGTTGTGACTGTAACGTGTGCTGGCTGCTGGCAATGATGATGAAGATGATGAGAACCCAAGTGCAGTTTTAATTACAGAATGTGAAATCCAAAAACCCTAACTAAATATAAACATGAACATGGCTTGACTAAAAACTTGACTTGACAAAAACATGACTTGACAATAAACGTGGCCTGACATAAACTTCTACACTCACATTCACATTCAATACTTGACCACTAGACAATGAAAACATGAGGGCTTAAATACAAGACATGGGAGAACATAAACCAATGAACAAACAGAACTGATAACAAGATAATTAAACAATAAACCAATGAAAACATGACACATGAACATGGAGGGAAAACAAGACATCACATGACTAGGGAACAGGAACAAAACATTTCAAAATAAAAGACATGAATCAACAGAATACACATGACATATCCCCCCTACTAAGGGGTGGCTTCTGACAAAACACGTAAAACATGACATAAATTCAAAGTTCTGTAGGGAGCGGGGGGGGGGGGGGTGTCTTGAGGCGTGGGGAGTGGCGTGGTGAGAAAGGGCGAGGGGCATGGGACCAGGGCAAAGTCCATGGGGGGCGGAGCCATGGAAGGTGGAGCCGTGAGAGGCTCGAGGGGCGGAGCCATGGAACGTGGTGCCCGGAGAGTAGCCGAAGACTCGAAGGGCCAGGGTGGAGCCGATGGCAGGGAGGACCAAGGCGGTGCTGGAGGCTCGGAGGAGCAAGGCGGAGCTGAGGGATCGGAAGACTGAGATGGAGCTGGTGGGACTGAGGACCAAGGTGGAGCCGTAGGGAAGGAAGTCCCCGGTGAAGCTGACAGATCGGAGGGACGAGGCGCAGCCAGAGGATCGGAGAGCCAAAGCGGAGCCAGGTGACCGACAGACCAAGGAGGAGCCGGAGGGACCCCGGCACAGCCGACAGGCTGAAGGACCGTAGTGGATCCGAGGGAACGCCGAGCTGAGGCAATGTCGATGGACCGACAGGCCAAGGCGAAGTCCAGGGCTCGGAGGGTCCAGGCAGGATCGGAGGGCCGAAAGTTCCCCTTGCCTGCTCAGGAGAACTAAGGGTGGGTATAAGGGTGGGAACCATCTCCAGGTCCCACTGCTCAGGTGTGGCTGTGATGTGGCATGGAGCAGGCTGAGGCATTGCTGTGACGTGGCATGGAGCAGGCTGAGGCGTTGCTGTGACGTGGCATGGAGCAGGCTGAGGCGTTGCCGTGACGTGGCATGGAGCAGGCTGAGGCGTTGCCGTGACGTGGCATGGCTTGGCGGCGGCCGTGACGTGGAACTCTGGCTCGGCGGCGGCATGGAGCAGGCTGAGGCGTTGCTGTGACATGGCATGGAGCAGGCTGGGGCGTTGCCGTGATGTGGCATGGAGCAGGCTGAGGCGTTACCGTGACGTGGCATGGAGCAGGCTGAGGCCGTGACGTGGAACTCTGGCTCGGCGGCGGCCATGACGTGGAACTCTGGCTCGGTGGCGGCCATGACGTGGAACTCTGGCTCGGCGGCGGCCATGACGTGGAACTCTGGCTCGGCATCCGCCTCCCCCACAGTGAACGGGGAACCGATGAACCGTAGGGCGAGGTTGATATATTGAGCCAGGCTGAGGGAACTGCGACTGCCAGACATCAAAAAAGAAATGGACTCATTCAGACCAAATCTAAAACAGTCTTTGAGGGCAACCTCATTGAAGTCCACCTGGCAGGCTAGACCACAGAAGTTCTCAACATAGTCTTCCAGGGGACGATTGCCCTGACGAAGGCACAGAAGTAAAACTGCTGGATTCATGGGTGGTCAAGTATTCTGTAACGTGTGCTGGCTGCTGGCAATGATGATGAAGACGAAGATGATGAGAACCCAAGTGCAGTTTTAATTACAGAATGTGAAATCCAAAAACCTTAACTAAATATAAACATGAACATGGCTTGACTAAAAACTTGACTTGACAAAAACTTGACTTGACAATAAACATGGCCTGACATAAACTTCTAAACTTCTAAACTCACACTCACATTCACATTCAATACTTGACCACTAGACAATGAAAACATGAGGGCTTAAATACAAGACATGGGAGAACATAAACCAATGAACAAACAGAACTGATAACAAGATAATTAAACAATAAACCAATGAAAACATGACACATGAACATGGAGGGAAAACAAGACATTACATGACTAGGGAACAGGAACAAAACATTTCAAAATAAAAGACATGAATCAACAGAATACACATGACAGTGACAAAATGTTCTAGAATTGTTTCTTTAGATCATTTTAATTAAGTGAATTCAACAAGCAGCAAAAAATACTTTTTTGAGTGTAAATTAATATTTGTTTACTATTTACAATATTCTTATTATTTTGCACATTATTCCAATAAGGCAAAATTTTTGGCTTACCTCTCCATTGAGAAAACAGTATAACAGAGCCACAACAAAACCCTAAGACATAATACAGAAAAACAGTACAAAAGTCTCAATAAGGGTGGATGAACAATCATAGTACACTTTTAAAAGTTGATACAAGCAGTTGTTACTTTAAGGAGTTATTTCTACTTGATCTAACCTCAAAAATTACTTTTGTTGATGTAAACTAATGAAGTCAGGTGATTACATCATATTTCTGACTTGAATGAAACCAGTTATTTTAGATGAGGCTGCTAAAAGTGGACATAATATCTCATCAAACTTTATTTTATCTTGCTCAAATAGCTACTTCCTCAGTTTTCAATATCATAAGGTTATAAACCTACACTGGTGTAATGGAGGGTAATACTATGGTGTTGGTTTAGTGTTGCAATCACTGTGGGGCATTGATTAGAATGCACAGTTTCCAATTTGATTTCCTTTAATTCCAACTTGATTGTTACACTTTGTGGATAGAGATGTGGTTCTAAAGAAAGACACAACAAAAAATATGTGACAGGTCTCTAGCTTTCTTTGTTAAGGAGAGGAAATCCACCACAGCCATCTGCGCCCCCGGCCTGTGGACCACCTCAAACTTAAAAGGCTGGAGAGCCAGATACCAACAGGTGATCCACGTGTTGGCATCCTTCATGTGATTGAGCCATTGGAGTGGGGCATGGTCCAAACAGAGGGTGAAGGCTCTCCCAAGCAGGTAGTACTGGATGGTGAGGACCGCCCATTTGATGGCCAGGCACTCCTTCTCAATCGTGCTGTACTTCGTCTCCCACACTAAGAGCTTCTGACTGATGAACAGCATGGGGCGCTCCTCCCCCTCCACTACCTGGGATAATACAGCCCCCAACCCTCTGTCCGACACATCCGTCTGCAACAAAAAAGGGAGAGAGAAGTAAGGGGAATGCAAGAGCAGCCTGCTGCAAAATGCAGCTTTCACCTGCGTGAACGCCTGCTGACACGATTCCGTCCACTGGACCGGATCAGGTACCCCCTTTTTAGTGAGATCAGTCAGCGGGCTGGTGATGGTCAAATAATTGGCTACGATAAAAGCCAGCCAACCCCAGGAACTGTCTCACATCCTCTTTGGTCTTAGGTCTCGGCTGCAATCGCTGCGGTTTTATCAATTTGGAGCCACACCTGCCCATGACCCAAGTGGAAGCCAAGATATCATACTTCCACCCGCCCAACTGCACACTTCTTTGGGTTTGCCGTGAGTCCTGCTTGTCTCAATGACCTCAGGACAGCCCTCAGATGCTGCAGGTGCCGCTGCCAATCATTACTATAAATAATGATATTAACCAGATAGGCAGCAGAGTATGCAGTGTGCGGTCTGAGGATGTGGTCCATGAGCCGCTGAAACGTAGCCGGGGCCCCGAACAAACCAAAGAGAAGCATCACGAATTGGTGTAATACGAACGGTGTGGAAAATGCTGTCCTTTCACGGGACATGGGAGTTAAGGGGATCTGAAAATATCCTTTGTTAAATCCAGTGTCGAATAAAAGCGAGCTGCGCCTAACTGATCGAGCAGTTCATCAGTCCGAGGTGTTGGGTATGCATCAAATTTAAACACCGCATTGAATTTTCTATAATCCACACAGAACTGGACCGAGCCATCACTCTTCGGGACCAGCACCACCAGGCTGGCCCAGTCACTGTGGGATTTTTCTATTACTCCAAGATCTAGCATGGCCTTTAATTCTTCCCGAACCACTTATTTTTTGTGCTTGTGTAATCGGTAGGGACGACTACGTACCACTACCCTGGGGTAGTTTTAATATGGTGCTATATAAGATTCTTAAGAATGGGAAGAGGCGAGAACACATCTGAGAATTCTCCTTGCAACCTGGCAACCTACGTGACTTGTGACGGTGAGAGGTGGTCTCCGTAAGTGACTCGATCGGTGGCTTTTAAGTTCCCCTCTGGTCCGAGCTCCTCCCTCTCCAGAATTTCCATCGCCAACATCACGGGGATGGCCTCTCTCCATGGTTTTAGGAGATTGAGGTGGTAAATCTGATGTGCTCAGCCTCTATCCTTTCGTTTAACCTATAATCAATTTCCCTGACTTGCCGTGTGACCTCAAAGGGCCCTTGCCACTTGGTGAGTAATTTAGAACTCGATCTGGGGAGTAATACAAGGAATTTATCTCCCAGTACAAATTCCCATAGCCAAGTACCCATTTTATACAGCCGGCTTTGACGTTCTTGAGCCTGGAGCAAATTCTCCTGTGTTAATTGCCCCAGTGTGTGGATTTTTGCTCTCAGGTCAAGAACGTACTGAATTTTGTTTTTGCTGTTTGAAGGTCCCTCCTCCCAATTTTCCCGTAGGACGTCGAGCACACCGCACGGTTGATGCCCATACAATAATTCAAATGGGGAGAACCCTGTGGAGGCTTACGGGACCTCTTGTTCTGCAAATAATAGGGGATCAAGCCACTTGTCCCAATTTCGAGCATCTTCGTGCACAAACTTACAAATCATATTCTTTAGTGTCTGATTAAATTGTTCGACCAAGCCGTCCGTTTGGGGGTGGTAAACGCTGATTTAATCCCCAAAAATTCATACAATTTACATAGTGTACGTGACATAAACGTCGTGCCCTGATCAGTGAGGATTTCATTCGGGATCCCCACTCAGGAGATTATTCTAAAGAGTGCCTCCACAACACTACATGCTGAGATGTTGTGCATAGGCACTGCTTCTGTATATTGCGTTGTGTAGTCCACCAGAATTGGACTGGACTCAAGATGGTGCCGAGTATGGCTGCTACGCTGCGAGCTCCGACACAACATTGCAGTTTTTTGTTTGTTTTGTTTACAGTTCTTATGTTTTTGTCTTGGATGTTGTCTGCCTTATTGTATACAATAGACAAACAATTTTGGACATTGGTTCTGCAATTGCACACCAAAAACCAGACTTCAAATTCCTCAATGCTGACCCACTGTTTACAAACACGCCAGTGGAGCCCTTTGTCTGGGCTGCCCGGCCGCGGAAACGCAGAAGCAAAAGTTGAAATAGAGCCGGCGTTCTCATTAGAGTAAGACGACATGCAAATCGACCCCCACTACCCAGTATTCTACTGGCAAATGTTCAATTTCTGGACAACAAGCTCTGCGAGCTGAGAGCGTGGATCTCTTTCCAATGAGAGACGAGGGACTGCTGCATTATCTACCTTACAGAAACTTGGATGTCTGCGGAGATTCCAGAACTCATGGGGTTCTCCTTGCACCGAGCGGACAGAGCGATGGTGGTGTATGTTTTATGATCAATAAATCCTGGTGTGATCAGAGGAACGTACATTCTATCAAGTCTTCTGATCTCCTGACCTGGAATTTCTCATGCTTCTGTGTCGACAATTCTGGCTACCGAGGAAATTCACAGTGGTCATTACCACAGCTGGGTACATCCCCCCACAAGCCGACACAGACCGAGCACTCAAGGAACTGTATGGGAGTATAAGTGAGCAGGAAACCACGCACCCTGAGACCGCGTTCATTGTGACTGGGGACTTTAACAAAGCCAATTTCAAATCAATCGCACCAAAATACCACCAACATATCAGTTTCAACACACGAGGGGACCGGGTTTTGGACCATTGCTACTTTCCCTTCCAGGATGGCTACAAATCCATCCCCCACCCACCATTTGGCAAATCATACCACTCTTCTGTTCTCTTTCTGCCCGCTTACAGGCAGAAACTGAAACATGAAGCACCCACCCTCAGAATGATCCAGTGCTGGTCGGACCAATCAGATTCTACACTACAAGACTGTTTTGATCACGTGGACTGGCAGATGTTCCGGTCCGCCTCTGATGACGACATCGAGTAATGATAGCGTAATGTGTTTCATCAGAAAGTGCGTAGAGGACGTTGTTCTGACCAAAACAATACGAATCTACCCCAACCAGAAACCATGGGTTAATAGCGATGTTCGTGTGGCACTTAATTCGCGGACCTCCACTTTTAATTCCGGGAATGCGGAGGAGCATAAACAACCCAGTTATGCCCTCTGCAAAACTATCAACTAGCAGCCAAACGCCAGTACAGGGACAAGATTGAAGGACAGTTTAACACCACTGACTCTAGAATGCATGTGGCAGGGAATTAATATCATCACGGACTACAAAGGGAATAAAAACTCCGTTGTGAACACCACTGCCTCTCTCCCGGATGAACTAAATAATTTTTATGCTCGTTTCGAGGGAAAAAACACCGCCCTTGGGGAGAGAGCTCTTGCTGCCGAAGCTACAGAGGTTAGTTCACTCTCTGTCTCTGTAGCGGATGTAACCCGATCCTTCCGACGAGTGAATATCCGTAAAGCCGCGGGTCCAGATGACATTCCGGGTCGCGTCATCAGAGCGTGTGCAAACCAACTGGCTGGTGTTTTTATGGACATTTTTAACCTTTCCCTCTCCTCGTCTGTAGTCCCCACATGCTTCAAAACATCCACCATTGTGTCTGTACCAAAACAATCCAAAATCACTTGCTTAAATGACTGGTGTCCTGTTACTCTGACCCCCATCATCAGCAAATGCTTTGAGAGGCTAATCAGAGATTACATCTGCTTTGTGCTGCCTGCCTCACTGGACTCATTGCAGTTTGCTTACCACAACAACCGCTCCACTGATGATGCCATTGCATCTACACTACACATTGCTCTCTCCCACCTGGAAGAAAGGAACCAATCCCCAGACAGCGAATCGCACCCCACATACCGATACACTTTGTTAAAGGACCATCCACATGAATTCCCCTCAATAAAGTTGTAAATTCTGGCCAATTCGTACTGAAAATTAGTACAAAGGGGAGTAGCCGCCACCTCTATTCTATGCTTTGAATCGAATAGTGACGGGCACTAAGGGGTAATTATAAATATCCCTATACACACACCTAACTTTCAACCGCCAGCTTGTATCCAAAGCCTCGGATTGAACCAAGTGTGAGGGTTTCTACAAACAGAAGGGAAGGAGGACACAGGGAAGCGG
This sequence comes from Myxocyprinus asiaticus, assembly GCF_019703515.2. NCBI lineage: Eukaryota > Metazoa > Chordata > Actinopteri > Cypriniformes > Catostomidae > Myxocyprinus > Myxocyprinus asiaticus. Next base: position 23,031,755 of record NC_059352.1, read on the forward strand.
GTTTTCCAGAGATAGGTAAGGCTTTTAATCGGCCACTTCAATGCTTTACAGCTTCACAAAACTCAACAGTCTCAGAGGCACACAGGCACTCAAACTCATTAGCTTCACGAACATAAAACACATTAGCTTCACAAATATAAATCATCTTCCACGAGCACCGTAGACGCCCTTGTGCGAGACTCTCTCTCACTGCTCTGCTGGTGGCGTGGCTGCTTATATGCCGCTCTCCCCACGCTCACTGGAATTAGAAACAGGTGTTAAAAATAATCTAGCTCAGGTGCAAGCGCCCTTACCACTTTCTCTCTCTTTGGATGGACGCTTGACCATGCCCCCCGCTGCCACACCAAGCTTTGGTGAATGAAGGTTTGATTACAACCTGAATCCACCAAGGCTTGATATGTAACCCCCTTAATACTCACAGGTATCCAGTATGCACCTGCTCGATCGGGGGTGGCCAGGATTGCGTCGGGGAACCGGACCAATGTCTCCACCTCCATTGTGGGACATCGGTCCTGGAAATGCCCAGGTTACCCGCAGCTCCAGAAGACCGGCCCAGACTTCACGCCTGCGGCAGCGGATTCACCAGCCTGTGGGGGAGAGTGGAGAGGGTTAGGAAAACTGACGGGATGAACGGCCCATCGAATCGGGGAACCGGGTTTGGGGTAGGAATTCCCCACTTCCGGGGAGCAGAAACAGGATGAGGGGAAGGGGAGAAGGAGGGAAGAGAGAAAGAGGGAGAGGGCTCGCCAGTCCCTGAATACGCCGCCATCTCCCTTCAAGATGGCGCTGGTTTGTGTGGCATGCCGTCTGCAGTCCTCCTTGTTGTTGTTCTTCTCTTTGTTTTCTTAAACAAGGATAGTTACCCTATACTGGTTTATGATCACTAAACACTGCTTGATATCCATAGCTCATTTTTGGAACTGTTTAAATCTGACCTGAATGGATCACGCTATTTCCCTCGTCCCTTCCTATCACACATCCCCGACTTACCCGCTCCTTCTTGACCTTGGCCGCCGCATCACTGGGTGGATCTGACTCATCTGCCCTGACTCTCCTGTCATGCTTTCCCGTGTATTTCCCCACGGATTAGCCAAGGTGGAGTAAACCACCATAACCTCCGTCTGCTGAGTCATGCAACACAGACTGCTGCAAAGAATGGCATTGAGCAATGCGCGATCCTTGGTAAACAAGACTTTTATAATGAACGATTTCTTCACTTAACGCAGTTTGGATTTTTTATTTGTGACTGAGTCCTCGATTAAACCAGGAGAGTTGGGTCCTTTCTCTGAATTAGTACCACAAGACTGTTCTTTTTTGAACACCCCACGGACTACCGGCCACAGTGGTGGTCTAGTGGCTGTTTTTGATAACGCTTTTCAATGCCGCTCTCTTCCCAGGGATGTATATTCCAGTTTTGAAGTACGATTGCTTCAAATTGATCTGTTTAAGCCAGTGCTGTTTGTGGTGGTGTATCGCTCTCCTCAACCTAACAAAGACTTCATAGATGAACTTACAGTCCTTATGGGGGGAATTGTCACAGATTTTGATCACATTTTAATGTTAGGAGATTTTAAGTTTCACATGTGCTGTGTGTCTAAACCCCAATCCAAGGAGTTTTTAAATCTTATTGAGTCCTTTGATTTTGTGCAGTGGGTAGACGGCCCGACATATTTCAACAGACATACTCTTGATTTGGTTTTATCTCATGGCATACCTGTTTGTGACATTGAACTCTGTGATATTAACTTTTCGGATCACAAACCTGTGTTTCACTGCATCTCTCCCTGTTCCAACAGATAAACCATCTACTACAGCTCGCTGGACTCGTATTCTTACCACACACACTATTGATGACTTCACCACAGTTTATAAAAAGGCCAGTAAACCCCTGGCTTTGGACTCCTCTCTGCTGCACTTAGATGCTGATGAACATTTCAACCTGTTTACAAATATCTTAAACTCTATTGCTCCACCAAGGCTTAAACATCCCAAACTTGCACCGGAGCCTTGGATTAATGACTTCATCCACTCATAAAGACAGATCTGCAGAAGAGCGGAATGCAAGTGGAAAAAGGACAAATTACAGGTATCATATGACACTTTAAGAGAATCACTTTATGCTTTTCAGAAAGCTGTTAAGACTGCTAAATCCACTTATTTCTCTGAACTCATTACAAAAAACAGTCATTGACCAAAAGTACTCTTTTCCACCATAGACTCTGCCCTTATTCCTTCAGTCAAAGCATTTCCACTGACATCAGTTCCCTATCTGTCACTCACTCGACGTTGTGTTGATGTAGTGACACTAGGGTTCACTCTTGGGAGCCAGAGACACCTCTGGTCTTTGATAAAAGGCCAATGAAAAGTGGCGAGTGGTATTTGCATGCCACTCCCCCGGACATACGGGTATAAAAGGAGCTGGTATGCAACCACTCATTCAGATTTTCTCTTCGGAGTCGAACGGTCATGCTCATTGAGCTGAATATTACTGTTCATTCACCTCTTGGGGCGATTTAGGGACCCCAATGGGATCGTCTCTGCTAGGTATCCCCCCGCGGACCTCCCATTCCCCAGCACGCTCGTCTGCCCCAATCGGGCTTCCGGATGAGTTTGCTGGCTCATCTCATGGCGAGTCTGGCTTCTTGTTCGGAGCCCGCGAAGATGATGAGCTCTCGAGCGCAGCATCGGAGAGCGGGCTTGTCCAGTCGGACGCAGAAGCCTCAGCTGGGCTTCCCCCTTCGGGGACGATCGCCCAGTCACAGGCCGATGCTGAAATGACGGACATGCTTTCCCGGGCGGCCGCGAGCGTCAGGTTAGAGTGGAACCCTCCACTCTCCCCTGAACCCTCACGGCTTGATGATTGGTTTCTGGGCTCGCGGCGCCGCTCAAAGCAGCCACGCCCCACTCCAGTGCCATTCTTCCCGGAAGTGCATGAGGAGTTTACGAAGTCATGGGTGGCCCCGACTCCGCAGTTCCCCCGCTCTCACTAACCTCAATGGCAGGGCGGCCAAGGGCTATATGGCGATTCCCCTGGTGGATAAGGCGCTCACGGTGCACCTATGCCTGCAGAGCGCCGCCACCTGGCGTGGACGCCCTAAGCTCCCGTCCAAGCCCTGTAGGCTCACGTCGTCCCTGATGGCTAAAGCCTACAGTGCTGCTGGACAAGCCGCCTCTGCCCTGCACGCCATGGCTCTCCTGCAGGTCCACCAAGCCAAGGCGCTGAAAGAACTGCACGAGTGTAGTTCCGCCCCAGATTTGATGCAGGAACTGCGCTCGGCGACCAACCTTGCTCTCCGGGCGACGAAGGTCATGGCGCGGTCTCTCGGGCGGACGATGGCCACAATAGTGGTCCAGGAGTGCCACCTTTGGCTCAACCTGGTCAAGATGGGCGAGGCCGACAAGACATGGTTCCTTGCTGCCCCCATTTCCCAGGCGGGCCTATTCAGCGACACCGTCGAGGACTTTGCCCAGCAGTTCTCGACGGTGAAGCAGCAGACGAAGGCAATTCGGCACATCCTGCCCCGGCGCGGCTCAAGATTCCGCACCCCATCTGCTCGTCGCCAAGGGCGTCCCCCTGCGGTGACTGCACCGGCTCCACCGCAGCCCACCCCTTCGGCCCGGCCCCGGTGTGGAGCCCACCACAGGAAGCCGACGACATCCGTCTCACAGCCGGCGCCGAAGAACCCACGGAGGTCCTCGAAGCGCCGCTGAGATGGGCGACCCAGGGATGAGGGAACCCACTCACGTAAAGCTGGTAGGAAGACCACTCCATCCCCCGGCGGAGGGCCGGGTGGAAAATCTTTTGTTGCCTTTTTGTTTGATTTTGCCGCATGCCCAAGTGGCTGTGGTACCCAACAGTTCAGCAAAAGAGCGGCTTCCTTCCTCCCTGGGTCACATACCCAGAGCGTACGGTCGTCACCATGACTACCGTCCATGGGCTTTTTCTTGCAGAATTGGCGCTCCAGCGATGCCCTTTCCGCCCCTGAGCGCCCAGCTGTGGCACACAGGTGCCCCCGATGTGGCATTCTCCATGGGTTACGAGGACAGGCCTCTTCCTCCCCTGTCCCAGGCTGTTCTGGGGGTGGTTACAAGGAGCCAGGTAAGTGCTTCGATGTCCCTAGACTCAGCACGGCCACAACGTGCCGTGGCACCTTGCGCTCCGCCCCTCAACGAGGCCCCTTCACCTTGGTCAAGGGCGAAAACGCCGCCACCCTGCGTGCGAAGATCACTACCCTCCTACGGAAGGACGCGATAGAACCTGTCCCTCCAGCCGAGATGAAGAAAGGGTTTTACAGCCCCTACTTCATCATACCGAAAAAAGGCAGTGGGTTGCGGCCAATCTTGGACCTGCGAGTACTGAACCGGGCTTTACACAGACTCCCGTTCAAGATGCTGACGCAAAAACGCATTCTGGTGAGCATCCGGCATCAAGATTGGTTCGCGGTGATAGACCTGAAGGATGCGTACTTCCACGTCTCGATCCTCCCTCGACACAGACTGTTCCTGCGGTTTGCTTTACGAAGATCGCAGAGGCTGCCCTTGCCCCGTTAAGGGAGGTGGACATTCGCATTCTCAACTATCTCGATGACTGGCTAATTCTAGCTCACTCTCGAGACATGTTGTGCGCACACAGGGACCTGGTGTTCTCACACCTCATCCGACTAGGGCTTTGGGTCAACTGGGAAAAGAGCAAGCTCCTCCCGGTTCAGAGCATCTCTTTTCTCGGATTGGAGTTGGACTCAGTCTCCTTGACGGCGCACCTTATGAACGAGCGTGCCCAGTCGGTGCTGGCCTGTTTGAAGGCATTCAAACAGGGAACAGTGGTTCCACTGAAACTTTTTCAGAGGCTCCTGGGGCATATGGCATCCTCAGCAGTGGCCACCCCGCTCGGGTTGATGCATATGAGGCCGCTTCAGCACTGGCTCCAGACTCGAGTCCCGAGATGGGCATGGCACCACGGGACACATCACGTGGCCATCACGTCGGTCTGTCGCCGTCTTTTCAGCTCTTGGACCGACCTCTCATTTCTACGAGCAGGTGTTCCTCTAGAACTGGTCTCCAGGCGCGTCGTGGTCATGAGCATGACCCGTCAGGCACATATGAGGCACACAGCAGTCTGCCCACCACACACCGCCAGTTCACGTAACACAGTTCAGCCAGTTGTGGCGTTTCGTATAGGGACCCCTAGTGTCACTACATCGACACAACGTCGAGTGAGTGACAGATAGGGAATGTCACGGTTACTTGTGTAACCTCTGTTCCCTGATGGAGGGAATGTGTCCCTCCTGCCACAATGCTGAACTACCCGCTGAAATGGCCAGACCTTATATCGGCTCCTCAGCATAAAACCTGAATGAGTGGTTGCATACCAGCTCCTTTTATACCCGTATGTCCGGGGGAGTGGCATGCAAATACCACTCGCCAATTTTCTTTGGCCTTTTATCAAAGACCAGAGGTGTCTCGGGCTCCCAAGAGTGACCCCTAGTGTCACTACATCGACACAGCATCTCATTCCCTCCATCAGGGAACGGAGGTTACACAAGTAACCATGATGTTTCTCTCTGTGACAGTTTTCTTAAGTTTTTTAATGACAAGATCACTGCTCTGAGATCACATTCCTGTCCTCTGCCCATATCATCTCAGAGACATTAAATTTCTCTGTGTATTTTTAGTGAGTTTGAACCTCTCTCACTCCAGATTGCGAAGAAATTATTTTACACTTAGAGCCCACCTTCTGTCTCCAGGATGCTATTCCCTCACATTTTATTAAACAAACTGCTGACACCATTGGGCCCGGACTTCTAGCTATTACTAACAAATGTTTAAGCACTGGAACTGTCCCTGAATGCCTCAAACTCGCTATGGTAACACCTATCCTTAAGAAACCAAATCTTGATCCAAACATTTTATCGAATTTTAGACCTATTTCAAATCTACCGTTTATCTCTAAAATCATGGAGAAAGTGGTTTTAACACAATTACAGTTGTTTTTAAGCACTAATTCCATCAACAAAATTTTCCAATCTGGTTTAAAAAAAAACTCCACTCTACAAATCTGCTTTACTGAGAGTCACAAATTATATTTTATCAGCAACTGACTCTTGAAATACTGTTGCTTTGGTTCTTTTGGATCTAAGTTCAGCATTTGACATGGTCGATCATAATATTCTTATTTCATGCCTGGAGAAGAGTGTAGGTATTCAGGGAACAGTACTAAATTGGTTTTGTTCCTACCTAACCAATCAAAGGTTTTCTGTCTGTCTGGGTCAACATCCTCTGCTGCTCTTCTCTCCTGTGGTGTACCTCAAGGCTCAATCCTGTCTCCTATGCTTTTCTCGTAATATATGCTTCCTATGGATTCAATCTTCAACAAACCCTGTCTCTTTTCATTGTTATGCAGATGATACACAAATCTATTTACCTCTGAAGCACAACTACTTGCCTGTTTAAAAGAACTGAAAGATTGGCTGACCCAAATGTTTTTAATGTTAAATGAGAATAAAACAGAAGTTATTTTACTCGGCTCTAACAACAGTAATCATTTGTGCAACCACGAGTTAGGTACTCTTGAGCCTTTTAATACATCATGTGCTAGGAACTTAGGCTTCTTTTTTGATAACAATCTTAAATTTGACAAACAAATTAATGCTGTGGTTAAGTCAGGTTTCTTCCACTTATGATTATTAGCCAGAGTCAAACCTTTTCTCTCTATGAGAAACCTGGAAAAAGTAATTCATGCGTTCATCTCGTCTCGTTTAGACTACTGCAAATCCCTTTACATTGGAATCAATCAATCTGCCCTCAACGGTCCAAAATGCTGCACCCAGATTCTTAATGAACAGACGCAAGTATGAGCACATCACCCCAATTTTAATCTCACTACACTGGCTACCAGTCAGATACAGAATCGATTTAAAATTTTTACTATTTAGTATTACAACTCTCTAAAGAACCAAGCACCTAATTACCTTTCAAATTTGATGCGTCCCCACATGCCTACTCACTCCCTAAGATCTGGGGACCGTGGATTATTCTACGTTCCCAGATCTAGATTAAAGCATAGAGGTAATCGAGCCTTTGCCGACCCAAAGCTCTGGAACAGTCTGCCAGCTGATATCAGAACTGCTCCCCCTCTACATGCTTTTAAGTCTAGGTTAAAAACTCACCTCTTTTCATTGGCTATTAAATTACCTTGATACCTTGACTTGTGTGCTTTCATTTTATTTATTTTTTTACTTGTCCATTATTTGTTTGATTTTATTGCCCTGTAAAGCACTTTACAGCACTTTGGTCAACTTCGGTTGTTTTTAAATGTGCTCAAAAAAAGCGACGCCGGTCGGTGACACTGGACACACTCCGCTGTCCCTTTCGGTAGCCAGACGATGAACTGTTCCAGTACCACCAGATCGAGTACTTCCTCTGCGTCGCGTTCTTCAGCCAGCAGCCACCTTCGGCAGGTGTCATGGAGCTGTTGGGCGAGTGTAAACAGGCGGCCTTGCTCGCCAAGTGTCTGTGAGAGGAAGTGTTGCCGATGTTGTTCTGGGCTGCAGACAACCTGTTTTGCAGGATGGCCTTCCTCAAGTCCTCATCCACCAGGAGGTTGGCTGTAGGAAGTTGTTGAGCTGCGAGTTGGGCTTCCTTGGACAACATCGGCAGTAGGCTGACCGCCCACTGGGTGCTCGGCAATTTCCAAGCTTCGGCCGTTCACTCGAAGAGCTCAATAAAAGCCTCTGGGTCGTTCTAAGGTCCCATCTTGGTCAACATGATGTGCTGCATGACCATGGGTGGGTCTGGGTCATGGTTGATGACCCCTCTTGGTGTACGAAGCTCCGTAGCAACTTTCGGTCCTCTGCTTGAGCCTGGAACAGTGCCTGGAACCGCTGCTCCTGTTCCACGCATAGCTCAAGAAGAGCCTGATGTTGGGCTTGGTGGATGCCGGCGAGGGTCTTGATTACTTAGGCCAGCAACGAGGACTCCATGATGGCGTTTCTTCCTCCTAATCCTGGGTTTCAAAACCACAGAGACAGGTTTCTAGCTTTATTTGTTAAGGAGGAAGTGGGAGCCGGGTAAATATCCAATGCAAGACTTTTATTTCTCCACTTTTCAGTGACACACAAGGGTTGCTTTTCAGCATAACAAAAACACACAGAACACTCTGCTGCGTGCGTCTCTCTCTCTCTTCCCTCTGGCAGTCTGGACACCTTTTTTATCCCCATCCAGCTCTCACTGAAACACAGAACAGCTGTAGAGATTAATTCACACAGGTGTCAATCCTTACCGTTCTCCTTCTCCCGGCCTTGCTCTCCACAGACTTTGCTCTGCCATGCCCACATCACTACAAACTATTACTATTCTTGCTCAAATTAACAATAAGTAAACATTAATAATACAGCGATAACAAATCTTATGCAAACAGATTAATTTTTATAAAATAATATCTTTAACAATGCAACTATCCGAAACAGAAAATAATATGCAAGACACTTAACTATAGGTAGCAGTTATAAGTTTAAGAACAACAATTTACCACACCTCTTAAAAAAAATCAACAACAAATATTGCTTCACATACATTACTTATATTAAACTTATGCAATATAAACAATATGTAGAGATACCAGTGCTGATGACTGTTTACGGCAACAGATTGAAGTTAACCAAAATGCTGAGTCATCAGACATGAGCAGCATCGATTAAATTACTTGAATGAGAAGCATAAACCCATTTTCTCCACATATGATGCATATAAAGTCACAATGAAAACAATTATGTTCACTTACAGTTAGTTGCACGCACAAATCCAAAATAAATAAACAAATATATCTGCAACACTCCAATGCTTGCCGCTCTGCTCGTTACCCTTTCAGCTACTACTGTACAGTTCAATGTGAAATGCGGTCATGCACACTAATGAGCTGATGCACAACTATCCAAGCCAAAGACCATCCTCTGGCGCCCTCTGTGGAACAGTCTAATAATGTCTATTAATGTCTAATAATATAAAGTTTGTGGCAGTGAGGGGTCCAGCCGCCCCCTCAAGAGCTGGTTGGGAGTAACTGGGTCTGGGTCAACTAAGTCTGTGGATACATAGCCTAACGGCTTGGAATTTAGAATCCCCTCGATTTCGCTCAGGATGATGGTGAGCATTTCCTCAGTCACGGTCTGAGCATTAAGCGTGGCATATAAAGCTGTCTTAATGGACCGAATTTCTCGCTCCCACGAACCTCCAATATGAGGCACACTAAGTGGGTTAAAGATTAACTTGATCTGGTGTTATGCCAGATGAGTTTGCAGGGAAGAGTGCATGGCTTTGAAAACATCTTGGAGGTCTTGCTCACCCCTTTGAAATTAGTCCCTTAGTCAGAGAGTAGTTCTGCTGGCTTGCCTCTGTGAGATATGAACCTCCTCAAGGCCATTTGGAACTTCAATGTGGATTTCTCTCATCATCAGGCACTTAAACAGGGTACCCCATCTCTTTTCATTACGACAACCTATTCTGACAAAGAAGGACCCAAAGCAGTTTACCTCTGTAGAGAAGAAGGCAGGTCGCTGTAATTTAAGGTGGGCTGGAGGTAAGTCTGCCATTCGAGGAGATACTGGTTGGCCCTCCACTTCTGGCATTCAGCACAAGCACATTGTTCTTTCCCTACCGCTTCCCAACTTAGGAGTATCCAATACTTTCACCGTAATTCTGTAAAAAGTTGTTTAAAACCTGGGTGCTTTAAGGTGCTGTCGACATGTCAGATGAGTATCCTAGTCACTGGGTGCTTTTGGATCAAGAACGAATGGGTGATCCACCTCTGGTCCCAGCTAGTCACATTGGCACAGCCTGCCACCAACACAAATTATCTACATCTCCTCATCGAGTTCAGGTACCAGCAAGGCCAGTCAGCTTGATGATGGTATTGGTTTACTGTAGGTAAGGCATTGGGACTCTTCAGGAAAACTCTTTCTTTGGGCAGCCTTTAGAATCTCTCCCTCTGCCTTCTGGTAAGTTTCAGCTGGAAGCCCTTTAATATTAGGTTGAGCCGCCCTAAGAAGGTACTCTGCTGTTGCCTATACCAAGTCTTTAAAACAGTGGAACTGTTCAAGATCAGGAGCTGATTGGCTTGAGTCTTTAGCTAGGTTAAGACACATGACAGTCTTCATAAGTTCCTCTGAATGCTCCTCTTTGGAACCTGTTGGGGCAGCAACAAGAAGGAAGGCTCTCTGACCCAACGATTTTCACCTGTAAGTTCCTGTAGTGTCTTCCCTTTTGTGATGTTGTCAGCTGGGTTGTTCAAGGAATCAACATAATGCCAGTCTTCAGCACTAGTCAGTTCATGTTTCTCAGCAACACAAGTCCCCACAAAGACTTTAAAGCGGCAGGAGTCAGGCCAAACCCATGTCAGGACTGTGGTTGAGTCTATCCATAGGATGACTTGGGCAATGTCTATTGTTAGCTCCTTCCGCAACAACTGTGCAAGTTAAGCTCCTGTGAGGATGGCGCATAATTCCAGCCTGAGCATTGAAAGCTGTTTTTTGGTGCAACTCGTGATCTTGTAGTCTAAAAGATTGCTTCCACTCTACCTTGTAGGTCCGTTGGTATCCCACACATCCAGAAGCCCGTTCTGATGCATTGCAGAAGATGTGGACCTCTCAGGTGCAGCTGAAGTGTTATAAGTTTGTGCATTCATTGGCAAACTGATTTTCTCAAGATGGTGGAGTTCACCTTCCCATGTTTTCCAGGCTTCAATGAGATTACTAGGGAGCAGTGGGTCATCCCATTCTCTCTTCTTATTCCACAGCTGCTGGACCAGAATTTTGGCTTCTTGTGGTAAACGGTGTGATGAACCTGAGTGGGTCATACTGACTGGCCAGCACTCTGTAGATGTTCCTCATTGTTGTGAGGCTTGCTTTCTGCAGATGGGACTTGTATATTAGCGTGTTGGACCTGCACCTCCTGTGGAGTCCTAGAGCAGGTTCCTGCAGGTCCATTTGGCTTTGGTTGAGCCACTGTTCACTGTCCTGGGAGAGTATTTCTAAGGACAGGTGTTTTATGACTTCTGGAAAATTGTTTGCCCATTGCCTTAGTTCAAAGCCTCCACTAGTGAGCAATTCCCTCAGCTTGTCGACCAAGGCCTTAGCTGTTTCAGGAGAAGGGAAGCTCTGGAGCCAATTGTCTACATAAAATTGTCTTTCAGCAGCATCACGAATGTCATCTTCCTGATAGCTGTGGTGACATGCCTCTGAACTGCATTTCTGGTACAGCATGGGGAACAAGTTGTTCCAAAGGGGAAAACCTGCCATTCATACACAACAGGTCTCTTTCTTTTTTCTTTTCACACCACAGGAAATGTAAGAGGGGTCTGTCCTCAGGGAGCAGACTCACCTGATGACACATCCCTTCTGTCACTGCTGATAGCTGTGGAATATTATCTGAAACGCAGCACGACACCTAGTAATGAGGAGCCCAAGTTAGGGCCAGGCAGGAGCAGATCATTCAAGTTTTCTCCTTGATAGGTAAAGGAGCAGTTAAACACAACTAAATTTTTCCCGTTGTGTGTTACCATTTGGTGAGGGATGAACCAGGACTCCTTTGAACTCTCCCACACTTCTTGGCTCACTTTGGTAGCATATCCTGCTTGTTCAAGTTTCAGAATTTCTGAATTGTAAGTTGGGGCATGATCAGGGTCTTTGAAGAAGCACTTCTCTGTACTCTGTAAATTGGTAAGGACTGACGTTGGTGGGGCATGTAGAGTGGGCATGGCTTGGACTCGTAGCAAGGGTGTTGCATATCTCTGGATGCCATTCACATCTACTCAGACCGTCATAGTTTGCAAGAGGTCCATGGCAGCCTGATCCTGACAAGACCTTGTGACCAGCTTCTCACTCCTATATGGCAAGACGTCAAACTGCCAAATTTCCTCTACATTCTGATCCAGCTCGTCTGAGGGGGAAAGTGCTGATATGAATAGGCATGTCTAAGTCAATCAGGAGAAGGGGTTGAGTGCCTTTGATTGCCAGAAGTGGTTATTTTCTCAGGTGCTTGTACTTGCGTTGCAGACCTTCCATTGGATAAGTGTGCTCTGCAAGACCTAACTCTGCTGCAGTGAAGGCTCACTCAATTGTGTAAACTCACCAGGGCTGGCTGAATGGTGAAATAGTACAGGTTACATAAAACCCTGCATTACTTGAAGATCTTGCCGTACAGTCTTAAGCATGAGGCTCTCTGCAGGGCCATGGAGCTTCAACTTTTGTGCCGCATCTTGGAGGAGGATGGTTTGCTTCGATCTATCATCTAAGATGGCAAACGTCTCCAAGGTATGACTGCCACTGCATAGGAGCACCTTACTGACCTTGAGTAATACTTGACTGCATCCAGCCTTTTGGTAGTACAGAATGTCAGTGGAAGAGTTCACTAATCCACACATTGCCTCAGTACTGGGCTTCTCTGCTGATATTGTTCAAAGTGTTAGAAATCACCCACAATCTCTGCTGCTCTTTGGAGAGGTGGGAGAAGTTGGAGCAGTCATCTAGGTTATCTGTACTCTGATTGAGGGGACCTTGAAGTGACGTCAAAGGCATTTCTGGAGTGCTCCAATTGTGGAGAATGGAGTGTGGAGGGAGAGGTGTCATCTCGGCGGATCTCTCTTTGTATGTATTTCTATCTATCATTCCTGATGAATGTTGAGTAGATTGATTGGATTCTGGTGGTGGTGGGAGATCAACTTCATATTCATCTAACCAAGCAGGGAGACGCCGTTGGCGTTGTGGAGGAACAACGTCTTGTATAAGGTCTCTGTCTGACGGGGCACGTGCCATTCTCATACCACAGTAATCACCACATCTGTCTCGAAGGACTAGTTTGTAATGGAGGGTAATACTATGGTGCTGGTCTAGTGTTGCAATTGCTGTGGGGCATTGGTTAGAAAGCAGAGTTTCCAATTTTATTTCCTTTAATTCAAACTTGATTGTTACACTTTGTGGATAGAGATGTGGGAAAGACACAATAACTACTACTATTCTTGCTCAAATTATCAATAGGTCAGCAATAGTAATACAGCGGTGACAAATCTTATGCAAACAGCTTAATAGTTATAAAATAATATTTTCAGCAATACAAATATCCAAAACAGAAAATAATATGCAAGAATCTTAACTATAGGTAGCAGTAATAAGTTTAAGAACAACAATTTACCACACCTTTTAAAAAAACATATCAACAACAATAAATATTTCTTCATATACATTACTTATATCAAACTTATGCAATATAAACAATATTTAGAGATAACAATGTTATTGACTGTTTATGGCGACAGGATGAATTAACCAAAATGCTGAGTCATCAGACATGAGCAGCATCGATTAAATTACTTGAATGAGATGCATAAACCTGATTTCTCCACATATTATGCATATAGAGTCACAAATAATACAAGTATGCTCACTTACAGTTTGTTGCACGCACAAATCCACAATAAATAAACAAATATATCTGCAACACTCCAATGCTTGCTGCTCTGCTCATTATCCTTTCACCTACTACAGTTCAATGTGAAATGCGGTCATGCGTACTAATGAGCTTTTGCACAACTATCCAAGCCAAAGACGATCCTCTGGTTCCCTCTGCGGGACGGTCTAATAATATCCTTCAGAACAACTAGAAAAAATGTTTAAACCTAAAATGTGCTTCATGTAGTATCATCTAAAAAATCTGGTTTTTTTCAACTCAAAACTATTATTTTACATCACTGAATCAACCTTAATACATTAGGTTACTTTTTAAGGGTTAGATCAGGTACAGTAGAAATAGCTGCATGTTATATCTTATTTATTAAAATTATTAAAATATCTTACTTCATCATCAATGAACATTTTCTTATATCTATTGTGAACTAAATAGATTTTGCACCTGAAAGGGACCCAGTCCAAGCTCAAGGAAGTGGCGAGCGTTCTCTCCTGTGTTCTCTGGGAGGAAGGCAAACACCATATAGTGCATGCCAAACAGAGGAATTAGGAAAAGAGTAGACTTGGCCAGTCTCCTACAAGTAAATATAAAGTAAAATTTGCATTACTTCAGATCTGAATCAAACAATGCACTGGGATGACTATGACTAGACTAACACTTTCAATTCATTAAATTGTAAATTATAATAGAACTGTAATTAATTATGCAGCATGTTTGCACTCTGTGGCTTGCAGATACTGAGACACAGGCATTAACCAACTAGCTGTGCCTTACCAGACATTGCCACTTTTTTATATTAATTAGCAGCCATTTGCTTTGAGCGTGTGTACTTAAGGCCTTACATGAAGTGGCTGGTATCATTGCCTCCAATTCCCGGAGACTTTAGCTTCTGCACAAGAATCCGGATCACATTTATGAAGATGAAGAAATTGATCTAGATCAGACAAAGCAAGAATGAGTCAACAGATCATCATAATTACATATAGTTGATTGATTATGCATAAACTGGAAAAACAATATTTAAAGTTAAATGCTACTTAAGCTCTATTGATTATAGCATCTATGGGAAGTTGTGGCCTGTTGAAAAAAAAAAATCACTCAGTTGAAAAACAAATAAAAAAACATTTATATATTGCTAGCTTAAGTTGGATTTAACACAGAGTAATCGCTTGAATATTGATGATATTGATACATTGATAACATTGATCACTGTTTTGAAACTCTACCAGGAGTTATGTTAGGACATACCAGGAGAGACACTGTGATTGGTCCTTTAATTATCCACCAAAAGTAAGCTACATCTGTGTCATCCCAGCACCTACAACATTCAGAATATATGTAATTTGTTTATGAGTATTTATGCATGGAATATGCAACTGTAGAAATTCACGAGCTCTGTAGATTTATTATTAATCACAAAATTCTATATATTCCCACCCCTTATGTGTTAGTTTATTACATATTCTGGTTAATCTACTACTGCTTTCACCTACCAATTAGAGTAGAACTCTCATCATGTTCAAAAAAATTGGGTAAATGGGTTTATTTACAAATCAGTATTACATAAGAGTTATTATCAGAAAAGTTGGTAAGTTTGTCTACAGAAGTTGTTTAGATCAACACTGACTTACCCTCTGTTGTCAAAACAAATTCTTGCCAGAACCCAGATGGTCAGTATTATTGCTGGTAGACCTACAGTATAGGATAAAAAAGGCAGCTGAATCACATAAGGAAAATGTCATTAATGACATAATGGTTGTAAAAAATGGCATGGGATACAATTAAAAAACATGTTTGTTACTATGTAAAATCTTTGTTGCCAATATGATATATATATATATATATATATATATATATATATATATAAATTGCTACAAAAATAAAGTGGGTGAGCTTTACAGTTGTGAAATATACAGAGACAAATTCAACCTCCTTTCATCTGGATCCATTAAATCAAAGAGAATACATTTTAGGCTAATATTATAATGATATATCTACAATAATTTATTTTTACACCCAGCTGTGATTACCTATGATTTATGGTTGTGTGATTTAGATCTTGAGAGAAACTATTATCAGTGAAACTGTTTAACCATCGCTTGCCTACAGGTGTCAGAAGCACTACAGAAATCCACATAATCATATACAACCACAATATTTGCAGCCCACAGGATATAAATGTACATTTTCACAGGAACTGCTTAGAGGATTGAGGACACAAAATATTATGGATTTTAAGAGTACAGTGCTCTGAAATAGTATTTGCCCCATCCTGATTTCTTCTGTTTTTGTGTATATCGCATACTAAATTGTTTCACAAATTCAAACAAAATCTAACATAAAACAAAAGCAATCCGAGTAAATACAAAATACAGTTTTTAAATGATAATGTTATTTATTGAAGCAAAAAAGTTATCCAACACCTATATCACCCATGTGAAAAATGAACTGCCCCCTTAAACTTAATAGCTGGTTGTGTCACCTTTAGCAGCAACAAATGCAACCAAATGTCTTTCTGATAGTGGAGTCATGAACAGTGACCTTTATTGATGTGAGAGAGGCTACGTCTGAGAAGGTTCACTACTGTGCCAAGTTTTATCCATTTGGAGATAATGGTTCTCACTCTGGGTCTTTGGAGTCCCAGAGCCTTTGAAATAGCTTTGTTACCCTTCCCAGACTGATGTATTTCAATCACCTTTTTCCTAATTTCTGGAATTTCTTTTGACCCAATAGTGTGGTACTGGCTGAGACATTTTAGCCAAATTCATACTGCTGAAAAAGTTCAATTTAGGTGTTGATTTGACTGAACAGGGCAGGCAGTAATCAGGCCTGGGTGTGTCTAATCTATCTGAACCCCAGTTTCATAGATTTGGGGATTCCATGGCCAGGAATGCTAGCAGTGACTGGGGAATGGCCTTCAATGGCCGGGAGCGCTGGCAGCGTCTGGGGAACGGCCTCCGTGGCCGGGAGTGCTGGCAGCGACTGGGGAACTGGCATCTTACTCTGTTTCCTTCTCCGCCTCCTGGCGGTCGGCAGCGGGAACGGCCGCCACATCCTGGCAGTCGGCAGCGGGAACGGCCTCAGGTGAGGAGTTCCATCTCTTCCTCCTCCTCCTCCTAAGAGTGATGGGAAGAGGGGCTGTAGCACCCACCGTTGGTGAGTGGGCATTGCTGTCCTCGGGCTGGGATGAAGAGAGAGAGCCTTACGAGACACAGGCTGAGATAAAATAATACCACTTTAAAGCCAATTTTATGGTCTCGGTAAGTCTCCCCTCTCACCCCCAACAGGAATATGTATTTGACTTGATGGGCTCAACCAGGCCTGCCACAAAGAGGTCAATGAGGCATTTCTGGTTGAAGCACAAACTCGAGGCCACACTAGAAAATCCAGCAAATACTCCCTCACCGTCTGGTTCCCCTGATGGAGACCAAAGAGCTTTTTGGTTTTGGCAGCTCTTTGGTAAACCGGGGAATCCGACACACACTAGACTAAGCCATGTGCTCATACACAAGCTCACACAGACAAATAACTGACAAAGACAAAAGGGCAGACAGAGAAGAATCATGACATTTAGTAAATACTTTAGCAAATACTTTTTCACACAATTGATATTGGATAACTTTTTTGCGTCAATAAATAACATTATAATGTAAAAACTGTATTTTGTGTTTACTCAGATTGCCATTGTTTTATGTTAGATTTTTTAAAACAATTTAGTATTAGATATACACAAAAACAGAAGAAATCAGGATGGGGAAAATACTTTTTCACAGCATTGTATATAAAGTTCCATTCAGGAAATTTAAATCAGTCCAGATTATTTATTTTTTTTCTCTCATTTTTTTCTAGTTTGTAGCTGTAGATAATCATAAGCATGAGAAATACACTCACGGTAAATTATGTATTAAAAGTCAAATCATACACTGTATGGCCAAAGGTTTGTGGACACCCCCTTCTAATTAACGAATTTGGTTACTCCATTAAATCAAGTAAAGAAAAATCTTAATGTTTCTTTAAGTAATGCTTGGGCTTTGTGTGCTTCCAAATTTGTGGCAACTGTTTGGGGATAGCCCTTTTCTGTTCCAGCATGGCAATGCCCCTGTGAACAAAGTGAGGTCCATAAAGAAATGGTTTACTGTGTCTGGCGTGGAAGAAATTGACTGGCCTGCACAAAGCCCAGACCTGAACCCCACTGATCACTTTTGGTGAACTGGAACAGCAACTGTAAGTCAGGCCCCATCGACCAACATCAGTTCCTGACCTCACTGATAGCCTTGTGTCTGAATGAGGGCAACTCCCTGCAGCCATGTTACTACATATAGTATAGTGGAAAGCCTTCCAAAAAGATTGGAAGCTGTTATTACAGCAAAGGGGGAAATTGATGCCTAAGGTTTTGAAATGAAATGTTCATCAAGCACATATGGTGTCCACAAACTTTTGGCCATATAGTGTATATACATTTGCTTACATATGAAACAGTAGCCAAACAACAAACAGCGACGACAGATTAAAATTCTTGGCTATTATAAGCCGCTAGTTTGTTTGTTTGTTTCTTCTGTTTTGTTGAATAACTTACTATTGTACCCACTTACCCCAACCAATAAGTATGTACCACCAGAAATACTTCTGCTGTGAGACAAAAGTAAGAGCTAGAAGTGTCTGTAGATACATCCCCTCTACGAGCAGCCAAAAATAGTTAGCCAGGATACTGAACTGGAAAAAAGCCACTGCTGCCTTGCATGCAGTCTGAGGAGAAAGACATTCATGTTATTAGATGTTGCAACTTTTCATCAAGATGTAGGTTCTTGTAAGACATTTTGGTAACACTTTACAATAAGGTTCCATTTGTTAACATTAATAAACAACATTAGTTAACATGAACTAACAATGAACAATACTTTTACTGCAGTTAATTTCAACATATAGTAATACATTTTTTAAATCAAAAGTTGTATATGTTAACATTAGTTAATGCACTAACATAAACTAATAATGAACAATTGTATTTTTATTAACTAGCATTAACCTAGATTAATAAATGCTGTAAAAAAAAATATATTAATCATTATTAGTTCATGATACCTAATGCATTAACTAATGTTAACGAATGGAACCTTATTGTAATGTGTTACTGACATTTCTTACACAGAAGATACAAAACCATAGAGAAAAAGTACAAATTGTACTGGCAATTACCATAGCATGTAGCATAGCAAGCAAGGCAAATAGGGATAGTTCACCCAAAATGAAACGTCTTTCATTGTTTACCCACCCTCATGTTGTTCCAAACCCGTATGACTTTCTTTTTTTTTTTTTTTTTTCACTGAACACAAAAGGAGATGTTAGGAAGAATGTTAGTCTCGGTCTCAATTTTCTTTTATTGCATCATTTATCCATACGATGAAAATGAATGGTGACTGATGCTGTACTTCTTACTAACATCTCCTTTTGTAAATTATGCACAAAAAAAAAAAACAAAAAAAAAACATGTGGTTTTGAACATCTTGAGGCTGAGTAAATTATGACAGAAATGTGTTTTTTGAATAAACTATTCCTTTAAAATTAGACCTTAAGTGGCAAGAAGAACCACAAAGTGCAAGATACAAGACCTATGAATTGCAAACAAAAGATTGGTACTATTGCAAGTGCAAAACAGATGCTCAGACATTTCAACACAACAAGACAGCAGTAGTGAGACAAAAGTAGTGCTGATTAAAAACACAGCACAAATACAATTGTAGAGCAAGTTTGTGGGGGAAGAAGAGGCTACTGTACAGGAGGTAGTTTTTATATTTCAAAGGAGGTGTTTGTGAGTTCGCGGAGGCAGATCTTGAAAAGTGTGTCTTAAGGCACTGGTGAGTCGGCTGTTCTATTATTGACAGGGTCGAGGATGCAGACATTTCTCAACCAAAAAATAAATAAATAAATAAATAAATAAAAAAAAAAAAAAAGAAAGAAGTGAAGCTGTGTCTGTATTCTGAGAGAAACTGACGTAAGGCTCTGAAAGTGCATTACTGTTGTAGGTGGATGCTGCATGTCATGCATTTTGACCTAATAAGTTTACTGGCCACAAGGCTGATGGGGAATTTCAGCTCTAGTGCAGTACTTTGACATGTTGATTAGGGATTCTCTTGGATCAGAATGCTGCCAAAGCATGCTCATTTACAAAAAAGCACACAATACAATGAATGGATTATACAGTACACCGTAAAAAGCATCTACAGAAACTACATTGTAAATGTGGTAACCTGCAATTGATACAGGACTTTTTATCTGATCTAATCCTTTGAAATTACTTTTGTTTGTGAAATCTAATGTATTGGTTGATTCAGTGATATTAAATAATATTTTTGTCTTCTGTGTTTATCAAAGGTTGTTTACATTTCCAGTGGAGTGATGAAGCTTTTTTTCTTCAGAACTATATTGTATATTATTTCTTTATTCTGTCTCTACAGCATATTTTCAGATTTATTGTAAACATATTGTGACTTTTATTTTATTTTTTCTATTTTTTTGTTTGATATTGTACAGTGTGCACAGTCTAGGGCACATTTGAACACATGATCTATAGGGTGATACATTTTAATGTTTGTATTACATAACCAAATACATTTACACATTTTTTCTGATATGACCAAGAAAATGCGGTAGCGTGTTGCACTTAATTGCGATGCAAAGGACCTTGGTACGAGTCCTGAAGAGCATGCTAGTCGACGCGTGATGCAAAAGACTCACAGAAGCAGCACTTAATGACGTGATTGCTTCAGCAATTGCGTTTTTCATCCCACATTTGCTTTAATTACATTATCGGTTAGGGTGAGGTTTTTAAATTTAGGGTAAAAAGGTAGGTTTGGTTGATTTAAAACTCCATAGAGCATTAAACTTCAAAACCTTCATCTCACATTGGCACTTTGTGACACTATCGATTAGTTTTAGGTATAAGGTTTAGGGTAGGAATGTAGGTTTTTCTGATTTAAAACTTGATGGATCATTAATCTTAAAGAGATAGTTCACCAAAAAATGAAAATTGTCTTATCATTTACTCACCCTAATGCCATCTCAGATCTGTATGACTTTCTGTCTTCTGCTGAACACAAATGAAGATTTTTAGACAAATATCTCAGCTCTGTAGGTCCATACAATGCAAGTGAATGGTGGCCAGAACTTTGACGGTCCAAAAAGCATATTAAGGCAGCATAAAAGTAATCTATATGGCTCCATAACATCAGAAGCTATAAAATAGGTGTGGGTGAGAAACAGATCAATATTCAAGTCCTTTTTTTTTTTACTATAAATCTTCACTTTCATTTTAAATTCTTCTTCTTTTGTTTTTAGTGAGGAGAATTTATAGTAAAAAAGGAATTAAATATTGATCTGTCTCTCACCCATCATATCACTTTGCTTCTGAAGACATGGATTTAACCACTAGAGTCATATGGATTATTTTTATGCTGCCTTTATATGCTTTTTGTAACTACAAAGTTCTGGCCACCATTCACTTGCATTGTATGGACCTACAGAGCTGAGATATTCTTCTGAAAATCTTCGTTCATGTTCAGCAGAAGAAAGAAAGTCATACACATATATCAATATGCATACATTTTGCCATTCTTTATTGCTACAAAAGTTTAATGACTGACGTCCAACTTGTGAACTAAGAGCCATTGGTCCTAGCACATAATCTGTTTTGTACAGCTGCCTACTTGGTGATCATTCCAAAGGAACATTAAAGGTCAGAATTATGCACATTTCCTTAAAGAAAATTTAAAGGTGCACTCAGTAACTTTTGTCTTTGTGTCATCTTGGACTTACACCGACACCTAGCAGCTTGGATGCAGCATCATTTAAATCAATAGTTTTCAGTTTCAGATGCCATTGTAAAAATTAAGTATTCACAGTCAGCCATGATTACTTTAATCAATGAGGGAAAGTGTCAAATTACAGGACAGTTACTGAGATTAAGCGAATAGTATTCGGCTGGTCATGTGATTCTAACAAGGCAGCCCCCAGGTGTGGACCATCTCCATGTAGAATAAAACAGCTTTTATAAGGTTACTGATATGACTGGAGTCTTCATTTTAATGTGAGTGAGTACACATATAGCAAAATTACAATTCATGTTTTTAGAAGTTACACTTTTTTAATGAGGAAAAAATTACTGAGTGCACCTTTAAATTAGAGTTGTCATATGCATAGTACTTCTTCATAGGGATGACAGGGGTGGTTTTGAAAATTGTCCACTTTGCATGGATAGTGCATGGAAATCATGGAAATATAATTTGCTCAACCAATAGCATACATCTGGGCGGGGCTATTTGTTTTTCCAAAGAATACATTTATTATTTTTTGTAATTCCATTTGATGACACTAATGGTGCAATAATTACACACTTCACTTTTAAGTTCTGATAACATATACAATTAATACAGTTTTTTAGTCTGGCCAGTCATTATTTTTTTATACAAATGGTGACAGTGGTGACCATGCGGAGTAATATCTGTAAAGTATCAATTCTGCATGAGTCTGTGACAGCTGGCGAGGCTCACTGTTGACATGAAGCAGTGGTCTAGATCCTCATCGGCAAAGAGCACTCCATCTTTGATAAAGATCGCACTGGCTCTCAGGATGAAGGAGGCAAACAGATTGATGTGAATGTAGTTTCTGGTGCAGTGGAACTTTCTGTTAAGGGAGGAGGAAAATATATTACCAAATTTTCAAACAAAGTGTGACAAAACATCCATTAATTAAAAGGAAGATCAATAAGCTCTTAAAGGAATAGTTTATCCAAAAATTAAAATGATGTCATCGTTTACTCACCCTCACGTTCAAACTGCAATGATACAGTTGTATTTGTTCAAAATACAAACTGCCCTTATATAATCTACACATGTAGAATTCTGCAGAAAACTCCACAGATTTCCACAGAATTACATTATCTATCATTAACAGAAGTTCTACACATTCCCCATCCCTTTTATCATTGTTTATTTATTTTTTATCTAATTTGATTATGTTTTCATCTACCAATAAAAGAATAGTACTCTCAGCTCCATAACACATTGTTCTTTTTAAATCATTTTCACACAATTCCACAGTTTTCCCCTCAAAATCAGTGCAGGAAATGCAACAAATGTCCATAGATTCTGTTTGGCCCTGCCTATGACTAAAAAAGTGAAATTTTGAAGAATATTCTAGCCACTATTTTCCATATAATGACAGTAAATTGGAATGGGTGCTTTCAACCTTTAAAATGACAAAAAAATAAAAAAATAAAAAAATAAAAATAAAAAAAAAAACACCAAGAAATGATCAAGCATGTATGAAAATGTTGTTCCATATAACTGCTGTGTAGTATTCCATGTCTTCTGAAGCCATTCGATAACTTTTTATGAGGAACAAACCAAATTTTAACTCAGTATACATTGAAAATCTTACCATCCATTGTTTAACTCTCAAATAAAAAATGATACCTTTTGATGCATTTATGGTGTTTTTTTTGTTTTGTTTTTTTTTACCCTTTGAAGCATCATTTGGGAATTTGGCCAGGATATTCTATAAAAATTCACCTTGTGAAAAAAAAAAAAAGTCATGGGGTTTTTGAAACAACATGAAGGTGAGTAAATGATGACAGAATGTTCATTTTTGGGTTAACTAAAGTTTGAATTGGGTTATTTTGGGCTAAATACACATTTAATAGTAAAGATCAATGCTGTACCTGAAGGCCGTAAACACAAAGATGGCAGAGATCAGGGAAATCAGAGAGGTAGCATAGCCTGCAGTGTACACTTGCCTGAAAGTGGAAAAATATGTGGTCTGGAAAAAAGGGAAAAATGAAACACAGAGAAAGAACAGATATCAAATCAAATTTAGAGGAACTTTTGAGGTCTTTTCAAACTATCAATTTGGTGTACATCACCATATTTTTGAATTACAATGCCATCTGAAGTCCATGAAGTTCATTTAAGCAGTTTTTGACATAGCATAGCAGTTTTTGACATAGTGTACTCTGCTTTTGTTATGCAAAGTGTGCAGTCCAGTTCAAACAAGTGTATGTGAATGTCATCTGGGAGGTATGTTCAACTCACTCCCCTCAAGTTTAATCATGAACATCAAACTACATTTTTCCTAGCATGACAAATCCTTTCTAACAAGAACAGCAAGAGACAAAGCTGAACAAATGTCAGCATTAACAGTCAGAATGCAATAATCTTAAAGCTACAGCATATATTCCTCAAAAAAATAAATAAAATAAAATAAAATAAAAAACCTTTTTTTTAGCTGGATTAACATATTTGATCCTTAATCTAGACATCATGATCACCAGTC
Source organism: Myxocyprinus asiaticus (assembly GCF_019703515.2). NCBI lineage: Eukaryota > Metazoa > Chordata > Actinopteri > Cypriniformes > Catostomidae > Myxocyprinus > Myxocyprinus asiaticus. The sequence continues at coordinate 23,055,533 of NC_059352.1, forward strand.
TCACATGTAAGGTCTTAAATGTCAATGATAACATAAACATCACATAAAAAAGCAGGTAATCCTGTTCTGGGATTATAGCAAATATGACTAATTATAGTTCAGGTGGATCTATAATCTCATTACCTCTTCCCCTGATGCAGGCACAGGTGAAACTCATTATAAAAATAGAGTTTAAATTGTGGAGATTAAATTTAGCACACAGGAGAGAACATTATGTTCTTATGTGGCTAATTCAACCATAATTAGTTTGTTCACATTAGGAACATGCTCCTCTACTAGCCTTGGACAACTTGATTGTGTATGTGTGCTGAACATCATCATATCATCTCACTCTTTTAATTAAAAGCATTGTCTCCATTCTCATTACGATTTGACTGTAGTCCACTGCTACAAAAACCAAAGATATTATAAATGGCAGACCGGGGAGTGGAGAAGAGAGGAGACGAAATTCACGCTTTCAAGACAGTAAAAACTTTTGTGGGTACTATGAATCTAAATAAAAAAAGTAGTCTTTTACATTTTTTAAAAAACCCTGAGAGTAATAAAGTGAGATGTTTTCAACTGTTACAAGATCAATAAATGAGTTTAAGCTTTTCATGAGGGCAAGATTTCAAGGAATGTTTCACATGTATGTGAAAAAGAAAGAAAGAAAGAAAGAAAGAAAAAAAAAAAACTCTGGCTGCTCTTTTCCATATAATGAAAGTAAATGGGAACTGAGAATGTCAAGCTGCAAAATGACAGTAGTTCATACAGGCTGTGTGCTATATTACAAGTATTCTGAATTTAAGTTATTCATTAATCTTCCCTTCCACCAAAACTCTAAAATGGACTACAATAGTTGGATGGACTACAAAAATGACGCTTTGATGCCATTGATGACAAACATCATTGGTTCTCACACAGGCAGAGACACAACCTCAGCACCTAATGCACCTGTATGGCTCTGTAGATACTGCTCAATGGACAGCAGCGTGAGCGCAAAGCTCTTAAAGCTCAAGCTCTTAAACTCACAGCTTTGCCAGAATCAATGAGAAGCAAGGCGCAAGAAGAGGAAACCATTGAATTCGGCACAGAATTCTACATCACCACCCTTGAATTTACTATAGTAATACTAACTGTACTTTAGGCAGAAATAGATTGATAATAAATATTATCATATCACTACTTCAGCTCTATTAAATTTGTCATAGGCTACAGGTAAGGAAATTAAGTAGGGGGGTGTTCATCAAAAAAAGAGAACCACTGACTTAAATAGATAAAGCATATATCAAATAAAAGCTCTCATTCTCAGGTCTCTTTTATAAGCCAATCACTGCTGCTGTAAGCCACAAATAGCTAAAAACTGCTTTTACTTTAGGCAGTTCTAAAAAACAAAAAATTTTTTTTTTTTTTTTTTTACTTGTCTGTGAGCTTGCTTGTGTGAATAATCTAATGTTATATCTTAGTTATCTTAGTTGTCCAGAAAAAAAAAAAAAAGCAGTTCAGCAGAAAAAGCATGCTAAACAAATCATCGGAAATATGTTATCAACTACTGATTAGAGGGAGGATCCGCCAAGGGGAGGATCTAAGCTTTCTAATGACACCTAGACCTAGATGACAACTGAGCTTCTAGTCCACTCTGAGGCTGAGATATTCGATGAAACAATGGGGGTGGTTCATGAACTGAACAATAGACTGAATGTCTATGGACAAGCACATATGTGAGGGCTAAAATGCATTAAAGCACCACCTACATTTTAGACTAGCAATTTGTGTCAGAAGGTGATAGAGGAAAAATACTTTTTTTAGTACTTGCTGCTATCTAGCGGAATAAAAGAAGACTTTTTGTAGGGAGCGGTTGGAGTGGGGTTATGAAAAAATTAGACCAATTGTTGGCAATTACTCCACAGTATATGTAAATGGTAAGCTTATAAATCTGAGTGTGAAAAATTGCAGGCAGCAGCCCAAAAATGCTCCAGATTTGAAGAGGTTCAGTAAATCTAGATTTGATAGAAAGGCAGTGGACAACCAAAACCCTAAAGTAGCTACATTTAATTTTGAACATTTTTGAACATAGATCATAAACCAAATTTGTTTTGTATTTCACAGTTTTTTCTTTAAACTCAAAAGAGCAGTTGCTAAAGCACATAATAGACACAATGCACAGGGGGAACGGCTGGTGGGTACATTTCTCTGAGATGTGTGGTTGATAAATAACATGAGATGAATTGATGTAGGTTTTCACCTCAGTCTCTGAATCCACATCCTCCACAATTTCGCAAGCATTCTCATAGGATGGATATGTTTCTGTCCAACCATCATTGGTGCAATTCCTGAGTATGAAACCTGCATTAAAATAGTAAAACAACTGTAAAAGTCACATCCTGATACATAATTGGCAAAAAATAAACTTATAAAATACCAGTTAACATTGGCTGGCTCATTCTGCAAAATGGGTGCCATTTATGTACCTCATATACATGATAAAAATGACTTTAACAATGAATTGCTGATGCCAACTTTTACTCAGTTAATACTGTACATATTTTTATAAACACAAAGTTACTTTAATTTATTGTATGTACTGTATATGTTTTTTGAGACAATGCACATTGGGATAATAATAAAATACAGTATATGGAAATAATAATGTTTGTCTTGTGGGAACAATCTTACTATCATGTTGTATAGTAAACAATTTGTAATTAAGAAGTGGATATTTGTAGAAATATCATAATTAAAACAGCTTTCTAAGAAGCACCTTGTAGTTTCATGACTTTGAGCACAATGTAATCATGTCATAATAAAGTGAAAAAAAATTCAACCCTGTTACCTTTCTGAAAGCATAATTATTACCCAACATAACATAAATAGATTAAATGCAATTTATTAACGCTTAGACACTTAAAATGTTGCAGAAATGTACTTCAATAATCACTTTATCGAATTGGAAAAGACACCCATCTCATAAAATGACCCAACTGGTAATTACATTGAAATGCTTGTAACAGAAACACCTATTCCTCTGTGGAATTAGTCACAGAAACTGAACTAAATAGATATTTCACTTGTTGTAGACTTTATACTCAAAATATGAAATGTTCTATGTAATAAATGCAGCAATACACTAAATATTATTCAAAATCCTTGTGGCTCATAACCTTAAATAAAACAGAGTGAACCAGAGTGACATTGTCTCTGCTACAGTAATCCACTACTAAGTTATTTCCTATCAGTAGCATTGCACAGTAAAGGGACTGTGTTTTTATTAGTCTGCTTATGGGTATAGCTTTTGTTATTGTTCATGGTATGCAGATGGAAAGCTCATATGGAGAGTTGAGATCACTCAGGGTTACATGCAATGTGTTTATCGGTTTATTCTGGATTATTTGGGGCTTATATCACAAGCGTACAATATAATTAAGAGGTTGTCCCCCTGGCAGTCTATATGGTAACAAAGGAATAGATGGCTACAGAAAGTGTATGTGAAATTGCAGTGGTAATCAGCCATACTGCTATAATAATTTTGCCACGGAAATTAAACTGGAACATGCAAAGAGAAAAAGTGAGAACCCCTTTATCTTGCTATTTTTTATTAAAATAGCTACATGTTTCCAGTGGAACATGTATTAAGAGAAAAGCAGGTGAGTAGATAAAGAGAGGAGAAACAAGAGAAAATGAGATGGACCCAAACGTTTAATATCTTACATCCACACATTTCTAACCCAACTTTTTCATTATTAGGATGATTATTGCAGTTAACACAAACTCACTGAGCATTTTATTAGGAACACCTATACACCTACTTATTCATCTGATTATCTAATCAGCCAATCATGTGGCACCAGGGGCGGTAGTTGCCCAAAAGTTGTTAAGCGTGGGGGTGTTCACGGCAGGCCCACCGGGAAAAGTCCGTGAAAAACTGCTGATCTCCTGAGATTTTCATGCACAACAATCTCTAGAGTTTACTCAGAATGGTGGCAAAAAAAAAAAAAAAACGTACAATGAGCGGCAGTTCTGTGGACGTAAACAAGAGGTCAACGGAGAATGGCCAGATTGGTTTGAGCTGACAGAAAGGCTACGGTAACTCAGATAACCACTCCATACAACAGCAGAAGACCACGTCGTACACTTTATTAGGATCATTGTCCTAATAAAGTGCTCAGTGAGTGTATATGTCTCTCAATAATGCTGATCTGAAACAGTGTTTGTAAATTCACTTCACTTTATTTGTCAGTGTGTATACGCTTGGTGCTAATACTAACCAAGTTTTTTATTTTTTTTATTATTATTCTAAACCTAGACTTTATTTGAAACTTTATGTTTTCATCAATATGTAATAAAAAACATTTGAGTTTCCATCTGTTTAACATGTCACTATACTGTTTAACATGTCATTTCTAATCAATGTTATTCTTTTCAAAAGCAATTCAACATCAGGTTTATTTCATCCATGCCTTACAATTTTATGTTTCAGTTTCAAATGTTTTCAGTATGTTTTTTTAATGTTTATTTATTTATTTATTTATTTATTTTTTTTTTTTTTTACTTGAATTACAGTATAATAGCATATATATTACACATTATTTATACATTACACCCTAATGCATGTAAAGGACTTCATAGTAGAAATGTACCATGTTTTAATTTACCACTTTAAAAATGCAAACATAGTAATGCAGAGATACACATACAATAAATGATAAGTCAAAAAATGCAGATCATACTGTATACACTGAATCTTAAAAAAAAAAAAACATCTATCCTGTTTATGGTTAGGAGAGTATTTATAGGACATGAAAGGATTTGGTTATAACTGAAACTGTAAGTGATGATTTTAAGGATGATTAAAAGCAAAGTTTAATGAAGCATGTCATTACTCCATCTGCCTCTTTTATGTGACAGGAGGGGACAGCTACATACACACACACACATTCTTATACACCCACCTTCCCTTGCTCACTAAAAAGGCTCATACTTTTTCTCACTCTCTCCTCCCTACACATGGTTCTGAAATCAACAAGCAATTAAAATGAATATTATAAATACATATCACATATTACACGGCTTTCTGGATTTCTTGATGCTGATTGGTCAATCATGAGATTCTACAGTCAAATATATTTGTATAATAACCGCTAAATTCTATTTGACCATTGCCCCTGGCAACCAAACCCCTTCACTGTGATAGTTTGTCTCTTTCTTTTTCATAATAAAATTATTTTAACTCAAATCAATATTATAATGAATAATTATATGGCAGTTAGTATTTTTTCATTATTAATTTTACTGTTAAACAGATACAGTGCTGTCAGTGAATCCACCCTGGTGCAAATAAAGGAAGATGCTATGCACACCCCAGTGCAAATAGTGGCAAATACTATTTGCACCCCTAATTACATACTAACAGTATAGCGGAAACACTGCAGCATTATTATTGTGTTTATTTAGAGTCCCACAGACACATACACCATCTCCTTCCCATAAACCTAACCCTAACCTTCCTTTACAAAAATTAACCATGGTTTTACTACAATAAATTAGTACCAAGATTACGACAAACCCAGAATCGAACCCAGGTCGAAAAGGCACAGTCTTACCATTGTTATACCCCACTCCACTGAAGTGACTCTCACAATGAAGTTTGTCTTATATTTCAATGTTTCCAATTGACTACTGGGGTGCAAATAGCCGCACTGTGTGGCAGGTGTTATTTACACCTGGGTGCAAACAATCACTCCATTCCAAAGACCTTATTTTGTAACAAAACTGAATACTTAAAGAAAAAGTGAGAGTTGTGTTTCTCAGGGGAGTTGCAATATTTGTGTGTGCAATTATTAGGCAACTTGGTAACACTTAATTTTTTTATCCCCTAACCTTAAAATGTAACAGTAAAAAAATAGGTTTTAGTAAATAACTTGTGTAAAATAATATATTAAATTACATACAACATAACATTTTGGGCATTTCAAAATATTCATGGAAAATAAAAGCACACTTCTTTTCAAAAACTTTAATGAACCTCTCATCCATTCATCTTTGTCAGTTTTGTGATGTTTTCTCAAACAATTTTAGCTCAAGCAGCCACTAAAGCCTCCCAGATGACATTCAAATATGTGAATTGTTTTCTCTCACTGTAAATCCAGCATTTTATAAGGGCCCACAAGTTCTCAGTTGGGTTCAGTTTAGGTGAGGAATGGGGCCAGTCATCTTTCAGCCATCTTTCAAGACTTTTTCTGGTTAGCCAAGCAGTGGAGTACTTAGACGAATGTAAAGGAGCCTTATCTTGCATGAAGATCATAGTCGTCTTAAATACTGCTGATTTCTACTTGTACCAGTGTTTGAAGAAAATGTCTTCCAAAAAATGGCAGTAGTTTTTAAGAGTTGATATTGTGTCCATCTGCAACCCAAAAAGGTCCAACAAGCTCATCATTGATGATAACATCCCACATTATTACCTCTCCCCCACCCTGCTGGCACCTGACCCGAACCCATTTCATGTGTGCATTAGTGATCCAGCTATGTTTCCACACGTCTGGTCCATCAAGAGCCACTCTCATCACATCTGTCCATAAACCCATTGAAAAATACATCTTCTAGTATTTCTTGGCCCAATCTTTATGCTTCAGCTTGCGATTCTTATTAATTAGAGAATGTGTTTCAGTCTCCCTCCCCTTAGCAAAGACTCTGAGAACCATGCACCTTGTACTTTTGGAAACTCCAAGTACGTTACAGCTCTGGAAATTGGTGGCACTGGAAGCTAAAAGGTTCCTGGTGGTTTTACATCTTTTGTAGTTAATTTGCGCTGTTTCTTCTCAACACATATTTCAGACTCTCCTGACTATTATTGATGAAGTCTTTTATTGTCTTGTTGTCACTCCTCCATAGGATGGAAATTTCAAGAGTGTTGCATCCTTCTGATAGGCTTCTCATAACTCTTTTCATATAATCCAGTTGGTTTTGGGTGAGAACAGACCAAAATATAACTCCTTTTTCACTGTTCATCTTGACAGCAGTCTCTAGGCACGAACATGACGCATGCGCAGAGTGCTAGATGCTGCTACAGTAATTTTAATCGAGCTTGAAATCATGATCGCCAAGGAGACTGCTGTCAAGATGTAAAGTGAAAAATTTTATTTTGGTCTGTTCTCACCCAAAACCGGATCACTTAAGAAGACATTGATTAAACCACTGGAGTCTGATGGATTATATTTATGCTGACTTTTTCTCCTTTTTGGAGCATCAAATGCCTGATCACCATTCACTTGCACCTACAGAGCTGAGATATTCTCCTAAAAATCTTAATTTGTGTTCTGCAGAAGAAAGAAAGACATAAACATCTTAGATGGCATGAGGGTGAGAAAATGATGAAATAATTACATTTTTTTGGGTGAACTAACCCTTTAACTACACATTACCACATGCATCCTTATATTAAAACATCAGCGTCTCTCCACACGAAACACCCCGCGACAGATTTTCAACGACACACTGTTTCTTCTCTAATGAGGTAGGAAGCATTTCAGGGTATCGTAAATTAAATGCAATGAAGAATAATGAATGAATGATACTAAAAAATAAATAAGGAATGTGCATGTCATGATAACTGTAACAGAATGATTGACAGGTTAGTGTACAGTGACAGGACAAACGTAACAATGTAACTGGGGGGTCTTTCGTATCAAGACGCGATTTTATGATGCCATAGTATGTCCCAACACTTGCACATTTTTAATTCACACTGAAAAGTAGACACTTTTCCATCACATAAAGAGTACACACTTTTAAGGCATAGTATATAGTAAGTAGGTGAATTGGGACGCAGCAGCTGTACATTCGTAAAGACCAGGTTTACATTTTTATTTGCATATTTGCGGTGTCAGTGGAGCTGCTTTTCTGTGAAAATGTCGGCAAGTAAATCACCTCTGTTTGTCTTTCATCACATGCCACAAAAACATGCAATACTGTCTCTTCATAATACCAGTTATAATTTTTGCCATCACTGTTCGACATTTTACTGATTTCCCTCAGACGGAGAACGTAAAAACCCAGTGAAAGTTTTTGTGACTGCACAAAGCACATACATATTTCATGAGGTAAGCACTGAGGCATTATATGATTGGTTGTCTGTTGCTAAACAACTTTCTGTAACATTCTAGCACCACATAATTTCACTCTGTATACCTTTGGAATCGCAATGCAGGGTTAACCTGCTGCAGAGCATGGTTACATAAAACCATGTTAAAAGCGGTGCTAACCCCCTTTCAAAATTACAAGTGTGAAACGTTGCTTGTGTTAAGCACAGTGTGAAAAGCCATTAAAGGCCCCTGCACACTTCCTACAAAATCGAAGAACGAACGTGTAACGTCATTTGAACAAACTCTGGCAAAAACAAAGGTGTTTTTGCATTCGTTTCGGTGGTTTATAACAGCTCGCCAGGGCAAACTTTCAGGAAAATTTCTTCTCAGCTACTAAACACCTTCTAACTGCCACTAGTCCATGTCATCTAAAGGTGTAACCTGGAGCTCCACCTACTTTGAGTCCAACAATTATTTCCCATTCAGTCAGTTAAGATCAGTCAACATGAACAAACCATGCAGAGTTATTAGTGAGCTGCTGCAAATTTACCTACATCTGTACGATCATTCGTGTAGAGACATCGCATCATGTCATGCGATTTTAAGTACCCTTTCACTCTATTGTTTGATATTCTGCTTTACTCATGTGCCGTCTGCAGCCAAAAGCAATTCACATATCTGCCTAAAGTAAGATATGCCTATAATCATTATTTTGTCTGTATTGTGTCCATTAACACTGTTTTATACACCAATCTTTGCAGTAGTATCAGTGTCATTATAAATTACAACAACAGAGTGTAACCGGTGCATATTATGTCCACACATAGCATGTTAGAGCATTAGCAGCATGAATTCAGAATGTAAACAAGAGAAATTACACGTTTTCTACTGCATATATTACTTTACATCATCATCGAGTGGTTAAATAAGCATCTTTTACTGATCAAATGTTTACTGGTCTATTCATAGAATAAGGCATAAAATCATTGATTACACATTTTAATGTCACATTAATTAAGATTTTACATGTTGTCTTGTGCATCCTCATATTTACATCCTCCTCTAAACACCTCCCCAAGTGGCATGGCTGGTGTTTGAATGTTCGCAAACGGTATGTCGTTGCTCAGCTGTTTCCTACTTCTTTTTGCCTCTGAGAGAAGATCAAAGAAAAACTTCTCTGTGAGTGTGCTGGGGCCCTAAGTTTCTCTTCATCCTGCAGGTGGGTTGTTCTGGTAGCATTACTCAAAAAATTTTTGCTATTTGCCTTTTTTGTCAAAGGTGCTGTATTGTGAGCAAGCAACACAATGTTCCAATGTGCTTTGTTGGTTATAAACAGAAACGATAGTTTTATCACCTCGTAGGGATGGCCGATACCACTTATTTTCTTTTAGATTCGATTCCAGTCATTTCAAGTCCAATATCGTCGATACCGATACTTCTATTATTTTTTTTATTTTTTTTGTATTTTTTTTTTTTGCAATTTCATGGGATAAAATGGGTAATTTAAAATGTTATTTTTAGTCATAATTTTATAATAATAAATGTTAATAATTTTATATTCATTTTTTTTTCATTTGTGAGCCTAAACAGAAAATTATTAGACTTCTGTTTTGCTTACCCTTATGAAAATTAACCATGGTTTCACTACAGTAACTATAGTTTAACCATGGTATTTAATTAATCCATGGTTTCAGCCCAAACAAAATCATGGTTAACTATTTTTTTAATTCCTTATTATCAATTACACACAAACTCATTATAAATAATGTCACCTTTAGATATGTTGTTATTTTAGCATGAATTTACTCCAGAAGCCGTTTCTCTGATTTTCTAGCATTACCTCTACAAGTCACTGCTCCCTCTTGTTTGAATGAGCCTTGTGCGCTTGTCTGCTTGTGTCTTTCAGCATGAATGATGAGCGAAAGAAGAAATAGTTCCCATCCTGCACAAGTATTTGCTAATATAGACTAATCCTTTTTATTTCACTTTGAAGCTTATGATTATTGTTCATGTTCATGGTAAACAAATAATAATATCCCTAGTTTAAAAAATTATTTTTTTAGAATCTATATTTTTGTGTGAGGATCGATATTTCTGATACAACATTAGTATCGGAAGTATCGATACTTTAGGATCAATCTGCCCATCCATAGCACCATTTTTCGTTTTTCGACCATGTCTGTGGTCATGAAATCATTTGAGAGACTGGTGCTGGCCCACCTGAAGAACATCACTGGACCCTTTCTAGATCCCCTTCAATTTGCTTATTGAGCAAACAGGTCTGTGGATGATGCAGTCAACATGGGATTGCATCATATCCTGCAACATCTGGACAGACCAGGGACATATGGAAGGATCCTTTTTGTGGACTTCAGTTCGGCTTTCAACACCATCATCCCAGCTATACTCCAGAATAAATTACACCATCTCTCTGTTCCCACGTCTATCTGTCAGTGGATTACCAGCTTTCTGATGGACAGGCAGCATCTTGTGAGACAGGGGAAACTCACTTCTAGCACTTGTACAATCAGCACTGGTGCCCCCCAGGGATGTGTGCTCTCCCCACTACTCTTCTCCCTCTACACCAATGACTGCATCACCAAGGACCCCTCTGTCAAGCTCCTGAAGTTTGCAGATGACACCACTGTCATCGGCCTCATCCGAGATGACGATGAGTCTGCATACAGAAGGGAGGTTAAACAGCTGGCTGTCTGGAGTCAAAACAACCTTGAGCTGAACACGCTCAAAACAGTGGAGATGATTGTGGACTTTAGGAGGAACACCCCAACACTGACCCCCCTCACCATTCTAAACAGCACTGTGGCAGCAGTGGAGTCATTCAGGTTCCTGGGCACTACCATCTCACAGGACCTGAAGTGGGAGACACACATTGACTCCATTGTGAAAAAGGCCCAGCAGAGGTTGTACTTCCTTCGCCAGCTGAGGAAATTCAACCTGCCACAGGCGCTGCTGATACAGTTCTACTCAGCAGTCATTGAGTCTGTCCTCTGCACTTCAGTAACTGTCTGGTTTGGTTCAGCTATGAAATCAGACATCAGAAGACTACAAAGGACAGTTCGGACTGCTGAGAGGATTATTGGTTGCCCCCTGCCCCCCTTCAAGAACTATACACTTCCAGAGTGAGGAAAAAGGCTGGAAAAATCACTCTGGACCCCACTCATCCTGCCCACTACCTTTTTGAACTGTTGCCTTCTGGCCGACGCTTCAGAGTTCTGAGCACCAGAACCGTCAGGCACAGGAACAGTTTTTTCCCTCAGGCTATCCATCTCATGAACAGTTAAATTGCCCCATTGAGCAATAACTATGTGCAATACACAGTTTAGTCTTTCTTATATTCATCCAACACATCCAACCTCTTCTGCCATTTCATTCCTCTGAAAAAAAAACAAACATTTGCACTGTACATAACAGATTTGTATTTACACTGTACATAACAGATTGTATTAGATTTGCACTACCCATGTGTATGTGTTTATGTATGTATGTGTGTGTCTGTACATATGTGTATAATTATTTTTTATTTTTTATTATTATCTATGTCTTGCTGCTGTTTGTATTGTTTTTGTATTTTTGTACACTGGAAGCTCTTGTCACCAAGACAAATTCCTTGTATGTGTAAGCATACTTGGCAATAAAGCTCATTCTGATTCTGATTTTCACGTCGAATTCACAGGTTTTTATAGGTTTAATCTTTAAGTTCAGCAAATATGTAACAGCATGCTTCCTTTGCTCACTGTGCACTCAAACTAAACTCAGCACATGTCCAATGAGATGCAGAATGCTGCATGACACAGAGAGAGAGAGAGAGAGAGAGAGAGAGAGAAAGAGAGAGAGAGGTTATTATATTATATTGATATTGATATAAATGAATTGGCCACAATGCTTCAAAACTCTTCTAGCCCTGGACTCAATCTAGAGGACAGAGAAATCAAATGTCTTTTGCTGCTTTCACCTACTGAAGAGGGATTATGTGAAAGCTTCTCAATTCTAGAAAATTACTGCAGCAACTGGGCCTTACCAATAAACATGGACAAGTCTAAAGTCATAATTTTTCAAAAGTAAAATCATATTAAAGACAAAAAATACATTTTACATTTGGGGGAGAAATTCTTAGCCATGTTACCAGTTATGGTTATTTAGGTCTGACAATCTCGGGTTCTGGACAATTTGACATGGCTGTAAAGGACCTAACAGACACGGCTCATAGGGCATTTTACAGTGTAAGAAAAATATTATTCAAATTTAACCCCCCAATCAAACTGTGGCTGAAAATATTTGACAGTGGCATCAAACCCATACTTCTGTATGGCAGTGAAATCTGGGGACTCAAATATAAACTAAATTATGAATCCTGGAACAAAAGTTCAATTGAAACTTTCCACCTCGAATTTTGTAAAAACATCCTGGGAGTTCAAAGAAGTGCTTCTAACCTGGGCTGTAGGGCAGATTCCCTCTCTTAACTGACATTAAAAAGAGAGCCAGTAAATTCTGGTTCCACCTATCAGACTCTTCCCCAGAAAATCACCATCGCTGTGCGCTTATATACAGAGCAGCACACCCAGAGAGTGACCCTTTACAGTACTTAATAGACAAACACCAGCTAAATGTATCAATTCAGGCGGGCAAAATTAAAACAAATACAAAACACGACTCAAGATGAATATATTCATCATTGGCAAAGAAAACTCAAAGAAATAAACAAATTAATGCACAACTCACCACGCGCCCCACCAAGTGTGAACTACATTATAGCGACCACGAGAAGGTTACCCCATGTGACTCTACCCTCCCTAGCAACCGGGCCAGTTTGGTTGCTTAGGAAACCTGGCTGGAATCACTCAGCACGCCCTGGATTCGAACTCACGAATCCAGGTGTGGTAGTAAGCATCTTTACTTGCTGAGCTACCCATGCCCCACAGTCAGGACATTGTTGAAAATAATCAACAGGTAGACTAAGCCAAATCTAGGAGAGAAAAAAAAATGTGCTGAAAAGTTGCGTGTATTTCACGACGTGCAGTCGTGCATTAGCCATTGATCTAATATGACAGCTGTTCGGTAAAGAACGTTAACCAATAACAGTGACGATGTAAAAATAAAAAGTAGCCATAGGAAAGAAAAAATAGGCCTGTGATGTAGCCTAACATAAACCTAATGTATTCTAAACATGACATGCACACAGAATAAAAGATAGTTTAACCCGTTAAGCAGTCGGAACCTTGTTGAAAATAAACAGTCATTTTCTTGGCTACTTACTCAAAAGCATAAATTTCGACATGGTCCGGTGAAAGACTGGACTTGACTCACCTGAGGCTGCTATCCTGCACTTGAAAAAGCCTGCTCAGTGGAAAAATAACGTACAAGCATGCACAGATGTAAAGAAGACTCAAATGTGAAAACATCCATAGGGACTTTCAAACGTTTGGAAATCCGATTCCCGCACCATCACTGAAGTGATTTCATAACTACTTTGCTGAGTTTGCTTATCTAGCGAGATGACATTTTCCTGCGTGTGCCGTGAGTGAGAAAGGGAAGAAGCACATGCAGCCTGAGGTGAAATGAAACTCTGTATCTGCTCCAGATATCCTCTTTTTAAAATAATATTTGTATTATTAATTCTATTTAAAATATGTAACATTAACATTACAGTCATTTAAGCACAGCCTCTGTAAAAATATAAAGCCAAACGTAAATGTGTAAAAATGATGATCAGTTTAATGGGGGGAAATATTAACCGACTAGTAAATCCAGTGTCAGAACCGTTTAGTGGACTAGTCAACTAGTCTCGCACATCCCTAGTTTACACTGCACTCAAGGAGTCATAGAGGATGAACTTCACTTCCTCACTGAGTGCAGTAAATTTGAAAGCATTAGAAACACACACTTCACACTCAAAGAACTGATACTGCCTGAATTTAGCAGAGTGAGCAATACAGAGAAACTCTCATATGTTCTAGGAGAGAAGGCTGAATGTATAGATTTAGCAGCAGAGTATGTGTTCTCCTGTCATGATCTGAGGGAGAGAGGGTGACCCCACACTAAATAATGAGTGTGGGGGGTAGTTACTTTTCTTTACATTTTGTGCACTTACCTGTATGATTATTATTGCTATTCATTTATTATTTGAGTTATGTATGTAATACATGTTGTTTTTTTCTGTTTGTTTGTTTTTTTGTTTTTTTGTTAATGAATGCTTTGGCAACATTGTACATTGTCTACGGTCATGCCAATAAAGCTAATCTGAATTGAATTGAGAGAGAGAGAGAGAGAGAGAGAGAGAGAGAGAGACCAACAGCAAAAGCCATCTCCGTGTTTACATCAGGGTCTCCTACTGAATGCGTTTACATGCGCTTCTCCCATGAATGTCAACTGGGGAGAATAGGGTGGCAGACGCCACAAATCGGGCCCCCCTGGGTGTGCATTAATGCTCCCCTGCCTATGACATTATGTCAGATCAGGTACCCACCAAGCTGTATTTCTGAGTTTCTCTTACACCAAAGTACTTAACCATGAATTGGTTTGGGAGTGCGAGAGAATTGCTGTGCACAAAAATAAATAGGGTTCAATGGTTCAAATGTAAGCAGCAAATCAAAAACCTCTTTCTATGAAACTCTTTTGACTACACATACTGTAACCTCCACTGGGTTCTAAAGGCCACTCAAATCCTCATACACTGTGCAGAGATACACATGTGTGCTGAAGGAATGGATCATGTGCTTCAAAGGTAAATGCTCTTTTCTATTCTATCATCCATCTCAGCGGGAGACGGAAAAATTGTTAATTTAAGCAGTAAGCATTACTGAGAACCAGCTGTTCGCTGTCTGATTACAAAATAAACTATCCAGCAAGCGCAAGGAGTTTGTTGGACCTTTTGGACTTTTGACTGAATTATCTAGCAGTGCTCACAGTATTAAACAAGACCTGAAGTGGTGAGGCCACCTGCCACAGACACAAAAACTTAACGAACCGGATAAGTCTGGATCCACTGAGTCTATGTATATGTGAGTGTTTTGTCGTTTATGTCAAGTTTGCCTATATGAAACAAGACTAGGATGACCAGACATGCCTTTTAAGCCAGGACAGTCCCGGTTTCACAAGGTATGCCACACTGACCATACATTTCAGTGTTTCACTGACTTAAAATTAAATATCCTTGCAAGAACTTCTATTGTACGAGTTGGCGCGTACAAAAACATTAGTGTTTTGAATGAGCGTTCATATGATTTTTTCCTAAGTTTACCCCTAACTCAAATCCCAAACCTATTGTACATCTAAACCTAACCATGATTTTAATAGTCAAATAATTTTTGTTTACCACAGAAGAATACTTCAGTGTTTGGAATGAAGGAAAGGATTAAGATGAAGGAAACACATTACAGGTTATAAACATACATCAATCATTTGTATTACCTGTATACACACATGTAATGAGTAACCAAAGAACGTAAAGAAATAGTTACCCAAAAATAAAAAATTCTGTACTGTTATGGTTTTTAGCGCTAATCAACAAAAGTTCTCAGGTGAACACAGGCTTCACTCATAGCGCTCATAAATGAACAATGGACATCAAGAATTTCACCAAAAAAATGACTCTTTTTGGGATGTTTCTTACCAAACCCTATCATATGCCTTCACAAGATCTGAAATAAGACAAATGAGCCGTGTGTTTTGGGGGTTTGGTTGTTTTGTTAAGCTTTAAAGTGACCGGGATATTTATTCATTTTTGTCTTTTTGTGTTCCGCATAAGAAGAAATTCACACAGCTTTGGAACAATATGAAGGTGAGTAAATCATGAAAGAATTTTCATTTTTGGGTGAACTATTTATTATTACTACTGTAATAAATCTGGTCAGAAGATGAGCTGTTTAGTGGGAAATGTTAGGGAAAGAAAAAAATCTGAGAGAGAAAAATTAGGCTAAAATAGGCTTATATTTTGTGTGTATTTGCATGATACCCATCAATTGGTATATGCATCAGTTAACTCTGTAACATTGCAGCTAACCTTTAACCTCCTGCCTCCTCAACTACACTTTCCTTGACCGCTCTGAAGGCCTGCTAAGTGGGTGGTTTAGTTTTAGCTTTCCAATGGGAGTTCTTTCCACCCCTGTTTCTAGTATTAGCATAAAGCGAGTTCATCAT
Organism: Myxocyprinus asiaticus; assembly: GCF_019703515.2. Lineage (NCBI taxonomy): Eukaryota > Metazoa > Chordata > Actinopteri > Cypriniformes > Catostomidae > Myxocyprinus > Myxocyprinus asiaticus. Next base: position 23,071,747 of record NC_059352.1, read on the forward strand.
GCAAGTCTCTCTCCCTGAAGCCACAATGGGGGGAGACCAGTAAGGACCTGACTGCTGCTGCTTTCTGTGGTGGAGGTGTCAGGCACTGGCCTAGGGGAAATGGAGAGATTTACAAGCGCTGAGTAATCAGTGCCAACAGTCACTGCTATAAAGCCTGCTTTGGCCCTCTTTGATTTTTTTATTATTTCCTTGGCACAAGTTTAGTCAGATTTGGAACACGGCAGTGTAAACATTTGCAAATCCCTTGTTTAATATATATTCATAGAGGTGTGTGGGGGGATTGAATGATAGCGTGAGGCATTGTGAGTGTCATGAGGGTACTGATTTTTCTTAGCTTCCACAACCTTTCTACTGCTCTCTTTTGGTTTCTCAGAAGTCCTCTAGTAGTTATTGTTAGGGACTCGACATGGAGGCAAAGGTAGAATCCATATGCAGTAAGTTTATTAAACACAGCAAACAAATCCAAAACACAGGGCAGAGATGTAATCGTTGAAGCAGGCAAAATGCATGAAACAGTCGTTAACATTTAATCAGTACAACCAGGCAAACAGAGCAAAACAGTAATCCAAAAATCAGTAATCCAATAAAGCAGGCGCAATGGTCATAACAAGAAAGCAATGAAACAGGCAATGGGAAAAACACTTCGTAAGGCAGTGAAACTGGCAATACTTCGCAAAGTAAAAATGGACAGGCATGGCTATATATATATATATATATATATATATATATATATATATATATATATATATATATATATATATATATATATATATATATGGTGTAAACAGGAAGTCACCAGAGAAGAAGCGGTTCAAAGTTAGTATTCGGGAGAGGGCTCCCTCTGGCAGTCAGATGAATGAATACCAGCCTCATTCGTTACAGTTATGCTGTGTACATGATTTCATTTAACATTTTTCAATGCCAAGAAGTCAAGCAAATATTTATCTTATAGTAATTGTACTAATAGTGCATTCAAGTCATGTTGAAATGATCATATTTACAAGTTGAGCACACATGAATGGCACCACAAAGTTATAATTACGAGAGAGGATCTCTACGAGAGAGAAACTCAAGTGTGTCGATTTATGAATCGTGGCCGAAGCAAATTATTATTGGTGATAATACAGTTTTAAATACGGATTTTGACTGCAGTTTAGTTTGTATACATTTTTTGTACTGTTAAAGGGATAGTTCACCCAAAAGTGACTAGAAAATTTGATTCCAACAAATAAGGCTGGGCAAAGAACTGCATCTATTTTTTGACTTAAAACTCTTTAGACATGTTTTCTAAGTTCTGTTCTTTGGTTTATGTGCAGCTGTGTTGTGTTTTCTGTTGTTAATATTGTTGGTGTTCCTGTTGAAGCAAAACAAAACAAGTTTTTAATTGAATGCCCGACTCACAAGCGGATGCAGCATACTGCTCTCGTGCAAGGAGCTCTAAAGCTTGCATGCAGTCTGTCTCATGAACGCACACAGCACATCAGAATCAGAATCAGAATCAGCTTTATTGCCAAGTATGCTTACACATACAAGGAATTTGTCTTGGTGACAGGAGCTTCCAGTGTACAACAATACAAAAACAATACAAAAACAGCAGCAAGACATAGATATTAATAAAAATTGTTATACACATACCTACATACACATACGTAGTGCAATCTAATACAAATCTGTTATCTGTTATGTACAGTGCAGATACAAATCTGTTATGTACAGTGCAAATGTTTTTTTGTTTTTTTTCCAGAGGAATGAAATGGCAGAAGAGGATGGATGTGTTGGATAAATATAAAAAAAGACTAAATTGTGTATTGCACATAGTTATTGCTCAATGGTGCAATTTAACTGTTGATGAGATGGATAGCCTGAGGGAAAAAACTGTTCCTGTGCCTGATGGTTCTGGTGCTCAGAGCTCTGAAGCGTCAGCCAGAAGGCAACAGTTCCAAAAGGTAGTGGGCAGGGTGAGTGGGGTCCAGAGTGATTTTTCCAGCCTTCATCCTCACTCTGGAAGTAGAGGGGCAACCAATAATCCGAATTGTCTTTTGTAGTCTTCTGATGTCTGATTTCATAGCTGAACCAAACCAGACAGTTATTGAAGTGCAGAGGACAGACTCAATGACTGCTGAGTAGAACTGTATCAGCAGCACCTGTGGCAGGTTGAACTTCCTTAGATGGCGAAGGAAGTACAACCTCTGCTGGGCCTTTTTCACAATGGAGTCAATGTGTGTCTCCCACTTAATGGGGAGAGCACACATTCCTGGGGGGCACCAGTGCTGATTGTACAGGTGCTGGAAGTGAGTTTCCCCTGTCTCACAAGCTGCTGCCTGTCCGTCAGAAAGCTGGTAATCCACTGACAGACAGACATGGGAACAGAGAGTTGGTGTCATTTATTCTGGATTATAGCTGGGATGATGGTGTTGAAAGCTGAACTGAAGTCCACAAAAAGGATCATTGCATATGTCACTGGTCTGTCCAGATGTTGCAGGATATGATGCAATCCCATGTTGACTGCATCATCCACAGACCTGTTTGCTCGATAAGCAAATTGAAGGGGATCTAGAAAGTGTCCAGTGATGTTCTTCAGGTGGGCCAACACCAGTCTCTCAAATGGTTTCATGACCACAGACGTCAGGGCGACATGTCTGTAGTCATTAAGTCCTGTGATTTTTGGTTTCTTTGGGACAGGAATAATGATTGAGCATTTGAAGCAGCATGGGACTTCACACTGCTCCAGTGATCTATTGAAGATCTGTGTGAAGATGGGGGCCAGCTGGTTAGCATAGGATCGAAGACACGCTGGTGAGACGCCATCTGGGCCTGAAGCTTTCCTCGTCTTTTGTTTCCGAAAGATGCGGCTCACATCATCTTCACAGATCTTAAGTGCAGGTTGAGTAGCAGGAGGGGGGAGGAGGGGGTTGCAGGAGGTGTTGGTGTTTGTGTGAAGTGAAGGTCAGAGTGGGTGTGGGGTGTGAGATTGGGCCTTTCAAATCTGCAATAGAACACATTCAGGTCGTCAGCCAGTTGTTGGTCCACCACAAGGTTGGGGGTAGGAGTCCTGTAATTTGTGAGTTGTTTCATGCCACTCCACACTGATGCAGGGTCGTTAGCTGAAAACTTGTTTTTCAGCTTCTCATAGTATCTTCTTTTAGCCACTCTGATTTCCTTGTTCAGTGTGTTCCTGGCCTGATTGTACAAGACTTTATTCCCACCCCTGTAAGCATCCTCTTTGGCCTGACGAAGCTGCCTGAGCTCTGCTGTAAACCACGGTTTGTCATTGTTGAACTTTAAATAAGTCCTAGTAGGAATGCACTTATCCTCACAGAAACTGATATATGATGTAACAGTATCTGCGAGCTCGTCCAGGTCTGTGACTGCAGCCTCAAAAACACTCCAATCCGCTCTGCTTCATTGGTCCATCTCTTTACAGTCCTTACTGCTGGCTTGGTTGATTTTAATTTCTGCCTGTAGGTTGGAACAAGATGAACCAGACAGTGATCAGAGAGTCCCAAAGCTGCTCTAGGGACAGAGCGATATGCATCCTTTATTGTTGTGTAGCAATGATCCAGTATGTTCCTGTCTCTGGTGGGCATGTAATGTGCTGTTTGTATTTGGGCAGTTCACGTGTGAGATTTTCTTTGTTAAAATCCCCAAGAATAATAATAACTGAGTCCGGGTATTGTTGTTCCGTGTCTGTTATTTGATCAGCCAGCTGTTGCAGTGCCGCATTCAAACATGCTTTTGGCGCGATATATACACATACCAGAATAAACGAGGAAAATTCCCGCGGCGAGTAGAAAGGCTTACAGTTAATAAAGAGCACTTCCAAATTAGGACAGCACATCTTCTTTAACGCTGTTACATCTGTACACCAACATTCATTGATGTAAAAGCATGTTCCACCACCTCTCGTTTTCCCCTTTAACCCCGTGATGCGATCCGCTCTGAACAGCTGGAAGCCCGGCAGATGTAACGCGCTGTCCGGAATGGCTTCATTCAGCCAGGTTTCTGTGAAGCACAAGGCAGCAGACGTTGAAAAGTCATTGTTGTGCGGGTGAGGAGATGTAGTTCGTCCTTTTTGTTAGGAAGAGAGCGGCGATTCACAAGATGAATGCTCAGCAGCATTGTTCGAAAGCCCCACCGATGGAGTTTGACTAGCGCACCGGCTCATCTTCCTCGCCTGCGTCTCCTGAACAACAAAGCCACGCCTCCAACTAAAATGTCTAGCAAATGTCTGAACATTCAAAAACCGGGAAAAGATTGTCTGGTATAAGCTGTCGAATGTTCAGCAGTTCGTCTCTGGTAAAACTGACTGGAAAAAGATTACTAAACACAGGACAAACAAACAAAAACAACAAAAAAATAGGAGCACTGCACACAGAGGCTGCCATCCGCGGCGCCATCATGATATCAGACAATCGGTCAAGAGTTTAACTTAATAACACATTAGATTTTGGTTTGTTTCTCACCAGACCTTATTGTATTCCTTCAAAAGAGACGTATGTCACATACAATAATTTATTAAACTTCTGGATTATACTTTTGTGTCCTTTTGAAGCTTACAGAGGTGGTCACCATTAACTGCCAATGTATGACATCAATGACAACCAGATTTTTTCACAAGGTCTCCCTTTGTGTTTAATAGTCATATGGGGTAATAACAACACAGGGGTGAGTAAACAATTACTGAATTAACATTTTTGGGTGAACTAATCCTTTAATGAATAATAATGAGAAAGCTTGTGAGAAAATAAGATTAATTTAGATGGTTTATGAAGCGACAGGCTAGTGCAACAAAACTAAATTTCCCATCCATCCCAATCCATCATTATACAGTATGTGGCCACATGAGAATGGTAAAATAGATTGATTAAAAGCCTCAATTACACACCTAATGCATGTCTTTACTCTTCATTTTGTTGCATTGGTACTAAAAAGACATTGAAAAACGGATCCATTCTTTCCCACAAAAATCACATTATCACATATCGCATCGTATTTATGATCTCCAACCTCGTAAATATGAACTTCCCAGTAGAACTTGAACATAACATAAGCACAATGATGTTTGTCACAGAAAGGAATAGTTCACCTAAAAAAATTAATTCTGTCATCATTTACACACCCTCATATCATACACTCACTGAAAATCTTGCCTTGAAAATTTAGCTTGACAGCCATGGTCACCATTGTATGGAAAAGAGCAGCTTAGACGTTCTTCTATAAATAACTACTTTTTACTTTCAAAGAAGAAAAAAAGTAATACAGGTTTCAAAAACCATGAGGGTGCATAAATTATGACAAAATGTTCCTTTTTAGGTAAACTACTCCAATAGTAAGATTTGTCATTTGTAATAATTTACCTGTGGACACCACATCATGAGTAAAATCAGTTTGCTCACATTTTGTGCAGACATATTGAAGAACAGCCGTAATATCTAGTCAACCCACAATAACAAATACTGTACACTCAGCGTCCCTTAGCAACTATTAGCAGTGTTTATGATATCCAGATATTCAGAGCTCTATCTAAGAGTTTACAGAGCATTCCTGATGTTTCTCTGTGTGTGTTTCCCTTTGTTACATTTACTGCCCTGGGTTGGTGTGTCAGGAAAGACTGTAAAACTGTTTGATCCTTTTACTCCAATCGCTGTGCCCAAGTGCACGCAAGAGACTAACCAATGAGTACAGTAGAGCATGGAATGTATTGTAAAAGATTAATGTGCATGATTTTTTGCAGTAGTTTAAAATAACTGTGGTGCTTGACATATACATGGACAGCCTCTAAAGGGAGTCATAATATTGTCTCTGTTGTAGATAAAAAGCTCCTGGACCAGTGTGAGAATCCATCACCTGACCAATAATCCCCGAGTACATGTTATCTTATTCGGCCAATAAAGGCCTTCTTCAAAAATGTGGTTTGCTCTTCTAAAAATGTGATGTGATTTCTCATTACTTGATATAGACTTATTAAAAATACATAAATAAATAATACATAATATATGTATATATATATATATATATATATATATATATATATATATATATATATATATATATATATAAATTAAAGCAATAACAGTAGTTTACCATGATTAGTATCGAAGAGCTGAGAGATGTCAGAACATGAGACGTTGACCACCTGTCCGACCTCAGCCCTGTACCAGCACCAAAATTCATCCCACTCTGTACGACACCCTGAGACACACACACACACACACACACACACACACACAAATAAATAAATGAATTCATTAATTAGCATTATATCAATAACACTTTACAATAAGGTTCTATATGTTACTTACATTAGTTAATGCAATATTTAACATGAAATAATGAATAATACTTAAAAAATCTTTATCTTGGTTAATGTTAATTTCTGCATATACTAATACATTTTTAACATTACATTCTGTATACATTAACATTCAGTAATGCATTATGAACTAACAATGAAAAACAGTATATACAGTAAATTAACAATCTACGATGCTGTAAAAAATTATTGTTCACTTTTAGTTAATGATATCAGGTATATGTTTTTTTTAAGGAAGGAAGGAAGAATGAAAGATTAGATAGATAGATAGATAGATAGATAGATAGATAGATAGATAGATATATGATGGAGATATATTTCTATAATAATAGTATGCTGAAATATATCTACGAACAAGATACAGTTGTGCTCAAAAGCTTGCATACCCTGGCAGAAATTGTGAAATTTTGGCATTGATTTTGAAAATATGACTGATCATGCAATAAAACTGTCTTTTATTTAAGGATAGTGATCATATGAAGCCATTTATTATCACATAGTTGTTTGGCTCCTTTTTAAATCATAATGATAACAGAAATCACCCAATTGGCCCTGATCAAAAGTGTACATACCCTTGAATGTTTGGCCTTATTACAGACACACAAGGTGACACACACAGGTTGAATGGCAATTAAAGGTTAATTTCCCACACCTGCGGCTTTTTAAATTGCAATTAGTGTCTGTGTATAAATAGTCAATGAGTTTGTTAGCTCTCACGTAGATGCACTGAGCAGGCTAGATACTGAGCCATGGGGAGCAGAAAAGAACTGTCAAAAGACCTGCGTAACAAGGTAATGGAACTTTATAAAGATGGAAAAGGATATAAAAAGATATCCAAAGCCTTGAAAATGCCAGTCAGTACGTTCAATTACTTATTAAGAAGTGGAAAATTCGGGGATCTGTTGATGCCAAGCCAAGGTCAGGTAGACCAAGAAAGATTTCAGCCACAACTGCCAGAAGAATTGTTCGGGATACAAAGAAAAACCCACATGTAACCTCAGGAGAAATACAGGCTGCTCTGGAAAAAGACAATGTGGTTGTTTCAAGGAGCACAATACGTCAATACTTGAACAAAAATGAGCTGCATGGTTGAGTTGCCAGAAAGAAGCCTTTACTGTGTCAATGCCACAAAAAAAGCCCAGTTACAATAAGGCAGTGGTGGCTCAGCAGTTAAGGCTCTGGGTTACTGATCAGAAGGTTGGGGGTTTAAGCCCCAGCACTGCCAAGATGCCACTGTTGGGCCCTTGAGCAAGGCCCTTGACCCTATCTGCTCCAGGGGTGCTGTATCATGGCTGATCCTGCACTCTGAACCCAGCTTAGCTGGGATATGTGAAAAAAAAGAATTTCACTGTATATGCGCAAATGTATAATGTGTGATAAATAAATAAAATTATAATTAAAATTAATTATAATATGCCCGACAACACCTTGACATGCCTCACAGCTTCTGGCACACTGCAATTTGGAGTGACGAGACCAAAATAGAGTTTTATGGTCACAACCATAAGCGCTGTGTTTGGAGAGGGGTCAACAAGGCCTATAGTGAAAAGAATACCATCCCCACTGTGAAGCATGGAAAGCTGCGAATGGGATGCTCTTGGACTTTCCAGAAAGACAATGACCCTAAGCACAAGGCCAAGTTGACTCCAGTGGTTACAGCAGAAAAAGGTGAAGGTTCTGGAGTGGCCATCACAGTCTCATGACCTTAATATCATCGAGCCACTCTGGGGAGATCATAAACGTGCGGTTCATGCAAGACGACCAAAGACTTTGCATGACCTGGAGGCAGTTTGCCAAGACGAATGGGCAGCTATACCACCTGCAAGAATTTGGGGCCTCATAGACAACTATTACAAAAGACTGCACGCTGTCATTGATGCTAAAGCGGGCAATACACAGTATTAAGAACTAAGGGTATGCAGACTTTTGAACAGGGGGCATTTCATTTTTTTTCTTTGTTGCCATGTTTTGTTTTATGATTGTGCCATTCTGTTATAACCTACAGTTGAATATGAATCCCATAAGAAATAAAAGAAATGTGTTTTGCCTGCTCACTCATGTTTTCTTTAAAAATGGTACATATATTACCAATTCTCCAAGGGTATGCAAACTTTTGAGCACAACTGTAAATAAATTAATAGTTTTAAAAAACATCTGATTCCGATTTTAGCTGAAGACCTACCCAGGTGTTTTGTCTTCTATACTATTACCATCTCTACAAAAGTTTTTTTTTTGGAATGGTTCCTTTTGCAAGCATGGATCAACAAGTAGGGAGGAGAAAGAGGAGTTGGCAGGAGAAGGAGAGGAGTGCAAATGTATGGTAAAAGACCAATGAAGAGAAGACCAAGAACAGTAGTCTATGAGCTAAGGTCTACTATTATTGAGCATGTAATAAACCATAGTCTATCTTTACTGTAAGAGAGGCTGGCCTGAGAGTGCAGCCAAATCTTCTACGCTCAACAGTGGCATCCATTGTGAAAATTTAAACTAACAAACAGGTAAGATATGCATTCTGCAAGTGAACCTAGTTGGCAGTGGACAGTATGATGTACTGTAAATTGAGATTTCAGAACTACTTGCATATATTTTTCTGACTGCGACTTTGTAACTTTTATCATTTTGAGCATTTTTGTTATACTTGAATTATTGTGCCACATGCACACATATGTGAAAATACAGTTAAGCACACTGAAGTAAATTGCAGCATTTGTGATTCATTCCATACTGTTAGTGTACAATGGAGTATATTCTACACAGCGAAGTGCCTCCCATGCTTTGTAACAGAATATTGGTTTACATGTGTAAAAAACAATCAAGCAGACCGTAGGCCAAAATTAAACATCTTGTAAAGATTCCTGTTGTTTGTGTTTATTAGGTCATGTGTTTTTGAGTGACAAAGTATTTCTATTGGGAGAAATAGTTTGCCAGTGTTTTGGTGAAATTAGCTGATTTTAAGAGATGTATGAAGTGTTGTGATGGTTGTAGGGCATTTTGGATAAAAACAAATTATACTGTTGTGCTAGTATAAATGTTGGTAGAGAAGACTGCATGAAGAGTTTTGAAAATGCGTTCTCAGTATTGAGAAATGTGTGAAAATGATTGTAAAAAATTGTAAGTTATTATGCCTATAAATCTATAAAGACATTTTTAGTAGAGTATATTCCTCAAAGTAGATTATTCTTTTACATACAGTTCTGCATATCTATAGATCCGAGGCTTGAACAAGAACAGGTTGTAGACTAGACTTTAATGTCAACTGTAATTATTGGAACTTAATCAAATTAAGCCGTATACCTGAACTGCCAATCAACATAATCTCTAATTAATTCTAATATAGTGCAATCGTTTTAGGCTCAGAACTCAGTGACTCATAATGACATTAGATTTTTTCAGTCGTTCATTTACTGAAATACGGCTAAATGTTGTGCCTCCTGTGTGTTTACTTGTTACACTTTTTTATATATATCTGTATGTTTAATTGAAAGAACACATCAATTACATCAAATAGAAACAGACTGAAATACTGATCTAGATAATTATGTTCAAAATTACATCAATGTAAAAGAATAAAATGAAGTCAAATGTTCCTAATGTATTCATTTTAGGTTACGTCTTAAATGTCTCAAATTTCCAAGTGGTTTACAAGCATTTATTCACTTTAACCAGTACTCATGAACAATATCATAATATCAGTGTTCATTCATCATCCATTTATTTCTTATTGTATGTACTTATTTAATTTTTATCTATGTTGTATCGATCATCGCAATATTGTGATATGAAATCTTCCATTTTTATCTCATATCTTATATTCCCTTTAAAACCATCAATGGCTATTTATCAGATATCTTTCAGATATCATATTTACCAGGGCTGTCTTCTCATCTTTCATCCAGCCCAACACAATCAAACTCTTATTACTGCATTTGTCTTCTAAACAGCCTCCAGAACTCCCCTGTGTCATCCACCAACACTGCTACACAGCGTGTTTATTGTATATCTGTGCCATTCTGTTGTATATTGTTGAGCTACAATGTCACTTTTTTTTTTTTTTTTTTCTCGGAGATTGCCCATAAGCATACAGAAAAACGAAAACTATAGCAGCAATTACAAATGCATTTTTTATACAAACCTCAATTCTGAAATCTGAATAAAGTTGGGACAGGGTGTAAAATGTAAATAATACTACTAATAATAAAACAAACTGATCTAGTCTTTGTACTGTTTTCAATTGAATAAAGGATTTGTAAAAAAAAAAAAAAAATATATATATATATATATATATATATATATATATATATATATATATATATATATATATATATATATATATATTGTTTTTTTTTGTTTGTTTTTTTTTTACTTTTATGATATTGAGATTTGTGCACGTTTATTTATCTAAATAGAAGATCTATTTATCTATATATTTTATTGTTTTGCACTTTAAATGCATTTGAGCAAACTTAGATTTTTAGTGTGTTCTAGAACTTCAGTTTTTTTGTTTCTGTATACATGGTGGTTGTGCAAGTAGTTTGGCAAACTCTAGTGTTATCATTTCCCCTTTTCTGTGTCCTTTACCAGTCCATTTTATTTTGCTCTTTTCTTCAGTGACTGTTCATACTGTCTATGTGAAGTACAAGGTTGTGTGTAATGAGCGTCATGAAGAAAATGCAGATATAATGAAACTTCTCTCTGAAATTTGGTTCTGTCTTGATGAAAATGTGTCACTAAGCATTGGTTGAAAAACAAGTCTCAAAAAAGTGGTAAGAAAGTGGAAAACTGAATAAAATATCAAACAGATGACAGTAAAATCTGAATTAATAGGGTATTTCTCTCAAAAAATAAATAAAAATAAATAGCTCTTTAAAGGTGCACTTCAGAATTCTGAGCAGAATTTCTGACAAACTAGTGACTCAAGGTAAGGCAAGAATGCTTATTTTGAACATTGATTTTATATAGCTATACTGGCTCAATAGTGTTTTTTTAAAAAAAAATATATATATATATTTTTTTTTCATTTCTAATTAAAACTTAAACAAGAAATCCTATGTAGTGTATATTTAGTCTGATTACTTACTGCCAATTGCAGATAGCTACATATAGCAATCAGTTACGATATTATGTGGTTTTGTGAGTATTCTCATTTGCCTTAAACTAAAAAGCTTGACAGATTTGATGATATTGGCAAAGGCCATGTTTGAGCAATATGCAAGTTAGAATGATAAATCAACAAAGAGCATGATATATAACAGCCAATCAATCAAAGGACCACCAGTACAGATGCTAATGATTGTTGGTATTTGATTACATTTGCAATACCCATTCTATTTTCACAAAAGATGATGCTTATCACAGTGAAGATGGCAAGGAAGAAAGGGCAAGAGATCTATTGTGTGTAATGTGGCGTGTAAATATCAAGGGCAAAGCATAAAAGCCCTCCAATCTTTTTCTGGGAGTTGCTGGATGAATGAATTCTAATTGTGAATTCAGTGGAGGGCTCCTCTATCACTTCCTGTAGATCTTGACAGGCTATAAATAGGGGGGTTGTAGTTATCAACGTTTTTTTTTTTTCCTCACTTTTACTCCTCTGTCTGTTGGGGGGCAAGCTGGACCACACAATGGAGGACATATCTGATATCTTATTACAACTGATGTTACAGTTATCTCAGCCACTTCAAAGAGATGTCTATCACGTTCAGAGCACAGTAAAACCCATCTATCACAGGACACATAATAGTCTAGGATACCACATTTCAGTCATTTTTGGCAGTTATGACAACATGTGTAGTTACTGCGCTTTGTCTTTGCAGGGAAATGTGGCGCTCTGGTCTTTTTTTTCCCTTTTATACATTCTTTAGCTCTCTCTCTCTTACTCTCACTCTGTTTCCCACTCAAGCATTCTCTAGGTATAATTTTCTCATTATTGTATTGCATTTTAGTACTAGCCGTGTCATGGAACATGCTGACTGACCATAAAGAAGTGACCATTGACTCTGCATGGCCTACCACTTTTCCTCCCTCAATAAATCAAAGGAAGGCATGGTGCCTGCCCTCCTCCTCTCTATAAGCTCAGTGTTAATTAAAGTCTATGTGGAGCAGGAATCAGAGCAGTATGGGTTCCCATTAAGAACTCAAGGGCAACACTTTCACCTGCACTGATTCCAGAACTAACTCACTGATAAAAACCTATCAGTATGTCTGTGCCACACTCGCCAGTGCTCTCAAAACTCTGTCAAGATACAAACAAGATTCTTGATATACTGGCATATCAACCAGTCTAAGGACTGCCTGGTAATACCATGGCACAGTGTTTCAACAATTCTATTAATGCAGCTTGGAAAGGTAGAACCCTTTAACAGCGACCATGTTAATATGTATCATGGCATATATAGGAGTGAATTTACAAAGAAGTTGTGTCACTTCAGAATGCGGATTTTAATACAAAACCCTGCATCTTATTTGTTTAAACACTGTCTAGTTTAAGTAGGTGCTAAATGTGGTGAAGTAGCACCACAACGTGAGTATTTAAATTAAATAATTGTAAATTTAGCTTATTATGGATCGCGGCTTATTTACAAATCTCGAACACATTTTGCCTGACGCAATTAATGTTGCGTTATTAAAGGTGATAAACTGAATTTTGTTTTCCTTGCAACATCAATTCATCAAATGATAGAGAAGTCAATTTTAACTGAGTATACTGTAATTTTGTAGGTGTGATGCGCATTACCTGATGTACAAATTCCTTTAGAGAATTGTGCTCTAAAGCTGTATATTTCAGCAGATTACACATTTCCACAGAAGGACTGATTTCAAGTACGCTAGCGCTAAGCACAGTGCTATGCCATAAGTCATAAGTGCAAAGTCAGTCACCATGGCCATGAAATTTAAAAAATTTTGTGCAAGCATGAGCTAAGTCTAGACAGAGGTGGGAAGTAACGTGCTACATTTACTTGAGTAACTTTTTGAGAGAAAAAATTACTTTTAGAGTAGGATTAAATGTGGGTACTTTTTACTCTCACTCAAGTAAATTTCTAATTAATTTTTTTTTACTTTTACTTCTTTACAATGGGCAGTGTTCCTGTCATTACATTACTGGTTTTAATTTGAGCTAATATGTAATTTATTGAGAGATTATTGAATGGGACTTTTACGACAGTGGAAGTTCACACGCTGTGCGTGCTGTCACAGATTGTCACTCAAGCCGAGTCCATCACTGCTGCAGTATCATGCTCTTCTAACTAAGTGAAACACTTTCTTTGCTCCGCACAGTGGAAAAATAATTGTTTCATCATGTAATGCCTTCATTTAACACCAAGACAAGTGGATATTTCAAGATTAAAATCTCAGCTTCAATTTAAGGCAGCACATCGAGGTAAGTTGTGGCTCTAATGCTAATGTGGGCTTTTCTGTGTAATGTGATGGTCATTTTCAGGGTGATTCTGTTACTGGGCTCTTATGACATTAGTTTTTAAGTGTACAATTTTAAATCAGTGCAGCAATATATCAGTGCGCCCTGTCCCGCGTCCCGCATGTCATGAGCAGTATTTACGTATTTACTGGAAACTATCGCAGCTACTTCGGCCGGATTAACTGTATAAATCCATGTAAACGTCCAAGTTAAATGTAAATTCCTTTTGCTCTGCCGTTCGTGTAACTGACAACTGGAGCGGGAACAGACAGCATTTCTGAGTGTGCACAGCGAGGTGCACGGGGCACGTGTGTGAGAGATGTGCGGGCGCAAGGCTATTGTATGGCGAAGAGAGTGGCTGTGTCCGAAATCATTCACTCATTCACTATTTCCTATATAGTGAATGGCAGTGAGTGCACTATATCTCAGCAATGAGTGAATGAAATGAGTGAGTGAATTTGGACACTGACATATACACCGAGCATCGGAGCTCTGGGGCTGTCGCAGAAACGTCACATATAAACTTTTTAAATACTTGGGCCTTACTTATTATTCTTATTAAATAATATATTAATACAATAAATCTTCATTCTGTTTGTCATTTTTAATATACTGTATATGTTAATATAAAGAGTAAACACATTTTATCAAATTACATTATTGTAATTATTTGTTATACTTTAGTAACTTTAAACTCTAATAAAAGATGGGTAGCGTTTCTGGGCGCATATTGCCCTCATTGGATTATGGGCAATTAACCGTCATCGAGTGTATGTCGAATGTACACTCAAAATTAGAGTGCATTGTAGGTAAGAATGAGTGAAAATTCACAGCTGTCATGACTGCTATGTTGCTCGGAACTGCACCCAAGACTTTCACCCACTGTTGCACTTGTGTATATGGTTGAGTGACAATAAAGGGATTTGATTTGATTTGATTTGATTTGACAAAAGTAGGGAACAAGTGGCTCACTCAGAATTCAGACACTCCTACAAAATGGCAGACACCCAAAATAGTGCATTATATAGTGGATAGGGGGCAGTTTCAGACACAGCGAGTGTTCCGGGAGTGGGGATGGTGCCCTACGCAGGCTGTGTTCTCTGCGTTTAGAGAGCGGTAGTACTGCTATACAGAATTAATGATCTAAATTCTTTCGACACTGAAAACTGTAACTACACTGAAATAAGAATCCACGCAGGCCTTTAAAAGCTATGAAATAGCAAAAGTAGGCATTAATAAAACATAATCTTGCTTTGGTTTATATTTCAGCATTATATATAATGTCCCTGTGGGACATTTTCACCATAATAATTACTAAAATTTTTCAAAAACCTCTCTTCTTATTGACAAATTCATCTAGATCTGACAAGAGCCCTTAAAGCGATAGTTCACCCAAAAATGAAAATTTTCTCATCATTTACTCACTCTCATGCCATCACAGATGTGTATGACTTTCTATCACCTGCTGAACACAAATTAAGATTTTTAGAAGAATTTCTTAGCTCTTTTGGTCCATAAAATGCAAGTGAATGGGCGGCAACATTTTAAAGCTAAAAAAAAAATCAAAAAAACAAAACAAAAAAAAATCAAATAAGTCAGCATAAAAGTAATCCATAAGACTCCAGTGGTTAAATTAATATCTTCAGAAGTGATGTGATATGAGAATGTGTGGATGAGAAACAGAGAAGCAGATCACTTTCACATTCTTCTTCTTGTGTTTTTGGTGATTCACATCAAGCAAAAAATTACAAATAATGATCTGTTTCTCACCCACACCTATCATATCTTTTCTGAAGGTATGTATTTAACTACTAGAGTCTTATGGATTACTTTTATGCTGCCTTTATGTGCTTTTTGGAGCATCAAAATTTTAATACCCATTCACTTGCATTGTATGGATCTACAAAGCTGAGATATTCTTCTAAAAATCTTCATTTGTGTTTTGCAGAAGAAAGGAAGTCATACACATCTGGGATGGCATGAGGGTGAGTAAATGATAAAAGAATTTTCATTTTTGGGTCAACTATCCCTTTAAAGTAATAGCTCAGCCATAATTTAAAATTCTGACATCATTTCCCAACCCTCATGTTGTTCCAAAGCCGTGTGACCTTCTGTATTCTGTGGAACACAAAAATGTTAGACAGAATGTTAGAGACTGACAGTCTCTGTCACCATTCACTTTCAAAATATACAGAAAAAAAAACCACATTCACTGAAAGTAAATAGTGACTCAGGCAAACATTCTGTCTAATATCTCCTTACTGTGTTGCATGGAAGAAAGAAAGTCATACGGGTTTGGAACAACATGATGGTGAATGATGACAGAATATGACTTGAATCTAGAAAACCCAACCTTTTAACCCTGGAATTACTCAACATCATAAATTAAAAGATTCTGGCACCAAGAAGTCTAGCTGAAGCCCACATCTGAACAATAAAATGAACAAAAGAGACTTGTCCAGATAGCACATGACTTGAGAACTTCATGCTTCTGAGGAAATACCCCCACATTTAATGGTCATCGCCTGACACTGCCATCAAGACTATCTCTGCAAAGAGACCCTAAGGGCAGAGGTTACGTACAACAGAAGACAGAGAACACACTCCCTGGAAACCCCGGGAAAGGCTTAAAAAACACTCTGTTTTTGTCCTTCGATATAAACCAATTTGCTACACTTAAACTAGACTCATCAGATCACGAGACATCGTGATCATTATTCTGCAAACAGCAGCTAAAAAGGAATCTATGAACATTTCACACAAAGTCCCAGTACTTGTGATTTAACCCTCCAAAATGTACAGAATGCACTTGGACTCAAAATGTACACAATACCTAGCCTTGCTAGATAATTCTGAAAATTACTTTGACCTGTGATCACTTTTATAACTGACAAATTGATTATAGCCTGATGTACCTTTTAAAATATGTGTAGTGATTTGTAATCACTTAATCATAATTCCCTTATTAAAGCTAATTCCTTACAATAGAAATTGTGAGCGGATACAACGAGATGTTGTATTGGGATTTTAATGGTGGAGAATTTTATTCAGACAAATAATCTAATAATTTGTCATTTATCTTTCATATAATGGTTGTCGAATGCGACTAATTCCATTATAAACTTCCTACATAATAATGAAGTAGAATCAGCGTGGGAGAGTCAAAATATTACTTAAAGGACATTTCCTATGGAGGCACATCAAATTTTCAGTATGCGGTTCATAATCCCTTGTATGAGTATGAAGACTGCTAAATATAGTTTAAATGCCAACAATGACAAATGTTAATGAGATTTTGCTCAGAGCTTACAAATACAGTAAACAGCTTTTATGAAGGTTTATAGAGGGCTTACCACTGAACTTACTGTACAATATGTTACTGTCATAACAATCATTCTCAACTTTTCCAGAGCTTGGAGACACTCAGCTAAATTGAATTTAATTTATGCATAAAAAAGGCCATGTCCAATGGTTTTCGAGTGTGTATATTTAAGAAACAAATCTGAATATTAAACAGGAATGAATATTCATGTGTCTCAGCTGTCTAGCTGCAAGGATGAGTGTGTGTTTTGGTGATGCATTGTTAAAGGAATAGTTCACCCAAAAATGAAAATTTGCTGATAATTTACTCACCCTCAGGCCATCCAAGATGTATCTGAGTTTCTTTCTTCATCAAAACAGAATTTAAGATTTTTAGGATTTCATTTCAGGCCTCCTCCTTTAAACAATGCAAGTGAATGTACTCCATTTTTTGATGGTCCAAAATGCATATTTAGGGTGCATCAAAATAATCCACATGGCTCCAGTCGACAAATAAAGTTCTTCTGAACCCAAACGATTGATTATTCTTAGAAACAAAACAATACTTATTTAATATACACTTAACTACAAATGTTGGCTTCCGTAAATCTCTGTGATGCGCACTCGCTGGTAAGGTCACGTGTCATGTGGAGGAGGCGGCAAGAAGCATCATTGTTTACAAGAGAAAGAGCGCTGTACAAAAGTTTAATTGTCTTTGCTGTAGATTTGTATTTGTATAAGTGTATTGCTCAAAATGGTCGTTTGGCGTGTGTATCCTGGATGCTTCAAGCTTCAGAAACCCCAAAGATAATGTACACTGGGAAAAATATTAACTTTGCCTATACATGATCATGAGCAACTGAAGCTCTGGCTTATCACGCTTAACCTGGATATCAGTACACCCATACATTCTCTCAAATATTGGAGGGTGTGCAGTGAACATTTTATCCCTGAGGATTTCAGGCCATCGAAAGAAATAAAGGGTCAGTATCTGAATTTATCGGCTATGCCCGTGCTGTTTTTTTTTCCAGCGAACTCAGGTATGTGTGAAAACTTTGTCATTATCAAGCCTTCCTCGGGCTCTGCACATCCCTCAGCACTCCGCTCCTCATCACCCGATTTCTAATTCACTGAACCTGCACTCAATTCATTCGCTCATCATTGCCTGCATAAATAAGTTTGTAAAGCTTCTCTTCTGTGTGATATCACCTGTACCATTGATCTCACTGTGTAAAACCTGTGAATCTCAGTAAACGCTCTCGCACTGGGTTTCACTAACTACAACTTGTGTGGCTTGAATTCCTGACAGTCATATAGCCTATATATTTCTGCTAAAGAAAAAGCACAAGTAGATAACGCAACGGCATTGCTCCGAAATAAAGGATGGTTATTTACTGCAGTAATGTTTTTTTTTATTATTATTTGGAAATTAGTTTTTTATTTTATTTTATATTGTTTTGGACTGTTTTGGTTAGTGAACCGCGCTTCTTGTAAACAATGACGCGCTTCCTGCCTCCTCCTCCGCGTGATGCGTGACCTGAGCACGCATCACAGAGATGTACGGAAGCGAACATTTGTAGTTAAAAAGTATATAAGTATTGTTTTGTTTCTAAAAATAATCAATCGTTTGGGTTCAGAAGAACTTTATTTGTCGACCGGAGTTGTGTAGATTATTTTAAAAATCTTAAATTCTGTTTTGATGAAGAAAGAAATGCAGATACATCTTGGATGGCCTGAGGGTGAGTAAATTATCAGCAAATTTTCATTTTTGGGTGAACTATTCCTTTAATACCATTTGTGTCCCACACCAGTCTGAGGAAATCCTCTCATTAGTCTAGTTACTAAACCTTTGGTGGTTAGTTCGGATGAACTAAATTTAACAAGCCGCTAAATGTCCATTTTATTTAAAGTAGGCATATAATAGATTGCACCTTATTTGCGAAACTAATTAGGCCAGTAATACGACTAAAATATCTGTCAATAGTGTCCTATTGACAGATGTTTCAGACTAAATATTGTAACATCTTCATAGAAAACCACATACTGGCAAGCTATCTGGAAACTGAGTGCCCATTAACATTAGTTAATGCATTAGGTATCATGAACGAACAATGACCAATATGTTTACAGCATTTATGTATTTTTGTTAATGTTAGTTACAGTTTTTCTCAATCAATTTTTCTCATATCTCCAAACTCAGGTCACTACTCTCAAAACAATTAACACAGCCATCTGAAAACTTTGTAATTGTCCTAAACAGATTGTGCATTTTACTTGATTTTCCCCATTTTCTCGAAACACTACATACAAATTTCTCTGCTCCAAAGCTCATGCTTTCAAAACAATTAACACAGACAACTATATTAAAGTCATATTCTCAAATGCACGTCAGGTTGCCAAATCCCTTCATATTAATATCGGCTGTGTTAGTAATGCACACAGCAAAGAAAATGCAATTTACAAAATTTTTCACACAACTATCATGACTCTGCTATCTATAAAAGGGGTAAAATATGAAAATTCACAGCAAACAAACAATGAGGAAGAAGAAGAAGCGGTTGAGTGGGTAAAGAAAGAGAAAATCTGAGGAAGTGATGAGAAAAGGGGAAAGTTTTTTCAACTCTTTCAGGTGTGTGCATGGAAAGACTTCAGGAAAGACCAAATGGAGATGGTGTAATGATGGTGAACAGAAAGAGGACATCAGGGTGGAACATTAGAGTAAAGAGGACTCAAATGATCTGCGAGTCCCTCTAATTGATCGTGTTATGAATTATGGTCTCTCTAAGACACACAGAGTGTTCAAACTAATGTGAGCAGATCTACAGTGACTTCAGTCTCAACAAAAAAGAAGAAGAGGGAGGAATGGCATTGGAAGAGGAAGAGCAGGGACAACTAGATATTTAGAGACATTTTATGAAAACACTTGGAAAAAGGTCTTTACGGTGGATTTTTATGATAAATGTGTTATTTCAATAGTAGAGTTGTGTGTCTATAGCTGAACATGTTATGAATTTAATAGAGAACACATCTATTGCTTTGATATTAGTATTTAATTTTAATAAACGCATTATCAGAAAAGAATACATTGCTTCATTATGCAGTGAAATTTAATAGTTATGCAAATTTGAGTGTCTGTTTCTATGGCTGTGTGAATTGTTTTGAGAGCACTGATTATAGTTTGGAGAAATGTATAAAATCGACCGAGAAAAACTATAATAAAAATACAATTGTTCATTGTTAGTTCATATACAACTTTTGATTTTACTAATGTATTACTATATAGTATATTAACATTAACCAAGATTAATAAATGCTGTAAAAGTATTGTTCATTGTTAGTTCATTTGAACTAATGTTAACAAATGGAACCTTATTATAAACTTCCATGTCTATAGTCAAATAGACTAGAAACATCTACTGCTAAAGCAATGGATTTTCATATGTAACTGGTTTTTGAGCAAATAGCAAATAGGTAGATGTAAAGCCGAATTTTCTTCCCAGTCCACCCCTGTAAGGTTGTAAAATAATAATAGTTCAGATGGTTTAGCTCACCAGTGATATTGTTGCTGTTGTGGGCCTCTTGTCTTTGTGTGTGAATGCATTGCTCTTGAGCCTTCATATGCTCAGCTACCAGAGCACATGCTGGATGAATCGATTCCACCTGCAAATGATGATGATAAAATATATGAGGCAAGGGAAAGTACAAACTGCTGCACTTATTACTGTAAGAAACCCAGTAAACATACTGCACCCAACAGAGACCCACATTAGAGAATGAGCTGTTCACATCTGCAATCAGTTTTCATGAAGGTAAATTCTATGCAATATGATTCAAAACACTTTAAATTCGAACCAATCCACAAACAATCTTGTCTTCTTCTTTTTGCAGCAGATATAAAACATGTAACGAAGTTCCATTCATGAAGGGACCAGAAAGGGAGACACACTAAAAGCATTATGGCAGAAACCGGATACATTTAGTCAATCTCTATTTTGGTACAAAAACTGACTCACATTAAGAAATTTTGATCCCATTTCCACCTGGTATTACGATGCGTCTCGGGTGATCTGATCACATGTGGTCAGGTGAGACACATCGCTGTTTACACCTGGTCACTTAAATGCATCTCATTCTCCTGTGACCACTTGTGTTTGGATTTGAAGTGGAGGGTCTCTGTTTCATGACGACATACAGTATATCAATCACTATGTCATTGTGTTACTGCATGATAATAAAGTGCAACAGTCAGAAAAGACAAAAATAAAGTGTGAAAAATACGGCGTGCTGTTTCTCCCAAATGCGGTTGAAATTTAATCTAAGCACAAACTCGACATGTCAAACAGAATTATCCATTATTTTAGTGGATTGCATGTATTGAAGGAGCTTTAGGTGTTCATGCTTCTCATCTGTTTTGATATCAGACACACTGAATAAGATCAGTGAAGTTCTCGTGATTGTGTATGTAACCGCTTTTTAAAATTTTCCGATCAGACGGTTATTTCCTTTTAAAGCCGCTCATAACCTGCAAACTTTAAACTCTTGTTTTAACGCAGCGGTTGATTGACATGTGAGGGGTGGCTTCACTGCTGCCAAGACGCATACAGGACAGATTAGTGTTTACATCTCAAATGCGATGTGGTCATCTGCGTTTTTGTCCACATTTGTATGTGTTTTTTGTGATCTGTTCACAAAACGTTTTAGACCCCATTTAGTCCTGTATTTAGTGCTGACCACGTGTACCTGAAATGCATCTTAAAACCAGGTGGAAACGGGGTCTTTAAAATTCATGAAATCCTATATTGATTTAAAGGATCAAAATGAATTTAGAAAGATTACGATTTTTAAGTTTGATCGATTTGACTCGAGTAAACATCTTGTCAATAAGCCTCAGTCACATCCCAAAATAGCCTATAAAACCTCATTATCTCTGAAGCAGCCATTAAACCAGTTTGAGCTAATCTTGCCATCATTTATGCACTACAATTCATGACGTTTCAGAGAGAGTGAGAAGAGAAACCGAAATAAAGAGAGAATAAATACATGACAAAATGTGTGGGATGCTAAATCTCTTTGTTTAATTGACAAATTAAAAAGGGAAAGATGCCTCTGTTTTACCTCTTTGTGGTATAAAAGACCTACAATGGCCGCCCACTTATTCCTGAGAGGAATGAATATGACAGTCAGAGATGGGTGAATGCTAATGATCTGATTAAGCCTGAGGTTAAAATAGAACAAACATGTTAAAAAGTTTCTGAAATAGACTTATGTATTTCCTAAGGAAAATAAAGATGATGAATCATAACAATATTACAATACTACTCTCAGTAGTGAATTGTTTTAGTAAAGGAACGGTTCACCCAGAAATAAAATTATGTCATCATTTACTCACCCTCATGTCTTTTGAAACCCATTAGATATTCTTTTGTCTGAGGCTCACAAAAGGAGTTCCCTTACACTCACAGACATTTGTGACAAGGACAAGGGCTTTCTAATGAATGCCCCTGTGTCACAATCTGGACTGTTTGGTGATTCAGTCCAGTCGGTGATGGAAAAACTCAGCACTGTGAAACAGCAGACTGCTGCGTTCCAGCAGATGCTTCGTCGCAGAAAAAGAGAAAAGCCCACTGCAGCTCCGGTGCGCTCACGTTTGGTATCTTTGAAACGTCCCACCAGACAGCCACATAAGGCGCCGGACCTACGCATCCGTGTAGGTGTTTGGATGTTGGACCAGCCCCGTTTAAGCAACCGGCAGGACACCAGAATCGAGCCTGATGGACTTGCAGTGAAACGAAGGGTGAGCCCCCATTTGGTGAACGAAACCGGACCGTACAAACATATCCGTGTCGTTCCTGTTTGCCCTTTGGACAGCATCGGGTTGAGTTTGCCATTTTTTATGCCTCAAACACCTGACAACCAGAATATAGTTCAGTTTCCCCCCGCAGCTTGCGCTGGGGAGAGAACAATAAAAAAACACATTCTGAATTCAGCCTCTATCTCCATTACCATGGGTCTCGAGATATGCATAACAGAATTCGATGTTCATCAAGCACACACAGTGAACATAAGCACCACACGTTTTCCCCCAATAAAGAATGCTGGGGCCATTGTGGTGAACCAAATTTCTCAAATAAACATTCCCCCAATGTTATATAAATTTTTCCCCATTCAAGATACCAGGGAAAAGGTTTATTCTGTCTGCATCCCTGCTGTAGATACATTCCAGGGTGCTCATCTTTTATGCCTAGATACAATAAAGGCAAAAATATGATCAAATTCCCTTCAACCAGCCACAGTATTGGAGGAGCTAAGGCTTCCTTCCGCTGTGTCGCTGGTTCTGGGGCAGCCGCCAAAAGTAAGCCAAGCATGCCATCTAGTGGTTACAGGTCGCACTTCTGACAAGAGCCATGAATTAATCCCTCTGTCTGCCTGTCTGTCGGCCTGGCAGCAGATGAAGGGCATTTCGATCTGGGTATTTCGAACGATAAAGCGTGGTTATGTAATTCAATTCAGGCGAACTCCACTGGTGTTCAGTGGGGTTGTTCCAACAGACGTTTCTGTTCGGGAAACCCCATTTTGGTTCAGGAAATTAATTCTCTCTCAGAAAAAGGGGCAACAGAGGAGATTCCCCCTTCTCAGAGAGAATGCGGTTTTTACAGACATTATTTTATGGTCCCGAAAAAGATTGCGCCTTGCGTCCCATTCTGGAGTTGCAATGTTTGAATTCCACTCTCATAAAATGTTAATTCAGAATTCTGACACAGAAGCAAATAATGTCACAAGCGCAGCCTGGGGACTGGTTTGTGACAATAGATTTGAAGCACGCTTATTTCCATATTCAGACTGTGCCAAAGCACAGGTGCTTTCTCAGATTTGCTTTCGGGGGCAAAGCGAATCAGTTTGCTTCCTTCCGTTCGGACTTGCACTGGCCCCACGCACTTTCAAAAAATGCATGGATGCAGCTTTGACACCCTTGAGGCTTCAGGTCATCTGCGTTTTGAATTATCTCGACGATTGGTTGGTACTAGCCCAGTCTGAGACTTTGGCTGCCCAACACCGAGACGTCATTCTCAGCCATTTGAGCAATCTAGGGATGCGTGTAAACCTAGATAAGTGTGTCTTGTTGCCAAGACAACAGACTGGATTTGCAGGCGATGCAGGTGCGTCTGTCTCCAGTTCACATTCTGTCATTCCGCCGGAGTCTGGCGATGTTCAGAGTGGGACGCGTTTTCCCTGAGAGAACATTTCACAGGCTTTTGGGGCTCATGATCGCGGCTTACACTGTCATTCCCCTGGGCATGTTGCATGTGAGACCTTTTCAGTGTTGGATGAACTCCACAAAGGGATTTCAACCACTGACGCATGCGTTCCGTCTCTTCAGAGTGACGAGTGGGTACTACCAAACTCTGTTACCATGGAAATGGCACCGTTTTGGCCATCTCAAGTATGGTTTTCGACTATGGTCTCTCTCCTGGAGGAAATGACTTGGGAGATTCTAATCAGAACAGACATGTTGTCTCAGGCATGGGGCAGCATTTGGCACCCCCGGACAGACTTGTGGAAGTTATGGGTATGGCCCCTCAATGGGGTGCTGTTTTAAATAATGGGTTATCCCCCTCTGTGGTTGATGCCATTCTGAATGTTAGAGCTTTATACGTTCAAGTGCCAATATTTTTGCTTCTTGGTGTACAGCGCAAGGCAAAAATCCAGTTCACTGCCCTGTCAGTACAGTGCTGGATTTTGAAGCTGAAGAGCATTTTGGGGCCGGGGTTGCCCCGGCAACGCTTAAAGTCTATGTTGCTGCTATAGCGGCTGAGCATGTGCTTATCAATGGAGTCTCTGTCGGTAGACATTCTCTTGTCTCTCATTTTATGCACGGGGTACACAGGCTTAGACCCTTTCATTCCATCCGCGTTTCTTTATGGGATTTATCTGTTGTTTTAGAGGCGCTCGTGGGTTCTCAGTTTGAGCCCATGGCAACAGTCACTGATAAGTTTCTGACTTTTAAAATGGCCCTGCTAGTCACATTGGCATTGTTTAAAAAGGTTGGTGATTTGCATGCTCTGTCGATCAATCTCTTGTGTATGGATTTTGCGCCACAGTGCTCAAAAGTGGTGTTAAGACCTTGTTTGGGCTATTTGCCCAAGGTCATTTCTACATCATTTCGCTCGCAGGCTATTAATTTTCAGCATTTCTACCCCCCCCCCCCCCTCATTTGAGTTGGAGGAGCATGAAAGATTGCATAAGCTTTGCCCAGTTCGGGCACTGCAAGTTTATGTTGACCATACTATCCAGTGGCATAAGTCAGAGCAGTTGTTTGTGTGCTTTGGTGGCCGCAACAGGGGTGTTTCGATGTCCGAGCAAAGACTGACTCATTGGCTTACTGCTGCCATTTCAAGTGCTTACGAAGTGTGCGGTTTACCTTCACCTTCGGGTATTCGACCCCATACTAGTATGGCATCCTCATGGGCTTTGGCTAGAACTGCATCCTTGGAGAACATTTGTATGGTGGCAGGATGGTCCTCTCTGCATACATTTGTTAGATTTTATAATCTGGATGAGGGTTTGACTCCTACTTCCCAGGTTCTCTCTGTTGGAACAGGAGTAAACTCATAATTTTCTCTGTTTTATTCAGACGCTTTAGCTCACTTGTGCGCCGCTATATGTTTGCCACACGGGCGTAGACAGTTGGCAGCTGCTGTTTGCATGGCATGAATGTATATCGTTTCCAAAGCGATTACGCAGCTTGAGTTCCTACGAAAGGGAACATCTCGGTTACGTGAAACGTAACACTGGTTCCCTGAGTGGGAACGAGATGATGTGTAAACTGGCCATACTCTCTAGCAGCTGCATAGGCTTGTGCAATCCTGCAGAAAATCTGACTCAATGGCACCCATGACGTAGCTCCATAGGGGCGTTTCTTAAGCGCCACCAGCCAAAAAATTGCCATGATTGTACAAGGGCTTCAGACCACGTGATACTCAGGCTGTGTCCCAATGTGATTATACAGCATCTCGTTCCCACTCAGGGAATCAGGTTTACATTTCACGTAACTGAGACGTTATTTATATTAGAATGTCCAAGCTGCTCGTTTCCATACAACAGTGTAAACATGTTTTATCAGTTAATCTAAAAAATGTGCTTCATGTAGTAATATCTGTATTACTGAATTAATAAGCCTAAATAATGAAGTCAAAAATATTTTTTAGTATGACTCAATCAACCTGATTACTAGGGATGTTATAACATATCTATAAAAATCAATTATTTATAGGCACGTTATTTTATCTATATATTAAATTAACCTACATTTAAATAAGAAGCCTAATTTGCGTGCTTTCCATATCACTCAATTGGCCTTCTGTTTAATAGTGTGGCATTATAGCGTTGGGAGACCACAAGAGTGTGATATAACATTTACGGAAGCGGTTCGTTTGTAGGAAAAGCACCGGTATCACACAGAGAAGACAAGCTGATGTGGTGTAGCAGAAGGCAGTCCAAAGTTATGGAGGTTTTTGTACTTTAAGAATGAACAAAGTGACATTGATGAATTTGCAGGTTAGTGTATGAAACTGTTGTAACTGCGCAAACTAAACTATTAGAAATGGCGACGTTTATTATACAATTTCTCTATTTAGACTTGAATAGGTCTTTCAATCAAGCTGTCAAACCACAAAACGACATACTTGTAACTGAAAATATATTTTGCAGGCTATATGAAATACTGTATATATCATCCAGTGATGGCTAGAGTAAATAATCTTTGTCCTTTGATTATGATTAGGGTCAAATTTAATGGAAAACTATGCGAGTTGCATTTTGTGGCACAGCAGAATTTTGACGCTGAGCGTTGCCGGTGTGTGTGTAACTTTGTAGAAAATAATTGTTACAAATTTTTGAATGCATTATATCGTCCGCCAGATGCGTCCGGTGCGTGACCCCCTTTAATTGACCTTGCCGCTCACACTTTACCAAAGTTGTGTGTTGAGAAATATGTTTAAAAATACAAAAACTATTGTGCAGCGAAAAGCCCTATTTATATCTGATAAAATCCCGATATATATCAATAATCATCGGGAAAATCTTCTGATTATCGATGCGTGAAAAAGCCTATCCATCCCAATCCTACTGGTTACATTAGGTTACACCAAAAAAAGTAATTTTAAAGGGTTAGATCAAGTAGAAATTGGGCCCTATTTTAAGCGCTCAAGCATTATGCACAAGGCAATGCCTTCAGTCATAAGTGCAAAGTCAATGGGTACGGCCATAAAGTTTTGGAATTTTCGTACAAGCATGCGCTAAATCCAGGCAATAGTGGGTTTGGTGAAATCGCCCACGCAACGCGCAATAGGAGTGACCAAGTGCCATTTAATTCAGAGGTTCTTCTCCGGTTATTCAACATCTGCGTCCTATTAAATAGTCCATTCCCTCAAGCATCAACAATTTAAACAAAGACAGCACATTAAAAAGACGTTGGTAGTGTAAATGGACTATATGCAATGAATTAGAAGAATTTAAAATTACGTTCTTCTGTGCATTAACTGCGTTCTCGATGAAGGTCAGGCATATTTCTATGACAGCGACATGCTCATTTTATATGCATGGAAAATGTGATTCTCATCAGAATTTGGATGTATGCGCCATTGAATTAAGTAATTATTATTAATCATTTTCATCTACTGACACACAAATCATGGCTAGTATTAACAGTGATGTTATCGGCATGCTCTTCAATTCTACTGGTTGATTCTGAATTTCATTTATTGAAACATGAAAAAATAAAACCAAAAATCTTTCTAAATTGAAATTACACTTCAAATGAAACAAAAATATAATAAAAATGAAAAAAATCCATTTAAATCCAAACATTTTACTCTCTCCAACTTCTTCCACCGGCCCCTTTTGCAATGACTTAAAAATCACTCTAAGACAACTGATGGAAAATTACTAGTCAACATAAAATCATAAACACAAATGTAAATATACAAGAATAATAATACATATAAACATAACAATAAAAAATAATAATAATAATTAAAAAAATAAACCATGACCTTTAGAAAGTTTAACACAAATCTCATAATTTTTGGTTTCAACTAATAGCTTCAGCAGCAACGGAAGGGACTTAATTTGATGTTCTGTACTTTCAGAATTTGGATAAAAACTTTATTACCACCTGCTGGTGAAATCTCCAAACTGCAAATGGAGGAACTGAAATTGGACTTAGCAATGAGTTAAGAGATGGTGTTGAAACATCTTAGTGCAACGACCAAATTCTTAGGGAAATAGTAAATTGCGCTTTGCACCACAACATTTACATACAATACACCCACAGTTAGTGTGCCTACACCCACAGTAGCGCAAACACCCCCACCCACACCACATTTACGCTTTGCGCCGGCATGAAAATTGCACTTAGAATTAGCGCTCATGAAAATGGGATAAGACGTGTACAGTCATAGCAAGTTGCGCTGTGTTTTGCGCACTCACGAAAATAGAGCTCATAGTGACAGTGACCACAGCTTTAAAGAAAGGCAATATTTTCAATGAATTATGACTTAAATTTTAGTCTGTTCCTCACACAAAGCTTTAATAAGGCTTCAGAAGACTTGGAATATAGTGCACAAATCATATGGACTAATTTTGATACTTTATGGTGCTTTTTTGTCCTTTTTGTAAGGACCAAGGTTAGAACTAGACTGTGAGTGCTGAATGTAGGAGAAGGCAGAGAACCCAGTTGCAAAAATGAGAGCTCAGTCAGGGTATACACTAAATTTATTTTTAATTAGTCCAGAAAATATTTCCAAAACAATCCATAAAGTAATTCCAAACTGAAACTCCAAAACGTTCCAAGAGTCAATAGAAAAATGATAAAGTAATTCCAACAGAAGATTCCAAAATGTTCCACAAAGTCAATGCAAAAAATTATAAAGTAATTCCAAAACAGAAACTCCAAATAGTTCCAAGGAGTCAATACAAAAAAGCAAAAGAGGGTTTAGAACCTCAAAGGGGAAATGAGTGTTTCCCAAAAAGGTAAATAAAATAAAAAACTTAGAGGGAAAAAATTTGGACAACAAAAAGCAAAAGTCAGAAAATCAAACAGAGCAAAAGAATCCAGAGACAATCACAAGAGAGATTTACCAAAAGACTGGAAAGGTCGGTCTCAACATATCAAACACTGAGCATAGAACAGAGGAACAGAGCAACTTAAATACACTCACAGAAAATGAGGCACAGGTGAGAACTAAAATTGCACACAAACTTGTGATAAAAATTGCAAATTCTAGGAACCGTTGAATGTCCTTCACTGAGGTGGGGGTGGGCCAATCAGTAACGGCCTGGACTTTTTAGGATCCATTTGAATGTTGCCCGGGCTGATGATGAATCCTAGGAACTGCATTGTGGACACATGAAATTCACACTTCTCTGGTTTTATGAACAAGTGATTATCCAGGAGGCGACTGAGAACCTTTTGATCATGCCCGATGTGTTCGTGCAAGGACCCTGAGAAGATAAGGATATCGTCTAAGTAAACAAACACAAATTTGTTGAGCATGTCCCGAAGGACGTTATTGATCAATGCCTGAAACACAGCGGGGGCGTTTGTGAGGCCGAATGGCATAACTTGGTATTCATAATGCCCTGTGGGGGTGTTAAATGCTGTTTTCCATTCGTCTCCTTGCCCTATGCGCACTAGGTGGTATGCATTTCGCAGGTAGAATTTAGTGAAGATTGAGGCTCCCTGAAGCAATTCAAATGTAGTGGACATGAGAGGTAATGGGTAGCGGTTCTGGACAGTGATCTTATTGAGGCCTCTGTAATCAATACATGGGCAAAGACCACCATCTTTTTTGCCCACAAAGAAAAATCCTGCACCTGCGGGAGAGGTGGAAGCCCAGATGAATTCTGCAGCAAGGGATTCCTTTATGTAACTGTCCACGGCTGCCCACTCAGGAGCAGAAAGTGACAAGATATGGCCTCTAGGGGGCATAGTGCCTGGGAGCAGGTCAATAGCACAATCGTAGGGACGGAGGGGGTGATGTGGTGGCCCTACTTTTACTAAAGACCTCTTGGAGATTGTGATATACAGGAGGAACTCGAGAGAGATCAGGGAGTTCATGGGACTTGGGAGTGGTTTCAGGGGTTGGGCTGACAAGCTTACGGCTATACACTCTCTCTCTTAGCCAGTTGTCCAAGCAGATGGCCACATCTATGAGGACCTCATGACTGTCAGGCGGGTCTTTGGTGGCAAGCTTATCCTGGATTGCCTCTGAGAGACCATTCTGGAAGCAAACGATAAGGGCCTCTTTGCCCCAGCCACTTGTTGCTGCGATGGTGCGGAACAGAATGGCATACTCCACCATGCTACGATAGCCTTGCTTGATGGACAGAAGCTCCTTCGAGGCTTCTCAGTCTTGGAGAGGATGGTTGAATACTCATCTGAATTCCTCAACAAATGAGGCATAACTGGAACAGAAGGGGCTGCGTGCCTCCCAGACGGCTGTGGCCAAGGACAGGGCTCTTCCAGAGAGGAGGGTGATAATATAAGCAATCTTGGCTCTGTCAGAGGGAAAGGATGATGGCTGCAACTCAAAAGTAAGGGCACACTGAGTGAGGAAGCCATTACAAGCACTAGGGTCTCCTGAGAAATGCTGAGGTGGAGGTAATCTGGGATCAGCCAAAAGACTGGGGCTAGGTGACCCTGACTGATGCACAGGGACTGAGGCTGGATCAGGGGTGGCAGGCAGTCGCCAAAAAATCTCTTGTAGAGAAGTCAGGATGTCAGACAGCAGGCCATCGTGTTTAGCCATCAGGGTCTCATGCTGGGCTAAGGTGGCCTCCTGACGGGCAACTGCCCCGAGAAGATCCTGTGAACTGGATGAATTTGCTGGGTCCATTTTGTGGCTCAGTGTTTCTGTAAGGACCAAGGTTAGAACTAGACTGTGAATGCTGAATGTAGGAGAAGGTGGAGAACCCAGTTGCAGAAATGAGAGCTCAGTCAGGGAATACACTAAATGTCTTTTTAATTAGTCCAGAAATTAATTCCAAAACAATCCATAAATAATTCCAAACTAAAACTCCAAAACATTCCAAGAGTCAATAGAAAAATGATAAAGTAATTCCAACAGAAGATCCCAAAATGTTCCACAAAGTCAATGCAAAAAATGATAAAGTAATTTCAAAATAGAAACTCCAAATAGTTCCAAGGAGTCAATACAAAAA
Source organism: Myxocyprinus asiaticus (assembly GCF_019703515.2). Taxonomy (NCBI): domain Eukaryota; kingdom Metazoa; phylum Chordata; class Actinopteri; order Cypriniformes; family Catostomidae; genus Myxocyprinus; species Myxocyprinus asiaticus. The sequence continues at coordinate 23,102,991 of NC_059352.1, forward strand.
AGTAAAAGAGGGTTTAGAACAGGGGTGTCAAACTCAGTCCCTGGAGGGCCGCAGTCCTGCAGAGTTTAGTTCCAGCCCTGTTCCAAAATGCCTCCTTGTAATCTTCAAGCACTCCTGAAGACCTTGATTAGCTGCTTCAGGTGTGATTAATTAGGGTTGGAGCTAAACTCTGCTGGACTGTGGCCCTCCAGGAACCAAGTTTGACACCCCTGGTTTAGAACCTCAAAGGGGAAATGAGTGTTTCCCAAAAAGATAAATAAGAAATCCAAAAAAACTTCAAGGGAAAAAAATTGGACAACAAAAAGCAAAAGTCAGAAAATCAAACAGAGCAAAGAATCCAGAGACAATCACAAGAGGGATTTACCAAAAGACTGAAGAGGTCAGTCTCAACATATCAAACAATGAGCATAGAACAGAGGAATAGAGCAACGTAAATACACTCACAGAAAATGAGGCACAGGTGAGAACAATAACACATGATACAATGGCAGGAAACTGAAATGAAACACAATGAGGGCCTCTAGTGGCCAAAACTAGTCCATAAACCTAACACTTTTTGGATCTTGATTTCCCCTTGTCTTTAGGCGTTGCTAGTCTTTTATATCTGCCTACTTAAAAATGTGCAATTAACTCAGCTGTAAGCATCTTTAATAATCATTAAATAAAGTGCAACCAAATAAGCCACTATTACTAATATGCAGTATAAATGACATATAAAATTAAAATAAAAAAATAAATAAAAAAAATCCAGTAATGTTTGTGGAAGGGGCTGAGGCCACCCAAGACTGATATCCTAGCATCACCCCTGCCCCAGTCCCAATTTTTTCTATATTGTATGGAAAAGAGCTTCTCCTTTGATGTTCCAAGAATGAAAGTCATACAAATTTGGAACGACATGAGGGTGAGTAAACAATGACAGAATCTTTGTTTTTGGTTGAACCATCCCATAAATGCTAGTGTGAGGAATGCCTCATTGGTGAGTCTATGTGTCATTACCAATTATCCCCCATGTGTAAATGAAATCAATAGTATGACGTCAGTATGGAAATGAAGGTAAACAGCACAGCTATGCTGCCTATTAATCACTAGTGGTTTTCGTGTTTTATGTCCTTGATCCTTTCACTGGGCTCTCCATTCACTGACTCCAAGAGAGGGAGACTGAGGACAGCAATGAATGTTATCAGGGCACAAGTTGATGCAGTTAGAGAGAGGGCCAGTGTGAATGTTTTTATGGCTGTCGGTTTTTGGAAAAGCTTGCATGTTTGCTTGTCTATGTGCCTGTGAGTGTGAGCATGCATGTGTGTTTGAATTCTGAAAGAACACATAATATTCTAGTCCAGAGCAGATGGTAGCACTGTTGGTTTTAATGACCTTTGTCACCCACTGGCAGGTTCAGATAAGAGAAGAGGGATGTGATGAGGGTAGGGAAGTTTTCTCAGGGTGAGATGCAGTGCCTTTTTACAACAAAAGAACTACTGATCACTACTGTTTTAAAAAAAATGTCTCACATATCTCAAAATAGTGTGTGCCTTTCAAATTTGGGGTGAAGTTCTATCTTCGGGGCGGGATTGTTTAATACTTAGCCTAAAATGCCAAAACTTATAAATTCAATAAAGTGGGGGAAATAACCCACTGATAATTAATGATACAAATAATAACAGCAGGGTTTTGACACATTTTGACCAATAAAATTGGTCATTACTTTTCCAGTCATTCGGGATTACTGGATAAGAAATTTTATTTACAATTTTTTCGTCAGACCAGCAACGCAGCCAAATAACTCTGCCCTTTTCGCTATGTATGGCAAGCCATGAGTGCTGAGTGCATATAGTGTCCAGCATTTCACAGTTGAAGAAGTGCATGATCCAGGTTCTCATAGTACACTTCTTTGTGTTGCATTATCAGTGTTAACCTACAAATCACACTGTAAAAGATGAAGCGAGGAGCAGTTTTTCCTTCTTCAGGTCAGGCTTTATTTTCCCCTCTTGGCGACACCAATTTACAGTTTACCTTCACACACTAACCTAACACACACAGCTTTCATAAACTTTTACTACTAGAAAAATCTTTGCTCGGCTCTGTCGTATCCAGTCTCTCTCCCGACTGAGTGTTGTGTCGCTCTATTTATGCCGCTCTCCCCGTGCTCACTGAAATTAGAGACAGGTGTTAGACATAATTTAGCTCAGGTGTAAGCGCCCTTACCGCTTTCTCTCTCCGGAGAGATGCTTGACCACGCCACCGCTGCCACATATCCCCACCGACCGACTCAGGCCGGGGCGACATCCGGCCTGCCTACCACTCCCCCCCATTCCTGGAAAGGAAGTCGGCGACAGCCATCTGCGCCCCCGGTCTGTGGACCACCTTGAACTTAAACGGCTGAAGAGCCAGATACCAACGGGTGATCCGGGCGTTAGTATCTTTCATGCGGTGGAGCCACTGGAGTGGGGCGTGATCCGAGCAGAGGGTGAAGGCCCGCCCCAGCAGGTAGTATCGGAGAGTGAGGACCGCCCACTTGATGGCGAGACACTCCTTTTCCACGGTGCTGTACTTAGTTTCCCTTAACGAGAGCTTACGGCTAATGTACAGCACCGGGCGCTCCTCCCCCTCCACCACCTGCGAGAGTACGGCCCCCAGCCCCCTGTCTGAAGCATCTGTCTGTAAAACAAAAGGGAGAGAGAAGTCAGGTGAATGTAACAGCGGCCCCCCGCAAAGTGCGGCTTTAACTTGCGTGAACGCCCGTTGACACTGCTCCGTCCATTGGACCGGATCTGGAGCTCCCTTTTTAGTGAGATCAGTCAGCGGGCTGGTGACGTCCGAATAATTAGGCACAAACCTTCTATAATAGCCAGCCAGCCCCAGGAACTGTCTCACCCCCTTTTTGGTCTTGGGTCTCGGGCAGGTCGCAATCGCCGCTGTCTTGACAATTTGGGGACGCACCTGCCCGTGGCCCAAGTGGAAACCCAGATACTGTACCTCCACCCGTCCAATCGCGCATTTCTTCGGGTTTGCTGTGAGTCCCACTCGGCGCAGCGATCTCAGAACCGCCCTCAGATGTTGCATATGCCGCTGCCAATCATTGCTGTAAATGATGATGTCATCTAAATAGGCAGCGGCGTAAGCTGAATGCGGCCTGAGGATTCGGTCCATGAGACGCTGAAACGTAGCCAGGGCTCCAAACAAACCGAACGGAAGTGTCACAAATTGGTGTAATCCAAACGGTGTGGAGAAGGCGGTTTTCTCACGGGAAATTGGTGTCAAGGGGATCTGCCAATAACCCTTCGTCAAATCCAATGTCGAATAAAAACGAGCAGTGCCCAACCGATCGAGCAACTCATCAACGCGAGGCATTGGATACGCATCAAATTTAGACACCGCGTTGACTTTCCTGTAATCCACACAGAATCGCACAGACCCGTCGCTGTTAGGCACTAGAACAACTGGGCTGGACCAATCGCTGTGGGATTCTTCTGTTACCCCCATATCAAGCATCGCATCTAATTCTTCCCGAACAATTTTCTTTTTGTGTTTGGGTAGTCGATAGGGGCGGCTACGTACCACCGCCCCCGGCTCGGTCTCGATGTGGTGATGGATGAGGTTTGTATGTCCCGGTAGAGGGGAGAACACATCTGCAAACTCCTGTTGCAACTTGGCAACCTCCGCGAGTTGGCTCGGTGAGAGGTGGTCTCCGCAAGTGACCGGGGTGAACTGTTTATGTTTTGAACTCACCTCCGGTCCGAGCTCCGCCTTCTCGGGAACCACCGTAGCCAACGTCACGGGGACCGCCTCCCTCCACAATTTTAGGAGTTTGAGGTGGTATATTTGACGTGCATCCCCTCTATCGGTTCATTTAACCTCATAATCGAGATCTCCCACTCGTCGTGTGACCTCAAAGGGTCCTTGCCACTTGGCGAGTAATTTAGAGCTCGATGTGGGAAGCAATACAAGCACTTTATCTCCCGGTGCAAATTCCCTTAGCTGAGTTCCCCTGTCATACAGTCGGCGCTGTCGTTCTTGAGCTTGGAGCAAATTCTCCTGTGTTAGTTGCCCCAAGGTGTGGAGTTTTCCTCTAAGATCAAGAACGTACTGAATTTCATTTTTACTGTTTGAAGGTCCTTCCTCCCAGGCCTTTCGCATTACATCAAGCACGCCGTGTGGGCGTCGCCCATACAGCAGCTCGAATGGGGAGAAGCCAGTGGAGGCTTGCAGGACCTCTCATACTGCAAATAACAGGGGGTCGAGCCATTTATCCCAATTTCTAGAATCATCGGGCACGAACTTACGAATCATGTTTTTGAGGGTTTTATTAAATCGTTCCACCAGGCCATCCATTTGAGGATGGTATACACTGGTGCGAATCGATTTAATATTTAATAATTCGTACAGTTCGCGAAGTGTTTGTGACATAAATGTTGTGCCCTGATCGGTGAGGATTTCTTTCGGAATCCCCACCCGGGAGATTATTTTGAAGAGTGCCTCCGCAACACTGCGTGCTGAGATGTTGCGAAGAGGTACGGCTTCCGGATATCGCGTTGCATAGTCCACTAGGACCAATACAAAGCGATGTCCGCGTGCTGACTGTTCTAATGGCCCGACGAGGTCCATTCCAATTCTCTCAAAGGGGACCTCGATCAGAGGGAGAGGGCGCAATGGCGCTTTTGGGGTGGCCGGTGGGTTAACCAGCTGGCATTCGCGGCATGCCGCACACCACCTGCGGACATCGCCGCAAATGCCCGGCCAATAGAAATGGGCTATTAGACGGTTCAGTGTTTTCCTTTCTCCTAGATGACCTGCCATGGGATTATAATGAGCCACCTGGAATACCATTTCCCGACGGCTCCTTGGAATCAAAAGTTGGGTTGTATCCTCTTTGGTCCGAGTGTCCTGTGTCACTCGATACAACCGCACATTTATAATTGCAAAATAGGGGTATGAAAGTGCGATGTCGGGCTGGAGTCATTGACCATCGATGACTCTCACTTGGTCAAAGGCGTGTTTGAGGGTTTCGTCTCGCGACTGCTCCAAAGGGAAATCCCCCTCAGGGAATTCCCTGAGAAGGGGAGGGGCTGCAGCCTCTCCCCTCTCTCGTCATCATGACGTGGAGCTGTCGAGGACGGCCCCAGCTCCGCCTCCCCTGCCAGAGCATCGCACATCACACATCTCCCTATTTTCACACAGGACCCATCCGCACAAATTCCCTTTAATAAAACTCTAAAATCAGGCCAATCAGTCCCCAATTTCAGCGGATGGGTGAGGCGGGAACTAACCGCAGCCTCCACTCTATGCTTTTTCCCCCGAAATTTAATTGTCAGGGTCACCACCGGATACTTGTGAATATCCCCGTGTACACACTTCACCTTCACCGTTTTGGTTGTGACCAATGCCTCGGGTTGAACCAGGCGTTGGTGGATAGTGGTTTGATTACACCCGGTATCCACCAACGCTTGGTGAGTACCCCCCTTGACACTTACCGGTATCCGGTACGCTCCGGCCCGGTCCGGGGCAGCCTGTGGGAGGTCAGAGACCCACACCACCGTCCCCAGCTCCATCAGAGGGCGCTGATCTCGGAAGTGGCTCGGGTCTCCGCACCTCCAGCAGGCCGGCCAGGCACTATGCCCGCACTTGCGTCGGCGGGCGCCCCCCCCTGAGGGGGAGAGCGGCGGGGCATTGGAGTAGGGGAAGGTGTAGCCTCCCACACCCGGGGAACTGGTCTCAGGGGCTGAGTTCCTCCTCGTCTGCGTGGGGCAGGAACGGGACCTGGAGAGAGAGCAGATGAGAGAGAGAGAAGGGAGGGGGAAGAAACAGAGGGAGGAGAGAAAATGTAGGAGGGATCTTCCGCCCTCGGGATCGCCGCCATGTGGTCCTCCGCAAGTCGGATGGCTTCCTCCAACGACGCCAGGCGGTGGCACTGGACCCACTCCGCTGTCCCTTTTGGCAGTCGAACTATAAACTGTTCCAGTACCACCTGGTCGATAATTCCCTGGACGTCGCGATCCCCCGCTAACAGCCATCTTCGGCAGGCGTCACGGAGCCGCTGAGCAAAGGCAAACGGGCGGTCGGAGCTTTCCAACTTCAAGCTCCGGAAGAGTTGATGACTTTCCTCCGGAGTGCGACCAACCCATTGCAAGATGGCTCTTTTTAGATCTCCGTAGGCCAGGAGGCTCGGCGCTGGCAGTTGTTGAGCCGTGAGCTGGGCTTCCCCGAACAATAATGGGATCAATCGAGCTGCCCATTGGCCGAGCGGCCAGCCCCAGATCTCGGTGGTCCGCTCAAACAAATCCAGGAAGGCCTTGGGGTCGTCCGTCGCCCCCATTTTCTGTAATGCTGGTGGGGGTAACGGCGTGGGTGTGTCCGGGGTCGCGGCTGAGGATGCCCCCTGGCCGAGGAGGCTCCGGATCGCCTGCCGGTCCTCGGCTTGAGCATGCATGAGCTCGACAAACCGGCGGTCTTGATCTTGTCGGAGCTCAAGCAGCATTTGTTGGTGGTTCTGATGTAGGCTGGCGAGGGCTTGGAGGATCTCCGCCAACAGGGAGGACTCTACGGGACGACCTCCATCCATCTTCGACCCAAACTTCAATCCTGGGTTTCGGCACCAGTGTAAAAGATGAAGCGAGGAGCAGTTTTTCCTTCTTCAGGTCAGGCTTTATTTTCCCCTCTTGGTGACACCAATTTACAGTTTACCTTCACACACTAACCTAACACACACAGCTTTCATAAACAAACTTTTACTACTAGAAAAATCTTTGCTCGGCTCTGTCGTATCCAGTCTCTCTCCCGACTGAGTGTTGTGTTGCTCTATTTATGCCGCTCTCCCCGTGCTCACTGAAATTAGAGACAGGTGTTAGACATAATTTAGCTCAGGTGTAAGCGCCCTTACCACTTTCTCTCTCCAGAGAGATGCTTGACCACGCCCCCGCTGCCACACACACTACTTACACAATGATGTAGAATAGTGCAGTGTGGTGACGTCTGTGGAGAGTGAGGCCGGGAGAGAAAGAGCGGTAAGGATTGACACCTGTGGTAAAATTTCTAACAGCTGTTTTGTGTTGCAGTGAGAGCTGGAGAAGGATAAAAGGGCAGTCCAGACTGCAGGAGGAGAGAGAGATGCATGCAGCAGTGTTTTGAGTGTGCTTTTGATATGCTGAAAAGCTAACTTTTTTGTGTGAGACTGAAAAGTGTTAAAAATAAAGAAACTTACGTGGACAGTTTACCTGGCCCCCGCTTCCTCCAGCAGAATAAAAAGGGTTCTTTCACAGTGGTGCTGAAATCTGGGATTTGGGAGGAAGATACACCATCATGGAGTCCTCGCCCTTCACCGATCTTATCAAGACCCTCGCCAGCATCCACCAAATGCAACATCAGGCTCTGCTTGAGCTGTGCCAGGAACAGGAGCAGCAATTCCAGGTCATCCTTCAAGCTCAAGCGGAGGACTGGCAGGTGCTATGGAGCTTGATACCTCAGGGATTCTACTGACGCGACCCTGGCCTCCGCCCCCACCATGACCCACTTCACACTCACTAAGATGGGCTCAGAGGATGACACGGAGGCATTTGTGGAGCTATTCGAGCATGTGGTGGAAGCATCAGGATGGCCAGATTCCCAGTGGGCGGTCCGGCTGCTGCTGCTGTTGTCGGGGGAAGCTCAACTGGCAGCCCAACAACTACCAGTCACCAACCTCCTGGGGTACCAGGACTTGAAACGAGCCATCTTGCAATGGGTCGGACGCAGCGCAGAACAGCACCACCAGCGCTTCCGCTCACTGATGCTTGGCGAGCTCGGACGCCCGTTTGCTTTTGTCCAACAGCTCCGTGACTCCCACCGGCGGTGGCTGAATGTGACACCGTGGTTGATCTGGTGGTACTGGAACAATTCATCACTCGGTACTGAAAGGGACAGCGGAGAGGGTCCAGTGCCACCAACCGACATCGCTGGATGAGGCAGTCCGGCTGGCTGAGGACCATATGGCGGCATATTCAGGGACCGGCGAGTCTTCTTCTTCTTCTTCTTCTTCTCTCTCTCTCTCTCTCCTCCCTCCCCCTCTCCTTCCCCTCATCCTGTTCCGGTTCCCCAGAAATGGGGAATTATGTCCCCAAAACCAGTTCCGCGGTCCAGTGGACCTTTCAACCCACCAGTTTTCCCTAACCCTCTCTGATCTCCCCCACAGGCTGGTGAATCTGCTGCCGCGGGTGTGGGTGTGAAGTCTGGGCCAGTCTGCTGGAGCTGCGGAGAAACTGGGCATTTCCAGGGCCGATGCCCCACAATGGAGGTGGAGACATTGGTCCAAATCCCAGATGCGCCACAGGCCACTCCCTATCGAGCAGGAGCATACCAGATACCTGTGAATATTAAGGGAGGTACATACCAAGCCTTGGTGAATTCAGGTTGTAATCAAACCTCCATTCACCAAAGCTTGGTTCAATCCAAGGCTTTGGATACAGGCCTCATTTGTCTGTCACGGGTCACTTAGGACAGGAAAAAACACTGAACTGTCTAAAGGCCCATTTCTATTGGCCGGACATTCATGGGGATGTTTGCAGGTGGTGTGCGGCATGCCGTGAATGTCAGCTGGTGAATACCCCGGCCCCTTCCGTTGATCGAGGTCCCCTTTGAAATAAAACACTTCGTGTTGGTTCTGGTGGACTACGTAATGGGATATCCAGAAGCAGTGCCTCTGCACAACATTTCAGAGTGAAGTGTTGCAGAGGCACTATTCAGAATTATCTCCCGAGTGGGGATTCCGAAAGAAAGCCTCACTGATCAGGGCACTACATCTATGTCACGTACACGACATGAACTGTATGAATTATTGGTTATTAAATCAATTTGGACCAGCGTTTACCACCCCCACAGCTTGGTTGAACAATTTAATCAGACCCTAAAGAATATGATTCATAAGTTCGTGCATGAAGACGCTCGAAAATGGGACAAGTGGCACGAGCCCCTATTATCTGAAGTACGAAAGGTCCTGCAAGCCTCCACAGGGTTCTCCCCATTTGAATTATTGTATGGGCATCGACCGCGCGGCGTGCTCAACGTCCTATGGGAAAATTGGGAGGAGGGACCTTTAAGCAACAAAAACTAAATTCAATACGTTCTTGACCTGAGAGCAAAAGCTCCCCGGCCTGAGTCGGGCGATGGGGGTATGTGGTGATGGGGGCGTGGTCGAGCGACGTCTATGGAGAGCAAGGCCGGGAGAGGAAGAGCGTTAAAAATAATGAAAATTATGTGGACAGTTTACCCGGCCCCTGCTTCCTCCTTCATCAGAATAACAAGGGATCTTTCACATGCAGAAGTGTGTGGTTTGGGATGCACCCCTTGTTTTAAGGAATGTTGTTGGTTGACATTTTGAATGGGCTCCAAATGCAAGAGCTAATGGCTAACCATCTTCATATTTACCTTCTGCAGTCTGGTAAAGCAACCATACTGTTGGAGATATGGACAGCAATGAATCATAGTGTTTATTACTGGGACTGTGTTGGTCAGTCCTGCCATTTTTGTGACTCAGATCAGGGCAGTCTTTTAAGGGAAATGTCACTGTAGTAATTTTGTAAAATTTCGTATTAGATAGATTTCGTAAAAGCTGGATCACGTTTCATTTTGTTACATTATACTATTATAAAGATATTCACAAGACATGCAAAATCCAATGGTATTTGACATCATGATTTCAAACCTGGTATAACACATTGAGGGGGAAAGTCTGAATGAGTGCAAATGTGATTTGGATTCCTGGATCTAAACCAAAAAAAAATTAATGTTAACAATGACACCAAAGGTTGGTATATTGGTGGGATGGATGGATGGATGGATAATTACTGGTAGGTAGGTAAATAGATAGAGTGACAGACAGCTGGACAAATGGACAGATAGATATTAAAAGAATATTTGGATAAGATAAACTGCCGAGGTTAGTTTTCATTTTACACCACTAAATAAATAATACATGACCTTCTTATACTTGCATTGCATGTAATCTGCATACACACCCCACTTGTCATTGTACTGATACTACAAATCTCTCTAGCATTTGTTCAACCCAAGGCTCATCTGTTTTAGTACATGTAGACACTGTGAGAGGAATAGTAACAAGTAAAGTTCTCTGCACATCACTCCAGCCAATTTAATTTGAGTTGTGGACTTAGAGTTGCACTCAGGGTCCCAAAGGTGTGGGAGAGAGCAGGGATGTGCCAGGAGAAAACCAAATCAGTTATGCCCCGCCAGCACTGGTGACATACCTGGATGATAATGTGCTTGTTTTTTGTTTTAGTTTTTTCAATTAAACTGCATCCAGCAGGAAAACCTTTCATGGAACCCATGTGGCCCCAGAAAAGACCAAGTCTCCTATCTCATCCAAACTAATTATGGCATTGCTGCTGATAGTCTCCTAGGCTGATTCCGTATGTTTGTCCCGCACTCTGGGCACACATTTGCACTATAATGCAATGACAAATTTTATTATTGGCCTAAAGATGGATGATGATGAACTTCTCAAAAGTATAAATAAAAATAAAAATAATAAATCCTTTTCTTCTCATTGTCTTCATGGCTTTGTTTTCACAAATCTCAAATAGAAGAGTAAACAGAAACCTGTTGACTTCAATTGCTCCAACCTCTGCATTGAAAATCTACCGATGACTGGTTACAAATGTTAAACATGTTGATAGGCAAAATAAAGAATTAAAAAACTAAATAAGTGAGTGATAAGGATCAAGTTATCAGTCAGATAGCATCCAGTGGCCCTGAACCAGAGACACATGAACACATGGAGTCATTATTATAGGAAATGAACCACCATTCAGGAGAGGAAAGCCATATCATTAGAGGGCGTACCAAACAACAACTACATTTAATTAAACCATTGATTTGTTTCTCTTCTTTAGGGCCAGAGCGAAAGGAAACAGAATTAGGATGGACCCTATTCAACCTTTGTATTAGCTACATACACTGTTAAAGATTTTCTTGTCAAAAAACAGTAAAGAACTGGCAGCAGGGTTGCCAGCAAGTTACTGTAAAATTAACAGTGTCTTGCTGTTACTGAAATTAACAGCTAGATACTGTTTTTTTCAGCTACAGTATACAACTGTAATTTAGCAGCATATAGCTGTCAAATTACATACTATCTACTGTTGTTGAAATTAACAGCTAAGTTCCCAGCATGCACTGCGGCATGAAGAAATTACATAATTTTTTTACTAATTTACTGGTTTATTTTGAAGTTACTTGTATTTTAATGTTCAGCTTTTACTTTTTTACGTAAAAGTATGTTTGTTATTTTCACCATTGTTGCGTTTTAGAGTTGATATCTGTGTTTGTCTTGTCAACTTGTGTTATGCTGTAAGTTCAAAAACATCAAACACTCAACTATACTGTTTTTGCTTTTATGTTTTTATGTGTAATGCATCACTATTGACACATATAGTGCCATTTGCAAGGTAGGATCAGACATTCAGGCTGACCTTAGGTTTTGGCTTCCAAAGAGCACAGTACAACATCTTGTGTTTTACTTAAACACAAATTGACTGGCTAGAAGAACATAATATAATAATAAAGAAGGTCTAAGGTGCCAGCTCAAGAGAACACTAATCACCATGATTAGTTTTTTTTTTTTTTTAGCCCCAATGCATTGCCAAAGCATAAATACTTATTCAAGCGCAAAGGCTTATGGGTATTTCTCTTAGGGGTGTTATTTTACTATGTACAGGTTTTTTTTTTTTAATAAAAATACACTGTTCAATCCTGGCAACATTGTACATTTAATAAGTACACTGCTTCAAAGCTTGATTTTTTTTATTTATTTTTTTTATTTGACTTCTCATTAGACAGATAAGTGAAGGCTGATGTCAGATGATAAAGAACAGAGGAGTTGGTCAGCAACATCATGAACACTAATCATGTGCCACAAACTAAAATTTTCATGGGGAGGGATGTAAAATATACATCTCAAAATGTCACTAGCTTTCGCCAAGATGATATCATGATTTTAAATGTTCATTTTTCCCTAATGCCTTGCATACAACAGCTATTTACCATAAAACTAGTTAGTTAACAGTGAGCATGCTCTTGATCTCCCAGAATGTAACATTTTTAACAGCAAACTATTGTATTTAAGAATCACAGTATATTGCTGTATGAATTTGGCCATAAATTTACAGCAATTTTTTACAGTGTAGAGACTGGTTAGACTTTGTTTTGAGGGCCAATAACATATTTCCAATTCACATATTGTCTAAATTGCACACTTAATTTTGATGACAGGAACCTGATGTTGCCACTTAAGTTAAAAAGTCAGAGTTCCTTTACTGGAAATGATTATCAAAACATCATTAAAAGGAGGGCAGGCTCTCATTTCTTACTTTTGGTCAGTAGAGCTATATTCACATTGACATCTGTTGCACATCAGCCCATTAAATATGGCATGGAACTGATCCCTGAAGAGTACAGTAGCAATCAAACTGCATGCATTATACTTTGTCTACAACTGTGGTGCAGTGTGATGCCTTTTAAAATAAATGTGCATTAGCATTTTGTTTATTCTCTCACAAGGAAATCTCGCCAAAATTTGGATGCAAATGTTGTAATACACATTGATGTCAGAAGCATTATATATACCTTTTAACTTCTATGATATGTCATTCAGACAGCATACATTAGGATATACTTTGTCTAAATCTGTGACAGTGTGATGCATCTTAAAATAGATATGTGTGTCAATTGACATTAATTCTCTGGATGCAGTGGCTACATATATTAATACTTTGATGTCAGGGGTATTGCAATTCACTTTTACCTTATGGTGTGTCATTTGGAAGTATTCTTTTCTAATATATTCTACTCACAGCTCATAACATTCACACTGTATATAATGTAAAATTGACTTTCTCCGTGTAACAAAAGCTGAACTGCACAGAGTCTGTTTCCAGGTATCAGAAACCCATTAAAATTGTATTGAACACCGCGATATTTAAACTTTTTAAAAATGATTATTGTGAATAATTAGCATCGCCAAACGCAATCACACGTTTCCCTTAAGCATACACTTGTTTTGTTACTGTTTTTATATGAGATGATACCTTTTCATTGAAATGATTTAATGCAGACTTTTTTTGAATAATGTGGTTAACAGAAACGGTTATAGAAAACGAATCATCGAGCATTAATGTGCGAAGCATATAGGATAGGCGTCAAAATGGCTATTCAGAAACATTTACTTAATGTATACCAACACGCACAGAAACAAAAACACCAGATAACTTACTGCTTTCCAGGTGCTCTGGTGAATCCCCAAACTCAGTAAAATGGCAACCAGTCTTAAAGTTGACGAAGTCCTGAAGTGTAACATATTTAAAACTCCGGTAAAAATAGAAAGATTTAGCTTGTTAGCGTCTAAATAACACGGTAGCCTCTCTTAGATTTCTTGATGTTTTCCAAAAGCCCCGGCGTCTCCAACCATACTGCGCTTTGCAGCTCAACAAGAACGCTCAATCCTACATAATATCTGAACTGTTGAAACTCTTCCTCTCATTAGTCTGTAAATAACCTGTCGCTGTCTGTTTCCAACACACAATGGGCAGGAGCGAGATGTGGAGCAATGTAAGCTACGGTGCGCCTCACCAGTGCGCACAAAAGCGCCCACCGGCTCACAATGTTGCCGATGACTTCACTCATCACGAAGCCCGATGGGTTACTTTTATGGGGACTTTGATTTCCAGACACTACGAAACAACGAAACAGTTACGAAAACGGGTCGCGAACGTAGTAAATAAACACCGAGTATCCAAAGTTTTATGATCTGTACTGTGACCATGGTTTATCAAGAACAAAACTGCAGTGCATTACAATGCAGGGATTCTTTAATACAGTGATACAGTAAAATATTAGCTAATGCTTTTGAATACGCTTGCCACTTTAATGTCAAGAAATAAGCGTCTCAGGGAAATGAATCCTGAATGCAGAACTGTGAGTCCAAGGGATCTTATTTCCACCGTTAATGACCTTTAAGAAAAAGAAAAAAAAAAAATCTTACTTGCGTTCTGCTATTTGGCTGTTGATTTGGATTTAAGTTTGTCATATCATAAGCTAAATTAGAAAGCTTCTGTGATTAATATTTTATAAACTTTTTTAACATATGCCAACTAATAAGCATATAATCTTACACACTGATACACATGCAGTCTTACACAGGATAGGCAATCTAAAGCATCATACTGTACATATACTGTATATATACAAGGAACACAACTAAGTAAAAAACAACCCAAACCGCTACACTGCAAAATAAATATATCTCAGAAAATATGAAGGTGTGTGCCTATGCAATTCCAGTTACACAATGTGCAATTTAGACTGTTAGCAATAAGTTTAATTGCTTCTATGGAGATGCATAGACTTTATGGATACATTTATTTTAAATGAGTTAATGGAATTTATGGCTATTAGTCTTAACTAAATATGATAGAACATAAGTAAAGATGTTAGACCAAACTGTATCCTAGTCAAGTTCCTGGTCCAATGCTTGTAGATATTGATCCCAGTATATTGAGTTATTCCCAGTGTCTTGTAGAGTTTAAAGATGCACTCAGATTTTTTACCTTAATTACAAAATTTCACACATACATAAATTGATAGTACTTTAAATATGTAATATTATTTTAAATCATGTTCACTCACATGAGATGAAGACTGCAGTCACATCAGTAGCCTAATAGGCTAAAAGCTGTTTTATTTTACATGGAACAGGTTGCCTAGTGGGGGGCCAACATGTTAAGATCACATGAACAGTCGAGTACTATTTGCATTATCTTGGTAATGTTATTGAACTCTTTCACTCGCAAAATAAATTCATCATTGCTGACGGTGACAGAGCATTTCTGCTAATGGCATCGGTAACTAAATTTATTTTATTTTATTTGCATGATGCATACATGCTGCTAGCAGGGCCGCATTAACGCACAGGCTTACCTGGGCACTAAAGGAATATTTTGAGTTCAATACAAGTTAAGCTCAATCGACAGCATTTGTGGCATAACATTGATTACCACAAAAATAAATTGTGTCTCATCCCTTTTTTTCTTTAAAATAAGCAAAAATCTGGGTTACAGTGAGGCACTTACAATGGAAGTGAATGGGGCAATCCGTAAATGTTAAAATACTCACTTTTTCAAAAATATTGCCACAAGACATAAACAATATGCATGTTAACATGATTTAAGTATGATAAAATTACTTACTAACCTTTACTGTGTAAAGTTATAGCAAAGCAACTTTACAACTTTGTTGCCATGACTATGTAACATCAACAAAACCTAAAACCATAAAATGGCTGTAAAAATTATGATTTAAACAACTTTACAGCTCAAATAATACATGAGTTTTAACAGAAGAATTCATGTATGTGTTTTTATAAAATTATAAGCTTCACATTTCTGCCTTTAAACTCTACAAAAATTGGCCCCATTCACTTCCATTTTAAGTGCCTCACTGTAATTTAGATTTTTGCTTTTTTTTTTTTTTTTTTTTGAAGAAAAGGAGGGATGAGTCGAAATTTCTTTTTGTGGTAATCAACATTATGCCACAAATGCTGAGCTTAACTTGTATTGAACCCAGAATATTTCTTTAAGCCCCAGGGCTCGTTGCTGCAGGGGGGCCCCCAAGTCCCATATCAGCCAGTGTAACAAATACAAAACATTCCAGCTTTATTATATCCCATGGAACACCATAAGCACAATCTGAGGATCTCAGTTGCTGGTACAAAAACCAAGAAACACTAGAGAGAGATCGAGAGTACTTCTTTAAAGTCCTAAAATGACATTAGCACAATTTCATTGTATACTATATGTCTTGAAGTGTCAACACACCCCTAGATGCACAGGAAGAGTTAAATGGTCTTGAATTCTTTAATAGGTTATAGTCGAGAACCATGGCAGAAAGCAAGATTACAGGAAAAAACTGGTCCACATTATTTATGTGTTCAATTTAATTTAATACCAGAACACAATATTTTTTCTATAGTTTACGAGTTTTCACATGTTGTTGTGTGATTAGATGCCACAGAGTAACAAAAGGGCAATTATGCCCGGTTTTTACTGCTTTCATTTGAAAAGCCCAACAATACAATTTGTAATCAGGTACTGCCAAACCACCAGAAGATTTGGTACATTGAAATGTGTGAAATTGAAGTTCCCTATCTGTCACTCACTCGACGTTGTGTCGATGTAGTGACACTAGGGGTTACTCTTGGGAGCCCCAAACACCTCTGATCTTTGAGAAAAGGCCAATGGGAACTGGCGAGTGGAATTTGCATGCCACTCCCCTAGACATACGGGTATAAAAGGAGCTGGCTCGCAACCACTCATTCAGATTTTCTCTTCGGAGCTGAGCGGTTGTATTTCAGCGAGCTGAATTCCTCCGCCGATCCATTCACCTCTACAAAAGCTGTTGGATTTACGGTGCATTACAGTGGCTTCTCCCCCTCTTGCACCGGTGGAGTGCAGAGAATGCCCCTGGGCGCTTCAGCAGACTAAAAGTGTATATTCTTCCTCTAAAAGAGTATATTTCCCTTCTAAAAGAGTGGCACTCATGGAGAGCGTCTTTTTAAAGATGACTTTCCGTTTGTATATAATTCCTGGTTGCGATCGTTACCCCTCCACTTACGATAGCCACGATCGCTGCCTCAATGCTTAGGCGCTACCCATGCGGAGACGGTGTTCGTGGACGGGTCATGTTCTCACTGCGAGAACATGACCATGGCAACGTTGCGGTCGCGGCTTTCCTTCCTCAGAGGGAAAGCCACCCCAGGGGCTCCCCGCCGCGGTCCTTCTACCTACGGGTTTGAGGCTGCGTTGGTTGGCACTGGGAGCGATTTGGGGGTTCCAATGGGAGCTGCTCCACCGAGTAACCCCCCCACAGACCTCCCATTCCCCAGCACGCTCGTTTGTCCCAGTCGAGTTCTGCGATGAGATCGGGGTTCACGAAGTGGATGAGCTCTCGATTGCAGCATCAGAGAGCGGGCTGGTTCAGTCTGACGCCGAGGACTCGAAGGGGCTCCCACCTTCGGGTGCGGTCGCCCCGTCGCAGGCCAACGCGGAGATGATGGCCATGCTTGCTTGTGAGCTTTGGGCTGGAGTGGACCACTCCGCCCTACCCTGAACCCTCATGGCTTGATGATTGGTTCCTGGGCACGAAGCGCCGCTCACGGCCGTGCCCCACCCCAGTCCCTTTCTTCCCGGAGGTGCATGAGGAGCTCATGAAGTTGTGGTGAGCACGTTTTACTGCCCAGACCCGATCTCTGAGCTCCTCTGCTCTCACTACCCTCGACGGTGGGGCTGCCAGGGGGACTTAGTGATTCCCCAGGTGGATAAGACGGTTGCGGTGCACTTGTGCCCGCAAGGCGCCACCACCTGGTGGAGCCGCCCGAGACTTCCATCCAGGGCCTGTAAGCTCACGTCGTCACTGGCGAATAAGGCCTACAGTGCCACTGGACAGGCAGCCTCCACCCTGCATGCCATGGCTCTCCTGCAAGTGCACCAAGCCAAGGTGCTGAGAGAACTGCACAAGGGTAGTTCTGACCCAGGATTGATGCAACAGCTGGGCTCGGCGACCGATCTCGCCCTCCGGGCGACGAAGGTCACGGTGCGGACTCTCGGGCAGGCGATGTCCACCTTGGTGGTCCAGGAGCGCCACCTTTTGCTCAACTTGGTCGAGATGAGGGAGGCTGACAAGGCACGGTTCCTTGACGCCCCCATCTCCCAGGTTGGCCTATTCGGCAACACCGTTGAGGACTTTGCCCAGCAGTTCTCAGTGGTTAAGAAGCAGACAGAGTCTATTCAGCACATCCTGCCCCAGCGCAGATCAAGCACCCCGTCTGCTTGATCTGCGCTGGGTCAAGTGGCCCAGGCGTAGAGCCGCCCGCAGGAAGCAGTTGTCCCCCGTCTCACGGCCCACTGCCAAGAACCCAAGGAAGACTTCGAAGCATCCCTGAGATGGGTGACCCAGGGACGTGGAGACCCGCTACAGGCCTGGAGCTGGTGATCAGACCACTCCATCTACCGGTGGAGGGCCGGGAGGAGAATCCTTTGTTGCTGTTTCTTTTGATTTCGCAGCATGCCCGATGGGCTGCGGTACCCACATTTTCTGAAAAAGAGCAGTTTCCTCACTCCCTGGGTCACACATCCAGTGTTCACAGCCATCGTTGTCGCGACCGCCGGACACCGTGCTTTTACGGCAGGTACGGCACTGCGGAGGCGGGTCTCCTAGGGCGGTTGTGGCGGATGGCGAGGATGGGTTCCCTCCTTCCCTGTTGCTGACAAGTCTTATGGTGGGTATCCGGAGCCAGGTAAGTGCTTCACAAGACCCTGTGCAAGGTCAGGGAGGACGAGGAGCAGGTCATCCTAGTAGAACCTTACTGGCCCAGTACGCTCCCGCAAAAGACCTCTGGAATCTCTACGTCTGGCCCTTGGAAGGGACACAGAAGACTTAAGTGGCCTTCCGCCCGCAGTGGTAGACACGATCACTCAGGCTAGGGCCCCCTCTATGAGGCACCTGTATGCACCTATTTAGAGATCAGGTGGTGAACCTGCAAGTGCTACCACAGGGACTTCTCCACGTGCGACACTGCCGACAAGCTTGGTAAGACCATGTGACGTATTTCCACACAATTACCTCCCCTTCGGGTAGGTTGTGGTCTCCGCAGTGTCTTCCCCTTGGGAAGGGACACCTCCCCGACGTGGACACTTAATGGCCCCCAGCTGAACAAGATTTACAATCTTTTTTGGGGCAGTCGACTTGTCCCCGAGGTGCAGGGGGCCGTATGATGGTCGTTGAAGCTTTGGGGGAGGTTACGTGATGGCCAGGTGCGCTGGCTACGAGGCATACAATGGCCTGCCCGTCTCTCACCGCCAGTCCACGTAACACAGTTCAGCTAGTTGTGGCGTTTCGTATAGGGACCCCTAGTGTCACTACATCGACACAACATCGAGTGAGTGACAGATAGGGAACATCTTGGTTACTTTCGTAACCTCTGTTCCCTGATGGATGGAACGAGACATTGTGTACCTCCTGCCACAACACTGAACTACCCGCTGAAATGGCCGGGACCTTGTCTCGGCTCCTCAGCACAAAACCTGAATGAGTGGTTGCGAGCCAGCTCCTTTTATATCCGTATGTCCGGGGGAGTGGCATGCAAATTCCACTCGCCAATTCCCATTGGCCTTTTCTCAAAGATCAGAGGTGTTTGGGGCTCCCAAGAGTGACCCCTAGTGTCACTACATCGACACAACATCTCGTTCCCTCCATCAGGGAATGGAGGTTACGAAAGTAACCAAGATGTTTTCTTGCTATTCACAGTAAACTTTGAAGGCAAAGTTAGTGCAGTTCCTTAAATAATAAGGTAGTGGAACATGAAGCAGAGAAAAGGGGAAATTTATACAGAGTGTTTGGCTTGTTATAATTTATCTGGGAGATGTTTGAGAAACTTGATGTGTTAATACCTACTGAAAATATGTGACTCTAGAGTAGTATTGTGCCATTAAACATGAGGAATAGGTGGTAAAGTGTACTGTTTTGGAAAGGCATTTAGAGAGACAGAAGAATAATTATCCAAACTGATTATATACTGTAATTGGCTGAATTGAGCATACCATATTTGGGGGAAGGACTTAAAGATGTTTGTGAAGTGGATTAGCATAGTTTGTAGACTTGAATATGAATCATATGGAGTAATATAATTGTATAGTTTAGGCTTGTGGTTCCAACAGCCAAGGAGACAGTTGGCATTTGACATTCCATGCTGCAAGAAAAGGGCATTTGAAAGAAGGTTGCCTATGTGTAAAACTACTGAATCCCTCTAAAACAGCCCACTGATATTCCCGACTGAAACGATCAAATGCTTTTTGTGCATCCAAGTTGAATACCACTGCAGGGTTTGGATCCAATTCAAATTCATGAATGATATACAATGGATATCTAAAGCCAGTCTCCCCTTATTTGGCCATGGTGAATTAATTTCCCTACATAGTGTCCCAATCTTCCAAAAAATAAATGAAAGATATAGGTTTGTAAAGTAGTTGCTTGCTCGAGAGGGGGATTATCTTTTTTAAATAATACTATTAAAAGTGAAATATCCTAAATTCTGTGAAATGAACAATTTTCAATTGCAAAGTTTAAGGAATTTTAGAAGATTGGCCCAATGAGACCATACATTTCTAACAAAATCTCTGGTTTGGAGAAAGTGTTATTATGGAGCAATGGAGCATGTTTCTTGTGTCAAGAAACATGCTAAGATATGCACAGCTAGAATCTTTCACCTTCTCTCAGTAATTGGTCAGTTAATCACAATGTAATAATTTGTTATGCATGTCCATTGTCTTTCCCCTGGCCCCAAGTGATATGTTTCTTTAGTTATCAGGTCTCTTCATTGTCCCCATTTAGCCTTTTTTAATTTAATTGTCTGCATTGTGATTGTCTTAATTGTCTCGGCCGACTGGCCGGTATGCATATTTAATGAACAGCAGGGATTATCACAAGTGAATTTGCAGTCACAATTGAGCATCTGTGTTCCTAAGGCTGTCCCACAGCAAAAAAGCACACTACATATATAGTTGATGTTCTGATCCACCCAGAGAAAATATTATCCTAGCTGGACAGCAGACCCCTATTGCTTCCAGCTGCCTTGTCATGCTGAGAAAAAGAACGAGAGAATAAGCAAAAAGGAGATACAAGGATAATTATTCTTGAGGACAGAGTGTCATACAATTTCATTTCTACAACAACCTTTCTGAGAAGTAACCTGATTTATACATGCATGGCATTGTGCCATGTGATAAACACTCACAATACAGTTATGTGACTAATGGCAAGATGCAATATTCAGACTTTTTCATAGAAAAATAGAGAAAGATTTCACTCTTTCTTTCTCACTCACTTTTTTCTTTTTCAGAAGAAGAAGGAAACAAAATTCTCATTCATCAACGGTTTTAATAAAACATAAAGACATCACATAAATTCTCTATGGCATTTGAGGACACTGGTTTATATACATTCACGCTGAATGTTGAATAATTCATTTACTGGCAAATACACTACATGGCCAAATCTATGTGGACACCCCCATCTAATAAACAGGTTAGGCTATTTCCAATACACACATTACTAAAAAGTACGTAAAATCAAGCTTACAGCCATGCATTCTCCTTAGACAAATATTTTCAGTAGAATGGGGTGTACCTTTTCCCTGTGTGTGGTCCATAAAAAAATGGTTCACTGAATCTGGTGTGGAAGAACTTGCACAAAGCTCAGATCTGAACCCCACAGAAGACCTTTGGGATGAAGTGGAATGCCGACTGCTAGGCCCCATCTCCCAATATCAATGCCTGATTTGCCTCAAATCTGAGTTAAGATACACTATATGGCCAAAAGTATGCAGACATCCGAACTCCATAAATGTATTTATTCGGTTGTCCACATACTTTTGGCCATATAGTGTTTGGCTCCATTTTAACAATGGACAATGGAAGAGAATAACCTTGACAATTTCTGAATAAGTTGCCCAAATTGTAACATTACTGAATTTATATTGGTTATTAAGAAAAAAATTTTTTTTTAATTCAGTGGATAACTGATTTTAATACTGCAGAGTAAAATATACAGAAAGTTCTCAAAATCTGACATGGATATTTAGATGGAACATGACTTATTGCACTAATTTCTTCTTTTTGTAATGTAATGTGCCTTAGTTATAGTCAAGCGATCAGTCAGAGATTCTTTGCTGTATATTCAGTGAGTTTCACTTTTAATTTAGAATCAAACTGTGATTTCTATGGTGTCATTATACAGCTATATGATCCATTAAATTAGAGTTATGGTGATGAAATTAAAGCTGCGTCCCCGATTGTATACCTCTATGCTATTCTACACCATTTTGTAGTATATAGTGTGAGTAGAGTGTTCACACTGAAAATGCAACTATATTACGTGTACCCGGATGATGCATTATAACAGAGTGTGAAATGTTGAACATTTCCATGCACTCAGTGGTTGCAGCTTGCCTTAAGTATAGAAGACGGAGCAGGGTTACCCCACTGCAATGCTAGCCTGACAAAACAATTGTAATTAATGGTAAATATGCAACTAGCAAGACGTCTGTGAGGACAGCACCTTGCAAATGTCAGTTAAATGCATTACCATCACCCCCCACTTGAATATTTACATTATTTGTTGTGGGGCAGTGGTGGCTCAGCAGTTAAGGCTCTGGGTTACTGATCAGAAGGTCAGGGGTTCAAGGCCCAACACCACCAAGATGCCACTGTTGGGCCCTTGAGCAAGGCCCTTGACCCAAACTGCTCCAGGAGCACTGTATCATGGCTGACCATATCAGCACTCTGACCCCAGCTTAGCTGGGATATGTGAAAAAAAGAATTTCACTGTATATGTGCAAATGTGTGATAAATAAATTTAATTATTATTATATTATTATTATTTGAGATCAGATTGAACTTCACTAACATGCTAAAGCTAGCGGCAACACATCGCATTCATTTGAAATGTTACTTTTAACATCTGAAAAAAGGTGTGTTGTAAAAAAACAAAAAAAACATTAGTGTTCCATTTGTGGAACACAGTTTCAGTCTACTCTTCAAAGATTTTAGAAATAAAAGATAAAAATTAGTCAAGGAGATCACACGCATCTCTTTGTTTCGTAATCAGTTTTCTTCATCTTCTTTCTGTTAGAACATGACATGGCATAATATTAAACACTAAAGGTAAATTGTATATTTATTATGCAAAATGGCTTATAAGACCTGGCTAATTGCTATTTAAACTGTGCAGTTGCATTGAAAGATACTGTTAGTGTAAATTTAAGTGGCACTAATTTTTATAAATATATGCAATGTGACTCAAAGGTCACACTCTGATGCTGTTTGGATAGAGTCTGTTTTCTTTCATGGCTGATGCATTGTATTAACCACTTAGCATGTATTACAAAAGCAGTGTGCCACTGGTATTTGTGATCATGATTTGTTTTCCTGAAATTCATATCCTTGTTGTCATATGCCCAGTTTGTCAAATTTAGCTATGATCTTTGGTCTAAATTTGTTTACATGGATTGAGAAAAGCAAATATTTCAGTACCGCCTAAGAAACCGAAGTATGCTTACCTTACTCTGCCGTACCATTGTAAACCTGTCTGATGTGATAGCTTAAACTAACATGCATACTGTGCCTCACATATCAATGTCACTTAAGTTCTTACATATATGACAACTGGTACACTATAGGATTATTTACTACTGAAATATGATATGGATAAACATTCATCATGCCAATTCTATCACACAGCTCTTACAGCAAGGCTCCATGGAAAAGACAACCAAAATGTCCTCACTTTTTCATCTCCGGTTCATGTAGATATTCTTGGGCTAATTCTATTTAGATAGTGTGGCCAGTGTCAGCCCTGTCAAGAGATTTGTGGCTTGAGGCCCTTGAAAGACACAAAGGGATTTATAATTTCTGAATATATCACTGAGAAAGGGAAGATTTAGTCAGCTTCAAAATAATTGAAGAATCCCAACAAAAGGCAAACTGGCACTTGTCCTTACTAATACAAGAATACTTTAATTTACTTATTGTAAACATAGTAAAATAAAAAATAAAAAATAAATAAAAAACGAGATCCGTGAATCTAAAAATACACAGAAACAACAATCTTAAATTCAAAATCCAGGGTCCATTCAGCCCAAATGTGTTCTTAGTTAAAAAAGCTAAACACAGCGCACAGCATGGAACAGAATGCAGGTGTCTTGAGCTGTGTTTTTTAAAATAAATGTTTACATTTAATTTCTTTTAACTTGACATGGCCTCTCAAAAATGTGACACTCCTTTGAGAGACATTGAAAAAAGAGCAAGACATAGCACAACGGTCAAAGCTGTCCTTCTAGCGAAAGTTCACATTTAAAAGCAATTGAAAAAACAGCGCAGACTGACCCAAAAAACACAATGAATGTGAATTATCTTAATTTACATCTTTGCGAATGAGCAACATCATACACAAGAGAGTTTTAAGTTTTAAGTAGAGTTTTGAGACAATTTTCAGCAAAAGTGATACTAAATCACTTAGCAAGTCCACAGAATGGTCTTGCTTGTCATGATTCAGTTAATACGCCTGTTCAAGGGCCCAGACCAAAACCGAGAACATCTTTAAACTCTTAATGAGTACGTAACAACCCTCTGTCTCAAATTATTCCTCTCAGTATGGACAGTAAAGATAAAATGAGAAGGTTAGAATTGAAGAGGTCAACAAAGGTTGCATAGCAAAGGTTAGTTGGAGGAAGCAATCATTAATGAGCATGGCACTCTGTACACTGCACAAATGATATGTGTAAATACATATAGTATGTGTGCAAAGTACTGCTACCAGGACATCGCCACTGTCTGGGTGTAATTGAGAGTGCTACACACAGAAACAGAATTTTTTCTTTGTGCAATGTCAACAGCCTTCAAATAATTGCTTGTGTGTGTAGGACTGGGTTCCTGGAAGATTACAGAACAGGTGTGATGTGCATGCTGACTTGCTTCGATTCTTATTCTTGGTGAGTTTATTAGATTTTGTTTTTTTATCCTGTTAATCAAGCTTAGTAGTGGCAATTCTAATAAATGCTCAGAGAGGTGGAAATGTTGTGTTTAGGCATATGCTCATTGTGTAATGTAGGCTCCTCTGATTTTTCCAACTGTTAATTACTTCAATCTGTAGTAACACAAAATCCATTAACAATCATTAATGTTTCTAACAATATGGATATTTGATGTGATTTATATGCAAGATGGTCTCCTAATAATTAAAACACTTATAGCTAATCAGATGTTTTTCCCTAACATAGTGGAGCAGAAATAATTAAAATAAATAAATAAATAAATAAATAAATAAACACACTCATTAGATGCTGCAAACATGTATTCTGAAGGTTGTAAATATGCCATTCTATGTTATTCTTTGTATTACAGTTGGTAATGCTGGTAACACTTAACAATAATATTGTTTATTGTTTACTTTATTAACACGAACAATAAACAATACTTTTTCATTAACACGAACTATAAGGTTCCATTTGTTAACATTAGTTAACTACATTATTTAAATTGAACTAGCAATGAATAATTCTTTGACAGCATTTATTAATGTTGGTTAATGTTAATTTCAAAATATACTAATAAATGTTTTTTAGAAGTTAACATTAGTTCATGCATTATGAACTAACATGAACTAACAATGAACATTTTAATTTTAATTTTTATAAATTAACATTATCTAAGAATAATAAATGCTGTAAAAATATATTGTTCATTGTTCATTCATGATACCTAATGCATTAATTAATGTTAACAAATGGAAACTTATTGTAAAGTGTTTCCACTTTTTCAGCACTTAATTTTTAATTTTATTTTCAACATAAATTAATGCATTCAGAAAATGACACGTTGTATTTGTTAACATTTGGTAATGCATTATGAACTAACAATGAATAACTGTATTTTCATTAATTAACATTTACCAAGATTAAAGGAATATTTGGGGTTCAATACAATACAAGTTCAGCTTAATCGACAGCATTTGTGGCATAATGTTGATGACCACAAAAAATTTTCTTTAAAATAAGCGAAAAATCATTTTTGGGTGAATTATCACTTAAACTTCTGTTCAGGCACCGTTTCACTAGCTGTAAGTTCCAATTAAATTTTAGACTCTACATTTAATAATTTATGAAGCCACAAACCCCAGTCCGGCCACTACGTTCAGCAACTTCAAGTCAACCATACCCACCTTTCTTCACACAAAGGATTCCCTCTTGCACCCCCTCTTTAAAAAAAAAAAAAAATCTCTGTCCTTGATGCTCATTGATTAATTGTGAGAACAGACAAAATCCTCCCCAGAAAAAGCCTCAAGACGCGCACCTCTGCAAGTCTCACCTACTTTAGCTTTGTCTTGCCAAGTGGTAAAAAGCAGAATCATGCTTTGTAAAGTTAAATGCATACTATAAATTTCAGTCAACATGGTAATATATCACCATTTGGTAGTTAATATAACAGCTCAGTTGAAATGACTGACATCATGGTGCCTTAGTTGATTAATGCATTATCTATAAAAAATATTGCTCAGTTATTATTATGTCATATGGACCTCTCAGGACTAATAAACCCTGTACCGTGTGATTTGTACTGTATGAGTCACAGTACAAGTGCAGGTTGAAAGTGGAGCAATTTATAAAATTAAACATAATTGTTTTGCATCAATTTGTGCAGTTATTTCTATTAAAGCTTGAGAGTTCAGTTTAATTTTTCTAAACAAATCTAAAAGTTAGTTTGTACATTTTAAATACCTGGTTTTTAAGTGTGCTTTTTGTACATGCTCAACTTGTGTACACAAACTTCTCTACAACTCCACAGGACCATAACGTCATTTACAGAAAATTACCTTGTGTTACCATGACACCATTGACACTTTAAGCATGAGAGACGTCATTGATGTCCTCTTGTCCATTTCCCCCGATGGCATCTAATAATTACACACACAATATTATATTACATCTTTGTGAATGGCTTCACACACTAATTGACATTTGGCATTTTGACAATGCCAAGCTTGAGGTTATGACAAACTTTACTTTGAACATAGTTTTGCTCCTGTCATTAAAAATTGTAACTGGTCCTAAGGCACTGTTTGTTGTGGTAGTTCAGTGATCAAGCAGAATATTTAGTACAGTTAATGAAACGTCATCAGTAAAACAAAACAGGTAAAGTTTGTCATGAAAAACTTTGATGTTGGCTTACAAAGTCTTTTTCTGAATGTGACAGATTAATCGATCTGACGTCGGCTAACACACTATAGCAAGCGTCAGCTGTTAAACAGCGAATGCTTCCGTGTAGTAAGTTCTGTTGAATAACAGTATGGTGGCTTTGTCAAGCCAACATAATTAAACGTTTCTAATAAAAATATATTTTATGCTCGTACATGTGCAGTACATGTACACGGAAAAATACATTTTACGTTTCAGATAGGATAAACATCTTTTCAAAAATGTATACTGAGTATTTACATCGTTTACATAGATCTTTCTGAAGATGTTTTTTTTTTTTTTTTAGCGCTTTAATTGTGATCAAGAAAGCACACTGTTGTTACTGGTGTCCTTTAAAGGGATAGTTCACCCAAAACTGAACAGTTTCTCATCATTTGCTCACCCTCATGTCATCCCAGATGTGTATGACTTTATTTCTTCTGCTGAACACAAACAAAGATTTTTAGAAAAATATCTCACCTCTGTAGGTCCTCACAATGCGAGTGAATGGTGGCCAGAACTTTGAAGGTCCCAAAAGCATATAAAGGCAGCATAAAAGTTGTGGATGTGGTGATAGACCAATATTTAAGTTCTTTCTTACAATAAATCTCCACTTTCACTTTCACATTCTTCTTCTTTTGTTTTTTGCATTATTTGTGCATATCGCACCCTAGTGGGCAGGAAGGAGAATTTAAAGTAAAAAAAAAGACTATAATCTGTTTATCTGTTTCTCGCCCTATCATATCGCTTCTGAAGATAAGAATTTTACTTATGGGTTAATTTTATGCTGCCTTTATATGCTTTATTGACCTTCAAAGTTCTGGCCACCTTACATTGCAAGGACCTACAGAACTGAGATATGCTTCAAAAAATCTTTGTGTTCAGCAGAAGAAAGAAAGTTATACACATCTGGGATGGCGTGAGGGTGAGTAAATTATGAGATAACTTTCATTTTTGGTTGGACTATCCCTTTAAGGTCTCTTTTAGAAATGTGTGTGTGTGTGTGTGTGTGTGTGTGTGAGTGTGTGTGTGTGAGAGAATGTCAGGTGTATGTGAATCAAATTAGAGAACACTAATAGGAGATAGTGGCCCTTTTAATGTCACCATTGTTGGGATCACCACATAAGGGAAAGGCCAGTGGCTCCATTATACCCTTCTCTCTCATGAAACCCTCTCAAAGAGCCATGAATACACACTGTTCAGCCTCATGAGAACAGTCTGTGAAAAACAGACCCTTTGTGAGCATGAAGGATATTAATATAAACCTGACGTTGAACAATATGCAATTACAGTTATCATGTCATTTTCACAGGTGTTTGTAGCTTTTGCTATACAGTCTAACTGGTGACTAAATGGATTGAAAACCACATTATATGAAAGTATATTTTATTTGGATATGTACACAGACTGACTGACTGAATAAATAATTGATTATTTTTTAACTTGATAGTACCATGCAATCCCATCTTCCATCAGTGAAAACCAACATAACGTAATGTCCTGCACTGTACATCACAATCTCCCTGAGCACAGCAAAGGTCACTCATTCTGCTGATCATAAGCTATACCTAACGAACACTGAGATCAAACACATCCCCCATTGAAATGCATGATAAATAAGTCCAGGAATAAAGGAAGATGAAAGAAAATAGATTGATAAAAGGAGCACATGCATTGGTTTGTTGCACACATCCCAATAAATGCTGACACTTCCATATAGAAAAGTGCTGATTTTGTGGTAATAACACTCGTTGTGTGTGTGCGTTTTTGAGCTGTTAACAAAGAAAGAGATTTTAAGAGGATCTTTTTTTTTTTTTTTTAAGTGACAAGGTCCTCATTTTCTGGTTTGGAAAATGAACATAAATTGACAAGAAGAGGTCAAGGACACCAATGCAATAGACATTTTTTTGTGTTAGTTTTGAAGTCGGAATGTACTGTACAGTTAACCTCGATTTAACCTCGTGATTGAATTATTTACTTGATTTAAACCTCTGATAATTAATTTCCTGTTGGTGTGAATGGGTTCAGCTTATTTCAGACGTGTGTTGACCCACTGAAAATTGTGAACAATTGTTGAAGTACCAGTCCTAAATAAATAATTTCATTTCAGTATGCCTTGTATTAGAATTGCATTAATTATTTGTTTCTTACTGTTTGAGATTTCATCTTAATGCTCAGCTATAACCTGAGCGTGACTGCTGTGTGCATTTCCCATTTCCCTTTTAATAATCCTATTAAACAAGCAATAGATAAATAAATAAATAAATTTCCAGAGCAAATAGTTTTCCTAAAACTGTATGTCCACATATGTGGACAGCAGCACTAAGATGTGAAATTTTAAATAATACCAAGCTATAGAAAGTTTTTTTTTTTTTCATCAAATTGTTAATTATGTTTCTAGAAGTGTTGGTTATTCATGTGTTTTGAGACATTACAGACATTACATCATAAATTAGCATAATTAATTCTGATTCAACGTAATGGCCAGCATCATCCAATCACTGCCAACCATGTTAAAATAAAATTATACATTATAAATTCAAAATCTATGCACTGATTACCATTGTCCCATGTCTGCCAAACATGTTGAGTAGTCCAGACATCATCTACAGCCTGAACTTTTGGTCAGATTTTAGGAGTGAATGCACTTAGATGCATAGAGAGCTATAGGATGCTCCCTTGCTCCCTATAAGTGAATATTTGAGTTAATATAGTGAATGACTTAACCTCCAGTGTCCTGTCTGTCTGCACTGGTCTCAGAACAGTTTGAAATGCACCTTATTATCATCCTAACTCCACATAACGCTTCTGAAAGCAACATTTTTTCATCTTTTGGAAGAGCCTATAGATGCCTGAGAGCCACATACTTCCAAGGAAGTAATGCACCAGGTCTGGAGGAGTGAACACATTGCACAGTAAATATAAGAATGCATTTACTAATGTTAATGAATAGAACCGTTGTGGCAGCGGAGGCGTGGTCAAGCACCTCTCCGGTGAGAGAGAAAGCGGTAAGGGCGCTTACACCTGAGCTAAATTATGTCTAACACCTGTCTCTAATTTCAGTGAGCACGGGGAGAGCGGCATAAAAGAGCCTCACCGCCAGTAGACGCGGAGAGAGAGAGACTGGCACAAGAAAAGCCATATTGCCACGGAAGTTATTGTGAAGTTGTGTGTGAAAGTCAATATTGTTCCTGTAAAGCTGTAAACATTAAACTGGACAAATTAAAACACCCACCTGAACTGGGAAACCTCGCTTCTCACCTCCTCCTTTCCTCGAACTCCCTTACATTGGTGCCGAAACCCGGGATAAGTTTGGTTGAAGATGGACGGAAGTCGCCCCGTAGAGTCCTCCCAGTTGACAGAGATCCTCCAAGCCCTCGCTGGCCTACATCAGAGCCACCAGCAAACACTGCTTGAGCTCCAACAAGATCAAGATCGCAGGTTTGTCAAGCTCCTATGCGCTCAAGCAGAGGACCGGCAGGCGATCTGGAGCCTCCTCAGCCAGGATGTGTCCCCAGCCACGACCCCGGACACTCACACGCCATTGCCCCCGCCTGCGTTACAGAAAATGGGGACGGCGGACGACCCCGAGGCCTTCCTGGATTTGTTTGAACGTACCGCCGAGATCTGGGGCTGGCCGCTCGGCCAGTGGGCGGCCCGACTTATCCCGCTGTTGTCTGGGGAAGCCAAGCTCGTGGCTCAACAACTGCTGGCAATGAGCCTCCTGGCTTACGGTGACTTGAAGAAAGCCATCCTACAACGGGTTGGTCGGAGTCCGGAAGAGAATCATCAACTCTTCCGGAGCCTGAAGCTGGAGAACTCCGACCGCCCGTTTGCCTTCGCCCAACGGCTTCGCGACACCTACCGAAGATGGCTGCTAGCGGGGGACCGCAGCGTCGACGGGATCATCGACCGGGTAGTACTGGAACAATTAATACATCGTCTGCCAAAAGGGACGGCGGAGTGGGTCCAGTGCCACTGCCCGGCGTCACTGGAGGAAGCCGTCCGGCTTGCGGAGGACCATATGGCGGCGAACCCGAGGGCGGAAGAGCCCTCCTACTCTCTCTCTCTCCTCCCCCTGTGTTTTCCCCTGTCTCATCCCCCTCCCCTCTCTCCTCTCGTTCTGCTCTCTCCCCAGGGCCCATTCCTGCCCCACGCAGGCAAGGAGAACTTCAGCCACCGAGACCAGCTCCCCGGGTGTGGTAGGTGACACCTCCCCCTACCCTGATGCCCCACCACTCTCCCTCTCAGGTGAAGGCGCCCGGTGACGCAAGTGCGGGCGTGGTGCCTGGGCCAGCCTGCTGGAGGTGTGGGGACCCGGACCACTTCTGGGATCAGTGTCCTCTGATGGAGCTGGGGACGGTGGTGCAGGTCTCCGACCTCCCGCAGGCTGCCCCCAACCGGGCTGGAGCGTACCGGATACCGGTAAGTGTCAAGGGGGGTACTCACCAAGCGTTGGTGGACACTGGGTGTAATCAAATCACTATCCACCAATGCTTGGTTCAACCCGAGGCTTTGGGCACAACTAAAACGGTGAGGGTGAAATGTGTGCACGGGGATATTCACAAGTATCCGGTAGTGACATTGATGATTAAATTCTGGGGGAAAAAGCATAGAGTGGAGGCTGCGGTTAATTCCCGCCTCACCCATCCACTGATTTTGGGGACTGATTGGCCTGACTTTAGAGTTTTATTAAAGGAAATTTGTGCGGATGGGTCCTGTATGAAATCAGGGAGATGTACAATGTGCGATGCTCTGGCAGGGGAGGCGGAGTCGGGGCCGTCCTCTACAGCTCCGCGTTATAATGATGAGAGAGGGGGAGAGGCCGCAGCCCCTCCCCTTCTCAGGGAATTCCCTGAGGGGGATTTCCCTTTGGAGCAGTCACGAGACGAGACCCTCAAACATGCCTTCGACCAAGTGAGAGTCATCAATGGTCAACGACTCCAGCCTGACATCGCCCTTTCATACCCCTATTTTGTGATTATAAATGAGCGGTTGTATAGAGTGACACAGGACGCTCAGACTAAAGAGGATACCACCCAACTTTTGATTCCACGGAGCCATCGGGAAATGGTATTCCAGGCGGCTCATTATAATCCCATGGCGGGTCACCTAGGAGAAAGGAAAACACTGAACTGTCTAATAGCCCGCTTCTATTGGCCGGGCATTGGCTGCGATGTCCGAAGGTGGTGTGCGGCATGCCGCGAATGCCAGCTGGTTAACCCACCGGCCACCCCAAAAGCGCCATTGCGCCCTCTTTCCTTGATCGAGGTCCCTTTTGAGAGAATTGGAATGGACCTCGACGGGCCATTAGAACGGTCAGCAGGCAGACATCGCTTTGTATTGGTCCTAGTGGATTATGCAACGCGGTATCCGGAAGCAGTGCCTCTTCGCAACATCTCAGCACGCAGTGTTGCGGAGGCACTCTTCAAAATAATCTCCCGGGTGGGGATTCCAAAAGAAATCCTCACCGATCAGGGCACAACGTTTATGTCACGGACACTACGCGAGCTGTATGAATTGTTGAGTATTAAATCAATTCGCACCAGCGTGTACCACCTTCAAACGGATGGCCTAGTGGAACAATTTAATAAAACCCTCAAAAACATGATTCGTAAGTTCGTGCACGACGATGCTAGAAATTGGGATAAATTGCTCGACCCCCTGTTATTTGCAGTACGAGAGGTCCTGCAAGCCTCCACTGGCTTCTCCCTATTCGAGCTGCTATATGGGCGACGCCCACGCGGTGTGCTTGATGTATTGCGAGAGGCCTGGGAGGAGGGACCTTCAAACAGTAAAAATGAAATTCAATACATTCTTGACCTTGGAGCAAAACTCCACACTTTGGGGCAGCTAACACAGGAAAATTTGCTCCAAGCTCAAGAACGACAGCGCCGACTGTATGACGGGGAACTCAGCTAAGGGAATTTGCACCGGGAGATAAAGTGCTTGTATTACTTCCCACATCAAGCTCTAAATTACTCGCCAAGTGGCAAGGACCCTTTGAGGTCACACGACAAGTGGGAGATCTCGATTATGAGGTTAAACAAACCGATAGAAGTGGTGCATGTCAAATATACCACCTCAATCTCCTGAAATTATGGACGGAGGTGGACCCTGTGACGTTGGCTACGGTAGTTCCCGAGAAGGCGGAGCTCGGACCGGAGGTGAGTTCAAAACATAAACAGTTCTCCCCAGTCACTTGCGGAGACCACCTCTCACCGAGTCAACTCGCAGAGGTTGCTAGGTTGCAACAGGAGTTTGCGGATGTGTTCTCCCCTCTACCGGGGCGTAC
Source organism: Myxocyprinus asiaticus (assembly GCF_019703515.2). Taxonomy (NCBI): domain Eukaryota; kingdom Metazoa; phylum Chordata; class Actinopteri; order Cypriniformes; family Catostomidae; genus Myxocyprinus; species Myxocyprinus asiaticus. The sequence continues at coordinate 23,136,104 of NC_059352.1, forward strand.
AAACCTCATCCATCACCACATCGAGACCGAGCCGGGGGTCGTGGTACGTAGCCTCCCCTACCGATTACCCGAACACAAGAAGAAAATCGTTCGGGAAGAATTGGATGCAATTGCGCCCTCTTTCCTTGATCGAGGTCCCTTTTGAGAGAATTGGAATGGACCTCGACGGGCCATTAGAACGGTCAGCAGGCAGACATCGCTTTGTATTGGTCCTAGTGGATTATGCAACGCGGTATCCGGAAGATTTTTCGCAGATTTCCGCAGATTTTTGAATCCCACAGCGATTGGTCCAGCCCAGTTGTTCTAGTGCCTAAGAGCAACGGGTCTGTACGGTTCTGTGTGGATTATAGGAAAGTCAACGCGGTGTCTAAATTTGATGCGTATCCAATGCCTCGCGTTGATGAGTTGCTCGATCGGTTGGGCACTGCTCGATTTTATTCGACATTGGATTTGACAAAGGGTTATTGGCAGATCCCCTTGACACCAATTTCCCATGAAAAACTGCCTTCTCCACACCGTTTGGATTACACCAGTTTGTGACACTTCCGTTCGGTTTGTTTGGAGCCCCGGCTACGTTTCAGCGTCTAGTGGACCGAATCCTCAGACCGAATTCAGCGTACGCCACTGCCTATTTAGATGACATCATCATTTACAGCACTGATTGGCAGCGGCACATGCAACATCTGAGGGTGGTTCTGAGATCACTGCGCCGAGCGGGACTCACAGCAAACCCAAAGAAGTGCATGATTGGGCGGGTGGAGGTATGGTATCTGGAGTTCCACTTGGGCCACGGGCAGGTGCGTCCCCAAATTGACAAGACAGCAGCGATTGCGACCTGCCTGAGGCCCAAGACCAAAAAGGGCGTGAGACAGTTCCTGGGGCTGGCTGGCTATTATAGAAGGTTCGTGCCTAATTATTTGGACGTCACCAGCCCGCTGACTGATCTCACTAAAAAGGGAGCTCCAGACCCGGTCCAGTGGATGGAGCAGTGTCAGCGGGTGTTCATGCAAATTAAAGCCGCACTTTGCGGGGGGCCGCTTTTACATTCACCTGACTTCTCTCTCCCTTTTGTTTTACAGACAGATGCTTCAGACAGGGGGCTGGGGGCCATACTCTCGCAGGTGGTGGAGCAGGAGGAGTGCCCGGTGCTGTACATTAGCCGTAAGCTCTCGTTGAGGGAAACTAAGTACAGCACCGTGGAAAAGGAGTGTCTCACCATCAAGTGGGCGGTACTCACTCTCCGATACTACCTGTTGGGGCGGGCCTTCACCCTCTGTTCCGATCACGCCCTGCTCCAGTGGCTCCACTGCATGAAAGATACCAATGCACGGATCACCCGTTGGTACCTGGCTCTTCAGCCATTTAAGTTCAAGGTGGTCCACAGACCGAGAGCGCAGATGGCTGTCGCCGACTTCCTTTCCAGGAATGGGGGGAGTGGTAGACAGGCTGGATGCCTTCCCGGCCTAAATCAGGCGGTGGGGATATGTGGCAGCGGGGGCGTGGTCAAGCATCTCTCCGGAAAGAGAAAGCGGTAAGGATGCTTACACCTGAGCTAAATTATGTCTAACACCTGTCTCTAATTTTAGTGAGCATGGGGAGAGCGGCATAAAAGAGCCACACCGCCAGTAGATGCGGAGAGAGAGAGACTGGCACAAGAAAAGCCATATTGAATAGCTGCTTTCGCTGTCACCCAGAAGAGGCACGAGCCTCCGCGTGAGTATTATAGATGCCTGAGAGCCACATACTTCCAAGGAAGTAATGCACCAGGTCTGGAGGAGGAACGAGCTTTCAAGTCTCTTTTCCTTCAAAACCTCCACGAGTGCGTGCGATATGACGTCACGATGCACTGCAGAATGGGCAACCCCACCATGCAGGAAATCAGAAGATACGCGCAACTGGCATGAGAGACATGCGTGCGCCCTGCCTGAGGGCAAGAAGGCGATGCCAGAGCCCTGGAGATCCAAGCCTCATATGCAGACCTAGTGTTTGAAGGCAACAAAATGCCTCGCGTTAAGGTGAATGCTAGAACCGGACCCCAGAGGCGCCGATCACCCCGCCAGCAGGGTAGGCAACAGAACCAGGGGGGTGGTGACCAGACACACCCCCAGGGTCATGGCAGGCCTAAACAACAAAACGTTCGCTGGCCGAAAGGAAATGTGTTTTGAACAAAAACCCAAACAAGAAGGTGAGTGGGTAGAAAAGGTTTCAAATCCCCTCAGAGAACAAGATTTGAGAGAGGAAATGGAGGATATAAGGAGACGCTTGACTGAGTTAGTAACTAAGCTTGACGTGCTCCGTTGTTCACCAGGTCCGTCGACCTGAAAGGAACATGGCACTGAAACCCCGTCAGTATGACTAGATGATGTACCCCCTCCCGTTAACGCCAAAGCTTACTTTGTAGGTCGGGAAAAGGGGAACAGTGTCCAAGTTGCTCCCCAAAACAGTCTCCCCAAAACTCAACACCCGTTCCGAAATAGTCTAATGGGTTCCAACACCTTCGCAGAGGTGGCTAGAGCAAAGCTCTCCCTTGGCAAACCATTATAGACCGAGACCTACAACATAAGCATCACAAGCTACACGCAAGATAGGTTGTCTATCACAAAACGGGCCTGAATTGACACCTTTCAAGGGATGATGCTAACAGACCCTGTTTACATATGTCCCATTAAAATGGAACCACTGTTAGTTGGCCAGGACCTACTGAACCGATTGGCTCCGCTCATTGACTGCCGTTGTGGACACATGTGGGCTCAGGTTGACATACCGAGACCACTTGGTCCAGAAAACAGTTCGCCAGTTTCAGATGCACACGTCGCCATCGTCCAAAGATCCAGCAGAGACGACGACTCCAATTAGAACAATTACAGGGCCTGGGTAAAACCCTTCAGGGTACTATAGTCACTGTAAATTTGCAATCCGTTCTTATCAATAACACTTTGCACGCTCTAGGGACTTTGTCAGAGAAAACAATTTATGCGTGTATCATTAGAGATCTAATGCAGGATCTCCTCAGGGAAATTAGTTCCTCTGTCAACAGTCTGAGTGGTGGAAGGATTCCAGCTTACCTGGTATCCCTAGACCTTGTCGAACAAATCCTTAGATCTGCTACTATCTCCGTTGTGCAACCTTCACAGATACACATGGCATATAGTTTTGCATTGAAATTCCAATCCATGTAAATCCTCAGAACCTCAAAATAGGATTTATCCTCAATCTACCGTCATAGGCAGAATATATATAGACTAAAATCTGTATTTAATGTTGGGTTTCAGAGAGGTAACACACACATTCACCTCAAAACACCACCAACACTCGCCTACTATGATGAGGACCCCTCGCTCTACCTTATCTCTAACCTAAACATGTGTACCAAGACAAAGAACATTCATTGGGTTTGTCCAAATGCAACCCCTTTGTTAGAGAGGTGACTAACTACCTCCCTGAACAAGTGTCATGGTAGCATGTCCATCAAAGATGAAGGAACAGAGACAAAGGTAGAGCGAGCAGGCAGTCGCTGGCTCGTTAACACACCAGCCACCGAAGTCATACGACTGCCATGATACAGCCACTAAACTAAGGCTACCAAACCAAACGGTGTTCTTAACGGTTCCCCAAGGAGCCACCATGCACACTGACGATATTGTCCTCCATCATCTCAACGTCAACAAAAATGACACAGAAATTGAGATCATGGACGCATTTAGAGGTCACAGCCTCACCATTGATGACACCCTTCAACAGCAGCTTCAGGCTGAAGGGATGGAATTAGTGAACTTCAGTCTCAAACCGACTGGCTTGACCATTATATTTCATAGTCACATAAGCAGATCGTCATCTTACCGAGAACACCCTATGCCCTCTGGCTCCTCCTTAGTGGTTGGATCATCATCGCAATTATTGCACACGCCATGTACAGGTACATTCAACACCTACAGGCCAGACTGGACTCACTTCTCATACAGCCGCGTTTTACACACCAGTCTGAGCCCATCCCACAGGTTAACCCCAATCATTTCCAAGGATAAGCCTTTTAACCTTTAACCCTCCTTTCCTCTAACATTTTGTTCCTAGTAACCAATGTCAGGTTCTACTTTGATTTTGTGTTATGACCAAAGAACAACAAAGGATTGTGTTATGGTTAATGCTGTGCCTTCCAATAACTTGAAATGTTTATGTGTGATGAATGTAGTTTTAGATTTAGCTAGAAGTTCTATGCCTAGATGTGCCTCAATCTCTGTCCAGACGATAAAGCCTCTGTGAACTCTAATGAACTGTATGGACTGTGCAACCATTTCTCTTTCCTATCAGGAATACATGGATGGCGTAACCCACAGTTTACTGTGAACCGACAAGAACTGTTCGGCCCTTCAGTTGCTCTAAAGATGCAGGACAACAACCAACTCTTCAGAACAAAGGGGGGAATGTTGGGCCTCATGTATTCAGATAGAAGACAAAGGCAGGCCTAACACAAGTCGTAAAACCTAACTCAGCCCCCACACATTCCATGTCGTAAATTTTACTGATAAAAATTGCGCCAAAATCAAACAAAGGGAGTCCAAAACAGACTACAAATCCATGAAGCCTTGCTCACTAAAGGATCGAACTCTCAACTCCTATTGAATGAGGCACACAACAGAACGTCCCTCAAACATGACATCATCAGGAGTTGAAATACCTCTAAAATGCTTCCAGAATTTACTTCCAGTGACTTTGTTCACTGAATATAGACGTAGCTCTTTTTGCTGCTCTCAGGTGCAACCTCGTGGCACAAGGAAGTAATGTCCGACTTGAAACTGTAGCCATACAATCTCCATCTCACTGGACGATTACTCTGTGTTCAACCGAACACTCTAACAGATCCGAAGGAGACCGCCGAGCAATTCGCATCTTCATCCGTTGGCCTACAGAAGTGAAGAGATTAAAGATTTCTCTTCCATCTTCAATCAAGTCGACATTTCTGAGTTCTCCGCCAGCCCGCCGAGATTTAACAGCCGTACCGCCCACCGACAGAGCGAGGAAACAGCCTCCCGTCATCACCCGAGCCTCAAGGAACCGGGTCAGAGTTAAAGGACGGAGGAAAACACATTCTACCTGTGTCCTCATGCGATTCAAGTAAGAGGTTTATGTCTGGGCAGAGATAGAATATTATAGTGTGTTATTCTTGTGTTTCAAGGTTTTTGCATGTACAGTTTACGGACCGCCATGTCCGCTCATTATTAATACTCAGGGTATTAATTATCACAAGTTTGTTTTACTGTATTGTGGACCAACCAAATTGGATTGTTGTGTAATTTCACCAACGCGGGTGAGACAGCAACTGAGTTCATCTATTAAAGAGTCAAATAACGCGGGACTGTTTACGAGCCGTCCACCGCGTCTCTGAGCGATGAACTAAACAGCTGCTTTCTCACCCACGATCGCGAAATCAGCTTTAGGGCTGTCACTTCTCTCTCTCTCTCATACTAATTACACACACACACACACACACACACACACACACACGCAGGCACGCAACCCCTCACAAACATTCTGGCACATATTTTGGCTCGTAGATAGCTTAAATGCTAAAGCCCAGCTTTGTCCCTAAGCTATCATACAAGCGGATAAACGTGGTAACTGGTAGACGCCATCTCCGCCCCCTTTCGCGGTCATATTCCCTGGCCGGAAGTCTCGCGTGACATACTCTCCACGAGAGTCACGTCCGCTATTTTGTGCGCGTCCCTCCTTACACACACACTGACACACACACACCTTATGTGTTATAGAATTCTTTTATTTCCATATCTAATCATATCAATGTTTAGTTTGTAGTTGTAAGTCGGAAGTTTATTGACTGCATTGTATTAATTATAAATTGATATTACTGCATAAATAAACTTTGTTCATATTACAAAGAGAAGTGTTTTGGTTTGTTTTGCATACACCTGTGTTATGCTGAAGGGATGTCAGTGCTCGGATTCAAACCTTCATTCATTGTTTTTTTTTCCCGAAAATCAATATTCTTCGGATGTCGATTTTCCTAAGAAAACAATCTAATATTGAGACTGTTTTACTATTTGGTTATTAGTCCCTGATTTCAGGGTGGTGCCCCATCAATGTTAATCCTTATTAATATTCTATTGATTTTTGATAATTGATAATTATCTTTGATGATTGAATTTGAATGATCAATAAGCTAGTATTAATTTTAATTAATGTTTCATTGATGTTAACAATTAACGATTATCTTTGATAACTGTTGGTTTAAAGGATTTAAAAAAGCTAACATTGATTCTCATCAATGTTCTATTGATTTTAATAATTAATAACTATCTTTGATAATCATGAGATGGATAGCCTGGGGGAAAAAACTTTTCCTGTGCCTGACTGTTCTGGTGCTCAGAGCTCTGAAGCATCGGCCAGAAGGCAACAGTTCAAAAAGGTAGTGGGCAGGGTGAGTGGGGTCCAGAGTGATTTTTCCAGCCTTTTTCCTCACTCTGGAAGTGTATAGTTCTTGAAGGGGGGCAGGAGGCACCCAATAATCCTTTCAGCAGTATGAACTGTCCTTTGTAGTCTTCTGATGTCTGATTTCATACCTGAACCAAACCAGACAGTTATTGAAGTGCAGAGGACAGACTCAATGACCACTGAGTAGAACTGTATCAGCAGCGCCTGTGGCAAGTTGAACTTCCTCAACTGGAGAAGGAAGTACAACCTCTGCTGGGCCGTTTTCGCAATGGAGTCAATGTGGGTCTCCCACTTCAGGTCCTGTGAAATGGTAGTGCCCAGGAACCTGAATGACTCCACTGCTGCCACAGTGCTGTTTAGAATGGTGAGGGGGGTCAGTGTTGGGGTGTTCCTCCTAAAGTCCACTATCATCTCCACTGTTCTGAGCATGTTCAGCTCCAGGTTGTTTTGACTGCACCAGACAGCCAGCTGTTTAACCTCCCTTCTGTAGCAGACTCATCGTCATCTCGGATGAGGCCGATGACAGTGGTGTCATCTGCAAATTTCAGGAGCTTGACAGAGGGGTCCTTGGTGATGCAGTTGTTGGTGAAGAGGGAGAAGTGTAGTGGGGAGAGTACACATCCCTGAGGGGCACCAGCACTGATTGTACAGGTGCTGGAAGTGAATTTCCCCTGTCTCACAAGCTGCTGCCTGTCTGTCAGAAAGTTGGTAATCCACTGACAGATAGACGTGGGAACAGAGAGTTGGTGTAATTTAGTCCGGAGAATAGCTGGGATGATGGTGTTGAAAGCCGAACTGAAGTCCACAAAAAGGTGTCTAAGGGTACATTTACATGACAACGATGTACAAAAAACGGAAATGTTTATCCTTTGCGTTTTTGAAAAGTTTCGCGTACAGACAACAACATTGTCAAAATGATCCCCGTTCACACGGATCCGCGAAAATGACTAAAAACGCTGTATTATGCATGCCAGGCCAGTAGTGGCGATGTCACTTTGTAAAGAAACACTACGCACCTGCGCACATAAGCATTCTTCACAGAGTGCTGAATACAAACAATGAAGATGGCGAAAGTATCAAGCAATTTTGTCTGGACGGACGATAAGTTTATTACTACAATTACTTTGCTGGAGAAGCGTCAATAAACTCAAAATCTTGAGCAGCACAAACACAGATTATTCAATAAACTCTGCTCATTTTTACCATCACTTCGTCTCCTGCCTTCTTCTGTATTCCCCCTGCTGACTCTTGGGCTGCTAGGAGAGTAAGTTAACATAACAAGCTGTTGATGTTGACTGGTTTTGGATATCAGACAGAACTCTGATATATGGACATCTGACGGAGAGAGAGGTCTTGTGTACACTGGATCTAACATGCATTTTCACTGCCTCATGTTTTCACATTCTAAGCATATCACTGAATACTGTACATGGAATCACATCTCTGTCTATAGGCTATATACATAAGCTGTTGGTGAATTAATTGCAGGGTAAAGGTACATCAAATAAAATTAAGTAAATAAATAAATAACATTTAAAATACATATAAATTTTTCCCATCTGAATCCATACATTAATTTCAAGATTTTCAAATGGCAGGTTCTGCCAACTTTACAATGTTCACACTCCATACAAAACACTCCAAATGAATAAATCGTTGATTATTGTTATTTGCACAGACACCAGTATTCATATTGATAATTATACATCTCAAATTGATGCCTATCAATCCATCATTATTTAACACGTAATACGCGTGCACATGACGTCATCGTTTTCACAAATTCTCGTTTTTGTATGCTTACACGGAGACGATAATGGCATCGTTTTCAAAAACTTGCACTTTGAAACCCGTTTTCAAAAGTTTGCGTTTTCAGGCCCCAAAACGCCGTTGTCATGTAAACGAACAGCCAAACCGCATAAAAAGTTTTCCGTTTTTAATTGAAAACGTTGTCATGTAAAAGGCCCCTAAAATTGTCACTACCAGAACAGTCACGACCAAAACATATGGTGAAGTTTCAGTTGTGACATCATTGTTTTGGTAGTGACAAAAGGGAACACTTAATCCTTTATTTGGGGGAAATAAACAAAATTTTAGTACAGTTATGTAAATCATTAGTATTTTAATATGTTTTAGTAGTGTTTAGTATGTGAGTTAAAATTCTGTAATGTGATGTGGTTTAAATTCCAGCTGAAATATAACACTCTCTCTCTCTCTCTCACACACACACACACACACACACACACACACACACACACACACACACACATACACACAATCGCATGTCCAAATCAACCCAGCAGTGTTCAAAGCAGTGAGTGGAAAAGTTCAACTGTTGAACAGACTCCTGAGAAGCACAGAAAAAAAGTATCCTGAAATTAATGTTTTATGCAAGCACACTCATTCACTCACTCACTCTCACACACACACACACACACACACACACACAAAAGTTCAGTGGTTCTGAAGATTTATCTGAATAACTCAAAAGCAAAATGTTGGTGACATTGTTCATGTTATTTATCTGAGATGTAGAAATGGACAATAAGTTAGGAAGAAACACAGAATTTGAACAAATAAAACATGAAAGAGTTGAATGGAGGTTACACATGTTCCTTGATTTACTGTAATTTTAGGCTATAGATGGAATTCATTTTATTTGACATTGTTAAGTGTGACTGTTTTTGTACACTAAAATAATCCTACTGTCTATTAAAATGGACATTCTGTGAAAATAAAACTGAAAGTGATTCTGAAACAGTCTACATTGTAAGATGTTTTTTTTTGTTTGTTTTTTTTTTTAGGTAGAACAATCTGTGCATACCTCACTTGCACTCTCCTCAAGACCCAAAGTATAGAATAGCTCTTCAGCTAGGTGTTCTTATCAGATATTTACTGTCAGATGTGCGTCTGCTATATGGGCTGGCTGCATATGTGCAACATAGTTATTTGTATTAATATAAAATGTTGACAGTCTGATTCAGCCGTGGCAATCTAAATGCTGTGGTCACTACCAAAACATTACTGTCACTACCGAAAATTTGCAGTCACGACCAAAACATGGGATGTTTTGTCAAAAATAAAATATATTGAATTATCAACTAAGATGTTATGATAGTGTTTGGTTCAGTGTATATTCAAACTATTGAATCCTTAACTTTGAAATCAGTATGATCAGCTTTATGCCTTTTACATAGAAAGATTGGATTCAAAATACAACAAATCTCATAAATTATACTTAAAATATTGTTAAAATTGTAATTGTTATTGATTTACCTGTGAAAACATTTTAATAAAATAGCAAAAGAATATATTTACAAGGTAGATGTAAACAAAATCTTAATAGGTCAATATAACCCTTCTTATTAAATTATATATTATTGTGTTTCGGTAGTGACAAATTTGGGGAGAGGAAAAATATTCCAAAACTTTCTGAAAATACAACATGAGAATTAACTGCACAATTACTAGAAATGTGTACCTTGGATATTATACAATTTGCATACATACAAAATTTGTGGAAAAAGAAAAAAAAATGTCAAGATTTTTCTAACTCTAATTTTGAACCAATTCTGTAGAATGGCCATATATTTGTAATGTGAATGATCATTTTTGAATTTATAACTGTCCAGTCTGTCGTAGGAACCATCAGTGTTTCTCACTTCGTGCTCATAGTTTTGAATGAATACATCACATTCAGTCGGGCGGTCATATATGGTCTAGTTGCACAAATATTTCAACGTATCCGAATGTAACGCTGGGTACTTGGAGTGGAAGAGAGGAGACGCAGGAGTAAATACTTTAAATCTTTTAATGACAATCACTGGAGTGGAACAAACAATAAAGCTTAACATTATAACGTAACACTTCAAGGACTGACAAATGAATGAACAAAACTAGAGGGTATTTAAACACAAGGAGCTAAATGAGGGAATGGAATACAGGTGCGGATGAAGAACAGATGAAAGTGATGAGGGCAGTGAAACATAGGAGATGTAGTCCGGAGGAAAAGTTCAAAATAAGAGTCCTTGAAGAACGTGAGGGAGACTGTGACACCGAAGCTTAAATCAGATCCAAAATTCCGCCTCTGCAGATGGTTGGAGTGCCACACAGCTGCCATGCGACACTTCGTTTAAAATGACTGAAATCTGGTCTGTCATCTGTTGTTTATTGGATGCTGTGAATAGGCAGATTCAGTCTAGTAAGATGAAAGAAATTTATCTGCAAAAATATAGTGAGTATTTTTCAAGTTTAAATAAAATTGTAAGGAGTAAAAAGTTAAAAAAAATATTTGGAAATTTAATTAAGTAAAAGTACAAGTATTCTGCTTAAAATGCACTCAACTAAAGTACAAATCCCCAAAAATAATACTTAAGTATTATACTTATGTATTTTTACTCAATTACTTTACACCCCTGCTCTTTACATTTCTTACCAGAGGCACTTTTGATGGCTTCAAGGAAATCGACCCCATGCTGTTGTCATGTGACTCGGTGTGGCAGAAGTTTAACTCTTAAATGACAGTCTAGAGTCTTTTGAACATTATTCAGTCAGTTTAAATTAATTTAAATCAGGCATTGTATATAGTGAAGCCAAAATACAACGTCCACACATAATGCATATGCTTAATTAAAATATCTTATCAACTTCTCAGGAATACTTTTAAATTGAATAAATGTAAGTGGGATGTTTATAAATGATATTTAGCATAGACATTACTATGATAAGTTCACCCTACCAAATTGATCAACAAGACAAGAAGATCATAAGTGTCAAAAAGGCCAGCTATGACAGACAAAATTGAGAAACCCTTGAAATGCAACTAACTGTCCAGACATCAATCATGTCTTATGCACTTCACAGATTTGACTTCTTTTGGAGAGTGGCTAGCAAAAAGCCACTTTTGTAAAAGGCCAGCCTTCTTTCATGCCTGGTGTTAGAAGCCACATGACAAAAATTTTAAATGGCAGTTTTGTGGTCTGAAACTAAAATTGAGCTCTTTAGCCTGAAAGTAAAGTGTTATGTTTAAAATACACCACATCTAGGTAACACATTCCCTACTATCACACATAGTGGCGGCAGCATTGTGTTCTGAGGATGTTTTTCAGCAGGATTTATTAAATCAATCATTTGAAAAAAACTGATTGAGCAAAATACAGGCAAATCCTTCAAGGGATCCTGTTTCTTTCAGCTAGAGATCTACATTAATGAAAAATAAGCATGGGATTTGATGTGCACAAAACCAAACAGTTACACTGATCTTATAGAGATACTGTGATGCTAGTTGTGAAAAGCAATGGTAGCTTTTGCTTACAGCACATTTAATTGTGTTATTCAGAATAAATTAACATTTTGAGGTTTAAAAGAAACAAAAAGCTAAATAAATACATTTAGACGTGGTAAGGCTAAATGACCCATGCTCACTTGGTAATTTTTATACTCTTGACTAACAACAGCATATACTGTAAATGAAACAGTGTGTGGTTCCAAATAACCCTGAGAAAGAATACAGATATTCTTAAATGTCATTTTGCCAACACAGAACCCCATGATGATCTTCTGTGCATCTCACAGACATTAGCATGTAAGGAGCAATGAAGAACTAATATTGCTTCTCTTTTTTTTAATGATATTTCTCAGCTGCACTTGAACATATAATTGGGCAGAACTCAAAATGCGGAAAAAAACTGTGTAACCTTTTAAAGACATGGAGCAACACAGAACATCATTGGTTATACAAACAAATTATGATGTTACTGCTGCAAAGCACATTATTAATTCATCTTCATACATAACTACAGTGGCCCCAAAAAGTATATGGCCACTTAAGTCACATACATTTTTTTTATAAATGTAATTTTAGTATTTTACAGTATTAACATTTTAACAACACATAATACAGATAATTTAGAAAACAAAAGTGGACCCAAATAACTTGTGGGACACTTGTGGTCCGAGGAGGGACAAACCACAAACCGGCAACAGGGTGTTGGGTGCCCAAGGCTCATCAAAATGCGAGGGAAACGAAGGCTATCCCGTCTGGTCCGAACCGACAGAAGGTCTACTGTGGCACAAGTCACAGATAATTTTAATGATGGTTTCGGGAAGAATGTGTCACAACACACAGTGTATCGCATCCTGCTGTGTATGGGGCTGCGTAGCCGCAGACTGGTCAGGGTGCCCATGAAGACCCCTGTCCACCGTCAAAGAGCCTACAATGGGTACACGAGCTTCATAACTGAACCTTGGAGCAGTGGAAGATGGCCACCTGATCCAATGAGTCCCGTTTTGTTTTACATCATGTGGACGGCCGTGTACGTGTGCGCCGTTTACCTGGGAAAGTGATGGCACCAGAATGCACTGTGGGAAGACAAGCCTGTGGAGGGAGTGTGATGCTCTGGGCAATGTTCTGATGTGAAACCCTGGGTCCAGCCATTCATGTGAACATCAATTTGATACGTGCCACCTACCTAAACATCATTGCAGACCAGGTACACCCCTTCATGGCAATGGTATTCCCTGATGGCAGTGGCCTCTTTCAGCAGGATAATGCACCCTGCCACACTGCACATGCTGTTCAGGAATGGTTTGAGGAACATGATGAAGAGTTCAAGGTATTGCCCTGGCCTCCAAATTCCCCACATCTCAATCTGATTGAGCATCTGTGGGATGTGCTGGACCAACATGTCCGATCCATGGTGGCTCCACCTCACAACTTACGGGACTTGAAGGATCTGTTGCTAATGTTTTCGTGCCAGAAACCACATGATGCCTTCAGGAGTCTTGTAGAGTCCATACCTCGGTGGGCCGGCACTGTTTTGGCAGCACGCAGAGGACCAATAGCATATTAGGCAGGTGGTCATAAGGTTTTGTTTCATCAGTGTATATCCATTAAAGAACATGTTCTATCAAAAAGATAATTATCCATTTAAGGGATAAATATGAGAAACAATAACATCCTCAAATTATGCTGTGTAATCTAAAAGAACCGTGCCAACTAAATTCATGTCATCCATTTGCGTTAACTTACCACTAATTAATTATGTGTATCAGAACAATCCTGGTAGAGTGTCCTGCTTTATTGACATATTTTAAGTATGTAGTCTGTTTTGACTAAAGTAATTTAAACTTTTGATTGAAAATAATATTTTCAAACATTTACTCAGAATAGGAAATGGGCTACAATTGGAACTAGTGAAAGTTGCTTTCCCCTCTTCAAGGTATACTTTTAGATTCTTTATAAAGTCTTGGACAAGTCCCACTAAGCAACCATCTACAGTACTAAAAAAGATGACATATTGGTTGAAAAAGTTGCCTAGCTCCACTTAATTAATTTAATTATCGCCTCTGTGAGGCTTGTAATCTAGTAGGGAATGCAAGCTCTTCACTGTGTCCTTGTTCAAAAGATTATAGATATATATACACACACACACACACAACAGTGTTGCAAGTTATTTGTACACCATTACAGCGCATATTAGATCTTCAGTTGTCCACTTTATTGATCAAAAAACTGCTAAACAATTAAGCTTCATGATGTAGATATATATATTTTTTTAAATGTTCTCTCTTTTTAATATAGTTTAACTTTGTGACCCAATTTTTAGCTTGCAGAAGTAATGTCTATCCAATCCAGAGAGTACATTGATTTTTCTGCAAAGGAAGGCCTAACCTCCATTGCATTGTCTACTTTCTTCATTAATATGTCCAGTTTTTCAAAGCAATATTTGTATAATTTTCCTGACCATACACTTTGATTACAAAAATCAGCTATGGATTTTAGCTTCTTCCATAAAGGACAGTATTAAGAAAAAGGAAAATCAGAATTCAAATAACCATGCAAAAATCCTTGTTTTCCAAATATGATGTCATTTATTAGTTCAAATGTTTAAATGCTTCATCTTCCATGTTTGGCTTGCCTGAAGGATAGAAATTAAGGGTACAAAGATTATGTTAAGGGTGCTAAGGTTGTTCTAGCTATTCCAAGTACTCTTCTCAGTTTTTCTGACATGTTTGAAGACAGCCTTTTGTTTCTTCTCCTTTGATCCTTTAAGTAAGCCCCATTATTTCTCTCTCTGTTTATCAGTAATAACAGACATGTGAGGTCAAGAGCAGAGCAGAGTATCTCCTAATAGCCAAGCCCAACAACCTTTGTGGTTTCCCTGGTAATCTCTTTTCACTTAGCATCATTCAGTAACCTTTACTTCTTGATGTGATAAGCACCTTGCTCATTTCCCTTCCTGTTTCCACATTCCCCCTTTTTCTTTAGATCCGAGACTCTCCCAAACTTCTCCCCTTCACTTTTTCACCCTGTCTCATGTTCTCAGGAACTTTTGCTCTTTATTGACTTCAAATACTGCAACGTAATCATATGGGAAATCTGGGAGAGTGCAACTCGATTGGAACGACCCAATTTAGATGCATGAATAGGTGATTTCTGCCACAGCATTTCAGACCAACTGTTTTCTCCGTAAAAAGCATGGAGCTTTATTATCAAAGATGGAGAAATTTTTAAATGATTATTCCTGGTATTATTGACACAGGTAATTCTATTTAACGAACCGTAATTTGATTTAAATGTATTTGTCAGGTAAAAGCAGTTGACATTGACTCCATCCACAGTGCTAAGCTCTGTCTGCATAATGAAGTCATCATGCAGGCAGCACTTACTGATTTAGAATCAAGCATTAGTACATTTCCTGTGCCTGTAAAGCCCTGCTTGCTGATCACAGGTCTGCTCTCCTCTCTGCCTTTGACAGTGCTTTGTGAATATAGCATGTGTTGGCTGTGTATTCATGCATTCACTTTGTTCTACAGCAAGGAAAGAGATAAGAGAGCTCACCATGACACATGGATACAGCATAAAAGAAAAAGGAAATGGTTTCTAATTGAAAGAGAGAGAATACGAAAGAGAAAGTGGGTGCTTTGAGAGGACAGAAAGGGATTTAGTTTGTAAGTGCCAGACAAAACAATTAAAACCTATTAGTGCTGTCAGTTGATTATTTATTTTAAAATGGGATTAATCACGTAATTTCTCATAATTAATCGCAGATTTTAAAAGTGCTGAAATTTGACTCTATATATTTTTTTTTCTTGTCAAAATGCATTTATTTCCATTTTTAGGAAGAAAAAAAAAATATGTGACAATATAATGCTTTATTAAAAGTTTCTAAACAAAGTCTTCCACAGTATAAAGATAGAAATGCACTAAAATAGCATCAATTCAAGTAACACTAAAAGTGGGAGTTTCACTATTATAAATAACTAATCCCCTCCATAAATCTCGTAAACTCTCATCCTCCACAATATTAATCAGCTGGCAGACTGTGGCTATTTGCTTTGCTACAGCAATCATGCAGCCGCATTCATGATTCGTGTAAAGATGTCAATGACAGCGCCAAGCGCCACTTTGATCTCCAAATGAAAAGCGGTGCAGACAACGTTTCATTCTGTGTTTTCATGATTGTTAAGACTTGACCTGCTTCTGTGGTAATTTAATTGCACCTTACAGGGGCTGCAAAGTACTTGCTTTCTGTCACAAGTCTTGCTTTGCACATACAAATAGCGTTAAAAGGTCCTTTCCCATCACTGTTGTGTTTTTATTGTGGTGAGTGTGTCAGTGTAATGACTGCGTGCGGACACATCGCAATGGTTCCGCTCTAGTCTCACCAGTGTTTTTGCTGGTTTATGCTTTATTAACAGTAAATGTGTTAATTGTTTTATATATATATATATATATATATATATATATATATATATTTTTTTTTTTTAATCAATCACATGCGTTAACACATTAATTTTGACAGCTCTAAAGATTATTAAAGTAACTGTTTACTCAACTATTCCTTTAATACAGTGCAGAAGTCGTATGGATCAGTTCATGATCATTTGTTGCTTTTTTTTAGTCACTGTTTCATGGAAGAAAGCAAGTCATATGGGTTTAGAAGGACATGAGAGTAAATGATGACAGAAATTTCATTTTGGGGTGAACTATCCTTTTGCAGATTGAAGGCAAAGAATCTTTAAAACATCTTTGTTTTTATAAAATCTATCAGTGATAGACATTCAGTCTTTGGAACTTTCCTGTGTGTGTGCTAATGCCTGAAATCCTGTTTGAAAAAACAAGAAAAAAAAAAAGATTTAAGCACCAAAATGATAAAGTTGGGAAGTCATTTATTTATTTAAGGGAATAAAATAAAAATTTCAACTTGATGTACATGTTTACAGTGAAGCTTGTTCCTTATGGCATAACTAAACCCAAGTGTTTTAGCTTTATCACAGCACAACTTCATCCAAAACCACCTTTACTTATTCAGTATATAAGGACGTCATTCTCTGTTTTGATCCCTTTCTGCCTCTTCTGCTGTTTAAACAACTACAATTCCTGTAAAGGTTCACAGAAGGGATTATGATATTGTAAAAGACATGAATGACAAGAATGACACAAACAAGCAAAAACTCATCCAGGTTTATCCATGTTTGGTAAAGGAAGGAATGCAATTAGCTTAGATCAATTAGATCTATGTGGCTCCCACACAAGCACACACTGAGGCAGAGAGAAATAGAGGAAGTAGAGGATGTTGTTCCACGTAAGTGTCACTGTCAAGACATATTTATTTTTTGGTTAATCTTTCTCTTTGGATGTAAATGCACTAGAAAAACAACCAATTTTCAAAAGAGAGAGCATGTATAATGAATGTCTAGTGAAATAAATCAAAACATTTTGACAGATGATTTATGACACTGTCATGACATGTGGTTCATAATGTTTTTCAGGAGCCAGAGAGAACCATACAGAATTAATGAATGGTCCTTAAAAACAAAAATCAACTGGATATTAGTTCTGCAAGCTTTAAAGGGTTAGTTCACCCAAAAATGAAAATTCTCTCATCATTTACTCACCCTCATGCCATCCCAGATGTGTATGACTTTCTTTCTTCTGCTAATCACAAATGAAGATTTTTAGAAGAATATCTCAGCTCTGTACGTCCATACAATGCAAGTGAATGGTGACTAGAACTCCAAAAAGGAGGTAAAGTCAGCATAAAAGTAATCCATAAGACTCCATTTGTTTATTCAATGTCTTTTGAAGCGATCCAGTTGGTTTTCGGTGAGAACAGACCAAAACCATGATTTCATGATCATGATTTCAAGCTTGATTACTCTTCCTATAGCACAATGTATCACTCTATGCATGCGTTAAATGCTAGAAAATGTAATCGAGCTTGAAATTATGATTGTGTCTAGAGACTGCAATGGCAAGATGTACAGTGAAAAAGGGGTTTTGGTCTATTTTCCCCAAAAACCAACTGGATCACTACAGAAGACATTGATTAAACCAGTGGAGTCTGATGGATTACTTTTATGCTGACTTTATCTCCTTTCTGGAGCTTTTGGGGTTCTGGTCACCATTCACTTGCATTGTATGGACCTACAGATCTCAGATATTCTTCTAAAAATATTTGTTTGTGTTCAGCAGAAGAAAAAAGTCATACACATCTGGGATGGTATGAGGGTGAATAAATGATGAGAGAATTTACATTTTTGGGTGAACTATTCCTTTAAGTCATCAACATCAATGTTTTAAAGAAACTTCTTTTACAGTAGTTTTTTTTATTTCCAACTATTTAACCTTTCATGATTAAATGTACTATATAAACTTAAAAATGTCTTGACCCCCTTTCAACATACAATAATTAGGGCAGCTAGCTACAGTAGATTTGCTCACAGTTCAGTGATGGCATCTGAAGAAAATAAAAAACAGAAAACCTCCTTCCATTCTGATAAGATAATAAAAGAGAAGCAATTTTGTTTTTTTGCTGTTTTTATATACATATAAGGCGTTTGGATTTAACTAATTTTATTCAAGTCTAAATCAGTTAAGGAATATCATCATCCTGATTTAGCATGTTCCACCCACTCAGGCATTATTGTCCAGGGAAATTGATTCCAACAGAAAGTATAAATGTTTGGAAACTGAATAAATGCTGAAATGTGGAGCAGAAGCATTTAGTTTTATGATGTAATTATCACAACCCATTACTAAGCAGATCTAGTCTTTGATATTCAGATAGCGATTTCTTATTTATTTTATGTGCATGTCTGTCTTCAGCATTGATTTATCATCTATAAAGAGACATACTATGACTCTGGTAAAGGTACATGTAACCGTCACAGAAGAGTCGCTTCGCCACACCATCCATCTCTCGAGGTACCTGATTTGCTAGCTGAGCCAGAGGCATATGTAGATACTTCCCAACCTCAGGACATGCCTGCACCTCTGGGATATTGTAGCCATCTTTTTCACCTACAAACAGGTAAGTGCACGACTCACTTGTGCATTCTAACACTTTGACAGAATGAAGCTTACAGTCCTACAAAAATCTAAACCAAGCACATATTCCACACACATTCACTTACCAATCCTGTCAGCCATACTATCAAAGAAGATCCAGTCAGTATCTTGTGGTCCGTATTTAACAAAAGACACATAGTGACTGGTCTCTATGCACAGCACAGCAAACAGCTCTAGTTTCTCCCGTGGAGGAGTGCGTGTATCAGACCCTGAACTCTGTGAGTAAGTGTATCCCTGAGGAAGATGCAGGCTGCTAGGTTTGTGACATCGACGCTCCTGATGAGAGTGAACCTGAGTGCGATAGGTATATAAAATACATAAATTAAATTTTCTGTGAGGCATGTGTTGTGGGTTGCCTTCAGATATCCTGAAGGGTTAAAAGTAATAATATAATATCATATTTTAATTACATCAAAGAGAAAAGATCTGCACTATAATTAACATATCCTACTTTGCATAAACAGTCAGGTTGTGCCTCTAATTGCAATTACAAATTATAAATCTAAATGTCAAGAGTATGCAGATAAATGCAGAATGTATGCTTGGGTCCCTACCTGAGCAGAACATTTCACACAGAAGTATTTGAACCCGGTATCACTAAAAACTTGATCTCTGAAGCAATCAGCACACTCCTCATTTGCCAACTGACCACACAACACACACTGCTGAGGACCTAATAAACAAATGTATGTAAAGATCCACACATTAGATAACCATAGAGCAGAAACAGGAAAACGCAATGCTGGGAACATCCTGACATGTTGCTATTTAGATTCGATTTTAAGCCAAGCTACCATCAGAAAGAAGACTAGTGATATCCAGTTCTGTAGAAGGAATGATTTTTGGAAACATTTTGAAACTCTTCCCTGAGCGAGGCATGGTAAGAATCAAACAGGCAGGCACCTGGAGGCATAAAGAATAAAACATAAATAAATAAATCAGTTGCAATGAGATGTCAAGAAATACACACAGGTTATTTGTACAGTTTGGGCCACAATTTACTCCAGAAAATTTTAAGCAGAGATAAACAGCACCATCTGCAGATCAAATGTAGACTTTCAACAGAATGAGCACAAGCAAATGCAGAACTAAAAGTAGAACCTCACAGACAAAAAACACAAAACATACACAGAGAATTGTACCTCTGATAGTTTGAGACTGTTGCTGTGAAAGGAATGTTCCAGTAGCTGTTGAACAGTTGGCAGGACTAATGGATGGTTGTAATCCATAAAGATTTGGTAGAAGTAACAGCTTTGTACTTTGCCTTGGTCTTTTTTATTACCTAACTGGCTCCTGAAGGCAGAAAAAGTGTTGAAAATGAAATTATATTAATTTTATCTTAATTTACTCACCCTCATATCAATCTAAGGGTGCTTTCACACTTGGTTCGATTGCTTGGACCGAACCCAAATTCGTTTCCTCCCTTTCCCATTGGTCTCTGTTCACATCATATTATTTGGGTCCGAACCACGGTCCAATTACGTCATCAACGTGAGTACAAGCGGCAGCTGTTTACCACTGTAACTAGGTAACAACTCAAGTAGACGTCACTGTGTTAAGTGAAGTATTAAAGTTTGTCTCTTTGAATTTACCACGAAAACTTGCCATGCACAGAAAACACTTGTGTTTGTCTCCTGCGGATGCAATGAATGTGCAGTGATGTGATGAATATCACATTTGTATGTCGTGAGCCCGTGGATGCGTTGCAAGAGATCTGAAGAATGTGAGCTGTTTCTGAAGGTGATTTATTTGGAGACAAGGTATGAGAAATGCAGAAACGCTAATTATCCATCATCAGAAGTGGTTCATTTCCGCAATTTTGTACGATTGCGTTCATATCAGCAGCGAACAGTACCAGAGTTCACATGAACCATACCCCAGACCACCTTTTCTTGAAGAATTGCTCAGCTCTGTAGGTCCTCACAATGCAAGTGAATGGTGATCAGGCCTTTGAAGTTCCAAAAATGTATTAAGTCAGTATAAATGTAATCCTTAAGACTCCACTGGTTTAATCAATGTCTTCTAAAGCGATCCAGTTGGTTTTGGGTGAGAACAGACCAAAATATAACTCCTTTCCACTGTACATCATGACAGCAGTCTCCTTGGCGATCATGATTTCAAGCTCGATTACACTTCATAGTGCTTGACGCATGTCAGATGTCACTACAGGAAGTGTAATCAAGCTTGAAATCAAGATCACCAAGGAGACTGCTGTCAAGATGCACAGTGATAAAGGAGTTACATTTTGGTCTGTTCTCACCCAAAACCAACCGGATCACTTCAGAAGAGTCTGTTTATGCTGACTTTATCTGCTTTTTGAAGCTTCAAAAGGTCTGATCATCATTTACTAGCATTGTGTGGACCAACAGAGCTGAGAAATTCTTCTATAAATCTTGTTTTGCAGAAGAAGTAAGTCATACACATCTGGGATGGCATAAGGGTGGGTAAATGATGAAAGAATTTCCATTTTTGGGTGAACTATCACTTTAAAAACTAGACGGGACTAACAATAAGAATGGCCAGTATTAAAATTATCGTTATAATTATCTAATTAAAATGATAAATTATAGTAAATTATAATTTGTTAATAAAAACCTAATAAACCTTTTTTTTTTACTATTAATATACACAGATCAGCCACAAAGTTAAAACCACCTGACTAATATTGTGAAGCTCCCCCTCATGCTGCCAAAACAGCGCCAACCCGCATCTCAGAGTAGCATTCTGAGATGCTATTCTTCTCACTACAATTGTACAGAGCGGTTATCTGAATTACTGTAGACTTTGTCAGTTCGAACCAGTCTGGCCATTCTCTGTTGACCTCTCTCATCAACAAGGCATTTCCGTCCACAGAACTGCCGCTCACTGATGTTTTTTTGTATTTGGCACCATTCTGAATAAACTCTAGAGACTGTTGTGTGTGAAAATCACAGGAGATCAGCAGTTACAGAAATACTCAAACCAGCCCGTCTGGCACCAACAATCATCCTTGCGATTATATAATCAGCCAATCGTGTGGCAGCAGTGGAGTGTATAATATCATGCAGATATGGGTCAGGTGCTTCAGTTGATGTTTACATCAACCACCAGAATAGGGAAAAAAAATTATTTCAGTGATTTGGACCGTGGCATGATTGTTGGTGCCAGACGGGCTGGTTTGAATATTTCTGTAACTGCTGATCTCCTGGGATTTTCACACACAACAGTCTCTAGAATTTACTCTGAATGGAGCCAAAAACAAAAAACATCCAATAAGTGGCAGTTCTGTGGATGGAAATGCCTTGTTGATGAGAGAGGTCAACAGAGAATGGCCAGACTGGTTCGAACTGACAAAGTCTACGGTAACTCAGATAACCGCTCTGAACAATTGTGGTGAGAAGAATAGCTGTTTTGGCAGCACAATATTAGGCAGGTGGTTTTAACGTTGTGGCTGATCGGTGTACACTACCGGTCAAAAGTTTTGAAACACTTGACTGAAATGTTTCTCATGATCTTAAAAATCTTTTGATCTGAAGGTATATGCTTAAATGTTTGAAATTAGTTTTGTAGACAAAAATATAATTGTGCCACCATATTAATTTATTTCATTATAAACTAAAGTTTAATAAAAATAAAAAAAAAGGTTTTGAAATTGATTACTTTGACCAAATAATAAAGAAAAGCAGCCAATAAGTGCCCAACATAGATGAGAACTCCTTCAATACTGTTTAAAAAGCATACCAGGGTGATACCTCAAGAAGTTGGTTAAGAAAATGTCAAGAGTACATGTCTGCAAATTCTAGGCAAAGGCTGGCTACTTTGAAGATGCTAAAATACATAATTCCCATAGTTCCATTTATGTTATTCCATAGTTTTGATGACTTTACTATTATTCTAAAATATGAAAAATAATTATAATAAAGAATGAGTAAGTGTTTCAAAACTTTTGACCGGTAGTGTGTGTGTGTGTGTGTGTGTGTGTGTGTATATATTATATATATATATATATATATATATATATATATATATATATATATATATATATTTCTTTCTGACACACAAAATATGTTTGTTTTTTCAATGAGGCCAGTGAAAATATTGGCAAAGGACAAATCTTCTGGCCTGAGCAGACCACAGAAAAGTCCTTATTGTTGATCCCAGTATTACCTTAAAAAGCTTGAGCTACCATATTTTTTTGCATTAGAAAAGTATGAAGGACAGACACTGAAAAGGTGTTCTACCTCAGTTTGAGTGGAGGATCTAGCGACAGAACCTCTTGCATGATGAGAGAGAGGAACTCCTCGGGATCTGCACACAATCATGAAAAATACTGCATAAAAGCTTTTTTTTATTTATTATTAATTTAGTGTTGGGTGGAGCAATTATTTCAAACGACCAAGAGATCTTTCATAGATAATGAGATGTAAACACTTTGTAGGAACAGCTGTGTAATGTTTTGGATCTGTGTTTTGATGCAGACATAAATAGAGGAAAACTTTATCTTAAAGGAATAGTTCACCCAAAAATTATAATTCTCTCTACATTTACTCACCCTTATACCATCTCAAACTCAAATGGCTTTCTTTCTTCTGTGGAACACAAACAAATAAATTTTGATAAAGATATGATGTGAAAATAACACCAAACATTTCTCCATCAAAATATCTTCACTTGTGCTCTGCAAAAGAAAGTCATACATTTGAGACAGCATAAGGGTGAGTAAATGATAAGAGAAACATAATTTTTTAGTGAACAATTCATTTTCTGTTTAAAACCTGACATAATTAAACAAGCTGAATACCATTATGACATCAAGACAACAGCGTACCCTTCTCATCTGTGGTGTAAGTGGGGCAGTGGCCTCGTTTTTGCAGTAGCTGCCGAAGCTTCATCACACTCCTCTCTGGTACAAAACCTTCTCTGTAAAATGAGGAAAAATATTCTTACAAATATATACAAAAATTTTGCATTATCCAAACAGCTGACTGTGAAAACACATATATTTTATATGCTATGTGGGTGACTGAAACTGCTTTCAAAATTTAATTTTACAAAGGAAAGTACTCCTGTACTTAAAGGGATAGTGTAATCAAAAATGAAAATTCTGTTATCAATTACTCATACTTATGTTGTCCCAAACCCCAGCCACTTTCTTTGCATTCTTTTTTGTCCATACAATGAAACTGAATTGTAACCAAGGCTGTCATTCTGTCTACTGTAACATCTCCTGTTGTGCTCTATGGAATGAAATTTCATGAAGTAAATTCACATTTTTGGAACAACATGAGAGTGAGTACATGATGACAGAATTTTCATTTTTGGGAGAACTATCCCTTTAAGCCATAAGCTGACCTGCGGAGAGGGTTGACGATGTCCTTCAGAAGAGTGCTTTGAATAGGGTGGTCTGCACGTTGTATGGACTTAAAAAGCAGAGAATCCAGGACTGATGAACAGGAAAACAAACTGAAAGATATATATTTTTTTTATTGAGAAATTAATATATTTAAAGATATTTCAATTTTGGTTAATTTGTTTACTTCTATTTACTTAATGCTTCTATTTTGGCAATTGCTATTGAGATGATTCACATAAGATTCATACCTACAGTACGCAGTATATGACAAAAGTTCATCCCTAGCATTTTAGCTTGAACTGAGTTGAGTTCTAACCTGAACAGGGCAGAGTCCATATAACAGGAGTTGCAGTGACCCTGAATTCCCTTCATACGGCCAACCAATCTCTTTGACACATCTTCTGATCTAACAGGTGGTACATTCTCCTGTTCCAAAGATGCTAATGCCTCATCATGATCTGTTACAGAGAAAAAAAGTGGGGCACACAGGTACTGTAAAATGCAACTGTTACAGATCTGCCTTCCACTAGGTGGCAACATTATAATATTATTCATGACCACAATCTTCCAGTGCAGTCCTTATGAGAACTGAATAACACTCTATACTGGAACTCCACAAAATCCATGGACCACGATAACCAAGACAGGTCCTTACCAGAATGTCCATTAAACACTTTCTCCTTTGCACCAGAGAAACGGTCATCAGGCTGACAGGATGCCAGTTTCACAAATAATCCACATTTTGGAGGACAGGAGAAGTAGCGCTTTTTTTTAAATGTTCCATCATTCACTCCACAGGCATCCTCCTAAAAGTTTTTTTTTTTTGTATTAGTGTAACACATGGTGACTGCACATATCATGATGCTTGTAGTTTCATTTCATTTTCAGAGCTGTGAAAGAGCTAAAGGGATTCCTGAAAGATCAGAACATGTGCTTATAATGACTGTATATAATGATAATATATGCCAATATAATGAATATACCAGTTCCAGTCCAGCACGCATCTCAGGGAAATCTGGGAGAAATCCAATCCAACGGACAGTTCCATAAGCAGGTCCTTTACCCAGAATCACCTGCACAAGGGAGCCAACAGTAATTTCTGCAGAATCAGTAACATTCCCCATCTCTGGGCCCTGAGAAGTGTCCATTTTTTCACATTCATCTGTTCTCAAAAAACAGCATAAGGACAAAGATTTATGAAATCAACATCAACTATACTGACAGGATTGAATTTATTGTCTTTACGAGTGCCCATGCCCAAATAAAGTGACAGTTCACCCAAAAATCTAAATTCTGTCTATTACTCACCCTCATGGCATTCCAAACCAAACCCGCATGACTTTTTTTCTACTGTGGAACACAAAAGGAGGACTTACAGTCTGTCAATATTTACTTTCATTGCATCTAAAAATCTAAATTCTGTCTATTACTCACCCTCATGGCATTCCAAACCAAACCTGCATGGCTTTCTTATTTACTTACATTGCATCTTTCTGTCTAACATCTCTCTTTGAGTTCTATGGAAGAAAGGAAGTCATACAGGTTTGGGACGAGATGAGGGTGAGTAACTGACAACAGAATTAAAATTTTTGGGTTAACTAATGCTTTAACACTAATTTCCCCAATAACACAGAACAACACAGTGAGTGTATCCTGCATGAAAACCTGCAGTAACAGATGCTTATGTTACCTTTATTTAACAGCTCCTCTTTAATGACACAATCTAACGGAACTGTTATCTCTCCCCCCTGCTTCCCATCTTCATCCCTATCCTGAAAACAGACATACATTTATGTTGCGACTTTATTTTTTATTCCAACATTCAGGTGATATTCTTTCATCTCACCAATCCAGTTTGTGATTTTTGTAGGGATGCACCTATGTATCGGCTGCTGATATTTATTGGTCAATTATTGACAAAATTAAAACAATCTGCATATGGTTTAAAAGCATGATATGACGCTGATATGAAAAAAACATTGGTTTATTTATAATTAATTAGTAAAACACTTTGCGAAACTTTCATTGCACAATCCAGAAATAACAACAGCCTGTGTGGGTGCCTCATGCCACCCCCCCGCAAGATGCCGCCCTGGGCAACTGCCCATGTCGCCCATGCCTAAATCCGCCACTGAGGGAAACCATCTAAAACACTTTGAAACCAGCAGACTTTGACTTCTGAGAAATTGGTCTATCAATTAATGCTGCACGATTGACTGAATTAAGACTGAAATTGCAATATGCAATTGCGATTACTAAGCATGCATTTTAAAATATAGTCTGCATTCAGTGCTTCAGTCAGCGCTGTGCAAGCAAGCGGCGCTCTCTAGCGGTCTAAACGGCATAATCCATTATGCCACTATAATACAGAATTTAAAAGGGGGTTTTGTTCCTTTGGTTAAAACTTTTTATTTTTCCATGGTGTGGTTGACATTTCCATAGAATTGCACAACATATGCATAGTATGAATTTGTAATAATCTATTATAAACAGTACATACATGTGAAATGTGAGTTCTGTTATTTTGAACTGCAAAAACTGGAGTGCAAAAATGCTTTAGAAGTACAAAACAGAAAAATTTCATATCAATCATCATGTTGTTATATTTTGTTCTTTTTTGTACTTTCTTTATCTTTTCATCTTCTCATTTTCTTTCATTGCGGCTCCCTTGAAAATTTTGGCCTGTCATGTTTCTAACAGATCCGATCCATGTTTAATTACAGTTATTTGTTTTTAGAACAGTAAAGGAGCTTTTGTACCTCTTTGTACATTTTCCTAAGTAAAACAGTGATCTAATGACAAAATAAGATAAGTGGCAAAATATTGGTATCAATATAGGCCAATAGGATAGGTTTTTTTGTTTAAATCAGTATCGGCCAAATATTTTTCCTATCGGTGCATCCCTAGATGTGTGCTTAGATCTAAGGAGAGTGTTTTAACTAAACTTGTCAATACCATAGCAAGCAGTCATGACTCACAGTGGATATGAGAACCATTTTTTTGTCGTTTATGTTCATAACCATGCCATGGTGGACATATTCACGTTCATCAATAAAGGTCACTCTGTCTCCAACCATGAGTGGCTCAGTAGATGTCTTGGACAGGGGAACTAAAGGTTTAGGATCCATAGGTTTGACTCTTGTAAAAGGGGCAAAAATCCCTGAGTTTTTGGAACAATTGAAGTAGGTTTTGAAGTGGTAGGAGCCCTCATTCAGGCCTTTCCCTTTATCTTCACCCTGAGAAAGCAGAACATTTTGGACTGTCATATTAATCTTAAGAGGATTGTTTCTATTTCTTAATCTCCATTCTCTCTTCTACACAAGTACAAACACATTCTGATTTACACATACAAGCTACTCACCAGCAGTTCCACCCCAAAGAACACTCCTACTATAGGACATGAATGTTGAAAGTGAAAGGAAGGCGATGTGATACTGCCAATGTATCGAATCACACCTTTGAGCAACTGCCCATTATGTTCCACATATACCTGACTACCTTCAGACAGATCCAAAGCATTCTGTAAAGCCTCAGGGTCTTTCAGTGCTATTATTCGCTCCTCGTTGGTTTCAAGAGCCAGCAGTAATTCTGCTGACCTGCGGGTCAATGGGTGCAGAAGGCTTGCATTAAGGTGTGAATCTAACATTGAGCCCATACAAATTATAGGTACAATGTTTGTGTCATTTCTTTTTTTCAATGCATCATATCGTTCCTTTGAAATGAAGCATATTTCACCAACATTTAGGTAGCCATGTGATGAGGGTGGTTTTGCATGTATAATGAAGTACTCGTTGTTGTCGGCTGAAGTCATTTCTCAAAACTGTCACTTGGAAAATTGAAGTACTATGCGGGGATGGGCCTAAAGCACTGGAATCTCCCTTTAATAGTTATTCACTTCCTCTGAGCATTGCATGTTTATCCGTAAGTTATTTAAATGTTTCCAAGTAAACAAAACAAAATAACACTGGTAGACAGGAAGAGTTGTGTAGACACTCTGTAATGATTAAACAGTCAATAGTTAGTAATATTATCCCATGATAGTTTATTGACAGTTTGACCTGTCAAACTATACGGCAGATACAGTTACAGTAGCTTAAGTTAACAACAACTCAGTAGCAACATTACAATCTCATTGTGAATTGCGCAAACATCTGACCTAACATATAGCACGCAGAGATTTCTACTTACCGTCAGTTGCTAGTTACTACTTTCGATTTCTGTTTCCCAAAACGAAATTGTCGTATAATGCAAATTTCCAAATAAGGAATAAAAGAATACACTTAAAGTTATATGTGATAAAGTTATTGTCAGACGTTAGTAATGCAGTTCTGGTGTGTTGAGGAAACTATTTTCCAGTAAAGACTAAAATTTCTTATTACCAGTCGTCGCTCCAAACCAAGATTGCCGTTTGGACGTTGAGGAAGTGCGACACGTTGGGGCGGAGCGACATATGTTGCTCCACCCCTAAATACCGAATAGCTCCTACAGAAGGGGCAGTTCAAACTTGCAAACAGTGAAACGATTTAGGAGGAGGGGGTAACATGAGGATGTTGTCGTTGAGCGAGGTGAGAGAAACTGGTCGGTGTAAAGTATATATATATATATATATATATATATATATATATATATATATATATATATATATATATATATATATATATATTATTTATTTTTTTTTTTAATTTATTTTATTAACGCGATGTTCGAGAATCGAATGCAGCTTAATAGCTTGAGCATAGCTCAGTGTCATTCACAGCAAATATGAACCATACTGTCTTATCAGAGACAGAACGTAAGAAATAGGAGGAATATTGTAAGGGTTTCAATACATTGGCAGCTAGATTAATTGGATAAAACTCGCTCACAGGGGCAGAAGGAGAGAGAGACAGATACTTTCTTTCTCCAACAGCAGCAAGAGGCATATTAGAAGATGCCCACTACAATGCAGGCCAAATAAAATAATAAAGTTAATTTGTATTGCAGAATAAGTGCTAATAAAAAGTTATGGCAAAGTCATCACATGTGTCCCTCATTTAACTTTTAATAAAATATGTATGTGGGCCAGTATTTTGGTTCTTTAAAAATTTTAAAGCTGGAATTTCATTCTTATTCATTTATAATTTGTTTATTGATTCATATATATATATATATATATATACACACACACATACAACAAAGAAAAACCCAACACATATACAACGAATCAACATTTAACCCCCACTAATATCCCTTCCCATATATATATATAGAATGTACAGTATTGTACTGTATTGACATTCAGGCTGTCGGTTGATAGTCAGTTGTTAAGAGAGAACATAATATAATAATAATAATATAATTTATGACAGTCCGGTGTGAGATATAAGAGTAAGGTAATAAAGTGCAGTGCTGATGTATTTTGATCGTGGGAGATCAAGAGTTCAAAAGTCTGATTGCTCGGGGGAAGAAGCTATCATGGAGTCGGCTGGTGCGGGTCCTGATGCTGCGATACCGCCTACCTGATGGTAGCAGTGAGAACAGCCCATGGCTCGGGTGGCTGGAGTCTCTGATGATCCTCCGAGCTTTTTTCACACACCGCCTTGTATATATTTCCTGGAGGGAGGGAAGCTCACCTCTGATGATGTGTCTGGCAGTTCGCACCACTCTTTGCAGTGCTTTGCGGTTGTGGGCGGTGCTATTGCCGTACCAGACGGAGATACAGCCAGTCAGGATGCTCTCCACAGTGCAGGTGTAGAACCGTGTGAGGATGTGGCGGTTCATTCCAAACTTCCTCAGCCGTCTCAGGAAGAAGAGGCGCTGATGAGCCTTCTTCACAACAACTTCAGTGTGGATGGACCATGTGAGTTCCTCAGTGATGTGGACACCCAGGAACTTGAAGCTGAAGGCTTTGCGGATATTCACCCGTCGGAAGGATCGGGTTACATCCACTACAGAGACGGAGAGTGAACTAACCTCTGTAGCTTCAGCCGCGAGAGCTCTCTCCGCGAGGGCGGTGTTATTTCCCTCGAAACGAGCATAAAAAGTATTTAGCTCATCCGGTAGAGAGGCAGCGGTGTTCATGGCGGAGTTTTTATTCCCTTTAAAGTCCGTGATGATGTTAATTCCCTGCCACATGCTTCTAGAGTTGGTGGTGTTAAACTGTCCTTCAATCTTGCTCCTGTACTGGCGTTTTGCGGTTCTGATAGTTTTTCGGAGGGCATAACTGGCTTGTTTATGCTCCTCCACGTTCCCGGAATTAAAAGCGGAGGTCCGCACATTAAGTGCCGCGCGAACATCGCTATTGAACAATTCGGATAGATTCGTACAGTTCTGGTCGGAACAACGTCCTCTACGCACGTTCTGATGAAACACATTACGCTATCAGCGTAAAGCTCGATGTTGTCATCAGAGGCGGACCGGAACATCTCCCAGTCCGTGTGATCAAAACAGTCTTGTAGCGTAGAATCTGATTGGTCCGACCAGCACTGGATCGTTCTGAGGGTGGGTGCTTCCTGTTTCAATTTCTGCCTGTAAGCGGGCAGAAGCAGAATGGAAGAGTGGTCCGATTTGCCAAATGGTGGGCGGGGGAGGGATTTGTAGCCATCCCGGAATGGAGAGTAGCAATGGTCCAAAACCCGGTCCCCTCGTGTGTTGAAACTAATGTGCTGGTGATATTTTGGTGCGAATGATTTTAAACTGGCTTTATTAAAGTCCCTGGTCACAATGAACATGGCCTCAGGGTGCACGGTTTCCTGCTCACTTATAATCCCATACAGTTCCTTGAGTGCCCGGTCTGTGTCGGCTTGTGGCGGGATGTACACAGCAGTGATAATGACTGCTGTGAATTCCCTCGGTAGCCAGAATGGTCGACACAGAAGCATAAGAAATTCCAGATCAGGAGAGCAGAAAGACTTGATAGAATGTACATTCCTCTGATCACACCAGGATTTGTTGATCATAAAACATACACCACCACCTCTGCTTTTACCTGAGAGGTCTTTCTCTCTGTCCGCTCGGTGCACGGAGAACCCCACGGGTTCAATGGCTGAGTCTGGAATCTCTGCAGACATCCAAGTTTCTGTTAGGCAGATAATGCAGCAGTCCCTTGTATCTCGTTGGAAAGAGATCCACGCTTTCAGCTCACAGAGCTTGTTGTCCAGAGACTGAACATTTGCCAGTAGAATAGTGGGTAGCGGGGGTCGATTTGCGCGGCATCTTACTCTGATGAGAACGCCGGCTCTGTTTCCCCTTTTCCTCCTGTGTTTCCGCGGCCTTGCTGCCCAGACAAAGGGCTCCGCTTGCGTGTTTGTAAACAGTGGGTTGGCATTGAGGAATGTGAAGTCCGGTTTACGGTGTGAGATTGCTGAACCAATGTCCAAAAGTGTTTGTCTGTCGTAGACAATAAGGCAGACAACATCCAAGACAAAAAACATAAGAAATGAAAAGAAAAGAAAAGAAAAACAAATGCTAAATAATTGCCCCATTTTTTATCAAACAAGTCCCAAAATCCCAGCCTTCTACTTGCCACCTCTTCGAAAGCTGCCACCCTCCCCATCTCCGCACACCACTCTGGAAATGAGGGCGCTCCATCCGACTTCCATGACCTTAAAATAATTTGCCTGCCAATCATGAGACTGGTCAGAACCCAATTTTTTATGTGTTTATCCCCCAAATTTATGACCACCTTATCACCCAAAATACAGAGTCTGGGGCAAAGTAAAATTTGAGTGCCCAAAACATCACACATAGAACTTTGAACCTTCAACCAAAATTCTTGGATCTTAACACACCACCACAAAACATGGGTTGTGGCTCCATCTTCTGATTGGCATCGCCAACAGGTGGGTGTGTCTTTAAGACCAAGCCTATACAATCTAAAGGGGGTCCAATAGAATCGATGTAAAATCTTGAATTGCATAAGGCGCACCCTTGCATCTCTAGATGCAGACTTGACATTTTTTAGAATCCTAGCACACACTTCCTCCTCCAATACCAAGTTTAAATCTTTCTCCCATAATCTCTTGATAGAAGTTAAAGCTCTGACCCCCAGACTCTGAATTAACAAGGAGTAATACACTGATGCCTCATGGCCTTTTCCAAAAGCCGTAATCACCTCTCCCAGAGTATCTGCTGCTTTAGGGGGGTGTGTGCTACTCCCAAAAACAATAGAGCAGGTGGTGCAGCTGTAAATACCTATAGAACTGAGATCTGGGAATCCCAAAATGTTCAACCAAATTTTCAAAAGATCTCAACACTCCACTTTCATATAGGTTACCAAGTTTAGTAATCCCCCTCACAATCCACTCTGACCAGCAGAAAGGGGACTTATTAATACATAATTTAGGGTTCAACCATATGTTTGAGGCAACATTTAAATAAATGTCCAAATTAAACACTCTGGACACTTTTGTCCATACCGAGTGCAAATGTGAGATAATGGGGTGTAACTTAACTTCTCCGATTAGTTTGATAGAAAGGCTTTGCAATGGCAAAATTGGGGCAAGAGCTTCCTGTTCAGTACAAAACCAGGGAGGGGCTCTCTCAGGTGGAAGCGACCAAATGAGCCAAATGTCTGAGTCCGAATATATAATAATAAACCAAAATCTTGGGTAGGCCTAGCCCATCTTTGTCAATCGGCCTATGTAACTTATTAAAATGTAATCTGGGACGTTTACCATTCCAAATGAAGGAGTTCGCTATGCTATCAAATTGCTTGAAATAAGAGAGGGGGACATCTGCAGGGAGAGATTGTAACAAGTAGTTAAATTTTGGAATACAATTCATTTTAATAACATTAACCTTACCAATCATAGATAAATGTAATGAAGCCCACCTGCCTACATCGCTCGAAAACCTTTTTTATTAAGTTGTCAAAATTAACTCTAACTAAATTAGACAAATTTGCTAGGAATAAAATGCCCAAATACTTAATGCCTTGTTTGGGCCACTGGAAGGTGCCCGGCAGTACCCTGTCAGAGCCAAAGCTTCAGATTTGGACCAATTGAATATGTATCCTGAGAACTTAGAAAAGGAATTATTAATTCTATGGAGGCAAGACATAGATCTAATGGGGTCGGAGACGAATAATAAAATATCATCTGCTTAAAGCAAAAGCTTATGCGCCACACCTCCCGCCACCACCCCTGGAAAATCACTTTCCCTTCTTATCGCGGCTGCTAATGGTTCCAGGGCAAGACAGAACAATAATGGGGACAGAGGGCAACCCTACCGGGTGCCCCTATCCAGAGTAAAATAATCTTAAATTAATCCATTTGTTTGTACCACCGCTACTGGGTGTCTATATAGTAACTTAATCCATCCAATAAAAGTATTCCCAAACCTGTATATTTCCAAAATCTTAAAAAGATAATCCCATTCTACCATATTCTACCACGTCTTTTTGGCGCGACCACAATATATTGATAAAACGCCTAATGTTATCAGAAGAGTTGCGGCCCCAAATAAACCCCACCTGATCTATATGTATAAGAGATGTCATAACTTTACTTAATCGGTTAGCCAGAGTTTTTGACAATATTTTTACATCTAGCTGGATCAGGGAAATTGGATGATAACTCTTACACTCGCTTGGATCTTTGTCCTTTTTAAGAATCAGATTTGTGTCATGGTTGGTGGAAGCTTTCCAGTCTTTAATGATTCTGTATAAACGCATTAACCCCGCGCACGACAGTGCCAACCAGCGTCCAACCCTCTAAAGTTAAACAGTCTATGTACACCTACGAGAGCCCCCACGACAACCTTGCCGTCGGATTGCTAAAGTCTGGTGTTTCTATACACATTTTGTGAAACAGAATTACACAACAGAAAATAATCTATAAAACACACTCCAGCCAATAGGAGGCATAAGCACAAAGAACATGCAGATTCATCCACAAACTGTCCCGAAGGTGTGTACCTCCACAAAACAAACTCTAGCCTCTAGGCGGAAGCAGCACAAAAAGAAACAAAAAAGGCGCTCAGTTCCTCAGACAGTCAAGTGAATGTTCAGTGAGTCAGGCCCATTCGGCTGTTACCTGAGTGCAACAACTGACCTAATCACTCCAATGTCCTGCAAGAAATGTTCCACAAAACAAACTCCAGCAAATAGGAGGCATAAGCACAAAGAACATGCAGATTCATCCACAAACTGTCCCAAAGGTGTGTACCTCCACAAAACAAACTCTAGCTGCTAGGCGGAACCAGCACAAAGAGAAACAAAAAAGGCGCTCAGTTCCACGAACACTCAAGTGAATGTTCAGTGAGTCAGACCCACTCGGCTGCAAAACTTACTCAATCATTGACTTTATGAAGGACATTGCTTGCTGTGGGCATGTAAATATTTTGTGGCCATCCATAGTATCTATTCTCAATTCGGCCGGGAACATCAGAGCAAAAGTGACCTTCCTTTGATGTAAGAGTTTCTTGCATTCCTTGAATCGATCACATTTCTCTCTTGTCGAATTCGCAAAGTCTGGGAAACCAAAAATGCTGTGGTTCTTCCAAGAATGCCTTCCTTTACTCCTCGCCTTGCGTAACACGACATCTTTATCGGATGATCTCAGAAATTTGGCCAGAATTGATCGGGGCCTGTCTCCCTCAGCAGATCTCTGAGCCGGAACTCTGTGAGCTGACTCCATTTCCAACTTATGGCCTGTTATGTCGAGCAGACTCGGGAAGAGCCCATCTAGGAATTTCACCATATCTCAGCCTTCTTCGTCCTCAGGAATTCCAACAATTCGGATGTTGTTTCGCCGGCCACGATTCTCACAGTCTTCCAACTTTTCCCAGACGGATTAGCAGCTAAGTCCCTCTCCGAAGACTCCAGATAATTGATCCATTTCTCAACATTCTTGAGTGAATTTTGTCTCCATGGCAGTGATCGATCAATGTATTACAGCAAGATGTTCCAAGTCAGCAATGACCATCGTCAGCATCGCCGACATATTCGACAGTTGACGCTGAATCTCTTTCACCTCACTGGCCAAACTGAGTCCCGGGCTTTCTGACTGCAGCTCAGGGGCATCAGCTTGAGCACGTAAGTGTCTTTTAATGTCTCCAGAGCCCGAGGATTTTGAATTCTTTGACATATTGTCTACCTAGAACAGTTAAGAAGGAGAGTGTATCAAATCTCACCGGTTTATGACATAAAAAGTATTAAAACTAGCAATGAGCGCAGAGCTCGCCATTCACACGTCCGACCCTCGCATGGCGCCACGCAACTCTCCACTGAAATTTCATTCTTAAGCTTTTGATATTAAATAACCTTATGACTCTTATTTGCTATGCATATATTTGATTTGAACAATCCAATAAAAATATTTTAGCTGCATAATAATAGTCAGCTGGAGCTCTGACGATTCTGTGCTGTCCACTGCAAACACATTCAGACACTGAACTCGATGTGCCACAGCAGCGGAGCACTGCATAATAAAACAAGAGTTTACAATTTGTTACGTGAGGTTTTAAAAGGGTGTTTTTGGATCGTCACATCTGGCTGACCCTCACGGAAATGCGTGACGCAGGAAAAGCCACTCTATTTGATG
Source organism: Myxocyprinus asiaticus (assembly GCF_019703515.2). NCBI lineage: Eukaryota > Metazoa > Chordata > Actinopteri > Cypriniformes > Catostomidae > Myxocyprinus > Myxocyprinus asiaticus. The sequence goes on from NC_059352.1 coordinate 23,171,760, forward strand.
CTCCGGTGTCTCCAGCCGGCCTTTTCGGAGGCTCTGTGAATAGAATTGATGAGCGCTACGTCACAACTTACAGGCTATGAGATATTTTATGCCAAAATGGAGCAGTACTTTATCACAGCCGGCTTGCTCCCAGTCTGTCTCGGTCCAGCGCCTGGCTAAAAACCCCACACCAGCTGCCTCAGCGCCACCAAATGTCATCGCCGAGCCACTGGTAAATCCACGCAAGCCATGGCCCAAACGAAGGCAGCCACCTCAGTGTGGTGAGCTCTTACTAGCATTCCGACTGGGTGCTAAAAAAGATCAAACATGGTTATACGATCCAATTTGCATGTCGGCCACCCAGTTTCAATGGTATTTTGTCTTCCACGGTTCCGTCCAAATACACACCAGTGTTACGTGCCAAAATACACAATCTTCTCACAATGAACGTGATAGAGGTTGTTTCATATGAATTAATAAGCCTGCTGTCCCGCTGCGCGAATGCGAGGCAAGTCAGAGCTGGTGTGTCAGAGCTGGTGTTTACAACAATCAAGCATAATCTGTGGTCTGACCACATGATACGCCAGTGTTGCGTGCATAGACTGGGACACACACAGCGGGATTTACAGCTGTTAATCCCTCGTTCTTGAGAAGGGCGGCAGGCTTCGGCCCATTCTAGTTCTGAGATGCTTGAATCACGCTTGCGATGCGCCCATTCAAAATGTTAACTCAGAAACAGATCTTATCGCTCATCTATCCTCAGGACTGATTTCCGTCAATAGATCTGAAGGACACGTACTTCATGTATCAATTGCACTGCGTTACAGGTGGCTTTTTAGAGGGAACTGAGTATCAATTTAAAGTCCTTCATTTCAGTTTGTCTCTGGCTCCCCGCACGTTCACAAAATGTATCGATGCGGCGCTCGCCCCACTGAAAATTAATGGAGTGTGTGTTTTGAATTACCTCAGCGATTGGTTATTACTAGCTAATCAGAGGCACTACTGAGTGAACACAGAGACTTGCTGCTTTGCCATATAGAAACGGCAGTGACATGTCAACCGCCTAGAGCTACTGACTGTCTTTCTAGCTTTGAGAGCTTTTCATTCCAATATTGTGAATCACCACATTCTAATTCATTCGGACAATGCAACAGTAGTGGCGTATATATGTTGCCATGACATGCTGGCCCACGTATGGCTGGCGAAATGCAAGTGTGCACTTTCCCCGGTGCACCTCCTTCATTCTGTCATCAGCAAAGTCCGAGTGGACATGAAAACAGTTCTGTTAATTGCACCGAAATGGCCCAGTCAGCCATGGTTTCCGGAAATGATAGAGATGTTATACAGCTCGCCATGGGAAATACTGTACAGCTGAGGAGGGATCTCCTCTCTCAGATGCAAGGCACAATCTGGCATCCCTAGCCCAAGCTGTGGAACCTGCATGTGTGGCCCCTGAACGGAGCACGCTAAACGCGCCAGAACTGACACATTCAGTCATGAACACCATTTTACAGGCCAGAGCGCCGTCCACGAGAAGCCTCTATGCACTAAAATGGAATGTGTTCACTGATTGGTGTCTTTCACATGGCAAAGACCCAGTAAACTGCCCCATACATGAAATTCTCATATTTCTTCAAGAGCGATTAGACACAGGACTCACTCCATCAACGTTCAAAGTTTATGTGGCGACTATATCTGCATATCACGCACCTGAAGCCAGCGCCACTATAGGCAAGCATGATTTAATCATAAAGTTCCTTAGAGGATCAAGACGATTAAATCCACCTCGGCCGGCTACAGACCCGACTTGGGACATAACTTTAGTCCTAAAATGTTCACAGGGCCCCATTTCGAGCCTTTGACTCTGTTGATTTGCACATGCTCTCCATTAAGACCGCACTACTGCTGGCTCTGGCCTCATTAAAATGGTTTGGTGACTTACATGCACTATCAATTGACAATTCATGTCTGGAGTTTTGACCCGGACTTTCAAAAGCCACTGTCAAACCTAGAAAAGGCTATGTGCCTAAGGTTCTAACCATGCCCTTCAGAGCACATGTGGTTCACCTTCAAGCTTTCATCCCTCCTCCATTCAATTCAGATGAGGAACAATCATTGCATTTGCTCTGCCCTGTGTGGGCGCTACACGCATATGTTGAGCGCACCCGCCAGTTCAAACTGTCTGATCAGCTCATTGTGTGCTATGGAGGGTGCACAAAAGGAATGTCTGTCTCCAAGAAAAGGCTTTCTCACTGGATCGTTGATGCAATTGCCCTGTCTTACGAGTTGCAGGGTAAGATTTTCCCAATTGGTGTTAAAGCACACTCAACTAGAGGCATGGCCTCCTCATGGGCATGGATGAATGGTGTGTGTTTGCAAGACATATGTTTTGCAGCAGGATGGTCTTCTCAAAACACATTCGCAAGATTTTACAACCTAGACGTAACGTCTCTCTCTTCACAAGTCTTCTCTGTTTAGAGCGCTTGCTATTTCATTTGCTAAACATATACTTATGCCCCTCCCTTAACTATGGGCTCCCCATCATTTTACACAACCACCTGTAATTTACCATAAAGTCACAAGCACTTTCATTATAAATAAACTCCCTTCCCGACTGGGTTCGTTAAGGGGTTAATTCATACTATATGACTATAGTTCATATATTCATTCAGAGTGCTCCCCTCCTGGCCCAACATGAGGGCCACTCACTTGCGGCATACTCATGTCGGTCACCACCCCGCAGGACTGCGGCGTCATGTTTCGTCTCTGGAAGGTTATGTCGTGTATGTCGTGTAGTGCGGTGTGATGGGATTAAGTTCCCCATATGCATTAGCACGCAATGTCAAGTATACTGAGTCATAAGGGAACGTCTCAGTTACATACGTAACCTCGGTTCCCTGAGACAAAGGGAATGAGACATTATGAACGCTGGCCGCACTACAAGACTCACAGTTGTCAGAGGTGTGAGCGATGCCTCCTTGTCCCTCAGTCAAAATATTCTGAGGAATGATGTTTGCGCACCTGCTTTTATAGTGGACAGCTTCGTGGTTAAAAAGGCGGGGCTCAAACACCATAGCCAACATTAGAATATTGCCGTTATTGTAGAGAAGTTTAAACTAGGTTGTGTGGAAGGACACTTCCCATATGCGTTAGCATGCAATTTCTTTCAAAACCCGAGTTGCCGAGTTGGGACTTTTGAAGGGGCGTGTCGACAGAAAATATGATGGAAATGAATGATTTTGCAAAATTATTTCAACTTCTGTACTTGATTTCAAAATACTATTATGACAGTCAACTAGTGATTCACCCTTTGCAATTAGTTTTAAGCAAATTAACTAATTATTTGTTAGATTAAGGTGACCAGATTTCTGAAATGAAAAACGGGGACATTTCTAGTTCAGTGGTAAATATGTCATTGAAATGGCACATTATCTATGATTTAAAAAAGGGAGACAACTCGGATGTTATGTATTTTGACCAGGGACTAAAAACGGTTTAAAGAACAAAAACGAAAAACAAAAATGAACAAAATTTTTAGCAGAATGTGGTGGAAATTCTGTAATAAGAGACTCAAAGACTGTGGTGCCTTCCTAATAAGTATGTAATGAACACACTTGCAAGGTGGACTCAAAACCATACAGAGAATCTAACTCCGACTGGTAGTGAGCAATGAAACCTTCAAATTCTCTAGCTTATATGGGCACTAGGATGCCTTCACCTTGCATTTCTGATAACGGATTAACGTAGACAGCCGCAGCTGTGGTCAGACGCCCCCGCCAGAGGCAAAGAGACAATTCCTTGCTCCAGATCCTCCCTGACTCTCGTGGCAGTTTCAACCTTGACAACACTGTGCAAGGCCACTCTGTTCTCAGAAATGCAGGGAGTATTCAGTCAAACACACACAGAAACACAGTATGAGACTATAAGTCTACTTAAAGTAAATATTATCATGAATAAACATTTATAAATTGTAAAATTACATTTCCCTCCTTTGAGCATTCTATGCTCTCTTAATGATTAGAAATTTCCTCCTAACAGGATCTACTTGATCAAAAATTTCAACCATTGTAATACAATGAAAAACATTACTTCTATTGCTAAACACTGTTGTTGTCAAGACATTTTCTTTCTTGCAAGCATTAGGCTAATCCATTAATCATTATGTAGTCATATTCCTGTATCATCCTCAGAATCTGTGTCTTCATGGAATGCAGGTACCGAGTCTGGGACAGGGTTCAAATCAGGCTGCTTTTCAGAATCATATGGATCATAATCATTCATCTTTGTATATTGGCCTACTAAAGAGGCAGTCAATCTTTTTATAATATTTTGCAGCAAGGGCATGATACATCATGATAGAGCAAACAACATCATTATTACAACAGCAAGCAGTGTCCCTAATCTAATCAGTGTAGCCTTCCAATCTGATGAGAATAGCCATGACAGCCAACTGGCTGGATCTGGCCCAGGGTCAGTGTTTCACACGTGTTCATCCCGTAGTTCTTTTAGCATCTCCAATGCTTTTATCAAATTTCTGTCAGGCCCAGTGTTCATGGGTATGTATGTGCAGCACTGGTCACCAATTACTGTACAGACCCCTTCATCAGGTGCTCTCATGGTTTCTAAGATTGACCTGTTTTGCATTGTCATTAATGAGGTTTCGTTTAATTGCTGTTTATGGCATCTAGAGCTGCAATAGTATAGTTCATAAATCGTTGTTGGTTGTACTAGGTGTAAGAAATCCATTCTGCATTCTTCTTAATCTGTGCCCATGGTATCCATACCACAACATTGTCCACTGCATTCTCTGATATGGGTCTGAATTCTGGCGGGATGCCCATAGGGCGGATACTTTTGTCACGGCCTGTTTCATGTGGAATTGGCACTACTTCTGGCATATGCCCGAGGTTATGGCATATCGAACAGTCTTTTTTTGGTCAAGCTATGTGCTATATAGTTCATCCACTGCCAAAAGAGGTTTTTACCTAGTCCATCTCCCAGCAGTTCCATTTCTAGTTTTCCCTGAACTGGAGGGACTTGATTCACAAAGTGGGTTCCATTATCACTGCTAATTTACCCTGGAATGCCCAATCGGGGTATTATTTCTCACGTTAAAATTTTTGCCACTGCACTCTCATCTGCCTTTCTAGTGGGGTATACTTCCACCCACTTGGAGAACATATCTACAATCACCAGGCAACATTTTTTGCCTTCTTGCAGACTCAGTTCAATAAAGTCCATTTGAAGGTGGTCAAATGGCTTTTCAGGTGGCGGATGTGCACTCATAGGCATCTGTTGCCCTCTTCCTACATTAAATTTGGCACATATTACACATTTTTGACAAAATTTTGTGCATAAATGGGAAAACCCCTTTGTGAACCAGTATCTGTTTATTTCACTCAACATTCCTCCTTTTGACACATGGTCAATTAAATCTGCATTTGGTGTGTGTGTGTCAGTTTGTGGAACAGAAACAAAACTGTTATTTTGAACTTCCTGTTGAGCAGTTTCTTTGCTGCAGCATCTGCACATGCATTTCCTACAGAAATGGGGTCAAGCAAGTTAGTGTGTGCCTCACATTTACACACAGCGACAGAGGATGGTAGCAGTACGGCCTCTAACTGGGCCGCCACCAGGGGTCTGTTAGAGATGGGTTTGCCTGTAGATGTAAGGAAGTCTCTTTGCTTGCAAATGGCCCCAAAATCATGCACCACCCCGAATGCATATCTACTGTCAATGTAAATGTTAACGGACTTACCAGCCATGTGTTTGCAGGCTTCAGTTAAAGCTATCAATTCTGCTGCTTGTGCGGATGTGTGTCCGGGTAAGGAGTGTGCAATGATAGTATCAAATGCAGTTACTACAGCAAACCCTGCCCTAGTTTTTCCCGTGATAGGATCCCTTGAGGCAGAACCATCAACAAACATTTCCAATTCAGCATTGGAGAGAGGTGTATGGGGGAGCAAATGGCTGTTATTGAAGCAACACAGTCATGTGGTTCTCCATCATCTGCTGTGGGTAAAAGAGTAGCAGGGTTAAGAACTGTACATCTTTTAACAATAATGTTTAGCATTTCCAATAATACAGCATTATATCTTTAACCATTATATCCTAACTGTTTTTTTTGTTCTAACAGTATGATTGATACTGCATGTGGGATCAATAGGGTCAAATGTTGATAACCCACCAAATCTCTGGAAGCGAGCACTGCTTTTTCTGCAACAGCAACAGCTCTAAGTCATTTGGGCAGCCCAGCTTCCACTATATCTAATTTAGATGAGAAATAAGCTACAGGCCTTAATTTTCCCCCATGGTCTTTTGACAGATTAGAAGTCATGTAACCTTCTTTTTCTGCTCCAACTGTCAATGTGATGGTAGGCATCATTTTATAGGCTGAATTGGAAAGCATTGCATACATTGTGTGTTCATGTGTGTGTGTGTTATACTCTGACACACGTGTCCTTGGTTCATCATCCCCTGTCCTCGGCCCCCCAGGGAGTCAATCCTCCTTTCGATTTATATGTGGCTGCGGTCACTCCTTAATGTCCTTTCTAATCTCTGGACATTCTCTGATCCAGTAATCTGTTGCCCAACAGTTGAAGCAGCCTTTTTTTCCTTCCTCGGTTTCTGCCTCTGCCCCGCCCATGCCCTCTCTGGCTCTGTGCCTTGTATGTTTGCAGCTTGTCCATTTTGCTATCTTGCAGGTTTTATACTTCTCTTTTATGGACAATCTGATGGACTATTGACTTTTTAGTTTGTTTGAAATCTACACTACATTTTACGTCTGACTGGAATACTTCAAAGGAAATTAACACCACTGCACTCACCAATGGTCTTCACCGGGACTGCTACGTATAGTCTTAAATAGGCTGTTTGATTCCCTGTCCATCGTCGACGTCCAGTGGGCTGGAGTGTGTGGACTGTGAATTCGAGTCGTGTTGGTGGATGCATTGAGGATGTTCTGCCTTCTGTTGCCTGGAGTTTTGCTGTTTGCCTTTGCCAGTTTCAGCGGAGAGCCCGCTGCTTGTTTGCAAGTCCATGCAATCATCTTTCTTCTGATATGGTTTTATTCTACTCATCTCTGGATTTATGGCATTTGAATTCTTCTAGACCACCTGTCAGACGTAGTATACAACTACTGCGCTGCACTTGAAATTGTGCATCGCCCCCAGTATGTCCATCGAGGGTCACGACGACATCCCTGCAGATTATCGGCTGATTACCATGACAACTTCACGCCGTCGCTCTCCGACTGGTGCAAGTGATGTGACGTGGGGTGACAATTTTGATAATATTAGCTTGCTGAAATGCAAGAACACAGATGTCACCACTATTAAGATGGCCCTCATTAATGCACAATCAATATTGAACAAGTCTTTTTTTCTGAATTAATTTTTTATATCATGATCATTGGACTTTTTATTCATCACTGAGACCTGGCTGAATCCTGGAAAACAAATGGCCCTGGGGGATCTAACACCACCAGGCTGTGACTTTTTAAACTTTTTAAATTCTCCACGGACTTCAGGACAAGGAGGTGGCATTGCCACTGTTTTCAGAATCTCTTTTAAATGCAGAACACTACCTATGGACATGTATTCCAGTTTTGAGGTCCAAATATTAAAGATTGACATCTTGGGTCCTGCTTTCTGTACAGACCTCCCAGATTTAATAAAGACTTCATCCAACAATTTTCGGAATTTCTCTCTGTACTGGTGTCTCGTGGTGATAGTCTCCTGATTTTTGGGGATTTTAATATTCATGTATGCTGTCCATCAAAACCTCTGGTAAATTAACTTATTTCCCTCACTGAGTCTTTACATTTTGTACGACATGTCACTGGTCCTCCTCACAATATGGGTCATACATTAAATCTTGTGTTGTGTTATGGTTTTCTGTTCCAACTTAGAGTTCTTAGATATTGGCATTTCTGACCATTATTAAATAATGTTTGAGTCTGTGTCTACATTTTAGGGGCAGTGGTGGCTCAGCGGTTAAGGCTCGGGGTTACTGATCAGAAGGTCAGGGGTTCAAGCCCCAGCACCGCCAAGATGCCACTGTTGGGCCCTTGAGCAAGGCCCTTGACCCTATCTGCTCCAGGGGTGCCATATCATGGCTGACCCTGCACTCTGACCCCAGCCTAGCTTAACTACATGAAAAAGAAGAATTTCACTGTATATGTGCGAATGTATAATGTGTGATAAATAAAGAAAATTATAATTATAAAATATAAATTATACATGTCCTCTCCCTACTTTTTCTCAGCACTTATGTCACTCCCAGTCCATTCACTCATCTACTGCCAATCTTTTTTCAGAATTTTATTTAACGCATTTCACAGATGATGTCTTAGCTGGACTCGACACTGAAGCCAAGGAGAGTTAAGGGTGTTTCACAGTCTTGGTTAAATGATGTCACCACACAAAAGCTGAGTGGAAACGAGACAAGCTTCAGGTCTCTTATGATATTTTAAAGGAGTGTTTAACAAACTATCAGAGAGCTGTAAAGGAAGTTTTTCTCTACATTAATCTCTGATAATGCAAATCGACCAAAAGTATTGTTCAAAACAATTGCTTCTGTTTTAAACCCAACTAAAAATGCTTTTCTGGATGTCACGCAAGAGAACTGTGAAACATTTTTAAACTTTCTACTCACAAAATTGAGCAGATTAAAGGTGCGATTGTACTTTCACAATTTGATCAACCACTTATTCCTTTCCCGTCCAGCTCCCTGACTCACTTTGAACCAGTTACTTCAGAACAGTTAGCAGATGTAATCTCCAAGATGAAGTGTTCCAGTTACAAGCTGGATATTCTTTCTCCATGCCTTCTTAAATAATTTTTCATGACTATCAGTTCCAGTGTGACAGCTATAATTAAGAGCTCATTAGCAAGTGGAGTTGTTCCAAGTAGTTTTAAACATGTAATTCTACATCCTTTTTTAAAAATCTTTTTTGGACACAACAATTACAGACCAATCTCCAAACTGCCTTATATTTCCAAGATTTTGGAGAGAGTTGTTTATTCGCAGCTCTACTCCTATCTAACTACATTTAACAATTTAGATACTTTTCAGTCTGGTTTCAGACCCTTGCACAGCACTGAATTTGTATTGTTGAAGGTCACTAATGATATTTTTCTCTCCATGGATTCAGGTTCACCTGTCGTCTTAGTTTTATTAGATCTCAGTGCTGCATTCGACACTATCGACCATAATATTCTCCTCAGTCATCTAGAATGTATGGTTGGCATCCAGGGTATGGCCCTCCAGTGGTTTTCCTCCTATCCAAAAGAAAGGACGTTCTCTGTAAATTTAGGTAATTTTTCTTCTACATTGGCTCAATTACAGTGTGGTGTCTCTCAAGGGTCGATTTTAGGACCCTTGTTATTTTCACTGTTTATGCTTCCTCTGAGCTATATCTTTCAGAAGTACAGCATATCTTATCACTGTTGTGCTGACGATTCCCAATTTTATTTCCCAGTGAGTTTAGACAAGAATTGTTCATCTGAGAATGCCCTAACTTGCTTCAAAGATATTAAACATTGGCTGTCAAACAATTTCTTACAATTAAATGAAAGCATAACCAAAGTTATGATTTTAGTTTCCTCCATGTCCTTCTTACCTGGCCTGGTTGCCCAGTTAGGTCCTCTGTCATCGAATGTACAAGATCATGTGAGGAGTCTTGGAGTGATTTTAGACTCCTCCTTACTTTTCAATAAGCAGGTCAGTGCTGTTGTCTAGGGTAGCTTTTTCCACCTGAGATCTATCACTAAAATAAAACATTTTCTTTCCCATAAAGACTTGGAAATTGTGATCCAATCACTTATTGCATCAAGGTTAAAATATTGCAACTCATAGTACATTGGTCTGCCCCAAACTGCACTATCCCACCTACAGCTTGTTAAAAACATGGCAGCTAGGCTTTTAACAGGGTCAAGAAAGAGGGATCACATTTCCCCGGTTTTAGCATCTCTGCACTGGCTTCCAGTGAAATTCAGGGTCGATTTAAAAATCTGATTCATGTCTACAAGGTACTATCTGGTCTCGTGCCCAAATATATAAGTGACCTTCTACACCCTTACTCCCCAACCAGAGCACTCAGGTCTTCTGATCAACTTTTATAAAGGGTTCCTCGTTGTCGCTATAGATCTAAGGGTGACCGTGCCTTTTCTGTGATAAATCCTAATCTCTGGAACAGTCTCCCTTTCCATGTGAGGTTAGCTTCATCATTAGCCATTTTTACATTTTCTTTAAATACATATTTATATTCTGTAGCTTTTGAATAGATCATTGAATAGTTTGAAATAGATAAATATTGTATTTTAAATGTTATTTATTTATTTTATTATGTTTTATATTTAACTTTAAATTAATCTGTTTTTAAATCACTCTGTCATTTTGTTTGTTTGATCTGTAAAGCACTTTGGGTCAACTTCTGTTGTTTTTAAACGTGCTCTATAAATAAAGGTTGACTTGACATAAACTACACTTACAATGTGTGTTTAAAAGAAGGATTGTACTTTTGTTTCTGCAGTGCATTTCACCTAATGCTGGCAATCAAGAACAATATGTCAATAAATAACTCTTGTTTGTGTGTTCCTCATCTCTAGATTATTGATTTAGATCAACATCAATGCAGATTAAAATCATGAATAAATGAGCATTGTTGAAAGCAACTTAAATGAACGGAGCCACGTTGTTTAGACTTTCTGACTGATGGCCTATTATGTAAGGGTTTTTTCAGCTCATGAAACTCGCCTATGATTGGATGGGTGGTTGCTCAATCAACCCAAAGTAACAAAATGCAAAGAATATTGTATAGAAATCCACCATTTGGACTCGGCATGGGTTTAGCTTGAAAAAGTGTGGGGGACCAAATCAACTTTTTAAAGAGTTTGGGGGACGTGTCCCCCACATCCCCTGTGGCTGCTACGCCCTTGTGCCTCACATTGAAGCTGTTAAAGATGATGATGATCCTTTTCAATTGCTTGCTCCCTGGTCCAGTTCTTAATGGCAAAACTGGCTGGAACAAGTAATCAGTAAAGAAAGATGAATAACTTAAAGCTGCTATAGCGAGCAGCCCCCTCTGTTGGTCTAAATAAACAGCACATGATTAACCTTGTTGCCGGTAGGCTTCAATAGGGGCATTCTTGCCACGTATTTTCACTTAGCGGACTGTTTTAAACGTGCAATAAAAATGGGGACATTTCCGGAGACAGCTCCAGTTGGAGACAGACCATCAAAAACTGGGACTGTCCCTGGAAAACGAGGACGTCTGGTCACCCTAGTACCATGCATTAACAAAAAGTTGTGTATGAGTGGTACATGTAATTCACCTATGTTTATTCACCGGTACAACAGAAAATGAGCTTTTGCCATCATACAGTGTATTTGTTGAGTTCGGCTTCTTCCTTATTTTGTTTCCTACTTCAATGCGTGGCATCGTAGTAACGAATGCCCAACTCGGAGGAACGAGGTTCCCAGGTCCACTTGAAGGCGGTCGTGTCTAGAAGGGAGCCCTCTCTCCTCAGCCTCGTGAGATTCTTACATGCCATTAATTTGAAGTTGCACAGCAACGAGAAGCTCTCATAAAAGATTATTTTAAATTGTCTGTTTTGATGAACAGTCAGTTTTGATGATAAATTCATGCTCTAAATAAATATTTCACATAGTAAATTTGACAACTTTAGCTCTACGTCTGCTACTTTTGGGCATGAGATATTGTTGGTCACTGGAGAAGTACATCAGTCAGCTCAGTTAATCAGAGTCTGAATGGGTGGTCAAGTGGTAACATACTCACCCCTTTTATAAGAAGCCCTGGGTTCTAATCAACTCAGATGCAACTTTATATTTTAATAAATGAAGATTGCATCTGCACTTCAGTGGACGTATATCTTAAGTGGGGACAAATTTGTTTGCATTTTTGTTTGTGATTCGATGGGAAAGGTGCGCGAGCTTTGGATCACAAACAAAATCACCACAAGATTTGATTTACATTTTCCAGTTCTAAAAGAGATAAACATCTTTAAACAGCAGCTAGTTATTCAACACAAACACTTTTTCTTAATAATAATAATAATAATAATAATAATAATAATAATATAATAATAATAAGGCAAAGGCTATTTGCACTAAGTGCAAATATTGTTATAGACATATACTTGCACCCCATATTAAATACTAAAAGGGCATCACTGCAGTGTGTTTATTTAGTGACCTACAGACACCCTACACCAATGGTTCTCACCATTTTTGACTCCAAGGCCTCCCACTGTCCAAGACAATATTTGAAGGCCCCCTCGCCCGAAACTAGACGTGTCTGATTAAAATAATTAATCATGGATAATTTTGAATTCTAGAAGTTTCAGAAAGAGTCTGTTAATAATTTTTGGGCATCCATCTTAAAGTATTTTTAGCATTTTAATTAAGTTGGATTATTTTAATTATTTTAATATTTCTTATTTTCAATTCATTTTAAGTCATCTTGAGGCCCCCTTGGAAGTGTGCTTAGGCCCCCTAGATGGTCCCGTCCTCCTGGTTGAGAACCACTGCCCTACACCACCCTATCACTGCAAGGAAATCAACCTTTATATTTATTATTATAAGTAGTATTAAAGAAAAATATTAACAGTGGAGACAGGAAACAGGATGGAGAAAACTGGGGATTAGAACCCAGGTCATCCGCATAGAAAAATCACATTCACACGTCTTATCACTTTAAGCCCAAGGGCGTAGCAGCTGCGGGTAACGTGGGGGACATGTCCCCCACACTGTCAGAGTTTTCTGCTTTAATGTTTTATTTTGGCCACTAGAGGCCCTCATTGTATTTCTTTTCAGTTTCCCGCCATTTTATCATGTGTTATTGTTTTCACCTGTGCCTCATTCTGGACTGTGTATTTAAGTTATTCACTTCCTTTGTTTCTTTGCTTGGTTATTGATGTTCCTAGCCAGTTACTGCTGTAAGTTTGCTCTAGTTCCAAGTACTAAACTTTGTAAGCCTTTTGGTTTGTTCTTTCCCCGTGTTTATTTTTTGCTGTTTTTTTTTTTTTTATATATCTTTTTCCTGAGTTTTTTGGAGATGATTTTTTTTCTCCTTTCAGATCCTTTTCTGGACTAAAGATTTTTCTGTTTTTTGTGATTGTCAGTAAGAAATTGCTATTTTTGTTAATAAACTCTTCTGAGTTCTTTTAAGAGTGCATCTGACTATTGGGTTAAACTCCCTTCTGTGGCTCAGTGGTAGAAATTAAGACTTTTGTGCCAGAGACCCAAGTTCAATTCCTGGCTCTGACAGAATAACCAAGCCACACTATGAACCCAGAGACACCTAACGCTCAAGAACTCCTGGCCACAATTGCTCAGCAGGAGTCCACAGTCCAATGCCATGAGTCAGCACTAGTCCAACAGGAGACTGTGATGGCTAAACACTCACAAGTGCTGTCGGATCTCATGATTTCTGTTTGTCAGATCCTGGACCGGCTGCTCTCTACTTCAGCTACTGCTTCTCCTGCTGCCTCGGTACCCCTTCTGGATTCTCAAGTACTCTCTCCCCTGATTGAACCTTGCCTAGCTCCACTGTAACATTTCTCAGGTGATCCCAGTGCATGTGATGGGTTCCTGACTCAATTCTCTCTCACATTTGAATTACAACCATCTTCCTTCCCCTCAGATTGGGCCAAGATTGCATATGTTATTACCCTCCTTTCTGGCAAGGCTCTTTCTTGGGCAACAGCGGTCTGGAAGGCACAGGCACCCTTCTGTTCCAGTTATTCTGTGTTTGAAAAGGAGATCAAGCGAATCTTTGACCACCCCCTCAGTGGCCGGCAAGCCTCTAAGAGACTTCTCACCCTCTAACAAGGTAATGGCAGCGCGGCTCAATATGCCATACAGTTTCGGACAGTTGCAGCAGGGAGCGGCTGGATGAGGCCCTCATGATGTGCTTCCTGAATGGTCTGTCTGAGGCAATCAAGGATGATATGGCTACCAGAGAACCTGCCCCCCCAGAGGTCATATTCTCTTTGTCTCCCCCCGAACGAACTGCTATGGACAAATACATTAACGAATCCCTTGCGGCAGGTATCATCCAACCATCCACTTCCCCTGCTGGAGCTGGATTCTTTTTCGTTGGGAAGAAGGATGGCGGACTCCGGCCATGTATTGATTACAGGGGCCTTAATAAGATCACTGTTCGAAACCGCTATCCCTTGCCATTAATGACCACTGCTTTCGAACTTCTGCAAGAAGCCTCCATCTTCACTAAGCTTGACTTGCGCAATGCCTACCATCTCGTGCACATCAGGCAAGGAGATGAATGGAAGACCGCCTTCTACATGCCCACTGGGCACTATGAATATTTGGTTATGCCCTTCGGTCTCACCAATGCTCCTGCAGTATTTCAAGCTCTCATTAATGATGTTCTCAGAGACATGCTCAACCAATTTGTGTTTGTCTACTTGGACTATATCCTCATCTTCTCGAGTTCCCTCCAAGAACATGTAAAACACATCAGTAAGGTTCTCAGATGTCTTCTTGATAACCATCTTTATGTTAAACCTGAGAAATGCGAGTTCCATGTGACCAAAGTTCAGTTCCTGGGGTTCATTATCAAGCCTGGCCAGATACAAATGGACCCTCAAAAGGTCCAAGCAGTTGTGGATTGGCCCTCCCCCCTCATCGGTAAAGGAAGTACAGCTTTTCCTTGGTTTCGCCAATTTTTATCGCAGATTCATCCAGAACTTCAGTACTGTGGCGGCTCCTTTTATCTGCCCTCACCAAGGGGAACACAACCAGCTTTAATTGGGGACATGAAGCAGAGTTGGCCTTCAGCAAACTCAAAAGCCATTTTACCTCTGCACCTATTCTCATTCTCCCTAACCCAGATAAACCCTTCACCATTGAGGTCGATGCTTCGGACGTGGGGTTTGGAGCTGTGCTGTCCCAAAGAGGGGAGGACAACAAGTTGCATCCATGTGCATTCCTTTCCCATCGCCTTACACCAACTGAGACGAACTATCATGTTGGGGATCGAGAGTTACTGGCAGTTAAGCTAGCGCTTGAAGAGTGGAGGCATTGGCTTGAGGGGGCCAAACACCCATTCCAAGTATTCACGGACCACAAAAATCTGGAATACATTCAGCAGGCAAAGCGACTCAACCCCTGCCAGGCACCTTGGTCCTTATTCTTCAACCGTTTCCAGTTCATCTTATCCTACCGCCCTGGCTCTAAAAACCTAAAACCTGATGCTTTGTCCCGAGTATATGTAAACACTCCTCAGGAAGATTCTATTGCATCAATTATTCCTAGTTCCAAGATAATAGCTCCTATCAGGTGGGATCTGGAAAATACTGTAAAACAAGCCCAAGCCTAAGAACCTGACCAAGGAGGGGGGCCAACCCACTGCCTGTTTGTCCCTAAAGCTGTCCGCTCCCAGATCCTCCAATGGGGACAATCCTCTCGTCTCACTTGTCATCCTGGTACCTCTCGCACTCTTGAGTTCCTCCAAAGACAATTTTGGTGGCCAACTATCAAGGAGGATGTGACAACATTTGTAAACGCATGTCCATGTGCAACCAAAATAAGGTCCCTCACCGCTCTCCACAGGGGCTATTGCATCCTCTCTCCATACCTCATAGACCTTGGTCTCATCTTTCTATGGATTTTATCACTGGACTTCTCACGAGGCAACACCACTATCATGGTCATAGTTGACAGATTCTCCAAGGCTGCCCGATTCATTCCTCTGCCCAAACTACCCACCATTAAGAAACTGCAGAATTGGTTATAAACCACGTCTTCCGAGTCTTTGGCATCCCACAAGACATCGTCTCTGAGGACCCCAATTTTCCTCCCGATTCTGGCGGGCATTTTGTCAATCTCTAGCGGCTACAGTGAGTCTATCTTCTGGGTTCCACCCGGAGTCCAATGGGCAAACGGAGAGGCTTAACCAGGATCTTGAGACTACACTGAGGTGTATGGCAGCCAACAACCAGTCCTCTTGGTCTTCCTTCGTCATGTGGGCAGCAATACGCTCACAATACCCTTCGCTCCTCAGCTACAGGCATGTCCCCTTTCGAGTGCCAGTTGGGATACACCCCTGCTCTATTCCCTGAGCAAGAAGTGGAGGTTGCAGTTCCCTCTGCTCAACAGTTCGTTAAACGTTGCCGCCAGACATGGAAAAAAGCCCGACTCAAGCTCTTGAAGGTCTCTCAGCAGTATCAGCACCAGGCCAATCGCAGACGCAGACCTGCCCCCACTCTGTGCCCCGGCCAAAGAGTCTGGCTCTCCACCAAGAACATTCCCTTGTGGGTGGAATCCCGTAAACTTTCCCAGAGGTTCATTGGCCCCTTCAGGATTGCCAGGAAAGTAATCCCAGTTACTTACCATTTATATTTGCCTAGGTCTTTGAAGATAAATCCCACTTTTCATGTCTCACTGTTAAAACCTGTTTTGTCTTCTCCTTTTCTTGCGACAGGTAAACCTCCCCCTCCTCGTATCATTGGTGGCCAGCCAGCCTACACAGTCCACAGAATACTGGATGCCCGTCAAGTACGTGGGTCCCAGCAGTATCTTGTGGACTGGGAAGGATATGGCCCTGAGGAGCGCTCCCGGGTCCCTGCCAAGGACATCTTGGACCCCAAACTAATTCAAGAATTTCATGCTCGCAAGTCCAGTCATCCAGGAGGGAACGTCAGGAGCCGTTCCTAGAGGGAGGTGTCCTGTCAGAGTTTTCTGCTTTAATGTTTTATTTTGGCCACTAGAGGCCCTCATTGTATTTTCAGTTTCCTGCCATTTTATCATGTGTTATTGTTTTCACCTGTGCCTCCTTCTGGACTGTGTATTTAAGTTGTTCACTTCCTTTGTTTCTTTGCTTGGTTATTGATGTTCCTAGCCAGTTACTGCCGTAAGTTTGCTCTAGTTCCAAGTACTAAACTTTGTAAGCCTTTTGGTTTGTTCTTTCCCCGTGTTTATTTTTTGCTGTGTGGTTTTTTTTCTTTTTCTTTTTTTTTTTTTTTTAAATCTTTTTCCTGAGTTTTTTGGAGATTATTTTTTCCTCCTTTCAGATCCTTTTCTGGACTAAAGGTTTTTTTGTGATTGTCAGTAAGAAACTGCTTTTGTACTCATTTGCTATTTTTGTTAATAAACTCTTCTGAGTTCTTTTAACAGTGTGTCTGACTATTTGATTCAACTCCCTTCTGTGGCTCTGTGGTAGAAACTAAGACTTTTGCTCCAGAGACCCAAGTTCGATTCCCGGCTCTGACACACACCTTTTAAAAAGGTGATTTTTGTCCTCCGCACATTTCCAAGCGAAACCCATACTGAGTCCAAATGATGGATTTGTACACGGTATTCTTTGTGTTTTGTTACTTTGGGCTGATTGAGTGACCATCCAGCCAATCGCAGGTGAGATTCATGAGCCGAAATAACCCTTACGTAATAGGCTGTCAGTCAGACATTCTAATCAACGTGGCTCTGTTTATTTCTACAAAGTTGCTTTCAACAATGCTAATTTATTCATGTTTATTATCGGCATTGATGTTGATCTAAATGAATAATCTAGAAATGAGGAACACACAAAGGAGAGTTATTTATTGGCATATTGTTCTTGATTGGCAGCCTTATGTGAAATGCACTGCAGAAAAACAAAACAAAGGACAATCCTTTTAAGCACACATTGAAAGTGGAGTTTAATTTAGTGCCTGAATCTTCATTAAGTTATACTTTTAACATTATGCTTGTGAGGTAAAAGTTTGATAAGTTGTTTTTGCCAATTTAAGCAGATTATTAGATCTGTGTTAAATTTTAAAGCAATTTTTATATCAGCTCCTATTTTTTTACCTCTATCTGAGTGTGCAGTCGACCAACTGTAGGAAAAAAGATAGATCTGCTGTGTTCTTAGAAAACAGGCATTTTACTGAAGTGAAATAGATATGTAGACACTTTTTTTTATACATGAAAATGTACGGACATTATTGAAACTCATTATAATTGTCATGTGTATTTTGTTGGTTCATGTTTTTCATGTCTTTTATTTTGAAATTCTAGTTCCTGTTTCATGTCATGTGGTTCCCTTGTCATGTGATTTCATGTTTCCCTCCATGTTCATGTGTCTTGTTTTCATTGGTTGATTGTCTTGTTAGCTTGTTTAAAGTTCTTAGTGTTTATTGGTTATCTTTGTCATGTGTTCTCCCATGTCTAGTATTTAAGCCTCATGTTTTCCTTTGTCCATTGTCAGGTATTGATTGTTTGTATGTAACTTTGTTGGCGAGTCAAGTCTATGCCAAGCCAAGTCTATGCCAAGCCAAGTTTGTTATGTCAAGTTTACTGTATGTTTACTTCATGTTTGTTGTTAGGGTTTATGGAATACATGTTGGAATAAATTTGCACTTGGGTTCTTCATCGTCTTTGTTATTGCCAGTGCCAGCAGCATACATTACAGATGTTACAGAGAGAATATTACAATAATTATCAGAAGACTATTGTTGTCTTTTGATATGTCATGCACAGCAGCTCACAAACTGTAGGAAAATTATTGATTTTCTTTGTTCTTGTAATGCTTAAAACCTCTACTAAAGTCTCTTTCTAGGTCTGTAGACATAGAAATATTAAAGGATTCAAATTTTCTATTGATCGTTGATTCAGTGACTAACTCATTTCACACAAGACACTCATTTCTCACCACATTCTGGCATCACCAGAAATGGCCAATGAACGAATCATTAAATTAATCTGAAAATTTTTTGGTGAACGTAGTCAAAACACTCGAGCCACTTGGATACATTTAAATCCCACAGTGCACAAGCACAGAGTAAAAAATTAAATTGTGCTCATGCACAATTGTCATTATTGTAATTGATAAAATAATTTATTCAGGACCAGCTTGTGCTCAGTCTTTTATTGTCATGTATGAAACAGAAGCAAGTGCTCCACAAGATGCCCTTTATTTTTGCAGCTAATTTTGCAATTATTTTGCAATACTTGAATATTTAAAATACTACAAATATTAAAAGTAAATACTAATTTAATACTTATATCATACATAATAATATATACTGTAATATATTAATATTACCTATGTGAGCACCCCCACCACACACTTTTAAAATGAGTGCTACGCCCCCTGATTAAGCCATTGCAAAAACACTTAAAGAGCAGTTTGTTATTAATTTCTTTGTTTCCACCAGACTATTTCAGTGCAAATAGCCCCACTGTGGCAGGTATTTACACCTAGTGCAAATAGTCACTCTATGATAATAATAATAATAACAATGTTATATTATTTATATTATTGAAGTTTCTAATGCTTTCCATCATTAATACGTTGAGATGCGAACAAAAAAAGCACAGGCGAAAGCATCTTAACTGAATGCGCATGCGCGAGAAGTTGACGAGACAGGATCCCTTCTAGACACGACTCGAGAAGGCAGCTATCGTTTTTATTTATTTATTTATTTTTATTATTACAGAACAAGAACACTTACAACAAAATATACATACAATGATCACAATGAACTCTGATACAATTATAGTAGCAGCAAAAAGTAAAATTATAAAGAAAGAAAAAACAATAACAAATAATAATAATTAACCAAATAAAACCAGGGGATAACTTAAAATGAATTAACAAGAGAAAAGGTTTCAAGTATTCTATACATTCGTTTTGCCTTTTTATTTCTTATATCTTTTAGAGTCTCAATATAATGCATCAGTTCAGTTTTAAATGGTATTATGTTAGGTTTATTGTTTGCCCATTTTTGTTTGTGTATATGGTATTTTCCATATATAATTAACAGATTTATCACCAAATTTTGTTCCAAACTCTTATTCTTAAATAATAAAAATATATCTTTCCCAGTTAGTCAAATCTTTAATTTTGTGTGTTTAAGTATTAAATATTCAATATCAATCCAAAAAAGTTGGGTAAACACACATTCAAAGAATAAGTGTTTTATGGATTCTTCCTCTAAGTCACAAAAACACATGTAGTCTTCGTGTCCCTAAAAAATCTTGAGACTACTTGTCTCACTGGGTAAATTAAATGAATAATTTTATATGTGACTTCTTTAACTTTATTGGTGAGACAGTATTTACTAGGTAACTTCCAGACCTTTTTCCATTCAATCTGATTATACAATGAATTCCAATATGGTTTGCATTTAGGTAACGATGTATTTCTGCATATTGTTTTTATAAATAAGTTGTTAAATTTTTTATCTAAAATCTCCACACCATTAATACTTATCTGAGTATTATATACAGAAATACACTCAGAGGATATATCACCCAATAAGAGTTGAATAAGGCCACCAGGAATGGCATCAAAAACTATTGCAAACTCTTTAGCAATCACCGGAATCTTATAGTAATTAAGGAATTCACAATAATTAAAAAGTTGTCCATTACTCTTAAATAACTGTCTCACCAGTACAATACCGTTATCATACCAGTTTCTAAAAAATAAAGATTTGTTTTTAAACACAATATTCTTGTTATTCCATATTACAGATTTGTGTGGAGAGAAGTTATGTTTATAAATGAGCATCCATAATAAAAAAGCCTGTCTATGAAAACAAGATAGCTTTATCGGAACCTTGTTTACATCAAAATTACATCTCAAAAAAAAAATTCCAAACCTCCCAACTTTCCAAAAATCAGGTCAGGGATAATGTTCCATATTTTGTCTTTAAAGCATAAATAATTCTTTATCCATTTATTCTTAAATACGCAATTAGCAGTATTAAAATCAAGTACATTCAGACCACCTTCTTCAATTGGATTGCATAGAATCGTCTTTTTTAAATAGTGCGGTCTGTTCTTCCAGATGAAATTAAACAAAACAGTATCCACTTCTTTTATAACTGACTGTGGAACGTCTAATGCAAGAGCTGTATAAACTAAGCGCGATAACCCTTCAGTTTTAGATAATAATATTCTACCTTTCAATGATAGATCTCTCATTAACCATGAATTTAATTTTTGTTTAATTTTCCCAATAATTGGTGTAAATTTCAAATTATTTCTCTCCTGATCTTTACAGATCTTGATACCTAAATAATCTACCACCTCCTTCACTGGTATACCATGTATGTTATCAACGTTACAAGTTCTCAAAGGAAACAAAACACTTTTTTGATGTTTAAAAATAAACCAGATACAGATGAGAAAGTATGAAGACAATCAATAGCTTTTTTTATTTCAATTTCATTTTGCAAAAAAGGGTAGTATCGTCCGCTAATTGGGAGCATTTTATTTCTTTCTTCAAAAGTGTAATACCCCAAAATTTATCTCTTTTAATATGTATGGCCATAGTTTGTGTTACAAGTAAAAAAAAGAAAGGGTGAGATTGGGCAGCCCTGTCGTATGCCTCTATTGATTTTAAACCTTGATGTTGTTCCATATGTCATCTTAATTGAAATGTTACAGTCATTATATAATGTTCGAATAGCTCGTTTAAAGAATTCTCCAAAACCAAAAAAATTTAAGGTCTCCAACATGAAATTATGATCAATAGTATCAAATGCTTTAAAAAAATCAACAAACAAAATAAAACTTTTATCTGTAATAAAATCGTTGTAATCAATTAAATCCAAAATGAGCCTTATATTATTACAAATGTGTTGACCTTTCATAAATCCCGACTGACAATCATCAATAATGGGATCAATACAATACTTTAGTCTTTCAGCAAATATACTTGCGAAAATTTTTGCATCATTATTAATCAATGTAATCGGGCGCCAATTTTCTAAAAGTAATACATTTTTATTGGGCTTTGCTAATAAAGTTATCAAACCTTGTCTCAGTGAACCTGGTAAATAACCGTATTGTATAGCCTCTCTAAATACAGCTAACAAAAAAGGTGACAACTCGTTTTGGAAATATTTATAAAATTCACTAATTAAACCATCATTCCTGGGTGACTTATTGTCTTTAAGTTTGTTAATACAATGAAGTACTTCATTTAGAGATATTTCTTGGTCACACATTTTCATAGAAGACTCACTTATCTTTTTAGCATCCTCTTTAATAGAATCCAAGAATGACTGTGCATTACTCAATTTGTCGTCATAAGAATACAATTTCTCATATAATTTTGCCACATATCTTGATATTTCCATAATATTTTCTGTTAACTGTCCATTAATATTCAGTTTGACCATAGATGTGAGTTCTACATTTCTTTTTTCCATGTTAAAAAAATATTTGGTACTTTTTTCTCCTTCCTCTAACCATTTCTTCCTTGATCTAATAAAGGCACCCTTTGCTTTATATTCATATATTTTATCTAAATCTAATTGTAATTGTAATAATTTATTTTTCCCTTCTTGATCTAAATTGCAATTTCCAGAGAGATTTATTATTTCACATATACGTTTTTCTTCATTTTTTTTCCTCTGTTTTGCCATTTCTTTTCCTCTCCTTATGGCTAAAGCTCTTATTTTATATTTCATTAATTCCCAATTTAAGCCGAAAGTATTTGTTGAATGTGCCTCATTCCAACAATCTATAATAATATTTTTAACATCCTCTCTGAACTGCTCATCTTTCAGTATGTTTTGGTTCATTTTCCAGTACGTAATTGTTTTTACATCACTGGATTTTGTTGTATCTAGTGAGAGAAAAATGCCTTTGTGTTCTGTAAGAATAGACGGCTCTATAGAGACCTCTTTAACAAAATTCACTAAATACCTTGAAATTAACCAATAATCTATACGTGACTGCTGAGTAAGGTTCCTTTTACACCATGTAAATTTAATTTTATCTGGATACTTATGTCTCCATATATCAATTAAGTCAAAAGTAGAACATAAATTATTCAATTCTGGAAGAACAGACCTGACATTTGGACGAGGAGGAAAATAATCCTTTTCAGAATCCCATATTGTATTAAAATCTCCTCCAATTACAAATTTTGCATTGCTAAACTTTTCTATTATTTTTTGAATCTGATCTTCGAAATGTAAAAAAAAAAAAAGCTTTATTTTGCGTGGTAAAGTTTGTTGCATAGACATTTCCCGAAATAAAAATTTCAGCATTCTTTTCTATTACCAATATCACCCATCGACCTGAGTCATGCAATTTAGTTTAAGGCAGCTATCGTTTGTTGAGATTGGATAGCGATTGTATACGTCATCATTTGCGTCGTCGCAGTTGTGTGACAACTGTGTTTTGGTGTAGAGAGAGATGGCTGAGCGTGAGGCGCTAAAGAGAGAAATAGAAGAGCTGCAGAGTAAGTGTGTTCATTTTATATTTATGTCGAGCTCTTAATATAATTAAACAGTGATATCAGCCCTAACGGTTATTCGTTGAAGCTCAAACTGAAAGCGGTTATGTATTAACACCTTTCAGACAGTTTAACTTGACCGTTATCTATGACCGATCGCTTACCTCATTCATTTGATCTCGTTGCTGGCAGTTCTTCGCCGGTTATTGTAACCGTTACTTTGGTTGTTCAAAGCTCTTAATGCAGCTCGCAGTCCTTTGAATTCTGCTCAGTTGTAATATTTGTTATTTCATGAGAAATGTTCTTTTAAATCCGCCCTCGATACCAATGACAGATCAAATCAAATCAAACTCAAATCACATTTATTGTCACACAGCCATATACACAAGTGCAATGGTGTGTGAAATTCTTGGGTGCAGTTCCGATCAATATAGCAGTAGTGACAGTGATGAGACATATACCAATTTACAATAACATCAATTTAACACAACACAATTTAAAGTCTAATATACACATAATTACACACAACAGTATACAAATAATAACATACACTGTACAGTATACAATATGCACAATATAGAATACACATTATTGAATAAAAATAAAAAAGTATATGTAGAAGTATATATAGAATGTACAGTAGGCTGTATTGTACTGTATTGACATTCAGGCTGTCGGTTGATAGTAAGTTGTTAAGAGAGAATATATATAATATAATATAATATAATTTATGACAGTCCGGTGTGAGATATAAGAGTGAGAATAATAAAGTGCAGTGCTGATGTATTTTGATCATGGGAGATCAAGCGTTCAAAAGTCTGATTGCTCGGGGGAAGAAGCTATCATGGAGTCGGCTGGTGCGGGTCCTGATGCTGTGATATCGCCTGCCTGATGGTAGCAGTGAGAACAGCCCATGGCTCGGGTGGCTGGAGTCTCTGATGATCCTCCGAGCTTTTTTCACACACCGCCTCATATATATTTCCTGGAGGGAGGGAAGCTCACCTCCGATGATGTGTCTGGCAGTTCGCACTACCCTTTGCAGTGCTTTGCGGTTGTGGGCTGTGCTATTGCCGTACCAGGTGGAGATGCAGCCAGTCAGGATGCTCTCCACAGTGCAGGTGTAGAACCGTGTGAGGATGTGGCGGTTCATTCCAAACTTCCTCAGCCATCTCAGGAAGAAGAGGCGCTGATGAGCCTTCTTCACAACGACTTCAGTGTGGATGGACCATGTGAGTTCCTCAGTGATGTGGACACCCAGGAACTTGAAGCTGCTGACTCTCTCCACTGGTGCTTCATTGATGGTGATGGGACTGTGTTCTCTGTCTTTTCTTCTGAAGTCCACCACAAGCTCCTTTGTCTTACTGACGTTGAGGGAGAGGTTGTGCTCCTGACACCAGTGTGTCAGAGTGTGCACCTCCTCTCTGTAGGCTGTTTCATCATTGGCAGTGATCAGACCTACCACCGTCGTGTCATCAGCAAACTTAATGATGGCATTGGAGCTATGTGTTGCCACACAGTCATGTGTGTACAGGGAATACAGGAGTGGGCTGAGAACACAGCCCTGTGGGGCTCCAGTGTTGAGGGTCAGTGATGAGGAGATGTTGCTGCCTATTCTAACCACCTGGCGTCTGCTTGACAGGAAGTCCAGGATCCAGCTGCACAGCGAGCTGTTTAAGCCCAGAGCCCGGAGTTTCTCATCTAGCTTGGAGGGCACTATGGTGCTGAATGCTGAGCTGTAGTCTACAAACAGCATTCTCACATAAGTGTTCTTTTTTTTTCCAGGTGGGAGAGAGCAGTGTGTAGTGTAGATGCAATGGCATCATCAGTGGAGTGGTTGTTGCGGTAAGCAAACTGCAATGGGTCAAGAGAGAGAGGCAGCACAGAGCAGATGTAATCTCTGATTAGTCTCTCAAAGCATTTGCTGATGATGGGGGTCAGTAACAGCAACAGGACGCCAGTCATTTAAGCAAGTTAATTTTGATTGCTTTGGAACAGGCACAATGGTGGATGTTTTAAAGCATGTGGGGACTACAGACAAAGAGAGGGAAAGGTTGAAAATGTCTGTAAAAACACCAGCCAGCTGGTTCACGCACGCTCTGATGATGCGGCCCGGAACACCGTCTGGGCCCGCGGCTTTGCGGATATTCACCCGCCGGAAGGATCGGGTTACATCCGCTACAGAGACGGAGAGTGAACTAACCTCTGTAGCTTCGGCCGCGAGAGCTCTCTCCGCGAGGGCGGTGTTATTGTGTTATTTACTGGTGTTAGATGTACGCACTGTCAGAAGTTTGTACATCACTGTTAGATGTTTCTGATCATATTTGTCATATCCAAAGCAAAATATATTTTTAACCCTGTTAAAGACAATAACTTGATTGATGTTCAGTGGACTCTATTTAGTCTTTATTTATTTTTTTTTAAAGAATCTGATTTGTCAAAGCATTTTGCTGTTAACTTCTGAGGGATGTGGACTGGACTGCTGTGTGTACTGTTATTTCCTTCTTCCTAATAAATTAACAATTTCTTCATGTGCAAATAAATTACAAAAATTTGATGACTAAACAGAAATCAGAAGAAACTATCTACCATTTAAAATACAATATTATTTCTTTAGATTTTTTTTTTTTTTTTAACAAAGTTTTGTGTGAAATTGTGTAAATATAGTGCTAAAAAAGTTTATAATTATTTATTTATTTATTTTTTTTTAGCAGTTATGTTTGTTATTTACACACAATATTAAATTGTGTGATGTATCGGCCAATCGGTCACCCTGCTCTCTGGATATCAGCATCGGTTATTAAAAAACCCATGTCGGTAGACCACTTGTAGTGCTGAATAGGACTGAAATGATTAGTCGACAATAAAAAATTGTCGAATAGTCGTTTGATCACATTTAATGTAACATGACATAATATGAAACTCTTATGATGACGCATGCAAGTAGCACTGCAGTTCACACCTGAATGAGGAGAGGAAGATTTACACAGCTCACAGTCCAGACGCACTCTAAATTTTCCAAACAAAATTTTCAGGTGATGTAGATCGCAAAGTATGAGGGAATTATACAAAAATACCAAATAAGTAAATACAGAAGCACTCTCGTTGTGGAATAAGCAGAGCCGGAGCTCTTGAAAGGAAACACTACATTACATTACATCTTTAATGCAGTTATATTTATTGCATTATAGCTTTATTAAAGTTAAAATAATAAGGAAACAGGTCATTTAAATAACTACAAACTCCGAAACTGGCATTTGTCTGTGTAGTCAGCACCTCTTCTATGAGTTGCGCGAAGTGTCCCGATCTAAGGGGGAGAGATTGAAACTGCACCCGGCTGATGACACTCTGTCGCGGGGACGCTCATCCCTCAAGCATGCAAGCTTAATGCAGCTAGATTATAACGTGATGGCTCGTGACTTATTGAATTATAATATGTCACAGTGCATTTCTAATAGTGAAGAAAACTGGCAATAGGCAGCTTTATTAATGAGAGAGAGTTTGTTTTTTTTGGGTGTTAAAGATGGATTGAAGTGAACAAAAAGGTGAGAGAGGTAGACTTCGCCTCATTATACACGGCAACGAAATACGTTTTTGATTTGTTTTTGTTTTGGCTTGTTTTACAAAATAAATATCTAAAACTCCTTTAAAACAACGTACATTTTCTTTAGCAGCTATACTGCAGAATAAAAAATTGTTATCCGAGAAATATCTAAAAGTATTATTTAAAAGTATTAAAATATCTAAAAATCCTTAAAAAAAAAAAAAAAAGATGCATTCACCTGAGAAGCAGCATATAAGATACAGTGCTGCTTGAAAATATGTGAACCTCTTGAGCATTTTGGAGTTTTCTATTATTTTACCATTATTTCTTTATTTAATCAGAACCAGTATTTTTTATATGAAATAACAGGTGTATGTTTATCAATTCCATATACTTTTTTTGAGGAAATCAATTGTGTAGTCAAAAGACTAAATTAAACATATTTTTATATAAAATTTTGTAGGTGCAAAAGTTAGTGAACTCTGAGCTGCATTGCTTAAAATGAGCAGGTAAATAAAATTAGGTGGGACAAAATTGGTGGCTAAATTAACCAATGAAATAAGAGATCTTTAGGCAAGAAATTGGGCAGCACTGATTGAAACAGAGATAAAACTAGGTCAGTTTAGTCTTACCAAAGTGAACCCATACAGGTCAATCATTCCGAGAAGAAAATAAATCTCAGAGGACCTCAGAAAGAAGGTAGTGACAGCACATTTGTCTGGGGAAAGCTATAGATTCATCTAAAAAAAAAAAAATTGAGCTCCATTGGTCAACCGTGAGGCAGATCATCTACAAATGGAGAGCACTGAAAATTACTGCAACTCTGCCTAGAAGTGGACGACCTTCTAAAATATCTGCAAGAGATGCAAGAAAAATGATAATTCAGGTAAAAGCCAACCCAAACATAACATCTAGGGATTTGCAGACCTCTCTTGCTGCATCTGGGACACATGTGCATTCTTCCACAATAAGAAGAAAACTCCTTCATCATGGCTTTCATGGGAGGGTAGCTAGGAAGATGCCTCTGCTCTCAAAAAAGAACAAAGCTGCCCATCTCAACTTTGCCAGAGAGTACCTGGAGAAACCTGAAGCTTTCTGGAAGTCCAGTCTGTGGACAGATGAGTCCAAAATTGAACTGTTTGGTCACAACCAAAACCGCCACGTTTGGTGAAAAGTCAACACTGCATACCACTATAAGAACCATCTCCCAATAGTGAAGCATGGTGGTGGGAACATTAAGATCTGGGCCTACTTTTCGTCCTCGGGACCTGGACAACTCCACATAGTCCAGAGAATCATGAATTCTGAGGAATATTGTAAAATCCTGGAACATAACCTCAAGCCATCAGTTGTGAAGTTATAGCTTGGCTGAAAATGGATCATGCAACATGATAATGATCCAAAGCATTCCAGCAAAACAACCAAAGAATGGCTGAGGAAGAATACGATTCGTGTTTTGGATTGGCCCAGTCAAAGTCCGGACCTGAATCCAATTCAAATGCTGTGGCGGGACCTGAAGCAGGCAGTTCATGCCAGACGCCCATCCAACCTCACTCGACTGGCTGCATTCTGCAAGGAGGAGTGGGCAAAAATCCCCCAAAGCAGATGTGAGAGACTGATTAGTCGCTACAGAAACCGTTTGGTTGAGGTTATTGCTGCGAAAATAGGTGCAATATTCTATTAACTGAAGGGGTTCAAATATTTTTACACCCATGAAATCTGAGTTTTTGTTAAATCAACCACTTTCGTTAAATAAACAATGACAATATATAATTTTCTTTTGAGTCCATTATTTGGAATGTCAGTATTATGAATTGGGGTATAGATTAACATTTAATAAGGTTATTTTAGTCAGTATTTTTGTAAAAAATACTATCTCTGTAGGGTTCACAAACTTTCGAGCAGCACTGTATTTAGACTTGATTTTAGAGAATTTATTTAGTCTTTACTGCACTTGCAGAAGAAAAAATACATTTATACAAAATACACATATTTAAGATACATTCTTTCAAAGCAAATCTAAATATCTTATATGTTGCTTCTCAAGTAAATGTATCTTGTTTTAAGGATTTTTAGACTATTTTAAATGGAAAACGAGACAAAAACACTTGATGACAAAATTATTTTTTGCAGTGATTTTTTTTTTTTTACTGAATGAATCTTAATAAAAAGTATTTTTTCCTTAATGTCATTTAGAGGTATTTTTAAAAGATGAAAAGGTATTTTTCTCCTCTGTATTGTTAGCAAGCATGTTTATTACAGCCTTTTAAATTGGGGCACAAGTTGAATAGTCGGTTTAGAGCTAATGATTAATCGTTGCAATAATCACAGAATAAGCTAATAAATGTTCTAATAATCGTTAGTTTAGTCGATTATGAAAATAATCATTAGTTGCAGCCCTAGTACTGAATATTTATACTGGTTTATTATATAATATGTACAATTACAGTTGAGTTTAGAAATAAAAAATAATGTCAGCAAGAAGTTGTTTGTAAAAGTGTAAAAATATATAAAAACACTAATAGGATATAGCATTAAAATGCATTTAATTACACAGGTTTATTATTGTTACATAAAATATTATAAGAAAATAAAATTGGTAAAAGCTGCCTGTAAAATAAGGAAAAATAAATAAATAAAAACAGTATTTTAAACAAGACTTAAAAAGAGAAATAGACTCAGAAGATCTGATATTCCAGGGGAGGCTGTTCCAAAGTTAAAGGGCCTTCATTGCAAAGGCTCCGTCTTAAGTTTTACATCTAGATCTTGGAACAGCCATCAGTTTATAACAATATGATCTAAGAGGTCTAACTGTTTGATAAGGTCTCAGCAGTGTATATTGTTGTATATTCTGTATCCATGCAATGCTTAATTAAAATCTAAAACGTACTGATAACCAGTAAAGTGAGGCTAAAGCTAGAGTGTTGTTTAAGTGTAATATGACTATTATTATTATTATTAATATTGTATTTTAATTTTGTTATTTTTAATACAGATTGATTATTAGCCTATTAAGAGTAATAGGGTCAGTTCCAAAACCTAGTGAGCTTCCTCCCTCCCGAGGCAGCACTTTAAAAAGGCGTGCTCCCGACGCAATGACTGTTTCACTAGAGGCACTAGCACCACTAAACGGTATTGCAAAATTAAACGTTGTTTTCAAAACAGCTTTCTGAATATGCCCCCCTTCTGCCATTGATCGAACAAACAGATAGTCCTTGAGACGGGTCACTCAAAACAAACAGAGGAATTTTCATAGCGCCACATAGACACAGTGACCATGTTTACATGCACTATTCCAGGGTTTTTGCAGAAAGCGCCATTCTGGAACATCATGTAAACTAGAACGCCGGTTCCTTGTGCCACTTAAGGTATTAAGAGAAAGTGTTGTAACACATCCAGGTTTCTCACTGAGAATGTGGCTTAATGTGGTCATGTAAACACATAAGCAGCATTCTAACAGGTTTTTGAAGAGTGTGCATGAACAGACCAGATAACAAACGTCATAGGATGGAGCCCAACAACATGTCAACACAGCAGAAAGAATTCAGCATTTCTGGGAGTACAGTTGGAAAATCACATACACTATAAACCATAAACCATACCCATTTATACACACCAGTGTAAAATATCGATCGACTGTCCCTAACGCCTGCATATATGCGCTGGTACATTGAGGGAATCCCGGAGTTTTACGTAATAGGGAAACCCCACTAATGAAATGCAATTTTTGCCATGTTTGTTATTTACACAAGCGTTGCAGGGAAATTATGTTGCTGTGGAAAAAGCTGCTAACTGACCGAGCCACATGTATATGGGAGTAAAGAGTACACCGCTTATCCAGTGCATGTAAATAGGAACGCTGTTTTCTCGCAATAAAAAAAAAAGATGTTACTGTGTTTCAGAAGGGACAAATTATTGGCCTGCATCAAGCAAAGAAAGCAACCAAGGAGTTTGCTGAAATCACTGGAATTGGGTTAAGAACTGTCCAATGCATTATTAAAACCTGGAAAGATTATGGTTAACCATCAGATTCTTGGAAGAAATGTGGTCTGAAAAGAATCTTGAATAGCTGTGATCGGAGATCACTAAAACGCTTGGTGATGTCACATCGTAAAAAATCGACAGTAGAACTCACGGCAATGTTTAATAGCGAAAGTAAGAGCAATTCCAAATGCACAGTGCGATGAGAACTGTGGAATTTGCTAGGGAGCATAAAGATTGGGCTGTGGAGAATGTTGCTCCGATACCACAATTTTGGCTTTTGTACGATACCAGCCCTGGCACCTCGGTATCAATACTAACTTGATACTTAGGCAACAAATACATTTTTGTTTTTTGATGAAATTACACTGCATAAAGTCTTATAGATACAAATTATGCCTTTTTTTGTTTTTATTTTTCTTAATTCCATATTAAATGTTTTAATTAAATGTTATGACCAAATTGTGTTTAATCAAATACATACTGTACAGCTTTTATCAAATGAAAATATAATACTTTTCAACAAATATATATAATATATATATATATATATATACACTACCGATCAAAAGTTTTGAAACACTTACGCATTCTTTATTATAATTTTTTTTCTTCACATTTTAGAATAATAGTAAAGTCATCAAAACTATGGAATAACATACATGGAACTATGGGAATTATACCCTTTGCCTAGAATTTGCAGACATGTACTCTTGACATTTTCACAATCAACTTCTTGAGGTATCACCCTGGGATGCTTTTTAAACAGTATTGAAGGAGTTCCCATCTATATGCTGGGCACTTAGTGGCTGCTTTTCTTTATTATTTGGTCCAAGTCATCAATTTAAAAAACTTTTTTTAAATTTTTTTTTAATTAAATTTTAGTTATATAATGAAATAAATTAATATGGTGGCACAATTATATTTTTGTCTACAAAACGAATTTCAAACATTTAAGCATACGCCTTCAGATCAAAAGATTTTTAAGATCATGAGAAACATTTCAGTCAAGTCAAAACTTTTGACCGATTGTGTGTGTGTGTGTGTGTGTGTGTGTGTGTGTGTGTGACTAATATATATATATATATATACACACTATATATAAATTTTTTTTTTAAAAAACATGCACAACAGAGCTTTACGGTATTAATGAAAACATTAAATGAAAACAATCTGATTACCTGAGGCAAAGGCTGCCATGGCTAAATCACAACATGCTGATATTCAGAACACTTGCTTATGTGATATTGCTTACAGAAAATAATACTAATAATATAGCTGTTTAATATTATATTTGTTGTGTGCTACGTTCAGGAGCGTGTTTGGTTATTAGCAATAATTAATAATTATCGAAGATAATTATTAATTATTAAAATCAATATAACATTGATTAGAATCAGTGTTAACTTTTTAATCCTTTAAATCAACAATCAAAAATAATTATCAATTATCAAAATCAATAGAATATTAATAAGGATTAATATCGCCAGGGCACCACCCTGGAATCAGGGACTAATAACCAGACAGTATTACAGTCTCAATATAGGATTGTTCTTTTAGGAAAGTCGACGTCAGGAGAACATTGACATTCAAAAGTAAAACAATGAAGGCTTGAATCCGAGCATTGACATCCCCTGCCAGCCCTTGACACTGGTGTATGCAAAATAGTGCCCGACTGATATATCGGCCGACCGATATTAGCCTTTCACCGATATATCGGTATAGGCATATATTTTACTGATATGCGCTGATATTCAAACTTTTTTTCAGAACATATAATGCAGAAAACAATGCTTTAGAATTGGTGTCATAGCGTAGTTTGTCCAGCAGAATGCGCTCTGAATCCATTGTTTACAGAGCTGACTCTGAGCTGACGGTGGCTCTGCAGTCAGGGCGGAGTTAAGCGGTGTCTCGGTAAGTTAACTAGTTTGTGAAATACATACTGGAAACTTAATAAACAATGACCCCATCATTTTCCCTTTTCAATATAACTAATATAACATTAACCTTGACCCTGACAACCATGTCACTCATGTCTGTTTGCTGTTAGCCAGCTATAGTTTGTCAGTGCAGTCAGTAATGTAACAGATTGAAAGGTAAGAGAGCATCTTTTTGCAGCTCAGCAGACAGCAGTGCAGTGGTGGATTGTGTCTGATGAGTGTTGATTTCATGCTATGTTGTTACGTAGTTGATGAGACACAATGCTGGAAAGTAAAATAAACAACGTCCGTCTTTTACTCTCCGTGACAACAAGCTTATAGCTAACTAGCTAATCACGTAGCCACTTTCAGTAACTACGTTTCCATCCAAGGATTTTTTGCATCAAAATAAAGCTGATGGAAACGCAAATTATCGCTAAAATTTCACAAGTGTCGACATAATATTTTTCATTTGAACTCTAGCGCATAAATTCTATGTCGATACATCAGATGTCATGAAAAACTGGTTTGGAAACACTTTTTGTCGAGAAAAATGTAATTAACGCAAAAATGTAGTGTCACATGACAGAATTTACCCCAATCGTTAGCCTGTGTTAATCATGACGACAAGGTATGATCCTTGAAAGCCAACTTATTGTACGTGATTATGGATTGACCTGAACGGCATAAAGATCCGATCACTGCAAACATGACACTTCCAAGAGTGCCAACACAAATATCTCATATCAAGTCTTGCACATTGACAAGTGCACGCAGAACAAATGAATGGCCACTCTTTGCGATTAATTTAATCGCAGTAGCCATTCGTTTATTTATTAAAGTTGCTTTTCCACACCATTCAAAATAATAGACGGCAGTCACGGAAGTAGCCCACAATACAAAAAACATATAATTTCTGTGCACAAATGTATTAAAAATTAATACATAATACTAGAAGAAAAGCTTCATTGTGCTTTTATGGAACACTAACAGCCCAATTCTATTAAATTATTGTTTAGCTTACTTTTGAAAAAATGCTGGCAAAATTCCCTGTATTAAATTAAATAAATTACCAAACAAAAAATGCATTAAATTAAAATAATAAATTACCAAATGAAAAAAACATATATTTTTAGACATATATATGCCTTTTCTTTATACAAACTTAAATTAGCCATACCCTGTTCTGTAGATTAATAAAGTCGGCTGAATGACATTTTCTACACTTCAAGACTATAAACTATCAGTACTATTTGTCCAATGCGGAGTTCACTTTCAGAAAACGAGCTTTTGAACCTTTTAAAACTTTTAAATATTTTAAATCTAACCCTCTTTACCTCGGATCGCATTTGCTGAGCTTCTTCAGAAAAAGTAAATTGTATTATGACGCTAAAATTAATTTTAGATAATCAAGTTCAGTTGGTTGTTAAAAGTTGTGGGACAAATATACGGAACATAATGCAGTTGAGATGGCAATGCTGCAGATGATTGTTCAAAATAGCCTATTGAATATCAGGAATGTATCATGTGTAAACACTGATATTACACAGCATCAGTTTTTCTTTAATTGCTGTGCACACAGCATATACACATCGATGGATGGTCCTTATACTATGACTGAAAATTTCCCCACTACTTGGTGCAGGTTGCCAGCTTGAACAGGGCCATGACGATTTGCTTTCGGGTTGGAACCGGTGGCAACCTGCGATAGGCGCAACATCAGGACCAATATTACAGTCCTATCAGAAGGGCAACTGCTCCCTTTTGATTGCAATTCCTCGTTCTCTGATTGCATTTATTTGTGAAAATAAAATGACAGTTAGCTGGTTAATTTCAATGAATTGTCTCAATACTCTACCCATTTTACCAAAACTTCGGTGGAAAAAAATTTGGGACATCTGGGAGGCAAATTAGCGATAAACACACATTTCTGTATGGAAACAGCTTAAGGGCAGATTTCTTTTGCGATAAACCAAAACTTATGCGACAAAGTGTTTTTTTAGGCATGACATGCAAACAGGCAGAAGACGGCAAATTTCGCAAACATTTTTTTACGCATTTTCACTTGATAACAAAATAGCGCGAAAGGTGGATGGAAACTAGGCTATTGTTGTCAGCTGAGTGGAAGCAAATGAGTAAATGGATTCACCAAACTGTTTTGTTCAGAATTCACAGTTTGGTACACCCTTCAACCGAACAATTCCAGTTTTTGCATTTATAAAATGGAATATTTAAAAGTCTGGTTTTCCACCGTTGAAAGTTTCCCCTGAACTTGTATAGCAGAATACAGTGTAACACCGCAGCTTATCTGTTTATCTTGACTCAGCAGTATTAATATAGTCCGCATTTGACTGATATTAAACAGTAATACTGATGTTTATTTAGCTATTTATTTTACTTTGATTTATTCTTTATTTTAATGGTCAGCATTTGACTGATACTAAACATACAGTACTGATGTTTATTTAGCTATTTATTGTATTTGTATTTATTTTCTATTTTCTCAAAAATCCCTAAAAAAAAATGCTCTAATGCAAAACAAACCAAAACACTTCTCTATGAAATATAACAAAGTTTATTGATGCAGTAATATCAAGTAATAATCAATACAATGCAGTCAATAAACTTCTGACTTACAACTACAAACTAAACAGTGACATGATTAGATATGGTAATCACATGAGAGGAAGGTATGTGTGTGTGTGTGTGAATGGGTGTGTGCGTGTGTGTAAGGAGTGACGCGCACAAAATGGCGGACGTGACTCTCGTGGAGCAGAAATACATAACAGTCCAACATGGTTGGACTAAAACACAGCAAATCACATTTGTGATAACAGTACGTTACAGTAATACCTTCAGTATTATTAGCAGCAATGAGCGGACTTGGCGGTCTGTAAACTGTACAAGCAATAACCTTGATACACAAGAATAACACACTATAGTAATCTATCTCTGCCCAGACGTAAACCTCTTACTTGAATCGCATGAGGACGTGGGTAGAATGTGTGTTCATCCGTCGTTTGACTCTGACTCGGTTCCTCGAAGCTCGGGTGATGACGGGAGGCTTCCTTGCTCTATTGGCGGGCGGTTCGGCTGCTGATTCTCGATGGGCTGGCAGAGAAATCAGCGAAGTTGACTCGGTTGAAGAGGGAAGAGAAATCTTCTTTCTTCACTTCTGCAGGCAAACGGATGAAGACGCAGATTGCTTGGCGGTCTACTTCGGATCCATTAGCGTGTTCGGTGGAACACAGAGAAATCTCAACTCGTCCAGCAAGATGGAGATTGTATGGTTTCGAGTCATACGTTACTTCCTTGTGCAACGAGGCTACACCTGAGAGCAGCAAAGCTGCGTCTAGACACAGCACGTAATGTCGCTGGAAGCAACGCCCAGAAAGATCTCAGAGGTTTTTCTACTCTCGGTGACGTCATGGTTGAGGGGCGTTCTGTCGTGCGCCTCATCCAGTAGGAGTTGAGAGTTCGATCCTTCGGAATTTCACACATAGGTGTGAAGTGAACAAGGCTTCATGGGATTTGTAGCCTGTTTTGGACTCCCTTTGTTTGATATTGGCGCAGTTGTTATCAGTAAGATTTTATGACTGTGTGTGTGTAGGCCTCAGTCAGGCTTTACAACTGTGTGTAGGCCTCCCTTTGTCTTATATCTGAATACATGAGGCCCAACATGTTGTTGCTATGAGTATTTGTGGAGGGGGACGTGGTCGTGTGTCTGTCACTGGGGAGTGTGGAAGCGGTAAGGGCCATCACCTGGTGATTGTTGATATTAAACACCTGTGTCTCGTTTCAGTGGCGACGGAGACGGGTTTTAAAAGACTGCCGGAGCAACAGACCGAGAGAGAGAGTCCTAACCAGACACACACCCCGAAGCTACACGCTGCAAAGCGTTTATTTAATACTATTATAATACTTTTTATTCTGACTTTTATCAGTGAAGCTCTGTCTGTGATGAGAAAAGCACCTTTCTGAGTTAAAGTTGGAGAATAAATTCACACTTACGTGGACTGCAACCTCAGCTCCCACTTCCTTCTTACCAAAACCTGCTACACTGGTGCCGAAACCCGGGATAAGGAAGAAGGCTGGTCGCCATGGACACCTCACTGCTGGGCGAAGTCATCCATGCCTTGAATTGCATCCATCAAGCTCTCCTCACTCAAAAACAGCATTTCCAGGAGCTCCTCAAAGCCCAAGCCGAGGATCGGCAGGCCTTGCGGAGCTGGTTAGCTCCAGGCAGATTCTCCACCGTGGCCCCAGAAGCAGCGATGAAGCCACAGCTGCTGCTCTCAAAGATGGGCCCTCAGTACGAGCCGGAGGTGTTCTTGAGTTTCTTTGAGCAGTCGGCCACCGCCTCCGGCTGACCGCGAACCCAATGGGCCCCCCACCTGCTGTTGCTGCTTTCCGGGGAGGCCCAGCTCACGGTGCAGCAACTACCAGCTGAGGACCGCCTGGACTACATTAAGATGAAGACCGCTGTCCTGCAACGGGATGGGTGCACCCCAGAACAACACCACCAGCGGTTCTCTCCCTCACCCTGAGTGATGCCGGCCGCCTGTTCGCATTTGCCCATCAGCTCCATGATGCCTGCCGAAAATGGGTGCTTGCCGAGGAAGGGCATGGCGTGGAGGATGTCATCGAACTGATGGTGCTGGAGCAGCTGACCATTCGCCTGCCCCGAAGAACTACAGAACGGGTCCAGTGCCATTGCCCCACATCGGTGGATGACGCCGTCCAAGATTATTAAAAGCATTGTGTGTGGTTGGATCCTGTAAACTGAAATCTCGGTGTGTGATGTGTGACGCGATGGCTGGGGAGGCGGAGCCGGGGCTGTCCACGTCTGCTCAGTGTCGGGATAACGCAGGAGGGGAATCCTCCGGAACTCCTGCCCTGAGGGATTCCCCTGAGGGGGATTTCCCTCTAGAACAGTCATGGACGAAACCCTTAGGCACGCATTTGACCAAGTGAGAGTAATCGATGGCCTGCAGCTCCAGCCTGATGTCGCCCTTACATACCCGAATTTTTCAATTTTAGGGACCAGTTGTATCGAGTAACGCAGGACATTCAAACCCATGAAAATACAACCCAGTTATTAGTCCCGAGGAGCCGTCGGGAAACACTTTTCCAGGTGGCTCACCATGATCCTATGGCAGGTCACTTAGGACAAGAGAGAACACTGCACCATTTAATGGCCCACTTTTACTGGCCAGGCATTCACGGGGATGTGCGCAGATGGTGTGCGGCATGCCGCGAATGTCAGTTGATGAACCCACCGGCCACCCCAAGAGTGCCATTATGCCCGTTACCTTTAATTGAAGCCCCCTTCGAAAGAATTGGTATAGACCTCGTCGGGCCATTAGAGCGGTCAGCACGTGGATATACTCTTCCGTTCTTGTTCGGGGCTTCCGCCACTTTCCAACGCCTCATGGATAAGATTCTCCGGCCGCACGCTGCATACACCACTGCCTATTTGGATGACATTATTATATACAGTAACGACTGGCAGAGACATATGCAGCATGTAAGAGCCATCCTGAGGTTGCTGAGGTGGGCGGGGCTCACGGCAGACCCAAAAATGTGTGCAATTGGATGGGTGGAAGTACGGTATCTGGGCTTCCACTTGGGTCATGGGGAGGTACGGCTGCAATTTGAAAAGACCGCAGCGATAGCGGCCTGCCCACGTCCCAAGACCAAGTAGGAGGTGAGACAGTTTATGGGGTTGGCTGACTACTACCGAAGGTTTGTGCCTAGTTTCTCTGATATCACCAGCCCCTTGACTGATCTCACTAAAAAGGGGGTGCCAGATCCAGTCCAGTGGATGGAGGCATGCCAACAGGCTTTGAAATCTGCACTCTTTGGCAGGCCGCTTCTACATGCTCCTAACTTTTCTCTCCCCTTCATTTTGCAGACAGATGCATCAGAGAGGGGCTGGGGCCGTGCTCTCACATGAGGTGGAGGGGGTGGAGCGGCCCGTGCTGTACATTATTTGCAAGCTCTCTTTGAGGGAGACTAAGTACAGCACGATTGAGAAAGAGTGCCTGGCCATCAAGTGGGCGGTCCTAATCCTCCGCTATTACCTGCTGGTTCATCCTCTCCTTGGATCACGCCCCGCTGGTTTAGCAAGCCGGATGGGGCCCGGGCCTGAGTTGGGTGGTGGGGGTATGTGGAGCTGGACGTGGTCATGTGTCAGTCACTGGGGAGAGCGGAAGTGTTAAGGGCCATCACCTGGTGATTGTTGATATTAAACACCTGTGTCTCGTTTCAGTGACGACGGAGAAAGGCTTTAAAAGACTGCCAGAATGACAGACCGAGAGAGTCCGGACCCCACACACACACACACACACACACACACACACACACACACACACACCCCGAAGCAAAGTGTTTATTTAATACTTCAAGTTTATTCTGACTGTTATCGGTGAAGCTCTGTCTGTGACGTGAAAAGACTTGTTGAAAAGCACCTTTTTGAGTTAAAATTGGAGAATAAAATCACATTTATATGGACTGCAACCCTGGCTTCCGCTTCTTTCTTATGAAAACCTGCTACAGTATTATTGCGACTGCTTTAAAAATTGCACTTTTATACAGTAGTAATATTTTTCTGTCGTAATGTCTTCAGTATCACGCAATCAGTTGAATAGTGCTCTCATTTCAGCAGGACTTTTATTTTGAAAGATCTTTGAAGTTCTTCCTGTTTGTGAAGAGTGTTTTATATCAAGCTTCCCGTGACTCACAAGCTGAAATCTCTGAGCTGCAACAGAGAAAGAGTTCATTTGAGAGTTCACAGCCGTTTATACACTCAACACACTGATTTGTGGCTCTGCAGATTGATACTTTTGGACACACTGCATGAAAATCAAGCATTCGTAGTGTGTGTTGCGTTTGTGTGTGTTCGTGTGCATGCCTGTGTGTTGTGTGAGTGTGTGTGTGTGTGTGTGTGTTAGGGCTGCAACAACTAATCGATAAAATCGATAATAATCGATTATGAAGATCATTGTCAACGAATGTCATTATCATTTGGTTGGTCTGCTCACGTCACGGGGAGCGTTTACTGATGATGTCACTTTCATGAAAACACAGTCACACGTGAAATGGCAGAGAGTACAGATTAACCGGCGGCAGAAAAAAGTGTGCGCCCCAAGTCATCTAAGTCAGGGGGGAATTTTACATTAAGTGCAGCAAAGAAGATGGTAACCTGCAAGTTATGCAAAGCTGAGCTTGTGTGGCACGGAAGTACCACAGTAATGCACAAGCACATGAAAAGAAAAACACGTTGGTGTCACGGATGAAGGTGAAACATCAGCACGGTAAGCAAACACTATGTATATCCGCATTATATGAAGACGTGAAAATGGTATAGTCTAGTTTAATTCAGTGCTATTGGATTTGTTTAACAGCTTTGTTTACTAACTTCGGGACAGTCAAACTAGATCTATTTTGTCTCGAGCGTCAGGTTGCGCAATCAGCTCGCTCGCAACATAGTGATGGATTAAAATAGCGCTACCACAGAAATAGGTTAAATTAAAACTGTGTGAACAAAGTGAAGCACTAAATCTAAAGGCAGTTAATAACAACAGCAGTAAAACATTTTTATTTTTTTTGTCACTAGTGGTTTTCAGCGAATGCTTATGTGCTTGTGCACTAATGCATAATTTTTCCTGTCCTTTTAATTAAGCCTGTTAGCTTGCTGCGTTTCACCGTTCCATTCTCTTTTTATATCATTTGTCTACTACAATTAACTTTTATCTGTTTTTCAAACGTGATCTACTGCGGCTCTACTATGTTCACACGCTTGTTTTCAGTCTTTCTATATTTAATTTATCTATATATCCTTTAATTATTATTGAAAATTAAATGAATTATATATTTTAGATGTTTTTGGTTTATATCTGAACATGTCTGTGTAAAAACGTAACAAAAATTGTTAAAACATTATATGTTGTATTATTAATTATTTTGATTTTTTATATTAATCATGGTTGTCAACTTGCCATCAGCTATTATCATTAAAAACAATGCAAATATTGATTTACACATAAATTGCTTCGCCTTGCATACTCAAATGCTGTTTTTTTTATTTCAGAAAGAAACAGCTCACCATGAGTGAATTTGTTCAGAGGAGAAATCCCCCATGCACTCCTCAACAAGCAGCCATTGTAACAGATGCCATCCTGAATATGTTGGTAACTGACATGCGGCCAGTGTCAATGGTGGATGGTGAAGGATTCAAAAAAATGGTCAGCATACTCAACCCAGGATACATTCTTCCCTCAAGGACCCACTTCACAAAATTGATGGAGAGGAAGTACCAGGAGGCATTCCAAAAAATTAAGAGTGCTATAAACACCACCAACAGCAGAATGGCTTTAACTACTGATATATGGACAAGTGTTGCCACTGAAGCTTACCTTGGTATTACATGCCATTACATTGGGAATGACTGGAATGATGTCTGTCTGCCTTACCACCATGCCACTCAAAGACAGACATACCTCAACCAACATTGCAGAGTGGTTGGAAGAAGTAGCAGTCAAGTTTGAAATCCCTTCTGAGAAAATTAGTGCCATCGTACATGACAATGGTGCAACATTGTGACTGCTGTAAAATTACTGGAGGAGAAACATGGGTGGACCAGTATACGCTGCACTGGCCACACCTTGCAGTTGGTGATTAATGCTGCATTAAAACTGCAAGATGTCTTGTGGAGCATTTTAAAAAAAGTGAGCAAGCCTGCATCAAGCTGAAAGACAAGCAGAAACAAATGGGCACACCTGAGCACAAGCTTGTTCAGGATGTAAGTACAAGATGGAACAGTAGTTTCTATATGATTAACAGACTGATTGAACAGAGGTGGCCTGTAACTGCAGCTCTATCTGACCCATCCATCACTCAAAGAGGCAAACACTATCTTGACTTGAAACCAGACCAGTGGAGTCTGCTTGAAGAGCTTTCCGCTGCTATTAAGCCTTTTGAATGTGCCACTGTTTTTATGAGCGGGCAGGAATATATAACATTCTCTTCATTGCCTCCACTTGTGAAAGGGCTGTTGAAGTCCACTGAAGGTGCTGCCTTCGATTCAGCTTCGGTGAAGTCCTTCCAAGCCACAGCAGTTGAGCAGCTTCAAAACAGATGGAAGGAACACTCTTTGATCAGGTAGATAATCCTGTGATTCTCTCCTCTGCTCTAGACCCAAGGTTCAGAAGACTGAAATTTCTGTCACCTGAGCAAATTATAACTGTGCAAGCTAAAGCGCAAACTGAAGCACTTGCAGCAAGAAGGGAGATGGTGCAGCAGCAGCAAATGACCACCTCAGCCATAAGAGCAGCAGCTGAACCTTCAATATCTTTGCTTGACTTACTCCTTGAGTCTGGAGGCAGCAGTGAGGAAGAGATCAGAGAGGAGAAAGCTGAGGAGAACCTCAACACTCAAATAAGAAATGAAGTCCTGGCATACTTTGTTGAGAAGCCCCTAGCTAAGGAAGAAAATCCTTTGGATTGGTGCAGGGATAATAAAGATAAATATCCCTCCTTGGCAAAATTAGCTAAATCCTACTTGTGTATCCCAAGCACCTGCAGTGGTTCTCTGCTGCAGGTAACATAGCTTGCAAAAAGAGAGCCAACCTCAGCCCGGAGCATGTGGACATGCTGACATTTTTGCATTCCAGTTCAAAGTTTGGGAAGAGTGAATAAGAAACATATGAACAACACTGAACAGAGACAGACTTTCTCTTCTTCTGCATTCTACCTCTATATCAAACAGTAACATTTGTTTTTTTGTTTATTATTTGTAATTTTGATATTTCAACAAATTCTGCTGCTTAATATCTTATTACATACATGTTGTTATCCTAATTTCATTTTAGGATAATTTTACTTGAAGTTTATATGAGTTCAACTCAATATTTTGTTTTGTTTTGCTTATTTATTTTTTTGGATATTTAAAGAAGTTTTACTGTTTAAAAACTGGACAAACTTTTGTGTTTTATTTATTTTTTATAATGTGGGGATTATATTTTTAAAACTCAGTTTGTGGCTTTGTTTTTGATTATTTATATTTTGGATATTTAAAGTTTTGCTGCTTAAAACTGTGGACAAACGTTTGTGTTTTATTTAGGGTTTAAAATGTCAAAATTAAAGATTATATTAGTAAAATTCAATATGTGGCTTTTGCACTTTTTAAAGTACACTTTTACACATAAATACCCTGATTAAGTGTTTTATTTAGTTATAATAAACAAAAAATCAAATTGAAAAATTGTTTAGCTTTTTATCTGATTAATCGAAAAAATAATCGTCTGATTAATCGATTATCAAAATAATTGTTAGTTGCAGCCCTAGTGTGTGTGAAGGAGGTGACAGGGCAGAGAGGTGCCTCTTATTCATACTCTGGCATGCAGCGCATGTGACTGTATATTATTTAATTAAATTACATCCTTCTGCTGTTTAATGATCTCACTTGGCCACATAAAGGCTTTTTAATTATTAATTTCAAATGGTCTTTGATTTCATCTCCAAACTCTTATATTACATTACCTTTTGCTAATGGCAGCATACTTTAATATGGTACTGAAATTAACAACAAGATGATATCATACCATTTAAATTGCTTGGTATCGTGATATTTCATTAGTACCGGTATACCGCGCAACCCTACTGTGGAGCAATGTAAAAAGGTCATGTGGTCTGATGAGTCCAGATTTACCCTATTCCAAAGTCAGGGTAAGAGGGGAAGCTCATGAAGCGATGCACCCATCATGCATAGTGCCCACTGTACAAGCCTCTGTAAGCAGTGTTATAATCTGGGGTTGCTTCAATTGGTCAGGTCTACGCTCAGCAATGTTATGCGGCAATTAAATGTCAGCTGACTACCTGAATGTACTGAATGACCAGGCTATCCCATCAATGGATCTTTTCTTTCTTGATGGCATGGGCATATTCCAGGATGACAATGCCAAGATTCATCGGGCTCAAATTGTGAAAGAGTGGTTCAGGGAGCATGAGGAATCATTTTCACACATGAACTGGCCACTACAGAGTCCTGAGCTTAACCCCACTGAAAGTCTTTGGGATGTGCTGGAGAAGATTTTACAGAGTGGTTCGACTCTCATCAATACAAGATCTTGGCAAAAATTAATGCAACTCTGGATGGAAATAAATGTGACATTGTATAAAGTTGTCGAAACAATGCCACAACGAATGCGCACCATAATCAAAGCTAAAGGCGGTCCAACAAAATATGTATGCAACTTTTTTTGGCCAGGTAGTGTATAATCCATTGAATACTGAAAAGTTTTGATAAAAAAATTATCTTAATATTAGGGATGGGCATTTTGGTCATTTTGTATACTCGAGTACTCGGCCTAATTATTCGTTGAGTACTCGAGGGGCAATGACATGTACATAACTGTATATATAATAACATGTCTGACAAATGTCTTTGGCTGCTGCATTGCATCTTGTTGTTCAAGTGTAACGTCTATTCATTATTATAAGCTGTTATAAAATAATCTGTAACAAAATGT
This sequence comes from Myxocyprinus asiaticus, assembly GCF_019703515.2. Classification (NCBI taxonomy): domain Eukaryota; kingdom Metazoa; phylum Chordata; class Actinopteri; order Cypriniformes; family Catostomidae; genus Myxocyprinus; species Myxocyprinus asiaticus. The sequence goes on from NC_059352.1 coordinate 23,215,928, forward strand.
ACAAAATATTGCATATTCAAAATATAATGCATCATATTTTGTCATTATGTGAAGATTCACTGCCCATCTCAATGAAAGAATGTGCACAATGCGCATTTTTAATATGTGTGTTAAGTTGAAGTTCAGTTCTGAAGACGCTGCGTTCTATTCCATTCAGCTACACTCTGTCTAACTGTTTGAAACACTCGCCTGCTGTATATGTGCTGCTTCAGCGTGTTGAGTCCACTACCACACGCCTGGTCCCCAAGTGTTTGCTCCTGTGGGGAAAGCCGCGATGCTCCGTAGTGTTGTTGCTGTGATGATTCATGAAGCGTTCCATTCAATCTGAGAGTCGGAATGACAATTTATGTCATACTTCTAACTTGCAAACTCTTGCAGAAATCTTCAGCTCCCAACTTGTCGAAATGCACGTGTGTTTTACGTCATGCAAACATTTCGGCACCCGACCACGAGCGGGGAGGGGCTCACTGCCGACCGCCTGGAGTGGGAGAACCGCTGCCAGGAGTGGAGGAGAGCCCTACCATCCACCAAAACGCGGAGGGGCATTCCGTCCACCAGGGCCCAGAGGACTGCCTCCGGTCCACCTGGGGAGGAGTGGCTGTCATCCACTAGAGGGTGGAGGAGTGACCAAGGACCAGGCTACGGTGTATCAGAGAACCGGCGAGTAAGTTATAATTTTTTTTCTCTCTCTCTCCCGCTGTCATTCCATGTTGGCCTTTCCCTCTCTTTTGTTTTGTTGTTTTTCCCTCCCCTTTTCTCCCTCCTACATCCGAGAAGATCTGCCGGGAAGTTTGTGTCAGCAGAGCAGCACCATTCACCAATGCGGTGGCGCTGCACATACTATACATTTACTTATTAAACATAGCCTTTTGTGATTCACAGAGCTATCGCACGTCTTCAAGTGGCTTTGAATAAAATGCACGAGTCATATGAACTGCTTTAATGGTTTTTATGGTTCTTTTATGTCATTTTTGGAGCTTGAAAGTAACGAACATGACTAACACACAGTATCAGATTTGGATCGGGCTCGTCGGACCGGTACCCGATCCGTCTAAAATCTTCGGTATCAGAGCCGATACCGATCCAGGTATTGGATCGGTGCATCCCTACCGAATACCCTAGTACTCGTGCCCATCCCTATTTAATATGATAGAAAACATTTTTACCCAAAATGTGTGTCTGCTATGCATATTTATGCTCATTAGAGTATTTCGTTGTTCCTCTCGCATCACCTATATTGAAATCAGTTGCTAGTCGAGTCTCCAGTATGCTGAGTGTGAGGAGCACTACCTATGGTGTACCTATGGCATGGAGTTGCTACCTATGAAGAGTGTTCTAAATCGGTCTCTTATGAAGTGCCATTTCAGTTAGGATGCAGCCATAGAAGACAGCTGCCTATGTAGGAAGAAGACAGCGAGGCACCTCACTAAAGTTTATAACAGACCCATAGATTAATAGGGCTATTACAGTTTTTGTTTCACCATATTGAACACTATCTGAACTAACATGCTTCTCGTTGACTTTTGCAGACCTCATTAATGATTATAAGAACACAAAAGGCAATGTTCCTTCAAGCTCTGACCAGTGGGATCAAGCCAGATGGGGTTCAAGAAGGGGTCGGAGTTATGGCTCACTTGACACACGGTCATATTCAGCACTGCCACAGCCTCATGTGCCTAGTGCTGCTGGCAGCTGGAGGAAAACATACTCCCTTAGCAACAAGACAAACAGGGCGATTGGGAGGTATGTGTCTCACCCACCACAGTCTTATCTGAACCAGCCTTCCCACCACTCTAGCACCACATCTAGAGCTTCTGAAAATAATACAAGATTGGTTGGTGGCAAGGAAACGATTCTAGATGAACAAACCAAGGTTAAATCTACAGCATCTTCACTAAATGTCCAAAATGCAACTTCACAGGTGAGGAACGTAGTACTCGCAGCCAGTGGAAAAAGGAATGTGCTTATGTCTGCAATAGGAAAGACTGGTCATGGCGAGTCACCTAATAATTATATGACAGACTCAATTGCACCATTAGAACAACAAAGTGAGTGTGAAAACAAGATAAAACCCGATTTGAAATCACCTGAAGCTGTGACCAATCCTTCTATCCCTTCACCTCTCAAACAAAAGCCTGAAACTCAGTTACAGGTCAAACAAAGCCTTCCCTCCGCTGCCTTATCCAATAGGACTGTCAAAATGCCAGCAGCCAATAAATATTCTTCTCAAGCTTCTTCTGCCACTTACCTTCAATTTCAGGCTTCCTCAAGCCCCACAAAGCTCCAGCTTAAACCAGACTCAACACAGACAGTTGTAGCCTCCTTATGCCATAAGAAATCTAGGTTTACCTGGGTGAAAAACCAAGAAATTCTAAACACAAACATCAAACCTAAGCCAGAAGCTCGCCCCACAGATACCTCTCTCTCCTCTGTCTCTTCATCCTCTCTTTGGGCAGCCACTGCCAGAAGAGTCTCTGGCTCAAGCAAAAGGATATCTCGCAAGCCTAGTATTTCCCTCGGAGCTCATAAGACCTCAAAGTACAACTGGGTATCTTCATCTTGCTCCTCATCCACAGCTGGGAAATCAGGCACTTCAACCAAACCTCTACGCAAGCCCCTTTCACCCAAATCTCTTCAGATGCCTTTAAGAACAGATCAAGGTGGACTTGAGGGACCCAAAAAACTGAGATATCCCACTACTTCAATGACTGTAACAAAAAAGTCTAGAACTGGAGGTGCCTCCATATCCCATGATGGCCATGTCAGCCGCTGTCGCTGGAAGGCAGCTGGACAAAATGCTACAGTAACCGCATCTAGCTCAACTCCTAGATCTACCCATAAGGGCACTGTGTATCAGTGGACTGCTTACAAGAATGGTCAAAAGGGGGAGAAAGGATCTGCCTGGTCCTGCAGGTCGGTCCACCTTAGTGCTCCCTCTACTGCTTTTTCAACTGGTGCCTTCAAGCTTCAGAGCCGAACCAAGATTATCAGAAGATCCACTAACAGGTAAGAGCTCTGGTTGATAATGTTAACATAACATTAATGTGATAATGTGATTGAATGCACCACAATGCCATGGGATTTGGGAAGTTGAAGTTTTAATAATTTGTTATCACTGTTGATATCTTTTTTGTGCATAGTAATGTGTTTTTTTCTACATCAAACAAAGAAGGATTGATCACTATTGTCTTCTTATTGAAAGTAGACACAACACAATGTTGCAACTGCCTTTAAGGGGCCATATCATAAGAAATAAAATGCTCACTGTTCGTTTGAGATATACGTTTATTGAACCATCAAAAACATAAATTAAGTTTCAGAACTCAAAACTTTCTATCCAGCCCCAAAACAGCATTTATATAAGAAAAAAGATTAAAAAAAAATGTCCTTTCATGTCCTTCTGAAGGATCCCATCATTAGAAACAAGCAGCTGAGGGTTATTTTCACATTTCAGTTTTGTGAACCTGTCATACTGTAATGCAGGCTCTGCAAAGAAGCTGATGGATGGGCAGTTACATATTAGGAGTGGGGCAGTTAAACACTATATTGGATTGAGAGCAAACCTGCAGCTTGTGTGTGAGCACTGTTTTTCATTTCACATGTGAAGAGGGTGTTTACACGAGTCTTAAAACTTTTAATTTTAAAGGCTCAGGTATACTTTGTTTTTCCATGTCCCGTTTTGTTTCACACACGGTCGAGTGCTTCAGCCTTACAGAGTGTAATCTTTTGACTGCAAGACCATGCGGCCGTGTTCGACACATGCGCTCTATGACTGCATTGTGATGGTCTTTACGACAGTCAACACCAGGTGGATGTGGCGACGATGTGCAAAGATAAGGAATGTCTGCATGTCTAGAAAAACTGGGCTGCACATGCACAGTCTGTGAAGGCCATATTTATCATGCATTGTAAAGGCATTAAAATGCATTATAATGTATTAATAATGTCTAATACACATATAATGCATTGAAATACTTAATCTATTCATAGTTATGCCTTAAAGACTATAATGCATTTTACCCATAATTAATTTTATCCGCAGAAGTTATGTAAGTAATATATATATATATATATATATATATATATATATATATATATATACACACACACACACACATTGGCGGCCAAAAGTTTGGAATAATGTACAGATTTTGCTCTAATGCAGTGTTTCCCAAACTGGGGTACGTGAGGTGACAATGGGGATATGCAAATAACATTCTGAGATTTACCGTTCTTTCAATTTCATCACAATCTAAAATAACATTCAAACCCAGTTCATGTATTTCTCACTGGCAAAAATCATTTTGTGTGCCATCTAGTGTAGAAACACCAATATGGTTGTGTCATAAAGGTCAGAAAAATATGCAATGAAATAACCCTATCTTTTGTATGCATCTACTCATGCGTCGTGTGTCACACAAGTATCTTTTTTCACCAGCCCAGCACACTGCTAGGTGACGTAGCTTAGTGATAGCAAGTAAAATACTTCACTGTTTTACCAGACTCACACATGTCAGTCGTCCACGATTTTAGTTTAGGTTTTTTTTCTGCAGTTTAAAATGTAATTTGTATTTAAGGTTAGATGCATAGGGAGTTTTGATTCTGATGGTATAAGTTCAAAAGTTTTGATGACAGGTATCAGACATTCAGTGCCACCAAATAATTTTTGTTTTTTCAGCAAATGAGCTCAACCTTGCTAACAGTGTCAAATGTGACATAAAAAAGCACCTTGAGCTGACCACACAATTGCACAGATACATACCCGCAATGCTCGAATTCGGCAATGATGCGCAATTCCAGGCATAGAACTGAACACTAATCTTGCATACTGCGACGCGATGAGGGGGAGTTTTAAAGTTATGCAGTTATATCATATCTAGCATACCCATCTCAATTGGTAACCCATTTATTCAGTAGTATGTATATGAATAATATAACATGTACAAAACATGTACAAGTATAACATGTTTAATATAAGGGAGTTGTTTTACAAAGATAATTGTGTTAAACAGACATATTTTCAAATTACCTTTTGTGAATTTTATCTATGTGTTAGAGAGGGGGATTCACACAAAAGGATGTTGAATGTTTGAAGGGGTATGCCACTGTAAAAAGTTTGGGAACCACTGCTCTAATGGAAAGAAATTGGTATTTTTATTCAGCAAAGTGACATTCAACTGATCACAATGTTTAGTCAGGACATTAATAATGTGAAAAAGTACTATTACAATTTGAGAAAAATGTAAACTACTTCAAAGAGTTCTCTTCAAAAAATCCTCCACGTGCAGCAATAACAGCTTTGCAGATCCTTGGCATTCTAGCTGTCAGTTTGTCCAGATACTCAGGTGACATTTCACCCCACGCTTACTGTAATACTTGCCATAGATGTGGCTGTCTTGTCGGGCACTTCTCACGCACCTTACGGTCTAGCTGATCTCACAAAAGCTCAATGGGGTTAAGATCCATAACACTCTTTTCCAATTATCTGTTGTCCAATGTCTGTGTTTCTTTGCCCACTCTAACCTTTTCTTTTTGTTTTTCTGACATGTGAGGCATCTGTTTCTCAAACTAGAGATTCTGATGTAATTATCCTCTTGTTTAGTTGTACATCTGGCCTTCCACATCTCTTTCTATCCTTGTTAGAGCCAGTTGTCCTTTGTCTTTGAAGACTGTAGTGTACACCATTGTGTGAAATCTTCAGTTTTTTGGGTATTTAATACATTGTATAGCCTTCATTGCTCAAAACAATGATTGACTGATGAGTTTCTAGAGAGCTGTTTCTTTCTTTTTTGCCATTTTTGACCTAATATTGACCTTAAGACATGCCAGTCTATTGCATACTGTGGCAACTCAAAAACAAACACAAAGACAATGTTAAGCTTCATTTAATGAATCAAATAGCTTTAAACTGTGTTTGATATAATAGAAAGTGATTTTCTAGTACCAAATTAGCAATTTAGCATGATTACTCAAGGATAAGGTGTTGGAGTGATGGCTGCTGGAAATGGGGCCTGCCTAGATTTGATCAAAAATGACTTTTTTTCAAATAGTGATGATGCTGTTTTTTACATCAGTAATGTCCTGACTATACTTTGTGATCAGTTGAATGCCACTTTGGTGAATTACCAATTGAAGTACCAATTTCCTTCCGAAACGGCAAAATCCGTAAATATAACTTTTGGCCACCAGTGCGTGTGTGTGCGTGTGTGTGTGTGTGTGTGTGTGTGTGTGTGTGTGTGTGTGTGTGTATATATATATATATATATATATATATACACACACACACAATTGCAGTCAGAGGTTTAAATACACGTAGGTTGAAGTCATTAAAACTCATTTTTAACCACTCCATAGATTTAATATTAGCAAACTATAGTTGCGTAAGTCATTTAGGACATCTACTTTGTGCATGACACACTTAATTTTTCCAACAATTGTTTACAGACAGATTGTTTCACTTTAAATTGACTATATCACAATTCCAGTGAGCCAGAAGTTTACATACACTAAGTTAACTGTGCCTTTAAGCAGCTTGGAAAATTCCAGAAAATGATGTCAAGCCTTTAGACAATTACTGAATTGGAGGTGTACCTGTGGATGTATTTTAAGCCCTACCTTCAAACTCACTGCCTTTTTGCTTGACATCATGGGAAAATCAAAAGAAATCAGCCAAAACCTCAGAAAAGAAATTGTGGACCTCCACAAATCTGGTTCATCCATGGGAGCAATTTCCAAACACTTGAAGGTACCACGTTCATCTGTACAAACAATAGTATGCAATTATAAACACCATGGGACCACGCAGCCATCATACCACTCAGGAAGGAGATGCATTTTGTCTCCTAGAGATGAACGAAGTTTGGTGAGAAAAGTGCAAATCAATCCCAGACTGTTTTTAAAAATAAAAAATGATTAAACCTGTTTTACACTTGCTAAGTAAAAAGCAAAATGAGCAGAAAAAAAGCTTCATTAACAGTTCTATGTTAACTTGGTATTGCATTTTTAAGCAAATATGCAATAAAACACTGTTATTTTTCAAAAGTCTTTTTTTTTATTTTTTTTATAAATATTTACAGTTTAAATGAAAAAAATGAGGCCTTTAGTGTTTATCTTGTAAAACTTGCTTTAAGCTTGTAAAGGAATTATTCAAGAGCCAGTAATTAAATACTGATTAAAGAACAGAGTAAACAGTGCTTTAAGTTTTTAGCAACAGTAGCAATTAAACATTTAAAAATATATAATATAAAAACATTAAAAAAGGTAATTTAATGCAAATGAAAGTGCTTAAATATTTGACACTCTTTACTGTGTGATTATTAGATCTAAATTAATACTGCATATTTGAAATATTTGATGCAGTAAGAATGCTTGAATGCCTATAACAGACAGCATGCAGCTTATATACATTTAGACATCACACAAATCTAACATTTTGAAGAATTTTTCCTGTCTGCTTATAAATTAACGGCTGTGTTTGCTTTAATATCTCGTCAAGACAGCGCAGATTTAAACCCGTCTGTTTACACTGGTAATTCATTAACAGCTGTGTTTACATTAATATCACCTAAAGAGGACTATTTTGATTAAAAATAGTGCAAAGTCTCGTGCAGGAGTGCTGCATTCATCACAAGACACAAGTGCATGGGCAGACGCACTCATATGTACGTTTGAAAGCAGCCAGCTGTGATCAGACAGCGCACGGGTAGCGAATTTAGTTAGATCTTGGTAATGCTGTTATTTTTGTAGTATCGGTGGCTATTAAAATATTGAACTGAACAGAGATGTCACACTCCTAGCTAATCGTGACTGCACCCTACAGTTTGTAAAGCACTGTGCTGGACAAATGTCTTTGGCCATTGTGTTTTAGTTTATTCAGCGTCTTGTGCAGGAGCGCTGTGTTTTGTAGATGCCATATAATGTTTATCAACATTTAAAAATGCGTCTTGAAGTAAATTTTGAATTTAAATTTGACCGCCTTACAAACACATGCCACTGGAATGTTAATATACATTGCAGAATCGTTGTCATTTAGACATGAGATCGCGTGGGTGTCTGAATCGAGAGCGCAATCTTTTAATGATTAATCATGCAGCTCTAAAATTTTTATACAGTGCCTTGCAAAAGTATTCAGACCCCTGACCAATTCTCTCATATTACCGAATTACAAATGGCACGCTGAAATTTCATCCTGATTTATATTTTATTTTAAAACACTGAAACTCAAAATCAGTAATTGTAAGGTGACATTGTTTTTTGTTGGGAAATACTTTTATGAAAAATAAAAAACTGAAATATCTAGCTTGCATAAGTATTCAACCCCCACACATTGATATTTGGTCGAGCCACCTTTTCCTGCAATAACTGCTTTAAGTCTTTTGGGGTACATATGTACCAGCTTTGCACACTGTGACGAAGTGATTTTGGCCCATTTTTCTCGGCAGATTTGCTCCAGGTTGTTCAGGTTGTTTGGGTGACGCTTGTGGACTGCAATTTTCAAAAAGTGCCACAGATTCTCAATAAGATTGAGATCAGGACTTTGACTTCCTTCAATTCTAACAAAATGCCAAGTCCCTGCTGATGAGAAGCATCCCCACAGCATGATGCTGCCACCACCATACTTCACTGTAGGGATGGTGTGTCTTAAGGCATAGGAAGTGCTAGGTTTGCGCCACACATAGCGCTTTGAGTTTTGGCCAAAAAGCTGTATATTGGCGTAATCTTGGAGTAACGGCTTCTTTCTTGCCACCCTCTCATACAGGCCAGTGTTATGCAGTGCTCTTGATATGGTTGACTGGTGCACCATTACTCCACTCCCAGCCACTGAACTCTGTAGCTCCTTCAAAGTGGTTGGCCTCTCTGTGGCTTTTCTCACAAGTCTCCTTTTTGTTAGAGTGTTAGAGTTTTGAGGGACAGCCTTTTCTTGGCAGTGCCTGGGTGGTGTGGTGCAGCTTCCACTTCCTGATTATTGATCCAACTGTGCTCACTGGGATATCCAAACATTTGTATATTATTTGTACCCTTTCCCTAATCTGTGCATTTTTATTACTTTATCTCTAACTTCTGTGGAATGCTCTTTGGTCTTCATTTTCCTTCAGATTCACAGCCTGACCAATGATCCTTCAACAGTGGGTTTTTATCCAGAAAATGTGATTGCAGCTTTAATGATTCACCGGTGGATGCCAATGGTAAAGTAATTGTGTCCTCATTAGGGCAATTTCTTTCATCGGTGTAACCTGGCAGCTTCCACAGCACGGGGGTTGAATACTTATGCAAGCAAGATATTTCAGTTTCTTTTTTTCTTTTTTTTTTTTTTTATATTTCCCAACATAAAACCAATGTCACCTAACAATAATTGATTTTGAGTTCCAGTGTTTTAAAATAAAATATTAAACAGAATGAAATTTTCATTGCACCATTTGAAATTCAGTAATATGAGATAATTGGACAGGGGTCTGAATACTTTTGCAAGGCACTGTATATATATATATATATATATATATATATATATATATATATATATATATATATACACACACACACCGATCAGCCACAACATTAAAACTACCTGCCTAATATTGTGTAGATCCCCCTCGTGCTGACAATCATGCCACTGTCCAAATCACGGAAATCACATTTTCTTTCCATTCTGATGGTTGATGTGAACATTAATTGAAGTTCCTGACCTGTAACTGCATGATTTTATGCACTGCACTGCTGCCACACGATTGGCTGATTAGATAATCGCATGGATGATTGTTGGTGCAAGATTGTCTGGTTTGAATATTTCTGTAACTGCTGATCTCCTGTGATTTTCACACACAACAGTCTCTAGAATTTACTCAGAATGGTGCCAAAAACAAAAAAACATCCAGTGAGGGGCAGTTCTGTGGATGGAAATGTTTTTTTTTTTTTTTTTAATATTATTTTCTCCTCTTTTTGTCCCCAATTTGGAATGCCCAATTCCCAATGTGCTCTAAGTCCTCGTGGTGGTGTAGTGACTCGCCTCAATCTGGGTGGCGGAGGACAAATCTCAGTACCTCCACGTCTGAGACCGTCAATTCGCGCATCTTATCACGTGGCTTGTTGAGCGTGTTACCACGGAGACCTAGCGTGTGTGGAGGCTTCACACTATTCTCCGCGGCATCCATGCACAACTCACCACGTGCCCCACCATGAGTGAGAACCACATTATGGCGACCACGAGGAGGTTAACCCAACATGACTCTACCCACCCTAGCAACTGGACCAATTGGTTGCTTAGGAAGCCTGACTGGAGTCACTCAGCACGCCCTGGATTCTAACCCGCGACTCCAGGTGTGGTAGTCAGCGTCTTTACTTGCTGAGCTACCCAGGCCCCCCAACATCACCATTTCTTATGGTTTAGTTTACACAGTTACACCAGTTTCATACACTAACCTGCAAACTCATCAAAATAACCTTGTTTATTCTTGTAGTACAAAACCCTTTGTAACTTTGGACTGCCATCTGCTGCGCCACTTCAGCTCGTCCTGTGTGTGTGTGTGTGTGTGTGTGTGTGTGAGTGACACCTTTCCTGACTGCTACCAGCTTCAGTAAATGTTATATCACCCTCTTTTAGTCTCCCAATGCTATTGTGTCAGACTGTTAAACAGAGGTCAACTGAGTGAGTTGGAAAGCATGCAAATTAGGCTTCTGATTTAAATGTCGGTTAATTTGAATATATTAATGCCTCAAAAAAATAAAATAGCGTGCTGATCAATAATCGATATATCTATATTTTCTGACATCCCTAATACAGTATATATAATACAAGTATATAATGGATCCTTTTCACATCCCGGGTTGGAGAGCAGAAGAAGATGCATAGCAGGGTCTACTTGAATGGTGAATGGGGGACAACAGCAAATAAAATTTTTGCTTACCCGTTTGCTCCAACAGCAAAAGAAAAAATCAACTATTACGCTTTCACAGCTTTGCAAAAGATGATAAAAATATACAGTGCTGGATAACAAAAGTAAGAAGTTTCTGTCACTCCCAGCTGTGTTAGAAGCCTCATCGCAGCGGTGGTAATTGATTTTTTAAAACTTATTCCAGGGTAATAAACTCAGCAAAAAAAGAAATGTCCTCTCACTTTCAACTGCTTTTATTTTCAGCAAACTTAACATGTATAAATATTTGAATGAACATAAAAAGATTCAACAGCTAAGACATAAACTGAACAAGTTTCACAGACATGTGACTAACAGAAATGGAATAATGTGTCCCTGAACAAAGGGGGGGTCAAAATCAAAAGTAACAGTCAGTATCTGGTGTGGCCACCAGCTGCATTAAGTACAGCAGTCCATCTCCTCCTCATGGACTGCACCAGATTTGCCAGTTCTTGCTGTGAGATGTTACCCCACTCTTCCACCAAGGCACTTGGAAGTTCCCAGACATTTCTGGGGGGAATGACCCTAGCCCTTACCCTCCAATCCAACAGGTCCCTGACGTGCTCAATGGGATTGAGATCCGGGCTCTTCGCTGGCCATGGCAGAACACTCACTTACCTGTCTTGCAGGAAATCACACACAGAACGAGCAGTATGGCTGGTGGCATTATCATGCTGGAGGGTCATGTCAGGATGAGCTTGCAGGAAGGGTACCACATGAGGGAGGAGGATATCTTCCCTGTAACGCACAGCGTTGAGATTGCCTGCAATGACAACAAGCTCAGTCTGATGATGCTGTGACACACTGCCTCAGACCATGACAGACCCTCCAGCCTATGCAGACAGTCTGAGCACTGATGGAGGGATTGTGCATTCCTGGTGTAACTTGGGCAGTTGTTGTTTCCATTCTGTACCTGTCCCGCAGATGTGATATTTGGATGTACCGATCCTGTGCAGGTGTTGTTACACTGGTCTGCCACTGCGAGGATGATTAGCTGTCCTTCCTGTTTCCCTGTAGCGCTGTCTTAGGCGTCTCACAGTATGCACATTGCAATTTATTGCCCTGGCCACATCTGCAGTCCTCATGCCTCCATGCAGCATGCCTAAGGCACGTTCACGCAGATGAGCAGGGACCCTGGGCATCTTTCTTTTGGTGTTTTTCAGAGTCAGTAGAAATGTCTCTTTAGTGTCCTAAGTTTTTATAACTGTGACCTTAATTGCCTACCATCTGTAAGCTGTTAGTGTCTTAACGACAGTTCCACAGGTGCATGGTCATTAATTGTTTATGGTTCATTGAACAAGCATGGAAAACATTGTTTAAACACTTTACAATAAAGATTTGTAAAGTTATTTGGATTTTTACAAAATTATCTTTAAAAAACAGTGTCCTGAAAAAGGGATGTTTCTTTTTTGCTGAGTTTATAATACAAAGTACAATGTTATAAATTGACACTAAATATTTTTTAAAATTGGAAATATAAAAAAGTTTGCAACATTTATGTTGTTAAAGAAAGTGGAAACATGTCATAACAGGTCTGTGAGAAGGATCCATTAGTTATAACTTACATTTGATGTTGGTCATGTTATAATACATTAATACTTTAAGGCAGGGGTCGGCAACCTATGGCAACCAATGCTGGCATGCGTAGGGGTAATCACTGGCATGCCAGCAATGGTGAGAGAGGAGTAGACTATTTTATTTATATAAATCCTGCACCTGCATTCCAATCTACATCTTGATGTAATCCTTCCTCGTGATCACACAGCGTGTTTTCATGAGCTGAATGGGAGGCTAAACAAAAAGTTAAAATGTGACGAGACTGCAGTATACCCAGCAGACTCATGCAGCGCGTGCAAGCCATTCGCGTATCACGAGCCAGCAGTGCTTCACTTTCGGTTATTCACTAAAGGAAACGCACCCGCTTTGTTTCGGTCAGGCTGCCCGGATGACAGCCTACATTCACTGTTTCATTTGTTTCTTTTTGCTTTCAGAACAACACATGATGTAATAAGGAAAACACCACTATTAATCCATGAGATTTCCAACCCAGCATACAGGTACACCTTCCTTAAACCATGGTCACACTCAAAATTATATTAAAAGATTAAAAGAGAAAACATAATCTGATAAAAAAATGTGAGTCTACTCAAAATATAAATTAAACCTGGAAATAAAGTTTTAGGATTTTGCAGGTGCGATTCACCGAAAAGGGCTGAATAGTTGATCGGCTCGTGATGTGCAAATGGCTTGCACGCGCAGCGCGAGTCTCGTCACACTTTAATAGTGTTTAGCCTCCCATTCAGCTGATGAAAACATGGTGCATGAACATAAGGAAGGATTACATCAAGATGTAGATTGGAATGCAGGTCAGGTGCGAAAAACTTCATATAAATAAAATAGACTGCTCCTCTCTCGCTGTTGATTGCATGCTAGTGATTACCCCTCTGTTTGATTTTGAAAAATGTATGACATAATATAAGAAGTATTTAATATTCCACACAATTTTGTGATCAGTAATCAAATAAGCAAATTTGTGACATTAACTGTGTTAACTCATTTTGTACAAAATGACAGGTGTTCTTCATTAAAGCACTTTCAGAAAATGCATCGGCACAGCCATTGACCAGGAAAATAAAAAATGACTCTCCATGTCAAAAAGGTTGCTGAACCCTGCTTTAAGGTATAACTATTAATAGATAAGTATTATAATTTTGGTTACAATAAAGTTATAACATATTATAAGGCTTATTATGGGACTTTATAAATGCATTCTAATGAAAGCGGTCCTCCTGAAAAAAAAAAAAAATACATCCCAAGAAAAACTATTCAATAGAAACTGAATATGAGTGATTCAATCTCTGGTAAACTGAATAAAACAAAGTAGGCTGTTTTAACCAATTATACACATCACACTAAAAAGTGATACTGTATACACAAGGAAAGAAAGTGACATGTCATTCAAAATAAAAATACATTAAAAACGGGCCTAGGTAGCTCAGCGAGTATTGACGCTGACTACTACCCCTGGATTCGCGAGTTCGAATCGAGGGTGTGCTGAGTGACTCCAGCCTGGTCTCCTAAGCAACCAAATTGACCCGGTTGCTAGGGAGGGTAGAGTCACATGGGGTCGCGATTAGTAGTTCTTGCTCACAATGGGGCGTGTGGTAAGTTGTGCATGGATTGCGGAGAGTAGCATGAGCCTCCACATGCGGAGTCTCCGCATTGTCGTGCACAACGAACCACGTGATAAGGTGTGTGGATTGACGGTCTCAGAAGCAGAGGCAACTGAGACTTGTCCTCCACCACCCGGATTGAGGTGAGTAACCGCGCCACCACGAGGACCTACTAAGTAGTGGGAATTGGGCATTCCAAATTGGGAGAAAATGGGAGAAAATGTTTTTAATAATAAAATAAATAAATTGAAAACAATAATTGAATAATAATTGAAACAATATTAAATTCGCACTTAATATCGTCTTGTCCGCTATGATTTTTCTCCAAAACTCCAGTCCGCTGAGATTGATCAAGAGGATAAGCAGCATGGACTGATGGGTAGTAGACCACTGTGAAGCTCGCATTAGTGTGGGCTCCGCCAAAGGGTGCATCGAGGGTGCAGAGAAGGTGCTCATGAGCACCCTTAGGAGTGCTCAAATGACAAATGTGACAGTCCCTCTACAGTCCACATCAAGTGCACCATTTGGGACAGGGCATTTATCTGCACAGTTGAACGAATTAAGCAAAGTTACATTTAATTTTTGTTATAACTGTTACATGATGCTAAAAATCCCAAATTCCTACAGCCTTTCTTATATGCTTCTTTATCTGCAGTACTCCCTCTGTAGAGAGAAGATACAACCCTTTTGTGCAGACTTTAAGGAGTCCGTATTCACTGCGGAGACGGACACCCACTCAGGAGAAGACTCCAACCAGTGCCAGACGAGCTCCGTCCAAAGTGCTGGTCTCATTTGGCAGACACAAGCTCCGCCGCCTCTCTCTGTCAGCTGCCCCACTGGGGACCCCAAAATCAGGTCAGTATGACTGCACATTCACAAAATGCTTTGCAACTCTCAAAACACAATGCAACTCTTCTCCTACCTTTTTTAAACCAACAGACTGTTTTTACTCCCCCTGTTACTAATTGGCTCAATAGGTAATTAACACAAAACAATCTCTGGAAAATTAATTATCTCTGCTTTGTTTGTATTCCGCAGAAAGGGGTTGAAATGAGCTTTATGTTCCCATGGAAACATAGAGTTTCTGCATAGGAAAGAACTGTACTGTTGTGCATAAAGCCCTTTTGTAGATCTTTTCTGCCTTCTGTCAGACTTGCCTGCACTGCCTGGATAGTCAGTCATCACCAGGCCGGCATGGAATCAGTGGCGACAGAATTCTACAGAAAGCTCAACAGATTTCTATAGAATTCAAACGTCCATTAATCAGAGTTGTATACAGTGCATCCGGGAAGTATTCACAGCGCTTCACTTTTTCCACATTTTATGTTACAGCCTTATTCCAAAATGGATTAAATTAATTATTTTCCTCAAAATTCTACAAACAATACCCTATAATGACACCGTGAAAGAAGTTTGTTTGAAATCTTTGCAAATTTATTAAAAATAAAAAATGAAAAAAAAATCACATGTACATAAGTATTCACAGCCTTTCCTCAATACTTTCTTGAAGCACCTTTGGCACCAATTACAGCCTCAAGTCTTTTTGAGTATGATGCTACAAGCTTGGCACACCTATTTTTGGGCAGTTTCTCCCATTCTTCTTTGCAGCACCTCTCAAGCTCCATCAGGTTGGATGGGGAGCGTCGGTGCACAGCCATTTTCAGATCTCTCCAGAGATGTTCAATCGGGTTCAAGTCAGGGCTCTGGCTGGGCCACTCAAGGACATTAACAGAGTTGTCCCAGAGCCACTCCTTTGTTATCTTGGCTGTGTGCTTAGGGTCGTTGTCCTGTTGGAAGATGAACCTTCGCCCCAGTCTGAGGTCCAGAGCGCTCTGGAGCAGGTTTTCATCAAGAATGTCTCTGTACATTGCTGCATTCATCTTTCCCTCGATCCTGACTAGTCTCCCAGTTCCTGCCGCTGAAAAACATCCCCACAGCATGATGCTGCCACCACCATGCTTCGCTGTAGGGATGGTATTGGCCAGGTGATGAGCGGTGCCTGGTTTCCTCCAGACATGACTCTTGCCATTCAGGCCAAAGAGTTCAATCTTTGTTTCTCATTGTCTGAGAGTCCTTCAGGTGCCTTTTGGCAAACTCCAGTCGGGCTGTCATGTGCCTTTTACTGAGGAGTGGCTTCCGTCTGGCCACTCTACCATACAGGCCTGATTGTTGGAGTGCTGCAGAGATGGTTGTTCTTCTGGAAGATTCTCCTCTCTCCACGGAGAAATGCTGGAGCTCTGTCAGAGTGACCATCAGGTTCTTGGTCACCTCCCTGACTAAGGCCCTTCTCCCCCGATCGCTCAGTTTGGCCAGGCGGCCAGCTCTAGGAAGAGTCCTGGTGGTTTCAAACTTCTTCCATTTACAGATGATGGAGGCCACTGTGCTCATTGGGACCTTCAATGCTGCAGAAATGTTTCTGTACCCTTCCCCAGATCTGTGCCTCGATACAATCCTGTCTCGGAGGTCTACAGACAATTCCTTGGACTTCATGGCTTGGTTTGTGCTCTGACATGCACTGTTAACTGTGGGACCTTATATAGACAGGTGTGTGCCTTTCCAAATCATGTCCAATCAACTGAATTTACCACAGGTGGACTCCAATCAAGTTGTAGAAACATCTCAAGGATGATCAGTGGAAACAGGATGTGCCTGAGCTCAATTTTGAGTGACATGGCAAAGGCTGTGAATACTTATGTGATTTTTTTCATTTTTTATTTTTAATAAATTTACAAAGATTTCAAACAAACTTCTTTCACATAGTCATTATGGGGTATTGTTTGTAGAATTTTGAGGAAAATAATGAATTTAATCCATTTTGGAATAAGGCTTTAACATAACAAAATGTGGAAAAAGTGAAGCGCTGTGAATACTTTCCAGATGCACTGTACATCCCCTATTTGAAAGATACCATTTTAAAGCTACCATTAAATATTTTGCCATATTTTAATTCATCTTACTGAATTGCACAGAAAGCTCTGCAGAATTCAGATTCAGCCCCTATCTGAAAATGTTTGTTTAATAAATATTTTTGCTAATTTGATAATGCTTTTAGCTCCCAGTGAGAGTGTAATGTTCTCATTTTACAATATTTACATCCATTCTGCAGATTTTTATCACAATCAGCACAGAAAATGTGACAAAGTGTTTACGCTTCAAATCCAATATGCTGCTGGATATGGATGTACAGCTGAAGTCAGAAGTTTACATACACTTAGGTTGAAGTCATTAAAGGAATAGTTCACCCAAAAATGAAAATTTGCTGATAATTTACTCACCCTCAAGCTATCCAAGATGTATCTGTTTCTTTCTTCATCAAAACAGAATTTAAGACTTTTAGGATTTCATTTGAGGCCTCCTCCTCTAAACAATGCAAGTGAATGTCCTCCATTTTTTGACGGTCCAAAATGCGTATTTAGGGTGCATCAAAATAATCCACGTGACTCCAGTCGACAAATAAAGTTCTTTTAAAGTCGCGTCATTGTTTACAAGAGAAACTTGTGCTGTTAACAAACCAAAACAGTCCAAAACAATTTCAAAACAATATAAATAATTTCCAAATAATAATAATAAAAAAAAAAAAAACTATGTAAACAATGACGCGCTTCCTGACTCCTCCACGTGACGCGTGACCTTACCAATGAGCTTACATCATCCCTCTCATCAGCGCAGTCACAGAGATGTACGGAAGCGAACATTTGTAGTTAAAAAGTATATAAGTATTGTTTTGTTTCTAAAAATAATCAATAATTTGTATTCAGAAGCACTTTATTTGTCGACTGGATTTGTGTGGATTATTTTGATGCACCCTAAATATGCATTTTGGACCGTCAAAAAATGGAGCACATTCACTTGCATTGTTTAGAGGAGGAGGCCTGAAATGAAATCCTAAATGTCTTAAATTCCGTTTTGATGAAGAAATTAACTCAGATACATCTTGTATGGCCTGAGGGTGAGTAAATTATCAGCAAATTTTCATTTTTGGGTGAACTATTCCTTTAAAACAAATTTTTTAACCACTCCACAGATTTCATATTTGCAAACTATAGTTTTTGCAAGTCGTTTAGGACATATACTTTGTGCATGATACGAGTAATTTTTCCAACAATTGTTTTACAGATCGATTGTTTCACTTTTAATTGACTATATCACAATTCCAGTGGGTCAGAAGTTTACATACACTAAATTAACGGTGCCTTTAAGCAACTTGGAAAATTCCAGAAAATTATGTCAAGCCTTTAGACAGTTAGCCAATTAGCTTCTGATAGGTGTACTGAATTGGAGGTGTACCTGTGGATGTATTTTACTTACCTTCAAACTCGGTGCCTCTTTGCTTGACATCATGAGAAAATCAAAAGAAATCAGCCAAGACCTCAGAAAAAAAATTGTGGACCACCACAAGTCTGGTTCATCCTTGGGAGCAATTTCCAAATGCCTGAAGGTACCATGTTCATCTGTACAAACAGTAGTACGCAAGTATAAACACCATGTGACCACGCAGCCATCATGCTGCTCAGGAAGGAGACACATTCTGTCTCCTAGAGATGAACATAGTTTGGTGCGAAAAGTGCAAATCAGTCCCATAACAACAGCATAGGACCTTGTGAAAATGCTGGAGGAAATGGATAGACAAGTATCTATATCCACAGTAACCTGAAAGGCTGCTCAGAAGCCACTGCTCCAAAACTGCCATAAAAAAGCCAGACTACAGTTTGCAAGTGCACATGGGGACAAAGATTTTACTTTTTGGAGAAATGTCCTCTGGTCTAATGAAACAAAAATTGAACTGTTTGGCCATAATGACCATTGTTATGTTTGGAGGAAAAAGGGTGAGGCTTACAAGCCGAAGAACACCATCCCAACCGTGAAGCATGGGGGGTGCATCATGTTGTGGGGGTGCTTTGCTGCAGGAGGGACTGGTGCACTTCACAAAATAGATGGCATCATGAGGAAGGAAAATTATGTGGATATATTGAAGCAACATCTTAAGACATCAGCCAGGAAGTTAAAGCTTGGTTGCAAATGGGTCTTCCAAATGGACAATGACCCCAAACATACCTCCAAAGTTGCTTAAGGACAACAAAGTCAAGGTACAGGAGTGGCCATCACAAAGCCCTGACCTCAATCCGATAGAAAATGTGTGGGCAGAACTGAAAAAGCATGTGCGAGCAAGGAGGCATACAAACCTGACTCAGTTACACCAGTTCTGTCTGGAAGAATGGGCCAAAATTCCAGCAACTAATTGTGAGAAGCTTGTGGAAGGCTACCCAAAATGTTTGACCCAAGTTAAACAATATAAAGGCAATGCTACCAAATACTAACAAAGTATATGCAAACTTCTGACCCACTGGGAATGTGATGAAAGAAATAAAAGCTGAAATAAATCATTCTCTCTACTATATTCTGACATTTCACATTCTTTAAATAAAGTAGTGATCCTAACTGACCTAAGACAGGGAATGTTTTCTAAGATTAAATGTCAGGAATTGTGAAAAACTGAGTTTAAATGTATTTGGCTAAGGTGTACAGTTGTGCTCAAAAGTTTGCACACCCTGGCAGAAATTGTGAAATTTTTGGCATTGATTTTGAAAATATGACTGATCATGCAAAAAAACTTTAATCTTTTATTTAAGGATAGTGATCAAATGAAGCCATTTATTATCTCATAGTTGTTTGGCTTCTTTTTAAATCATAATGATAACAGAAATCACCCAAATGGCCCTGATCAAAAATTTAAATACCCTTTATTGTTTAGCCTTGTTACAGACACACAAGGTGACACACACAGGTTTAAATGGCAATTAAAGGTTAATTTCCCACACCTGTGGCTTTTTAAATTGCAATTAGTGTCTGTGTATAAATAGTCAATGAGTTTGTTAGCTCTCACGTGGATGCACTGAGCAGGCTAGATACTGATTCATGGGGAGCAGAAAAGAACTGTCAAAAGACCTGCGTAACAAGGTAAAAGAACTTTATAAAGATGGAAAAGGATATAAAAAGATATCCAAAGCCTTGAAAATGGCAGTCAGTACTGTTCAATCACTTATTAAGAAGTGGAAAATTCAGGGATCTCTTGATACCAAGCCAAGGTCAGGTAGACCAAGAAAGATTTCAGCCACAACTGCCAGAAGAATCGGGATACAAAGAAAAACCCACAGGTAACCTCAGGAGATATACAGGCTGCTCTGGAAAAAGATGGTGTGGTTGTTTCAAGGAGCACAATACGACGATACTTGAACAAAAATGAGCTGCATGGTCAAGTTGCCAGAAAGAAGCCTTCACTACACCAATGCCACCAAAAAGCCCGGTTACAATATGCCCAACAACACCTTGACAGGCCTCACAGCTTCTGGCACACTGTAATATGGAGTGACGAGACCAAAATAGAGCTTTATGGTCACAACCATAAGCGCTATGTTTGGAGAGGGGTCAACAAGGCCTATAGTGAAAAGAATACCATCCCCACTGTGAAGCATGGTGGTGGCTCACTGATGTTTTGGGGGTGTGTGAGCTCTAAAGGCATGGGGAATATTGTGAAAATTGATGGCAAGATGAATGCAGCATGTTTTCAGGAAATACTGGCAGACAATTTGCATTCTTCTGCACGAAAGCTGCGCATGGGACGCTCTTGGACTTTCCAGCACAACAATGACCCTAAGCACAAGGCCAAGTTGACCCTCCAGTGGTTACAGCAGAAAAAGATGAAGGTTCTGGAGTGGCCTTCACATTTTCCTGACCTTAATATCATCGAGCCACTCTGGGGAGATCTCAAATGTGTGGTTCATGCAAGACAACCAAAGACTTTGCATGACCTGGAGGCATTTTGCCAAGACGAATGGGCAGCTATACCACCTGCAAGAATTTGGGGCCTCATAGACAACTATTACAAAAGACTGCATGCTGACATTGATGATAAAGGGGGCAATACACAGTATTAAGAACTAAGGGTATGCAGACTTTTGAACAGGGGTCATTTCATTTTTTTCTTTGTTGCCATGTTTTGTTTTATGATTGTGCCATTCTGTTATAACCTACAGTTGAATATGAATCCCATAAGAAATAAAATAAATGTGTTTTGCCTGCTCACTCATGTTTTCTTTAAAAATGGTACATATATTACCAATTCTCCAAGGGTATGCAAACTTTTGAGCACAACTGTATATAAACTTCTGACTTCAGCTGTATTTCTGGCAAACATGAGCATAACATGAATGAAATACACATTAAATTAAGTGCAAATGTACTGTATATTTAGTGGAAAACTGTAACATCGAAAATAACATTAAAAAAATATGTTTTTGCTTCATGGTTTAAGAAATAAATGAAAATCAGTCAAGCCTCCTTCAAACTGGCACAGTTATTTATTTTGTTTATAATTTCCTAACTGTAGAAATCAGTATATTTATAGGGAAAAAATGACACTGGCTGGCACTTCTGAATTAAACTTATATGTTATGACTGTACACGTCCAATAGAGGGCAGCATGCTCTTAGCAGCCTCATCAGTTTAGGGGGGATTGTGTTTGTGTGTGATGGCCCGTAACCGCTGGGGATAGGAGGAGTTAATTAATTGCCCAATCGGGCCATGATGGTGTACATGTGCCGATAGTGGGTAATTTGCAGCAGTGGCACGCCGAATACAGCTACATTATCAAACCCTGCCAGCTCTCTTGCTCAGTAGATAAAAAGAAGCTAATGCATAATTATCCCTTTGCAAATTGGATTGTTTTTACGAACTGGAGAATATAAGCCCAACCTGATGGAAAGCAATCACTGTTTTTACAGCCAGCTCCACCCCCTCCACCCCATCTCTATGTAGGCAAGCAAGGCCATCTCACTGTAATTGCTTGCAGTCTGTTTCTGCACACATTTGAGTGTCGCTATTACCATAAAATTGCCTTCCTTTTCCATACCTCTCGTTCTCTTTGTCTTTGCCTCGTCTTGTCTGTAAATTTGTCTTCCTTTCTGTGATATTCTTCCCACTGGTGTCTTATAATAGAAAGTTTTGTCTTGTTTAAGCCAGGTGATGCTTCCTTGAGTTGAGAGTGAGGCGAATGTGTGGCAGTGTGTGAATGCTTGAAGAAAAAGGGGGAGAGCAGGGAAGACAGAGGGGGTGATGGAGGGGTTAGCCAGAGGGACTCTGTGCAGAAGATAAGAGTGGCTAATAAAGAGCAAATTGAATTACTAATGAGGAGAAAGAGGTCAGTCTCGTTAAAAACAACCACTAACTGCCTCTCTTCACTGCCATAGCCACCACTGCGTGACATCTCTTAATTCCTTCTCTGATGAGTGCCCCCCTCATGTCTTTCATTCTGTCTCTCTCCCCCTTCCTCTCCCTCTGTTTACTGTGGCTGGTTGGTTATCTGTTGGGGATTTAAAGGGGCATAAACCTAAGTGAGCAGTTAGGAGCGTAATGAATTGCGAGCAGGGTAGAAGCGCTTCGATAATCCCATAAAATAGATAAATGACATAACACAATAGTGAGGAGATGAGAGAGAGAGATAAAAGAGAGGAATTTAAACCGCCTGTAGTCCCTAAACAGAATTTTCAGAGGTTGTAGACAAATACAAGCAAGTCCGCACTGATCAGTGTTCACACCCCACACAACTGCTTCATTTATTTGTGGGATACATTTACACCCTTACAAGGTCTTCCCATGGTTTGCTGTGGCTACATACTACTGTGCAGCTTTTTTCAGTTTGAATTCTCTGAACAGCAATTTCTTTACATCTTCATTGTTTCCTTAGGGATTTATTTATTTAATTATTTGTGTGTGTGTGTGTGTGTGTGTGTGTGTGTGTGTGCGTTGTATTATGGAACAGGAACATTACAAAAGAAAATCAGTAGTGTTCGTCCGAAGTATCAAACAACAATTGAGATCAGTGGCCAGTAAATAATTTTAACTCATCCAAAACTGAAGAAATGTAGAATGTTCATGTAGAAATCAATTGCAATGTAGAAGACAAAGAATTTTCATTATGATTGCAAGCTAACTACTGGAAACTCACTTGCGAATCTAGAGAATCTTGGTGATTCTAGATTCTGAAGGGGCCGTTCACACCGAAGACATTCTTGCATCTAAAAAAAAGTACTGACACATTTTTTTTTAAATATTAAGTTCTCTCATCTTGACACAGCTCTTAAAAATATGCTCCTGTGCAAGATGCTGAAAAAACAGCGAGACACGGTGCAGTCATCAAAGATGTCTTTACAAATGTTTACAAGATGTTTACAAAGAAAAAACAATTGCGAACGCCCCTTAACATATGATTTCTTATAATCTTATAACAATGAAGGATTGCTGAAATAGGAAATTCGGCATGCAGAAGCAAGGTACTCGCTTTAAAATAAATGTATTAAATAAAAAAAGAATCCTACATAATATTAATCTCTATCACTTACCCACGGTTGCCATGCCCTGTTTTAGTTCTTCTTTAGGGTTTTTTTTTAGCCCCTAACAAAAAACATATATACAGAATGTTCTGTATATTAGTGCTGTCAGTCGATTAACGTGTTAACAATGTAACATTGTAATGCTTTATTAGCATTTTCCAAACAAAGCCTTCCACAGTATAAAGATAAAAATGCACTAAAATAGCACCAATTCAAGTAACATTAAACATTTCTCGAAGTCTAAGTGGGAGTTTGACTAATTGAAAGAACTAGTCCAAACATAGGTTGCATATTCATTGCAATGGGCATTACATTTCTTAAACTCTCATCCTCCATAATATTAATCTACCAGTAGACTGTGACTACCGACTTTGTTACAGCAGTTGTGAAGCTGCATTCATGATTCACGTCAGGGTGTCAGCACCAGCATCGAGCGCCACTTTGAACTCTACATGAAAAGCGCTTACGGACAAAAGCATCTCTTCTACATTTTGGTGATAGTTTTTTTTATTTATTTATTTTTTTATTTTATTTTTTCAATTACAATTTTTATTGATTCATAGACATCTCACATAGAAAAAAACACAACATATGTGTTTTTTTGGATCACATTTAACATTTAACCCCCACTATTACCCCTCCCCCTCCCAATCGCCCACCCCACCCTGACCCACAATGATCAACCCTGTGGTCACAGTAAGAATACACACACACACACACACACACAAAACATAAGAACATAAAAACAAAAAAGAAAAACTAAACTACTCTCTCCACTGCCCCTCCACGAGAGTCTAACTTAACTTCTCCGATTAGTTTGATAGAAAGGCTTTGCAATGGCAAAATAGGGGCAAGAACTTCTTGTTCAATACAAAATCAGGGAGGGGCTCTCTCAGGTGGAAGCGACCAGTGAGCCAAATGTCTGAGACAGAATGCATAATAATAAAACAAAATCTTGGGTAGGCCTAGCCCACCTTTATCAATAGGCCTATGTAACTTATTTAAATGTAATCTGGGACGTTTACCATTCCAATTTAAGGACTTTGCTATGCTATCAAATTGCTTGAAATAAGAGAGGGGGACATCTACAGGGAAAGATTGTAACAGGTAGTTACATTTTTGAATACAATTCATTTTAATAACATTAACCTTCCCAATCATAGATAAATGTAATGAAGCCCACCTGCCCACATTGCTTGAAAACCTCTTTATTAAGGGGTCAAAATTAACTCCGACAATACAAAACTAAATCAGACAATTTTGCTGTGAATAAAATTTCCAAATACTTAATGCACTGTTTGGGCCACTGGAAGGCACCCAGCTGGAAAGCCGTTACTGGGCAGTATGCTGTCAGATCCAAAGCTTCGGATTTAGACCAAGTGACTCTGTATCTTGAGAACTTAGAAAAGGAATGAATAATTCTGTGGAGGCAAGGCATAGATCTAGTGGGGTCGGAGACAAATAATAAAATATCATCTGCGTAAAGCAAAAGCTTATGCGCCACACCTCCCGCCACCACTCCTGGAAAATCATCCTCCTTTCTTATCACGGCTGCTAATGGTTCCAGGGCAAGAAGCAACAATAATGGGGAAAGAGGGCAACCCTGCCGGGTACCCCTATCCAGAGTAAAATAATCTGAAATTAATCAGTGTGTTTGTACCGTCGCTACCGGGTGTCTATAAAGTAACCTAATCCATCCAATAAAAGTATTCCCGAACCTGTATATTTCCAAAATCTTAAAAAGGTAATCCCATTCTACCATATTAAATGCCTTTTCAGCATCAAGTGAGATGGCTGCGACCAGAGTCTGATCATTCACCACTGACCACATAATATTGTTGGGACGCATAATGTTATCAGAAGAGCTACGGCCCCAAATAAACCCCACCTGATCTATATGTATAAGAGATGTCATAATCGGTTAGCCAGAATATTTGACAATAATTTAACGTCTAGCTGGATCAGGGAAATTGGACGATAACTTTTACACTCGCTTAGATCTTTGTCCTTTTTAAGAATCAGACTGATCCGGGCTTGTGTCATTGTTGGTGGAAGCTTTCCATTCTTTATTGATTCCTTATAAACTTATAGCAAAAGTGTAGCCAGTTCTGTAGCATAAGATCTAAAAAATTCAGCGGCAAAGCCATCTGGCCTTGGTGCCTTGCCTCTAGGCAAGGCCTTAATTACCTCGCAAAGCTCCTCCAAGGTTATCTCAGAATCAAGAGAATTTTGTTGCTCATTTGTCAATATAGGGAGTTCTAATGGTTCCACAAAGTTTCTAATGTCTTCATCAGTAGATGAAGACATGGAACTATAGAGGTCAAGATAGAAGTCTTTAAAAGCATTATTAATATCAGTGGCTGAGGTAAATATTTCACCACCAGCAGATTTCACTGAGGGAATGGTAGAAAAAGACTCTCTGCTTTATATGTCTAGCCAAAAGCTTCCCTTCTTTGTCCCCGACTCAAAATATGAGTGTCTTGCCCTGACAAAATAGACAAAACTCACCTTCCGTGACAAAATAGTATTATATTTGTATTTCAATCAGGTAAATTCTCTGAGGCCATCGGACGACGTTTTGCGCTTCTGCTCTGCCTCGGCACTTTTAATATTCCCTTCTAACTCCACAAGTTCTCGTGCTTTGGATTTTTTGATGAATGAGGCATACTGTATGATCCGACCCCTAAGAACCACCTTAAGTGCCTCCCAAGCCACGCCCACATAGGATACTGAGGACCAGTTGGTCTCCATATAAACATTAATTTCAGCCTTTAACATTTGTTGGAATTCAGGATTTTGCAAAAGGGATACATTAAAGCGCCAACTATATGATTTCTTTTTCTCTGTATGTGGCAACACCTCTAAACTCACCAGGGCATGATCTGAGACTAAAATGTTTCCAATTGAACAATCAACAACAGATGATATGAGGGACTTATATATATAAAATCTATTCTAGAATAAATCTTATGGACTGATGAAAAAAATGTATAGTCCCTACCAGATGTGTTCAAAAGTCTCCAAATATCTGTAAGACCAAGATTTTTACACATCCTGTGAAATGTCACTGTTGTTGTAATGGGCTTGCACACTTTGTTTCACCATTAAGTCTCCTCCCAATATTATATCATGAGGGGTGCCAGCGGCTTGCAACATCCCTTCAAGATCTATAAAAAATCCCTGATCACGTAAATATTAGCCATAATCAACCTTTGCCCCTTAATTTCTGCTAAAACAATAATGACTCTTCCTAATTTATCTTTAATCTGTTTGAAACATTTGAATTGTAAATGTTTACTTATCAGTGTAATGACTCCCCTGCTCTTACTTGAGCCAGCACTAAAGAAACATGTCCACCCCATATCTTCCCAAACTTTTCAGCTTCCTGCGGGGAAAGATGCATTTCTTGAAGAAACACTACATCAAATTTCTTACGTTTAAGAAAATAAATAACCTTCCTTCCTTTGTATGGGGTGCCCCAACCCATTCACATTCCACATGGAGAGAGACAATCCACTCATATTAACATATGACATTTTGACATATTAGAAAAATATTTATAGTGTGTTAAAAATAAAATTACCACATTCCAACATTAGTGCAACAATCAAACACCAAACCTCCCCTGAACCAAGCAAACAGAAAAAAGAAAAACGTGCACTGGCGCCAATCGGCGTCCATCCCTCCAACTCAAACAGTCCATGTACACCATTCCAGCATTAGTGCAACAATCAAACCCCGAACCAAAAAAACAGAAAAAAGAAAAACGTGCACATTTGGCTGTGTACGACATCGCCAACCGGCATCCAGCCCTCCAAACTCAAACAACCTACGAGAATTCCTGCGACAACTTTGCTGTCGGATTGCTCTAGACCGGTGTTTCTATAAAAATTTAGTGAGACAAAATTACACAACAGAAAATAATCTATAAAACAAACTCCAGCCAATTGGAGGGGTAAGCACAAAGAACGTGCAGATTCATCCACAAACTGTCCCGAAGGAGTGTTATCCCACAAAACAAACTCCAGCCGCTAGGCTGAACCAGCACAAAAAGAAACAAAGAAGGCACTCAGTTTCCTCGGACAGTAAAGTGAATGTTCAGTGAGTCAGGCTCACTCGGCTGCATAGAAAGTATCACACAATGACCTACTCATTCCATTGACTTTGGGCATGTAAATACTAGAGTTTCTTGCCTTCCTTGAATCGATCACGTTTCTCTCTTGTCGAATTCTCAAAGTCTGGGAACAAGAAAATGTTGTGGTTCTTCCAAGAAAGTCTTCCTTTACTCCTGGCGTAACATGAGATCTTTATCGGATGATCTCAGAAATTTGGCCAGAATTGATCGGGGCTTGTATCCCTCAGCGGATCTCCGAGACGGAACTCTGTGAGCTCGCTCGATTTCCAGCTTATGGCCTGTTATGTCGAGCAGACTCGGGAAGAGCTCGTCTAGGAATTTAACCATATCTCGGCCTTCTTCGTTCTCAGGAATTCCAACAATTCGGACGTTGTTTCACCGGTTACGATTCTCAATGTCCAGCAAGGTCTTGATATGTATCCACTTAGGCAGCTTGAACTAAACTGAACTGGTGGGCTTAAGGCCCCTGTATTTATACTACTATTTGTATTACTGGAAAGTTATAGAAAGTTCTAGAAGTTACTCTAAGTTTACTCAGCACTGAATTTATCTGGAATGTTCTGGAAAATAGGTACATTTCTAAATATCACTGTCCTGGTCACAAAAGCAAATTTGTGGGGAATAATAGCCATTTTCTATACTTCTGAGGCATAAGCAATTAGGAAATAACACTTACTACCCAGGAACCAAAAAACAAAAAAAAAAACAAACAAAAAAACAATAATAATAATTGTTACACGGTGTTTTCAATCACAGCTTTCATGCGTCTTGGCATGCTCTCTACCAGTCTTTTACACTGCTGTTGGGTGATTTACAGTGCATCCGGAAAGTATTCACAGCGCTTCACTTTTTCCACATTTTGTTATGTTACAGCCTTATTCCAAAATGGATTAAATTCATTATTTTCCTCAAAATTTGACAAACAATACCCCATAATGACAACATGAAAGAAGTTTGTTTGAAATCTTTGCAAATTTATTACAAATAAAAAACGGGAAAAAAAATCACATGTACATAAGTATTCACAGCCTTTGCTCAATACTTTGTTGAAGCACCTTTGGCACCAATTACAGCCTCAAGTCTTTTTGAGTATGATGCTACAAGCTTGGCACACCTATTTTTGGGCAGTTTCTCCCATTCTTCTTTGCAGGACCTCTCAAGCTCCATCATGTTGGATGGGGAGCGTCGGTGCACAGCCATTTTCAGATCTCTCCAGAGATGTTCAATCGGGTTCAAGTCTGGGCTCTGGCTGGGCCACTCAAGGTCATTCACAGAGTTGTCCCGTAGCCACTCCTTTGTTATCTTGGCTGTGTGCTTAGGGTCATTGTCCTGTTGGAAGATGAACCTTCGCCCCAGTCTGAGGTCCAGAGCGCTCTGGAGCAGGTTTTCATCAAGGATGTCTCTGTACATTGCTGCATTCATCTTTCCCTCGATCCTGACTAGTCTCCCAGTTCCTGCCGCTGAAAAACATCCCCACAGCATGATGCTGCCACCACCATGCTTCACTGTAGGGATGGTATTGGCCAGGTGATGAGCGGTGCCTGGTTTCCTCCAGACATGACTCTTGCCATTCAGGCCAAAGAGTTCAATCTTTGTTTCTCATTGTCTGAGAGTCCTTCAGGTGCCTTTTGGCAAACTCCAGTCGGGCTGTCATGTGCCTTTTACTGAGGAGTGGCTTCCGTCTGGCCACTCTACCATACAGGCCTGATTGTTGGAGTGCTGCAGAGATGGTTGTTCTTCTGGAAGATTCTCCTCTCTCCACGGAGAAATGCTGGAGCTCTGTCAGAGTGACCATCAGGTTCTTGGTCACCTCCCTGACTAAGGCCCTTCTCCCCCGATCGCTCAGTTTGGCCAGGCGGCCAGCTCTAGGAAGAGTCCTGGTGGTTTCAAACTTCTTCCATTTACAGATGATGGAGGCCACTGTGCTCATTGGGACCTTCAATGCTGCAGAAATGTTTCTGTACCCTTCCCCAGATCTGTGCCTCGATACAATCCTGTCTCGGAGGTCTACAGACAATTCCTTGGACTTCATGGCTTGGTTTGTGCTCTGACATGCACTGTTAACTGTGGGACCTTATATAGACAGGTGTGTGCCTTTCCAAATCATGTCCAATCAACTGAATTTACCACAGGTGGACTCCAATCAAGTTGTAGAAACATCTCAAGGATGATCAGTGGAAACAGGATGCGCCTGAGCTCAATTTTGAGTGTTATGGCAAAGGCTGTGAATACTTATGTACATGTGATTTTTTTTTTTTTTTCGTTTTTTATTTTTAATAAATTTGCAAAGATTTCAAACAAACTTCTTTCACGTTGTCATTATGGGGTATTGTTTGTAGAATTTTGAGGAAAATAATGAATTTAATCCATTGTGGATTAAGGCTGTAACATAACAAAATGTGGAAAAAGTGAAGCGCTGTGAATACTTTCTGGATGCACTGTATGCCTCTCATGGCACAAAAATTCAAGCAGCTCGGCTTTGTTTAATGGCTTGTGGCCATCCATCTTCCCTTGATCACATTCCAGAAGTTTTCAATGGGGTTCAGGTCTGGAGATTGGGCTGGCCATGACAGAATCTTGATCCGGTGGTCCTCCAGCCACATCTTGATTCACCTGGCTGTGTGGCATGGAGCATTGTCATGCTGGAAAAACAATCCTCAGAGTTGGGGAACATTGTCAGAGCAGAAGGAAGCAAGTTTTCTTCCAGGATAACCTTGTACGTGGCTTGATTCATGCGTCCTTCACAAAGACGAATCTGCCCTATTCCAGCCTTGCTGAAGCACCCCCAGATCATCACCGATCATCCACCTAGTTATCTAAGTGTTAGACGGAGACCTGGAGAGGCCTACAAGCCACAGTGTCTCGCACCCACTGTGATATTTGGTGGAGGATCGGTGATGATCTGGGGTTGCCAAATAAGAGTCTCTGACACCACTTTCCTGTCTGTGATAAAAAGATGAAGAAAAGAGCTACAAAACAAGCCCAAATGGGACTTGTGATAGAAATCAAGTATTTTTCAGCCTATGTAAAGTGCATTTTAATTACCACAGAATCACATCGAATCTTAACTATCACCAAAACGCAGAATGAGACGTTTTTGTTTGCAAATGCTTTTCATGGTGAGTTCAAATCGGCACTCTGACCCGAATCATGAACGCAGCTTCACGACTGCTGTAACAAAGTGGATAGTCACAGTGTATCGGCAGATTAATATTGTGGATGATGAGAGTTTAAGAGATTTAATGAATATGCAACCTATGTGGAATCTAGTTCTTTCAATTAGTCAAACTCCCACTTAGACTTTGGAAAATGTTTAATGTTACTTGAATTGGTGGTATTTTAGTGCATTTCCACCTTTATACTGTGGAAGGTTTTGTTTGGAAAATGTTAATAAAGCATTATATTACTACATATTGTTTTGTTTTCTTTCCTAAGAAGGCATTAATTAATTTTGACAAGAAAATAAGTATATATAGTGTCAAATTGCTGCACTTTTAAAATCTGCAATTAACTATAAAAAATGCGATAAATCACGAATAACATTTTTTATTGACTGACAGCACTAATATATATATATATATATATATATATATATATATATATATATATATATATATATATAAAATACAAAAATGATGAACATGTTTTGAACTCGCAACTTTATGCACTAAAAGTGGCCTCTGGACCGATATATCTCAGAGTCTTGGAAGGGGCTCTCAAAATACACTTATAAAAAATACGTGTGGCAGGTTAAAATGGAGTGGACTTAATTTAATGAATGTATCGACTCATTGAGAAGCTTTTTTGTTGTTGGAATAAGCAGAATCTTTATTTGGCAAATTAGCCTTTCATTTCTGATTGTGTGGCTTCTGATATCCCCTCCCTCTCCCATGTGTTAAAGCGATTAACTTCAGGGAGAGTTGCCATGGCTTTATTTTGAATGATGCGTGTACACCTCCACCTAACCCCACCCTTTCCACACACACACACACACCTTTCAAAATGTTAGCATCTCATCTGCCGTCGGTTGCTATCATGTAAATCAGAGGGCAACATGTATCTTCTTCAGCTGGTAAACTCACACTGTCAGTGCATGCACATGCTGACCTGCTCGGGCATCGATAGGAAGAGATTACGATTAAGTTGGACACATCACTCTCCTCCTAAATGCATACTTGCGTAGTCATGTTACTGTAATTCCATAAACTCACAAATGTACAACTAAGCCCTGCCCCACTCCACAGGGGTCATATTACAGTACAACTATGTGCCCTTTTATTTACCCATAAATAATTTTTCTGCTCTGTCACAGCCCTGATCCGCTGTCATTTTCCTCTATTTCTGATGGTACCGTCGCTCACTAATGCACGGAAAATTTACGCACATGCAGACAGGTGGTCCACACATGCAACTATATATAGATGTGTAATGTTAATCTTTTTTTTTCTTCTTTTTTTTTTCTTTTTAATTTTGTTTTATGTGTTACATGTACTTTTCTTTATTTAGCAGACACTTTTTTTCCATAGCGATTTGCAAATGAGAATAATATAACCAGAAGTGATTTAACACAAGCATAAGCAATTAACAGGCTGACATGTAATCTGCACACACAGAACTCCGCAGAAAGCTCAGTAGATTTCTGCAGAATTTGAACACCCATCGCTTACATTATGTGCTTGTTTATTAAATATATTGGCTAATATGATTATGTTTTCAGCTTCTGATAATAGTGTAGTACTTTTAGCTCAGTGTAGCTCAGTTTACCACATTTGAATCCAGAATCACAATATAACGTGAAAAAAGTCTGCAGATTCAGTCTGGGCCTGGCAGTTAGTCTTATTTTCTTGTATTCTTTGTTTTCTTGTATGGTAAGTTTTCTGATCTGATTTCAAATTAAATCACTTTATTTAATTCGATTTATATCAGTAACTCACTTCTACTACATGTTCACAGTTTGGAGAAGATGAGCAGATGTATTTTGATCTGTCCATGTGGGAGTAAGGGAGGAAGCTGTGGTCATTGCCTTTATAGGCCCCTCATTAATCAGATGGAGTTTACACACCATCTTCCTCTATTCCTGTCATACCCTCTGAATCATTGACGAGACAGGGGAGTAGAGTATGAATAACTTTACAAATAAATCACAGCACTAGAATTAACTACCATTCAACAAATCACATTTTAACAAACACACACATAGATTGAAGAATGACAACTGCATTAGGTCACACAATGAGAGAGTGGATGAGTCAAGCATGTATTATGTTTGTGATGAAGTGTAGCATAATTAAGATAATCTATGTATATAGATATGAAAGGTCTATATATATGTTTGCCCTCTCTCATCTATTTATTTATTTTTGACTTTGTGCCTTTCATTTTGTGACTTTATATAGGCAGATAGTATAATTTATGTAGATTAATGCAGCACCTAAGCCCTCTGATCACATCTGTACTCTAGGTCGACGTAAACGAACACTCATAACCTGGCAACCATACACATGCATTATACAGGTGACAGCCAGTGTTTCAGTCTTCTCTAGCCCTTATGCATCCGTTCCTTATGTGGTTTGTTTATTTTAGTTTGTTTTTTTGCCTCACTGACTAGTTCACACTTCCTTCAGTTTCTGCCACTTTTTTTTTTACATCACCGCTGCTCGCTATTTTGCTCCCTCTACTCACCTTACTCATTTGCTGGATCTTATTGAGTAAGCAGCCCATCTCGAGTCCGGTAATATACACCCGACAAATGTGTGTCGGCAGGCCATGGTTTACTTGATCCACATGCCCTGATTCTGGGCTAGTGCTGCGGTGTGAGGAAAGAACCCTCTTTTGGAGCTTTGCAATTCGTTGATGGACATGCCGGAGTGTTCACAGGCTGAGAGTCAATAAAGACAGCAGGGCGCTGTCAAATAGCATTAGTAATATTAGTGATGGTTACGATGGATGTATTGCACTTGTACATACAGAATGACTTTGATTAAGCCGAGTTTGCATATGCAGAGAGATTGCGAATGGGAGAACGAGCACAAATGTGAACAAATGGAAATAAACTTGAATGGTGACTGAGACTTAACATTCTACCTAACATCACCTTTTACGTTCTACAGAAGATAGAGGGCCCTATTTTAAGAGCGCTGTACCTCAAGCCCAGTGCTTTGGGTTACAGCATACACGCAGAGGCAGTGGGCGTGAAGTTTTGATATTTTCGTGCATGCATTCGTTAAGTGTAAGTGCAAATGGGTTGGCAAAACTGAGTTTCTTCTCTGGTTATTGCACCATCTGAGTCCTATTATATATTCAATTTCATGTAATGCAATGTTAATATACTGTAAATGAAGACAGCCCATTCATAAAACTTTGGTGGAGTAAACGGGCTGTATGCAGCGCATCCCCTGCTCTGTTTGTTACCTGTGCTGCATGCTCCGGACCACAATGTATGTGTTGTATGTACTCTAACGGCCTCTCTGGGACTGTTGGCTCTCGTCCTGCTTGTCCGTGTCTCACCTGCTTGAAATATGCTTTGCTTCTCTGCTGTTGTTCATTGTTTTCTAATGTATATTTGTTGTTTCTCTGTTTAATGTTTTGTTTAATTTCTTTCACTATACAAAATAAACATTATTATTATTATTATTATTATTTATTAATAATAATAATATTATTAATTATATTGATCTACTGAAAAACAAATCATTGCTAGCATTAAAAGTGATTGATAGATCTTTGATATCATCTGCTGGTGGAATCCCAAAACTGCAAATGCAGGAACTGATTTTAGACTTCGCACGAGATTAGACGTGGTTCTCGATTAAGCTTCTTAGCGCAGTGACCTATTTAGAGTAAAATAGCAAATTGCAATTTGTGGCACTTCATTTACATACAAAACACCCACAGTTTGCGCACAAACTCCCACCCACTTGTGCTTTGCATTGGCATGAAAATTGCGCTTAGAATTAGCACTCTCATGAAAATTAGATAAGACGTAGCACACGGTCGTTACGATTAGTGCTGTGCCTAGCACGGTCACAAATATAGAGCCCAGAAAGTCTCGTGGGTTTGGAACATAAGGGTGAGTAAACAATGACAGAATTTTCATTTTTGGATGAACTGTCTTTTTAAAGGAATTTTCTTTGTTCAGTTCAGATAAGTTAAACTCAGTTAACATCATTTGTTTCATAATGTTGATTTCCAGAAAAAAAAAAAAAAAATTTGTTTATTCAATAAAGCAGAAGTACTTACAATGAAAATGAATGGGGCCAGTCTATAAACATTCAAATACATTGTTTTAAAATTATAGCCACAAGACATGTGTTATATCAAATACCAGGATTATGGTGTCATGACAAAAAAGTTGTAAAACTAGATATAACTTGATGAACTGTTTATAGACTGGTCCTATTCATTTCTAATGTACAGTATGTGCCTAACTGTAACCGCAATTTATTTATTTTTTATAAAGGAGGGATTTTTTTTTTTTTTTAATCAACATTATGCTGCAAATGCTTTTAATTGAGCTTAACTTGTATTGAACCCGGAAGGCCCACGCAGTGTCTTAGCATCTTAATAAATTCGCTGTAAATACCACAATGCCACACTGGATGTCAGTCATGCTCGCATTCGCATACCGTCGACCTTCAGTCTGTGGGACAAACATTCTGCTCATTCCACATCACTTTCTCAGGCCCTGCATGTCAAGCAGATGGGCCAACTCACACTTTAATGGGGTGTAATCTCTCCCCTCCACCAGTGTCCACTGGATAAACATCCAACTACTCAAATTCGTGCCCTCTACGGGTCCTGGCACGCACACACCAACCTGCTCATAATATGTCCTGCAGGCCTGTCTTTAGGAGGACCACCCACCACCTGTTAACAGCTATTGTGTGGGCGTATTTTCTACAGTGTATCCCTCATCCCTAAGCCTCAATTTGTCTGCCTCTCAGCTGTCTGTTGTCAGTTTCTCTCTGCACTATGTAGTTTGTGTGCTGTGGTAGCTGTTAGCACAATGATCACATTCCCAATAACTTTCACCATGCTCTCTTGAGTTCCATTCATTTTGCTAGGCCTATCCCTTAAGCAAATAGGAAAGTGGAAATAGATCGGAAAGTGGAGGAAGTGAAAGGGGAATTGGACTGGGATTTGATGCAGGTCTGAATCGAACCTGTGTCCCTGTGAGTGCAACAACTTATTAAAGTGTCACGAGAACTACCCTCTGTGTCATGGCTGTGACTAGCGCTGGACGATATGGCTACAAACATTATATCTAAATATTTTCCAGCCTATTGACGATATTCGATATATCTCGATAGTTATGTATTTGTGCTGAAATGGCTTAAAAGTGTTTTTTGTTTTGTTTGTTGTTTTTGTTAAATCAGAGGAACCGTCATTTCATCCAAACAGCCGTTGTAGCCAACCAGATTCAACATTTTAAAGGCACTGAATAAAAATCTATTTAAAAATAATAAAGGCATGTTTCCCCACAGTTTTTCACTAAATGAACACAAGGGAGTATGAGATCTAATTATTTTCATTGATATGAACATGTATATTTATGTTTTATATACATTGATTTATAGATACATAGTTTATTAAAAAGCATTATTAACAGTCATATATTTTTACTGAAACAATTTTTTGTGCATGAAGGTGTCCAAAAACTACTCAACCCAGTTGAATATTGCATAATAGTGAATTATTCCTGTGGGACACTTTCAAGTTAATTATTATAATATACT
Source organism: Myxocyprinus asiaticus (assembly GCF_019703515.2). Taxonomy (NCBI): domain Eukaryota; kingdom Metazoa; phylum Chordata; class Actinopteri; order Cypriniformes; family Catostomidae; genus Myxocyprinus; species Myxocyprinus asiaticus. The sequence continues at coordinate 23,252,267 of NC_059352.1, forward strand.
ACTGAATTTTAATTATTATTTTAAGGATTAGATTTGTTTTATATAAAAGTTATAGATTTCTGTACTATTTACTCCACTTTCACCTGGAGTTTTTATTTTGACACTGAAAGTGCAGTGTGTGGTTTACACTGTTCCGCATCTTGTGAAACGCTGGTCATCTCCTTCTTTTCTGTTATAATGTGCCGCCTTTGTAGATTTTTATAATAACTTTTAGTGGTTACTAATGTTTGGAATTGTGTGAATGCTTGAACCTGCAGTCATTTATTTCAAAATGCATGTGAACTGCTCTAAAAGCGCTAAAAACACGAGCCCATTAACCCCCTTATGTGGACACCCGATTATTCTGAATCACACCCAGACCATGTTTAACTGCCTTAAATTGCAGCCTTTAGGAGTTTTAAAATCATATACACCGATCAGCCACAACATTAAAGCCACCTGCCTAACATTGTGTAGGTCCCCTTTGTGCCGCCAAAACAGTGCCAACCTGCATCTCAGAATAGCGTTCTAAAATGCTATTCTTCTCACCACAATTGTACAGAGTGGTTATCTGAGTTACAATAGACTCCGTCAATTCGAACCAGTCTGGCCATTCTCTGTTGACCTCTCTCATCAACACGGTATTTCCATTCATAGAACTGCCACTCACTGGATGATTTTAGTTTTTGGGACCATTCTGAGTAAATTCTAGAGATTGTTGTTCGTGAAAATCCCAGGAGATCAGCAGTTCCAGAAATACTCAAACCAGTAAACTGTACAACTGTGGTGTTAATAAAAATGCAGGTTGGTGCTGTTTTGGTGGAACGAGGGGGACCTACACAATATTAGACAGGTGGTATTAATGTTGTGGCTGATCAGTGTATGACCATATCGCCATTTAGGTGTTATTTTTATTAATTGTACAGCTCAAAAGGATTATGAAACTGGTATACTGATGCACTCTTTTTGAAACTTAATGTCCAAATAAAAAGCAGTTATATCAGCGTGATATTCACAATAATGCTTAATTTTATATCGTCGGGTAAATATTTGCGACTATATTTTGAATATTCAATATATCGCCCAGCCCCAAGTATGACCAAACTTTAAGATTTTCTAGTAATAACTTCTAGCAGCTTTGCCTTCGGACAGCATTTTTACTTGTTTGTTCTCGTTTGATGTGAATTTTTTTTTATTTTTATTATTTATTTATTTTTTTACTAGCACCAGTGCTAACACCTAAGAAAAGTTAGCGTACAGCCCTGTGACACCATCCAAACATTCGTAAAGCAGTAGAGGTGTGAATCTTCACTTGCCTCACGATTCGATTCGATTACGATTCAGAGGGTAACGATTCGATTATAAAACGATTCTCGATGCATCACGATGCATCTTGTCCTCCAATTCTTTTATTAATAATGAGCAGTTACTGTTACATCTGTGGCGATGGATGTCCAGGAATCGCAGGTGATGGCCACTCGGCTGGCGTTACACATCGACTCCATTACTCTAGATTTTGTGTCACTGTACAGAACAGGTATAGCGGTGTCTGTGAAAAAACTCTGAGAAGTGATTCTGTATCTTGTCTCCAGGGTATGGAGGAGGAAGCGAAAGCAGGTGTTTTCCACGACCGAGTAAGGGCGGAGATCCTTTGCAATAAATGTGGCAAAGGACTGTGTGATCTTTGCCCTTTCAGAGTTCTGAGGTAAATTTTATACCATTGCTTGTTGTATTGTTGGCTGATTAGCTGCGTTTTGCGGGGTTGCTGCTAACTTTAGCTCTCGGTGAAAAAGGGAGATGTGTTGCTGAAGTATTTAATCTTGGTTCGACATGTCTTGCACACAGCATATTTTTTATCAAGCTAATTTTTCTACTTATCTTAGTAAAAACCGAAATGTGCCCAAATATCTGCTTTCAAGAATTTAGGTGCATTTTTAAGCACCAGCTGCTGCTCTCCCTCTGCCATGTCTCCTATCTACGAACATCAGACGCAAGTGCTTTGCTTCCGAAGGACATAGGCAACTTTTTTATTAATATTTAATTAGACTACTTTATTTAAAAACAGTACGGCATATACTGTATATGATATTTAATTAAATAAATAATAAAAAAAACCCGATTCTTTTGTTTTTATGCATCGATGCAGAATCGTTCACGTCAGCATCGCGATGCATCGTAAAAACGATTACATTCCACAGCTCTATAAAGCAGAATAAAAACAGCCTAAGAGTTTACAAGCTTTTACTGCTATCTCAGAAAGAATAGTTTTTAGACCAATGACACATTAAATTTGCTTAATAGGATATGAGTGTTTCAGTGGTTCTCAGAACACATGGATATCCACAGGGCACAGATTTTCTGTTAGCAGACTATGTAAAAAGCAGAAGTTGAAAAACATTTGAGTAAGAATATAGTGGCATATCACTGTAACACCCAGTTCACAACCACAGGACAACTGATCAACCTCAAACACTTTAACAGACAGACTACTGTGCTTGACATGGATTCCAAGTGTGTAATTCGTCTACAGCCACTGACAGACGTAGAGAGACATTATCCACAGCTCTGCACCCTGCTCCTTTTTTTCTCTGGTGGCAGGGGCCCCATGGCTCTGGCTGCTCCCTAGTCAAACTGTCAGCTGGCCATAATTAAAGCTTCTCACTGCTCGGCCTTGCGTGACACCCAAGCAGCAACGCAACTAACAGCCACATGCCAGGCACACCCGTCCCCTGCTCTTGTGTGTAAACTGCATGTGAGCACCTGCAGATTAAGTGGATGGAATTGAGGCCATAAAGTTTCTATGCTCTTTGAGTTATGCATCTGATATTGGCTAAGCTTACAAGGAAATGCTTAAGTACAAGGACATGCAGAAATAGAAAATGTGTTTGTCACAGTATTGCGCACATTGTCTCATTGAAGCTGGGTTTACGTTGAAGAGAATGTGTGTTTGAGAGCACTTGTTGAGTGTTTGTGCCAGCAGTTGACGGCTGAGTGATGAAAAGTGTAATCCAAACTCCAGAGAAACGCGACACTGCACTTATAACTCTTTCCTTCCCCGTTTTGGGGGTAAATGTTTTCTTGGTATCCCAAGGATTCTCCACTAACCAAGGGAACAGAATAAATCAGAAACCCTAAACAGGACACACATGCTAATTATTTAAAAACATACATGACATTTGCCACCTCCAACACATGCATTGTGAGTATGTGTCTAGGTCCTTGGGACTTATAAACATACTGGTGTTATGATTTACTAAGTATGTATCCAAATATAGCTTTACTCCTGTAATTAAAGTTGACATCTGTGACTACCGTGATCTGGTTTCTGTAATGATAACTAATTACTGTACATCGTCAGAATGACAGCTTCAGTCACCATTCACTTACATTGTATGGAAAAAAAGATGCAATGAAAGCGAATGGTGACTAACATGCTCTCTGAAATCTCCTTTTCCATGAAAGAAAGAAAGTCAGATGGGTTTGGAATAACATGAGGGTGAGTAAATGATTTTTTTTGGGTGAACTATCCCTTTAATGTTGTGGATTTTGTTCTATTTTCAGAAAAAGTTTTAGCAGTAACACCCCTGGCAGTGTGACCCGTCACTTCATTTTGTTTGCACTGAACACTGTTGCTTTTGGGTAAAAGTTTTATGTTGCAAAACATGAAGTCCAGTGGGCGAGGTTCCTAAAAATGGCACATTATAATATTACCTCTTGCCCAGGCCCTTTAAGTGTCTCATTTCCAGTAAACTGATCTCACCAACCCCTCCCACGCACCCTTCGTCTGTCCACACAACGTGAAGTGTTACCATAATAATCACAATAAATTGCCATTACATGGGAAGTGGGCTCTGTGGTGTTCCCAACACATCAATAATGAGGCTTCTTGCCCTTCCTTGATCGGGCTGGTGTGAGTGGATTGGTTTGAAGTGTGACAGTCCTGTGGTGTCAAAGGTCACCTCTTGGGAGTATGGGCAGAAAGAAGGCCTAGAGATTAAGACCAGTCTTCAGGCCTCACAAACCAGTAAGATGCTCCATTTTGGAGGCAAGCTGGTGAAGCCACAGAGGTCATGTTTACAGGGGGGGGTTGTGAGTCAATTGGACACGTCATTCATTTGCTCTAGCTCTTCTCATATCTCATGCTGTCATTTTAGCTCATTATTTTCTTGGACCCCTTCTGAACCTGTTGAACTGACTAACCCTGTTTAACTGTGATGGCTGTCTCGCATACTGGGTTCAATTGCTCACATTTTTAAATCAATAGTAATTTTTTTTTGTCATGTTGGTCACATGCAGGGTTGGGAGGGTTACTTTGAAATGTATTCAAAACAGATTACAGAATGCATAACTTTAAAATGTAATTTGTAACGTATTCCAATAGATTACTTAAAGTCAGTAATGTATTCTAAATACTTTGGATTACTTCTTCAGCACTGGTAGATTTTTTTCACTTGTTTTGACTATAAAAACCCTGCAAGTACAGTAAGACAAAATTATGCAGTGTTGTTTCTAAAATAAGATAAATCAAACTGATCTTGTTTTAAGAATTTTTAGATATTTTTACAGGAAAACAATACTGTGAGGGAATGAGGTCACTGGGAGAGGAAGGTTCAGGTCTCAGGTGAGCTTTTAATCACAGACTTAGGGATAACACAGTCACAACTGGCACAGTAACTTCTTCAGCTTCACAAACTCTTTCACCAGCTGACATTCGCGGCATGCCGCACACCAACTGCGGACATCGCCGCCAATGCCCGGCCAATAAAAACGGGCTATTAGACAGTTCAGTGTTTTCCTTTCCCCTAGATGACCTGCCATGGGATTATAGTGAGCCGCCTGGAATACCATTTCCCGACGGCTCCGCGGTATTAAGAGCTGGGTTGTATCTTCCTTTGTTTGAGCGTCCTGCATCACTCTATACAACCGCACATTTATAATTGCGAAATAAGGATATGAATGGGCGACACCCGGCTAAGTTGTTGACTATCGATCACACTTAAATACTTAAAAAAAAAAAAAATCTAAATAAAATGATACTGTAGGTAAGTAGAGGGGGATAAAATACTCTGGGTAGCATAAGGTGTTACACTTTATAGTTAGGTGTTAAAGTTACGAAAACAGTTTTAGATTAACACGCCACATTGGGAACTACAAGGACATGAGGGAAGCGTCTCATTGGTGGGTGTATAACACCCTGTCTACACAAGGCGCGTCTGATGATGCGACACAACGGCTTGAGGCTGTCCACACTGGACATGTCGACACAAACGTTCTAAACCATTTATTTGTGTTATTGGCAGTAGTAGACCCAGCACGTACAGCAGTGCACCCGTTTACTATTGGCACACCGCAACGGACGCTTACAGTGTAGACAGCCTCATTGATTATAATGGCTTCCGTAGCTTTTGAAGCGACTAGACATGCAGCTCTGGTCTGGTGTGGACAGGGTGTAATTCATACTATTTCAGATGAATGAACTTGTATGAATTGGTGCAAATTCACCACCTTGTACTATTATGAAGAATTCTTGTGAGATTGGGTTGGAATTAACTCGCCACTATTTCTGCATTCGTGTTTGTCTTAAATATGCTATTTATCATAATATCAGCAGTTCATCAATAGGATATTGGGAGTGTATGGTAATGACTGTTGAAAGACAGGTGGAGCGAAAATGTAAGAATTAGACTTCTTAATATCCATTTATATTTTCGGCTGTGGGTATGTGAGCCCACAGATGTTCTTATCATTTTTAGTAACCGTATCCGTGAACAGTTTCAACACATTGCAGTCAATTACAGGTTTCTTGCAGGCAAAATATAGCCATTTACACCACCTTCTCTGGTATAGTATCACTTGATTTCTGGCCTTTTGATCTGCCTTGTTCACTCTGTCCAAGTTTCTAGTTACCAAGTTGGCAAGTTAGTGTCCAAGTTGCTAATTACAAACCCAGAAACATTTGATACTCTGACTCTTAAGTGCGACCATACTCTTGGATGTGCCCAAGTCTTGATGAGCTAACTTTACTGGAACTATTTGCATCATAGCAAAGACACCAATACATCCAAAGAATTTTACGGGTTCAATACATGTTAAGCTCTATCGACAACATCTGTGACATGCTGCCGATTACCACAGAAATGAATTAAACTCAACAAGCAAAAATCACTTTTACAGTAATGCACTTATAATGGGAGTCTATGAGGAAAGGCCTTGCACCAGAATACATGTTAAAATACAAACTGCTGAACTTTTTTTTTCCATAACATTATCAGTATTTTAACATGAGATTAATGTTATAGAATCGCTTAGCCTTAACTGCAAAGTTGTATCCAATCTCCTGTCAGGACCATGTTAACCTGATAACTTTTGCACTATATGTGCCAGTATCTGGAACATGTAACTAGAAGTTAAATATTTTTTAAACTTCTTTAATTGTTACCTATTAGGCCAGTCAGGATAATTAAATAATCATCTGAATGCATTATTTGATCTAACTGTGATTATTTGAGATAACGTAATTAATGTGCACTTCAAATTCCAATTACATTTTACTACCAAATAAGGGAATTTTAAGGAAATAAATAAATGTCATGAACGGCAAGGATTTTGATAGTGAACTCAAAACGCTCTGGTTTCACTTTAATTTAACAGTCGTGTATTGGCAAATGTTCTTGGTCATTTCGAGTTCATACACTGTGAGAATCCCCTAATCTATTTGAAGAGACACATTTTCAAATACATACAGAATCTCTTCCTTCAGTCTTCCTTCCTGAGAAATAAGGTCTTGTGGGTTTAATTGGAGAGCCTTAAAATAACATGTTAAAGTGAAGAATTTAGGACAGAAATATTTGTCTATTGCATAATATAATATAATATAATATCCAACAGTTAGTTCCAGTCCTCGAATCTGATTGGACGAGAGACGTTCCATGAGTACTGATGGTCTCACACCATCAGCACTCGGACGCTTCACTGTGTTTGTATCACTCCGCTTGTGTTTGTGCCATTCTAAACTAAAGTGTAAGAGCAGTGCAGATGTGGTAAGAGCCATCTGTCTCTTTACATTTAATTTTGTCACATTACATATTTTAGCCAGCAGGTGGAGGCAAAAGACAATTTTTTGTGTGTAATATGAGCCAGTTTGTGAGGTGAAGTGAGTCAGCATTTATATTCAACACCATTATGTGATCGCTCATATTACTTCTGCACTATTAAAGCTGGGAAATAGCTTTAAACGGCTTTAAATTAACAACTTCAGCATTAAGGCTCATCACAGCTGAGAGACACAACAGACTGATTAATTTCACAAACTCAATGTGCTTACCTTTTACTGGACTTTCCACATTGGAGAGGACAAAATGGCAGACGAGATTATGGATTCTATAGATGACTCTTGCGCACCAGCTACCGTGAAATAGGGAGGAATACCCCCGCTTGAACGACTGTTTTTCCACTGAGAAAATAGGATGAATTTCACCAAAATGACATTATCTTCAGAAAGCTGACTAACAGACTACAGCATCAGCAACAGGTGATCGCACATGCTCCATCTCTCTCTCTCTCGCTCGCTCTCTCTCTCTCTCTCTCTCTCTCTCTCACTCACACACACACACACACACACACACACACACACACACACACACACACATACACACACACACACACACATCCTTGCTTCTCCATTAACTTGTTAGAAACAGCCCAAGCTGAGATTTTAGTCCTAAAGTGAAATTTTTGAATTACTAACAAAGGCTTGGACGCATCATTTGGTTTCAACCAGCAATGGCAGATTCTGATCCGTCACGTAAGAAAGTAGTTCCATGCACAAATGCGTTTTTTGTGACCGTTTTTTTTAAATGTACATATTCATTGAACTGTTGTATATAAGCAACATCACACTCGCACTCGTGCTACATGGCCCTAAATCAGCACTGCTGTGATTACCTACGGCACTCAGCCTGCGGCTGAATCACAGCAGTGCTGATATAGGGCCATATCGCACTCTCGCTTGTGTGATATTGCTTAAATATAATATAATATAATATAATATATAATAGCTGTTCAGGTTGGCTGGATTCCAAAAACAACAGTGTAAATGTAAAATGGACCAAGACTAAAGTTGACCAAAAAGAGAGGCATATTTTAAGTATTTGGAAATATTTTGATATTTAAAATATTATTTTTCATGTCATTCATAAGTTTTTAAAGCCTTAAGGAAAACATACATCCATATTTAACTATGTGATTCAAAGATAAATATGAATATTATGACTTCTTTAATTGTATGAAGCACACATACACCGTAAGAAGTATGTTAGTTCGAATGACAGTTAATCGTGAAATACCTAAAATAGACATTAATTAATGGTCATAATCAATTATTTGTTTGCCACATATCATAATCATGACAGCTTTATTATGTATACTTGTGGCATTTCTTACCAAACTTAAACTTTGTTTGCGGGGTGCGAGATGAACTTTGTTTCCCTATATACAAACCAATATAAAACGGTCCTGCCACTCACACATATGATGTAAACATCAGGGTGCGTCAAGAGCTGGGTGATTGACTAGTTTACGATAAACCAACTTGACCCTGTGGCCCCAAGCATATTCTAGAATTGCTTCATTGGTTCATTTCACTGCATGAATGAATTACATGTTGTTGGAAAAAAAGAAAAAGAAAAATGTAAACAATCAATAGGAAGATGTTAATAAAACCACAGCTATTGAGCCGTGAAGTTAAACTGAAGCTTGTGTTACTCTAAATGCTATTCTTATGGGCTTGAATCAACCGCACTGACCATAGTGGTATGACTAATGGTATATTTCTGTCCCTTCCTCTCCCTCTCGCTTTCCTTCTCTATGACGGAGTGATGAAATTCTCCTAATTAACTGGCTGGCTGTTGCAGTACGCTGCACAGAGAGGCCATCCAGGGGCTAGAGTACACACATACCTCCCAAACCCATACTCCGCTCCACCTGGCCCACGGCCCATGACAGAGGGGTGAACCGGGAAACCCGACCCTAATCACTCTCAACTTTCCATTTCAGTCGAAGAGGCTCAGACATTGGAGCTCACACTCTATTCTGGGCCTGAGAAGTAAGCCAGCAAACCTTGCAGGCATCCTTTGATTCGCCTTTCCCTTTCCCTGCTGGTTTTAGTTTCTGACCTGGTCCGTAATGACACTGTTTTTTCTTCACGATGGGCCTCTTTCACACTGCCCAAAATTACAGTCCGTCAGATCCCTTATCCATGCTTCCCCTATTTGTCTCACTTTCAGTCTTTATTTTGCTCTCTGGGGAGCAGTTAAGTGCCTTCAGGCCTCTTAGAGACTCCTGGCCACGATTGGCATGTAAGTTCTCCAGCTCAACACCCCCTATCCAAGTAAGCTCTAAAAACCCTTTGTGTGCATACACACAGGCTGCCCCCTACAAGATATCTCAGTCATCCTCACAGGTGCCTGTCCAAATTTAAAACTGCAGGCGTGTGATAACGTGTGTTATCCTGGGAAATGTGTGGGAGATTGTTTAACAAATAAAACTCGCAGACTGATGGACAGATGAGATCTGGGAAGGGAGCGTGTTTTGTAGGTGGAAGACCCAGAGCTTCTCCTTTGTTTTTGTTTTCTTTCTTTCTCTCTCTACAGCTCTTTGTTTTCATCCAGATTGTTTTTTATGTATATTTGTGTTTCTTTTTTTCATCCTTCCTCCTATTTGTACCAATCAGTAACATGTACGGTGGCCCCAAAATTTTCCCACACTTAAAAATTTATGGAAGTTATTGCATTAGCAAAATTTCAGAGGCATTTATTTTATGGACGGATAGCACAAACACACTTTTCCAGCAAAACATAACTCAAAAAGACATCTGTTGGGTTGTTAATGAAAAAACAATAGATATACTGTACTAATAATATAGTTAGTCAGTAACTACAAGTAGGAACATGTCAGTACTTAATGTCACCTTTTTGAACTTTTTTTGTTATTAACAATTTTTATTGATTTCAGTCACAGTTTAAATAAACATGAATACAGAATCAAATTATATAAACTTAAAACCCTTCACTCCGAACATTAACCCCCACCCGACACAAACCCGCACCTCAGTGGTCTGATAATAAATTAATAATGACACATAAATCAACAATAAATCAACAAAGTATTTAAAAAATTTAAAAAACAATAATAAAAAAAAAAAAAACAATAAGAATGCACACACACATTTGACACTGTCTATCTCCCTCCACTGTCTCCCCCCGAGAGCCCTCCAAAAAATCCAAATAACTGCCCCATTTTTTATTAAATAAACTCATGTTGCCCAGACTTCTATATATCATCCCCTCAAATGCCGCCACCCTGCCCAACTCCGTGCACCACTCCCGAAACGAGGGCGTTCCAGCTGACTTCCATCCCCTAAGGATGACCTGTCTTCCGATCATGAAACCAGCCAGGAACCAATTCTTTATGTACCCATCCCCTATATTAATAACCATCCCATCGCCTAGAATACAGTCTGGGGCAAAATGAAATTTGAGTACCCAAAACATCACACATAAAACTCTGAACCCTCAACCAAAATTCTAGGATCTTAACACACCACCAAAAAACATGGGTTATGTCCCCGTCTTCTGATTGGCATCACCAGCAGGTGGGTGTATCTTTAAGACCAAGTCTATACAATATAGAGGGAGTCCAATAGAATCGATGTAAAATCTTAAATTGCATCAGACGCACCCTTGCATCTCTAGATGTAAACTTGCCTTTTTTTAGAATCCTAGCCCACAGTCCTTCCTCCAATACCAAGTTTAAATCTTTCTCCCATAATCTCTTGAGAGAAGTTGAAGCTCCGTCACCCAGACTCTGAGTTAACAGGTAGTAAGACACTGATGCCTCATGACCTTTTCCAAAATCAGTAGTCACCACTCCCAGAGTATCTGCCGCTTTAGGGGGGTGTATGCTACTCCCAAAAATAGTACAGAGCAGGTGGCGTAGCTGTAAATACCTAAAGAACTGAGATCTGGGAATCCTAAAATGTTGAACCATATTTTCAAAGGATCTCAACACTCCACACTTATATAGGTCACCGAGTGTATTAACCTCCCTCACAATCCACTCTGACCAGCAGAAAGGGGACTTACTAATACATAATTTTGGGTTCAGCCATATGCTCGAGGCAACATTTAAATAAATGTCAGAATTAAACACTCTGGACACTTTTGTCCATACCACGTGCAAATGCGAGATAATGGTGTGTAACTTAACTTCTCCAGTTAGTTTAATAGAAAGGCTTTGCAATGGTGGAATAGGGGCAATGATTTCCTGTTCAATACATAACCAGGGAGGGGCTCTCTCAGGTGGAAGTGACCAATGAGCCAAATGTCTGAGCCCGAATGCATAATAATAAAACAAAATATTGGGTAGGCCAAACCCACCTTTGTCAATCGGTCTATGTAACTTATTGAAATGTAATCTGGGACACTTACCATTCCAAATGAAGGACTTCACTATGCTATCAAATTGCTTGAAATAAGAGAGGGGGACATCTACAGTGAGAGATTGTAGCAGGTAGCTGAATTTTTTTAATACAATTCATTTTAATAACATTAACCTTCCAAATCATAGAAAAATGTAATGAAGCCCACCTGCCCACATCGCTTCAAAACCTTTTTATTAAGGGGTCAAAATTAACTCTAACTAAGGGTACGTTTACACAACAGCGATGTACTTTGCATTTTTGAAAAGTTTCGCGTACAGACGACAACGTTGTCAAAATGATCCCCGGTCACACGGATCCGCGAAAACGACTAAAAGCGCTGTATTCTGCATGCCAGGCCAGTAGTTGGTGATGTCACTTTGTAAAGAAACACTACGCACCTGCGCACATAAGCATTCTTGCACAGAGTGGTGAATGCAAACAACGAAGATGGCGATAGCATCGAGCAATTTTGTCAGGACAAAATCTTGAGCAGCACAAACACAGTCCTGTAGTCCACCATTGTATTTTTGAATGTCTCGTGCGTTTTTGTATGTTTACATGGAGACGATAGCGGCGTAGTTTTCAAAAACTTGCACTTTGAAACCCATTTTCAAAAGTTTGCAAAACGGCGTTGTCGTGAAAACGAACAGCCGAAACGCATAAAAAGTTTTCCGTTTTTAGTTGAAAACGTTATCGTGTAAACGGCCCCAACATCACACAAATTTGCTGGGAATAAAATGCTCAAATACTTAATGCCCTGTTTGGGCCACTGGGAGATGCCCGGCTGAAAAGCCGCTGCTTGGCAGTATGCTGTCAGAGCCAAAGCTTCAGATTTAGACCAAGTGACTCTGTATCCTGAGAACTTAGAAAAGGAATTAATAATTCTGTGGAGGCAAGGCATAGATCTAGTGGGGTCAGAGACGAATAATAAAATATTAGCTCCGTAAAGCAAAAGTTTATGCGCCATACCTCCCACCACCACCCCTGGAAAATCATCCTCCTTTCTTATCGCGGCTGCTAATGGTTCCAGGGCAAGACAGAACAATAATGGGGAAAGAGGGCAACCCTGCCGAGTGAAATTAATCCATTTGTTTGTACTGCTGCTACCGGGTGTCTATAAAATAAATTAATCCATCCAATAAAAGTATTCCCGAACCCGCATGTTTCTAAAATCTTAAAAAGATAATCCCATTCTACCATATCAAACACCTTTTTGGCGTCAAGTGAGATGACAGTGACCGGAGTCACTGACCACATGATATTGATGAAACGCCTAATGTTATCAGAAGAGCTGTAGCACCGAATAATCCCCATATGTACAAGAGATGTCATAATCGGTTAGCCAAAAGTTTTGCCAACCTTTTTGACAATATTTTTTACGTCTAACTGGATCAGGGAAATTGGACAGTTGTGTAGCATAAGATCTAAAAAATTCTGTGGCAAAGCCATCAGGCCCCGGAGCCTTGCCTGTGGGCAAGGCCTTAATTACCTCACCAAACTCCTCCAAGTTTATCTCAGAATCAAGATAATTTTTTTTCTCAGTCGTCAGTTTAGGGAGTTCTAATGGTTCCACAAAATGTCTAATATCTTCATCAGTAGACGAAGACATTGAGCTATAGAGATCAAGATAGAACTCTTTAAAAGCATTATTAATATCAATGGCCGAGGTAAAAAGTTCACCACCAGCAGATTTAACTGAGGAAATGGTAGAAAAAGACACCCTCTGCTTTATATATCTAGCCAGAAGTTTTCCTGCTTTGTCCCCCGACTCAAAGTATGACTGTCTTGCCCTGAATAGCCAAAACTCCACCTTCCGCAACAAAATAGTGTTATATCTGTATTTCAATTCACTGAGGCCATCAGACGACATTCGGCGCTTCAGCTCTCCCTCGGCACTTTCAATATTCCCTTTCAACTCCACGAGTTCTCGTTCTTTGGATTTTTTGATGAATGAGGCATACTGTATGATCCGACCCCTAAGAACTGCTTTAAGTGCCTCCCAAGCCACACCCACAGAGGATACTGAGGACCAGTTGGTCTCCATATAAACATTGATTTCAGCCTTTAACATTTGTTGGAATTCAGGATTTTGCAAGAGGGATAGATTAAAACGGCAACTATATGATTTCTTTTTCACCGTATGTGGCAACATCTTTTAACTCACCAGGGCGTGATCTGAGACTAAGATGTTTCCAATTGAACAATCAACAACAGATGATATGAGGGACTTATATATATAAAATCTATTCTAGAATAAATCTTATGGACTGATGAAAAAAATGTATAGTCCCTACCAGATGGGTTCAAAAGTCTCCAAATATCTGTAAGACCAAGATATTTACACATCCTGTGAAGCGTCATTGTTGCTCTAGGGAGCTTACACACTTTTGCTTCACTATGATCAAGGAATGAGTCCATCAAAAGATTAAAGTAGGGATGCACTGATCATGATTTTCATGGCCGATTCTGATTGCCGATTTTTTTACAAGCAAATGGGGCGATTCTGATACGACTGCCGATTGTTTTTTTTTGTTTTGTTTGTTTTTTTTGTTTTTTTTAAGCAACAGACAAGAAAGAATGAAAAATTTCATCAAAAAGATGTTTATTTCCTTCAAACTGGCCTTAAATAAAAAAAAAATATCTGTAGCTATGTGAAATTAGAGGCAACAACTGCATATTAAGCACTAGTGGTGCACTGATCAGGAAATTTTAGGCCGATACATTCTCCTATTTTTTTTTTTTAACACTAAGATTGTCCGATACCGATTTTTTATTTATTTATTTTTTTTTAAGTGCCCTTTGCCACACTTTTGCAAGTTATATGCTGCAGTTATATGTTTATGCCCTACACAGTAAAATTACAGTAACACTTTACAAAAAGGTTCAATTTGTTAATATTATTTAACAACATTACTGTAGTTAACATGAACTAATGACATTTTTCCAAAACATTTTTAAAATCAAAAGTTGTATTAGTAACATTAATGCACTATGAACTAACATGAACTAACAATGAACAATTGTATTTTTATTAACTAACATTGATTAATAAATGCTGTAAAAATATATTGTTCATTATTTGTTCATGATACCTAATGCATTAACTAATGTTAAAGAAATGAAACCTTTTTATTAAGTTTTACCAAAATTTCATTAAAATTACATTAATTGTGAATTGCTAACATTTATTTGTATTGAAAACAGTTATTAATAGTTCTCAATATCAAAAGGTCATTGTGACATACTGGCAACCAGTAAAAACCATGAGAGCATCACACACCGCAGAGATACATTCAAAAATAAGAAACATATATCCATTACAAGCTTTAAAACTGCTCCAGTGAGAAATCATTAATATCTATGATTTGTTTACTGTCTTTGGCAGCTTGTTGTAACACAAATCAGGAATTAAGCAAATGCGTGAAGACGCGATGTCGTTATTGAAGGTTAAACAGTTAAATCTGTTATTAGTGGTAATGTGACCAACATTAATCTGATTCCAATTGGGTTCCTCACAGAACAGCGCTGAGATGAGTGACTGATTTTGAGATATTGAGAGCACCTGCAGAGTGCACGTTGATTGACACCGAGAGCGCTCATGTTAAAGAGAGTGACGCTAAAAGCCCTCATGATCGCTCAAACAGTCTCTATAGCTCAACACGTCTGATTGTCATGACTCACATCATGTATCATGTATTTGCGTGTTTATTTGTTGTTTAATTTGTTTTTATACCCGTTAGCAGCCTCTTTATCCTCTTCCTGCTCACAGTGCAACAAGTCAGAATTACTACCGTAACGACTCTAGAAAATGAGCAACTTAATATTCATACACGTGTAATTCTTACACATTTTAAAAACAAACCGGCATATTCATCTGAATTACAGCATGTCTGAAAGTTTAAATTCGTGAATGCTTAGAATTGCCAACAACTCACCCTCCAGAGGTCATTCTGTCATGCATCAAGGGCTGAGCAAGTGCTCATTCATTAGAGTATTGCACGTGTGATTCCCTATGTGCTGAAAAAAAGATCGGCACTAAATCTAGGCACAATCGGCCGAGCACGGATTTAAGACTAATATCGGCCGATTCCGATCGGTGGCCGATCGATTGGTGCACCCCTAGATTAAAGTCTCCTCCCAGTATTATATCATGAGGGGTGCCAGCGGCTTGCAGTATCCCTTCAAGATCTATAAAAAAGCCCTGATCATCAGCATAAGGTGCATAAATATTAGCCAAAATCAACCTTAGCCCCTGAATTTCTGCTAAAACAATAATGACTCTTCCTAATTTATCTTTAATCTGTTTGAGACATTTGATTTGTAGATGCTTACTAAACAATGTAATGACTCCCCTGCTCTTACTTGAGCCAGCACTAAAGAAAACATGTCCACCCCATATCTTCCCAAATTTTTCAGCTTCCTGCGAGGAAAGATGCATTACTTGAAGAAACATTATATCATATTTCTTATGTTTAAGAAAATAAATAACCTTCCTTCTTTTTATGGGGTGCCCCAACCCATTCACCTTCCACGTGGAGAGAGACAATCCACTCATATTAACATTTGACAATTTGACATATTAGAAAAAATATACTGAACAAAAATATAAATGCAACATGCAACAATTTCAAAGATTTTACTGAGTTACAGTTCATTTAAGGAAATCAGTAAATTGAAATAAATTCATTAGGCCCTAATCTAATCTAATCAATGCGTATGGAAAGTTTCTGGGATCTTTTATTTCAGCTCATGAAACATGGGACCAACACTTTACATGTTGCGTTTATATTTTTGTTCAGTGTAGATTGTGTCAAAAATAAAATTATAACGACCACATTCCAAAATTAGTGCAACAATCAAACCTCGAACCAAACAAACAGAAAAAAGAAAAACGTGTGCATTAACCCCGCGTACGACAACGCCAGCTGGCGTCCATCCCTCTAAACTCAAACAGTCCATGTACGCCTACGAGAGACCCCACGACAACTTTGCTGTCAGATTGCTCAAGTCTGGTGCTTCTATTCAAAACTTTGTGAGACAGCATTACACAACAGAAGATAATCTGTAAAACAAACTCCAGCCAATAGGAGGCATAAGCACAAAGAGCATGTAGATTCATCCACATAACTGTCCTGAAGGTGTGTTCCTCCACAAAACAGACTCCAGCCACTAGGCGGAACCAGCACAAAAAGAAACAAAAAGGCGCTCTGTTTCCTTGGACATTCAAGTGAATTTTCAGTGAGTCAGGCCCACTCGGCTGCAACATAACTTACTCAGTCATTGACTTTATGAAGAACATAGCTTACTGTGGGCATGTAAATATTTTGCGGCCATCCTTAGTATCTATTCTCAATTTGGCCAGGAACATCAGTGCAAAAGCGACCTTCCGTTGTTGTTTCTTGCATTCCTTGAATCGATCACATTTCTCTCTTGTTGAATTCGCAAAGTCTGGGAACAAGAAAATGCTGAGGTTCTTCCAAGAAAGCCTTCCTTTACTCCTCGCCTTGTGTAACATGAGATCTTTATCGGATGATCTCAGAAATTTGGACAGAATTGATCGGGGCCTGTCTCCCTCAGCGGATCTCCGTGCCAGAACTCTGTGAGCTCGCTCAATTTCCAGCTTATGGCCTGTTATGTCCAGCAGACTCGGGAAGAGCCCGTGTAGGAATTTCACCATATCTCAGCTTTCTTCGTTCTCAGGAATTCCAACAATTCGGACGTTGTTTAGCCAGTTACGATTCTCCAGGTCTTCCAAATTTTTCCAGACATGCTCCAAGTCTGCCTTGGTCGCTAGCGGGTTAGCAGCTAATTCCCTCTCCTATGACTCCAGATAATCGATCCGTTTCTCATCACCCGACACTCTTGTAACCATCTCAGTGAATTTCGTCTCCATGGCAGTGATCGATCGACATATTACAGCAAGTTCCTGCAAGTCAGCCGACACGTTCATCAATTGACACCGAATCTCTTTCACTTCACCATCCAAATTGACTCACGGGCTTTCGGCCTTGCTGCTCGGGGGATTCAGCTTGAGCAAGTAAGTGTCTTTTAATATCTCCAGAGCCTGAGGATTTTGAATTCTTTGACATAATGTCTTCCTAGAACAGTTAAGAATCAGGGTGTATCGAATCTCACCGGTTTATGACACAAAAAGTATTAAAACTAGCAAAGTGCGCAGAGCTCGCCGTTCACATGTCCGAACCTCGCATGGCGCCACGCGACTCACCTTTTTGAACTTGAAGGGAACTGACTTAATACATACACTGAAAATCACCTTAAGACCAGTTGATGTATTTGCAAAATGGTTAAGAGCAGTAAAGTGAAAAAAAAATTTGCTTTAATGTTTTGTTATCTAATGCAATTACATAGAGTATTTCATACATTTTAAAGTGTCGCTTGAGTGTCTAAATACTTTTGGCCACTGTATGCAATGTTTGAGAAACCATGTAGTGTTTATATACTACTTGCATAACTCCACAGTGTACCTGTGTGTTTTTGTAATGTGTGTGAGAGTTTGTTTAATTATGGATGATTGTTTGTGTTGGTCTGTCAGCCTGCACTGTTGTTAAAGGACTTTAAGATAACTGCTAATTCCACTCTTGGAGTATTGATTGGCTTGGCTGGGTTGGTATAGTTCTATAGGCTCTCACTCAGGCTACATAATTAATGCTTAAGGTATTTAATTAGTAAGATTTGCTTAGAACAGAGAGAGTAATTGAGTCCAATCCAGTCAATGGGACAATTCATCTACAGTTCTGGTATTAAAGTGTGCATTTGTGTACTTTTGTTGTGAATTAAAGTGTTTTCTTTGTTCATTTTCTTTCACCTTCATGAAATCTGCTTAGGGTGTCTAGTCGGCTTTTATTGTGTACTTTTTTCCAGTTAGCATTGCGTCAGAACTGTGGCACTGTGGGTAGTGCATGTGTTTGTGACAAAAGAGCATATTCATGGTGACACGTTCGATTCCAGCCTACAGTATGTCATGTCCCAGTATCATTACCGCTCTCCATCTCTCCACTTTCCTTTTTAGTTGTTTATGGATATGACTTTTTCAATAGCTGTAATCGATATCTAGAAAACGGGGTAGATGATGGCCGATATATAATGATATTTTATATGACTTATTTTACACATATTTATTGTACAATATTTTCACATAATTCACAAAATGTGCACTGTCCATTGAAAGGACTGTCACTTCTGTTATACAGCCAATCAGGCACAGCCATTGGCTAATGCCAATAGTCTCAAAATGGCCATATTTTGGTCAATATTAATTTCTCTCTCTGTCTACTGTTACAAAAATTAAAGTCAAAAAATAAAGTACAAATTTGTTGCCTTGCTGTGCTAGCTTGGGTTTGCCACTGCTGTAACACATGCACTGGTTAAATTCCCAATGGCCAAATCACTGCACCTGTCTCAGCTCACCAGATCACATAGTGTTAGGCACAACTCCAACTGCTATTTCAGCACCTGTATCAGTTCACCACAAACCATGCAGACATCGGCAAATACTAGGTCAGGAAAATCTGCCAAAACAATAGCAGATCCTCTTTCATTGCTCTGAGTCTCTTTTGTTATTTATCCATTTCCTTTTACACTCACTGTCTCCATGCTGCACTTTAAATGACCCACTATACTCTGATTTATTTTTAGTTGCCAATTTCTCTTTTATTTTTCCTTTCTCTTTTGTTGAAATAAGCATAAACATCACTACTCTATATAATAATAATAATAATTATTATTATTCTAATAATAAAATGACACAATATCAAATGTGCAGCTTCAATATATCCAGATAAAATCTGAAGATCTTTTTTGTAGCAAGGCTTACTTTTGGCAAACCTTGCCATTTAGAGAAAATCTATTTGTGTGTTTGTTTTATGTCAGATCTTTTTTTTTTTATTATTATTATTTTTTATGTCCCTTACTGTTCATCACCTGCAGAGGGAGCCCTTTTACAAGTCCCACTGATCAATCAAACCACTTAATAATTTTATCACTTCAGACTCAAAGCCTGTTTGCTTCAAATCATGCTCTCATGGACTTAAACCTGTGTGTGTTCTGTTTTCTATTGTTCTATTGATAGAATAGATGCCTTTTTTCTGTTCTTTTTCCCTTTTAGCAAATTCTTATCCAGAGTGACTTGTTAGTGGAGTCAGGTTGCTTTAAACTATAAACTGCATAAAGATGTAACAAATGAAATAGATAACAAAAAATATCTGAGTATAGCTGATATTACATGAGAGCGGCGGTCAGTCTGTGCGCACATTCATAAAAACAGTATGTGCGTACATGCACGGGCTGTCAATCAACCATCTCTTAATCTCACTTGAGAGTCACTCATCACAATCTGTGTCAAACCCATTTTGAATAGCTTGACTGAGATATTTTTTTCATAATAGGAAAAAAATAATAGTTTATCCTGCAATTACGCTGTTGAGACGCCTTCACACAAATGCTTATTAGTGGTCTGTGTTACTTCACCACAAAACACTAAGGTGAACAAATCTTTATGGCTTCTCTCTGGAGCAGTTTTGGAGTTAATATTGGATATAGCATACAAGGGGAAAAAGGCTCCCCGGGGTAAAAGGGACTTTTGATTTTATTTTCTCCCAAAACACTAAACAGCAACAAAACTATCACAGTACTTTTCTTAACACCTGTTTTCATTTTACACTGTAAAAGGTTCCTGATCCATGCGATCATTGTGTGAAGTGTCAACATTTTTATTTTGAGGTAATTTTTGTGGCGAATATATTTATGAATTTTTTTTTCAAATTTCACATTGACTGATTCTATCACAATGGAGATTACTTTGTTTATAGAAAATTTGAGATGTTATGAAATGCCATTGATTGAAATTAACAGAAAATTCTAAAGTGGTTATTTTGAATAAGCATTATCTTAATTTGTTACTAAAAAAAAACAACCTTATGCTGTCTCAAAAGTATTTGCAAAAGTTGACAAATTTTGCCCTATAACTATTGTCCCTATATTTACACAGTATCACTATAACCCCCTGGGGGCCTTTTATCCCAAATGTGGGGAACTTTTACTCCAAGTGTGGGGTATAAGGCTCCCTCGCCACCTTTTTAAAAAATGAATTTGAATCAAAACAACCTTCCTTTATATTGTATTTTCACACAAATAATGTTGCTTCATCACTACAGACAGATTGTTTCACTTTTAATTGACTATATCACAATTCCAGTGGGTCAGAAGTACTATATATATATATATATATATATAAGCAATATCATGCAAGCAAGAGAGCACGATTGTGAGTGTGATATTGCTTATATACAACAGTTCAACGAACAAGTAAATACAACAATGAGGAAAAGGACTGTAAAAAAAAAAAAAAAAAAAAAAAAACGCATTTGTGCATGGAACAACTTTCTTACAGGATCTGCCGTTGCTAGTTCAAAAGATGCATCCAATCCTCCGTTACTAATTCAAAAACATCACTTTAGAACTAGTAACGACAGCTTGGGCTGTTTCTAACAAGTTATTGGAGAAACAAGGATGTGTGTGTGTGTGTGTCAGCTTTGCTTAAGATAATTTTCTGTGTAAAAAAAATAGCCATCGGAGTGGGGTCTTCCCTGAGTATTTCGTGGTAGCCGTTTCGTTTCTCTCCTCCGCCATGTTAAATGTTGTTTACATCTAAATTCTGCTCCCAATGTGGAAACTCCGGTATGTAAGCACCTTGAGTATGTGTGATTACTGAGCGGTCTGAGTGGTCTTGAAGTAAGAGGCAGTTGCCGATGACTTCAAAGAAACTGCTTAGTCAGCGCTGACCGAAATGAATGTCAGTTCAACTCGCTCATAACACACAAAAATGGTCTTTTGTCACCACCTGCTGGCTAAAATCTTTAATGTTACAGGGAAAAATTAGACACATATTTAGCTTTTTACACATCTTCTGTGCTTTTACACTTTAGTTTAGAATGCTGCAAACAAAAGCGGATTGATATAAAAAGTGAAGCGTCTGAATGCTGTTCTGAGACATCAGCACTCAAGTAACATCTCTCGTCCAGTCAGATTCGAGGACTGGAACTAACTGTTGTGTATATATACACTACCGTTCAAAACTTTTGAAACACTTGACTGAAATGTTTCTCATGATCTTAAAAATCTTTTGATCTGAAGGTGTATGCTTAAATGTTTTGTAGAAAAAATATAATTGTGCCACCATATTAATTTATTTCATTATAAAACTAAAATGTAATTAAAAAAAAAAAAGTTTTGAAATTGATGACTTGGACCAAATAATAAAGAAACGCATCCAATAAGTGCCCAACATATATGGGAACTCCTTCAATACTGTTTAAAAAGCATCCCAGGGTGATACGTCAAGAAGTTGGTTGAGAAAATGTCAAGAGTACATGTCTGCAAATTCTAGGCAAAGGCTGGCTACTTTGAAGATGCTAAAATATAACACAGTTTTGATTTATTTTGAATTTTGTTTAGTCACAACGTAATTCCCATAGTTCCATTTATGTTATTCCATAGTTTTGATGACTTTACTATTATTCAAAAATGTGAAGAAAAAAAAATTATAATAAAGTTATAAAACAAACTTTTGACCGGTAGAGTGTGTGTGTGTGTATATATATATATGGATTAATGTAAAATTAACAGTGCGGCCCTCAAGGCTACAGGGATCCAGCTTTGCGGACCCTGAGCTTTCCAAATTTGATTAGCCCTTTTTACAGTGTACATTTTCCCTATTACATTAAGAACATATCACCCTTTCTTACTAGAAAATACACTCATGCACATTAAATTGTGTAAGGGAGTGTGAATGACAGCAGTGTGCTGTACACCCACCTGTCTCTGGCTGAGAATTGTGCCGAGGATCTTTCTTGCACCTGTGGGCTTATAACAACGTTCCTGTCCTCTGGAAGACCTCTCATATCCTACGTACTACCACACTGTATGTAATACACCATCCAAAAATGGAGTACCGATAATAAGAGGAAAACATTACACCAGGGCGTTCCGGGTTCAATACAAGTAAAGATTAATCGACAGTATTTGTTGCATAGTATTGATTACCACAAAAATGTGTTTCGACTCATCCCTCCTTTTCTTTAAAAAACAAAAAGCAAAAATCTGGGTTACAGTGAGGCACTTACAATGGAAGTGAATGGGGGCCAGTTTTTTTTTGTGTTTAAAGACTCATTGTTTCAAAAGTTTAGCCAGAAGACGTAAACAATATGCATGTTAACATGATTTTAGTGTGATAAAATTGCTTACTAACCTTTTCTGTGTAAATATATAGCAGATTTTACAACTTCATTGCCGTGATGATGTAATGTCAACAAATCCTAAAACAACTGTAAAAATGATGATTTAAACAACTTTAGAGCTCAGATAATACATTTTAATAGAATAATTAATGTATGTGCTTTTATAAAAGAATAAGCTTCACATTTTTGTTTTTAAACCCTCTAAAAATTGGCATTCACTTTCATTGTCCCTATTTACTTCCACTGTAAGTGCCTCACTGTAACCTCCATATTTGCTTTTTTTTATTTATTATTATTATTATTTTTTTTTATATATATAAAGTAAATACATTTTTGTGGTAATTAACTTTATGCCACAAATGATGTCGATTGAGCTTAACTTGTATTATACCCGGAACATTCCTTTAACGCTTGTCTAGTACAGCCACAGAAAATAATAATAAAATAAAATAAACTAGAAAGAGTTTGTCTGATCGGTTTGGTTCACTTACAGTGTATACTATGCTCCAGGTTCACTTTATTTTCAAGTCAGCGCAATTCCAAATATAAAATGAATGTAACAGAGATAACAGCACTTCTCCAAAGTTTTCTTTAAGTCAGAATGAAATGAGTGCTTAACCGCATCACCTTGCAATGCCACGTGAAAGTGAAACCTGGAAAAAAATCTATTATTAAATAATAATATTACATGGAAAATAATTCTGATGGTAATAGTACTGGTAATCATAATGTATATAATATGAATAAATATGACAAAAAACATTACATTCGATTGGGCCTGGTTCCAGTAAAGAACAGTGTAAATGTAAAATGGACTGAGATCCTATCTAAAATGTACCAGAAAACCAGTATGGGGACAGTGAAAATATAAAGAGTTCTGTTCTTTAAAGCACCATATATGTAATCATTAGTGACTCTTATTATCTTGCCTGTAGTGAAGAATAATTGCAGAGAAATGTCTGGGCTGGAAACTGTGCCACTTTTTCCACAGAGTAGTCAAGATCATGTTGTCCAAAAGTTTCACTAAATGGTTATTTTCCTAATACTCCTGATGCCTTGTCTCATTTGACTAATAATGTACTGAAGCTGTAGTCTTAAAATGTTTGGGAACAAGTGACCTAAGTTTTATTTTAATGATAGTACCTGGACTTGGAAAAACTTAATTTCGAGCTCTGCATACTAGTGGTCGGGTGATATATATCAAGATTAATAAATCAGCTGACATTTGGCATTTTTAATTATCTGTATCGGACAAAACTTTTTCCTGTTCGGTCGATTAGTCTTGCAAGCTGTGACGGCATCTAATATTACCTGTTTGCATGTGTTGGAGCCATCAGAGGCCACATCAACACTAATATGTTTTCGTTTGAAGCATCTTTTTCTCTACATTTTGACCTTCCGTCCACACTGAGACTGCATTTTTGACAGCGAAAATTGAGCTTTTCGAAAACGCTCTCCCAAGTAAATAAATTTGAAAATGCCATCTTCGCATTGTAGTGTGGAGAAGGGTGTACAATGATGATGTATTTGTTGTCATGTGACACAGTCATGTGATCCATTCAACCCAAAACAACCAAGATGGCGACCCATGTTGTAGCGACGTTTTTGTGCCTTCTATTCACTTTGATAGCATTGGTAAAGATAAAAGTTAATTTGTACATCCTTCACATTGCATTCCTTCAAAGGCAATGGGAAGTTTACTCGGAATTGCTGTCCGGCGACGGAATATGAGTACAGTTGCATTTCAGACTGCACATAGAACGGCGATTGTTTGCATCCGCAGTAAGGGGATTTAAGAGACTTCAAAAAATCACAGTTTTTGTTGGTATGTACCACAGTGTTCCCACAGGATTTTGTAAGACCTCAGTACCCAGACCTTGTATCCCCCCCTTAACATTTTTTACATTTTAAAGTTAAATTCATCAGTCTGGTGCACATTAAGAGCAAAATTAAGAGGCTAGATCTATGAGGAACTTTGTGTTCTTGTAAAAAATGTTGTGCTCTAGAAGTAATTTAATCATAAACACATTGTTTGTATAGATATGAATGGTGATGACACGGCAAAAAAGTCACATCCACAAAGCATAAATGAGATGGAAAAACACAAAATCGACTAGAGCATACATTTTAGCCAGGGCTTGACATTAAGCATTGTCATGTGCTTGTTACATGCTCAAGTAACATGTCAAAAACATGTTGTATATTTTTCTAAAATTATGACCGATGCCCAACCTAATAGTGTACCTATGCAATCAACTCAATTCTCTGTGACAGAAATGTAAACTGCACTGGTTAGGGGAGGAGGCTGTTGTCATATGGTAATTACTTTATTTCAGGTTACGTATTGTAGTCAAATAAAGAAATCCTCCATCGCCACTTCTATGGAATGAGATCTACTTTTTCATCATGTTATTGCAGCAAGATCTACCATGTACATTAAAGGCTATGCATTATCACAATACCAACATTTCAGTAGTCGATAGTGTAATTTGACGATTCGCAATACCAGCTTCAAAACCACAACAAATAATAACACTAACTAATATGTTAATTGTGGAAGAATGGTTTCAAGTTCTTAATTATTCAAGATTAGTAAACAGTCAGTAATAAAATAACAATAATAATAATAATAAAAAAGCAATGAATAGAAGTAGATTAAAAATAATAGAACAAAAAAATACAAATTAAGAAAATTTTAACAGCTTTAAAAGTTTTTAACAGCAGTAGGCTATCAAGTAAACATTCAGATTGAAATGTAACATAAAACTACTACTGGTCTTCATTGTATGATTATAATAAATTAATACTTATTAAAGCTACTAAAGTTATCCAGTCAAGAGCAGTGAGTGTTTTCTTATGGTTGTTTGATTATTATAATGACACACTAGACGGCAGCAGGTCTATTAGCTTACATTTATACTTACAAGTTCGACATTTTACTACAAGTCTGATTTTTTTTTCTCTCCGCTGTTTATGTTCACTTTAGACATCACTCTCTGTGTTTATATGAATACCTCACCAAGACGAGTATTTTGTCAGAATTTTGATATGTATTTGACCATTCAGGTGGGCATTAGGGTGAGCATTTTCGGAACACATGCGCATGTTCAGCACACACACATACGCCACCTGTCAATCAAACAGGGCACACCTGTTTCTAGATCTCTTGTGAATTATAAAATGATGTGCTCTTCATTAAATTCAACAGCAGAATAAGAATATTAACTTTCTAATAAGTGACACAGGCCTAGGCTATCACAAATAGCCTACTGTGTACGCCCGCCTTTACCCAGTCCTAAAACGAATAATTCTGGAAAATCTTGGTGACAAACAGTATCTTTAGTTATTCTCTAAATGACAGTGTGTGTATGCAGAGGTACACATTTGAATTCAGGCTGATCCATAGTTCTGATAACAGCAGGACTGTTTAAATAAATTTGTTGCATGCTAGTCTATCATTGTGGTAACACAATGGTCAGTGTTTCCAATTAATTACCTAGACTTCTCATAATAACATAAAAGATCACTAATGTTGTGTTTTGTGGCACAGATCTACTTCAGAATGTCTGCTATCAACATGCAGGCAGTGACACAGATGAGAAGGACGTAGCATACATCTTAAGCTGAATAGTCCAGGTAGCCTATACTCCACTAAAATAACTCAGAATTCTGCACTAAATGTCATGTTTGCGCTTAAATTAAATCCAAGTATAACCGACAGAAACGGTGCGTGAATTTTCCGTACTTTCTTTTTAATCTTGTACATTTTGTGCACTTTATTATCATGCAGTATCTGGCAGCAGCAATGCACTGACGTTATGTTTGATGTATGCAGTCATAAAATTACACAGCCTCCCTTCGAAATCTGAATCTGTCAGATGTTTGACAGCATTTGTAATAATTATCCATTTTTATTATTTATTTATTTTTTAAATCGGCAGATGATTTTTTCAGCTAATGCAGCCCCTGGCCATGCCAGTCTTCTTTTTTTATTTCTAAATCGCAAGCTACAAGGAAGCAACGTCCTCTTCTGGCTTTATGTCTTATAATGATAAATAGCACGAAAATTCGTGCGATTGCTCCGGAATTTGCCAGGTCGTGAAGTTGTGTCGTATACAATTGCACCAGTACAATTATCAGATAAACTGACTCGTAACGTGTGCAGGGTCTCACGACCTCCCGATTGTCAGAACTCGCACCGTGTACGCCCAGCTTAAAGGTATACATTTTCCGATGCAATCCGATCTTCATTTAAACAACCTCTAAATCGATTCTTAAATCCCAATATTGATCTTTTGCTAAATGCGCAACTCTCTTCAATGCGAGTAAATCACTCTTAAAAGAAACCAAATTTTGCGCTATGCAACTAAAATGTCAGTGATTAGCCACTGGCTGGTAAATATACAGATTTCACTGACCAGTAATTGAGTAGTATTTTGGCTAAGAAGTTCAGCATCCTTTCACTGCATGTTGAAGTTTGATTTGACTCGTCCCATGTAATGTGTGTCCAAAGACGAGATCCACGCAATACATTTGTCATTGAATAATGTCTCTTTTAATAATACATAAACATTTGATTCTAATCACTAATAGCACAGATGAGCTAAAGAAGCCATTAGAGTCCTCTCTCATTAAGATGGGCTCATTTACAGACGAGTGCAGGTTTTCTGAAAGAGACGGTATTGATTTTCAGCAAGTGTTCTACAAATCAGTGTAAATACTTGTTAATAGTATTGATTATGCATTTAACAATAGACATGTAACACAATATAATATATGCAATATAATATCATATTTGTTGATGGAATACATGGATTTGTACATTAAAAAGCTAAAATGTGACTAAAATGCTGAAAAACAAATTGTATTAAATATATATATAATTGGTCAAATATATATTTTTGCAATGTTCTTAGTTAAAAGGTCCGGACA
The DNA here is from genome assembly GCF_019703515.2 of Myxocyprinus asiaticus. Classification (NCBI taxonomy): domain Eukaryota; kingdom Metazoa; phylum Chordata; class Actinopteri; order Cypriniformes; family Catostomidae; genus Myxocyprinus; species Myxocyprinus asiaticus. The sequence continues at coordinate 23,279,912 of NC_059352.1, forward strand.
GCATTATCTGGGAGAGAAATTAATTAATTTTGAAGCAAAATGGACATTAAACACACCTTTTGCAAATAGAATAGAATAGAAGAACAGTGAGCCCTGCAACAGATGGCATGGCTCCCTCAGAGTCCCCCACTGAACATCGAGTCAGTCTGGGATTACATGAAGAGACAGAACCAATTGAGACAGCCTAAATAGGTAGAAGAACTGTGGCGAATTCTCCAAGAAGCTTGGAAAATCCTACCTGCCAACAACCAAGAAAAACTGTGTCCAGAAGTACCTAGGGGAATTGGTGCTGTTTTGAAGGCAAATGTGGTTACACCAAATATTGATTTAGCTTCTTATATGTTTACTGGACTTTGTATGATGTTAAGTGATAAGTGAAAACTATTTATGGCATTATTTTTTAAAACATCCTCACTATGCAGCATTTTTCACAAGTGCCTACAACTTTTGCACAGTACTGTGTGTGTGTGTGTGTGTGTGTGTGTGTGTATGTATATATATATATATATATATATATATATATATATACACAGTATACAGTTGAAGTCAGAAGTTTACATACACCTTAGCCAAATACATTTAAACTCAGTTTTTCACAATTCCTGACATTTAATCGTAGAAAATCGTCTTAGGTCAGTTAGGATCACTGCTTTATTTTAAGAATGTGAAATGTCAGAATAATAGTAGAGAGAATGATTTATTTCAGCTTCTATTTCTTTCATCACATTCCCAGTGGGTACTACACTTTCCCATACACTTTGTTAGTATTTGGTAGCATTGCCTTTAAATTGTTTAACTTGGGTCAAACATTTTGGGTAGCCTTCCATAAGCTTCTCACAATAAGTTGCTGGAATTTTGGCCCATTACTCCAGACAGAGCTGGTGTAACTGAGTCAGGTTTGTAGGCCTCCTTGCTCGCACACGCTTTTTCAATTCTGTCCACAAACTTTCTATCAGATTGAGGTCAGAGCTTTGTGATGGCCACTCCAATACCTTGACTTTGTTGTCCTTAAGTCATTTTGCCACAACTTTAGAGGTATGCTTGGGGTCATTGTCCATTTGGAAGACCCATTTGCGATTGAGCTTTAACTTCCTGGCTGATGTCTTGAGAAGTTGCTTCAATATATCCACATAATTCCTTCCTTATGATGCCATCTATTTTGTGAAGTGCACCAGTCCCTCCTGCAGCAAAGCACCCCCACAACATGATGCTGCCACCCCCATACTTCACGGTTGGGATGTTGTTCTTCGGCTTGCAAGCCTCACTCTATTTCCTCCAAACATAACAATGGTCATTATGGCCAAACAGTTAATTTTTTGTTTCATCAGACCGGAGGACATTTCTCCAAAAAGTAAGATCTTTGTCCCCGTGTACACTTGAAAACTGTAGTCTTGCTTTTTTATGGTGGTTTTGGAGCAGTGGCTTCTTCCTTGCTGAGCAGCCTTTCAGGTTATGTTGATATAGGACTTGTTTTACTGTGGATATTGATACCTGTTTCCTCCAGCATCTTCACAAGGACCTTTGCTGTTGTTCTGGGATTTGCACTTTGCGCACCAAACTACATTCATCTCTAGGAGACAGAATGCGTCTCCTTCCTGAGTGGTATGATGGCTGCGTGGTCCCATGGTGTTTATACTTGTGTACTATTGCTTGCTTGTACAGATGAACATGGTATCTTCAGGCATTTGGAAATTGCTCCTAAGGATGAACCAGACTTGTGGAGGTCCACATTTTCTTTTCTGAGGTCTTGGCTGATTTATTTTGATTTTCCCATGATGTCAAGCAAAAAGGCACTGAGTTTGAAGGTAGACCTTAAAATACATCCACAGGTACACCTCCAATTCAGTACACCTCCTATCAGAAGCTAACGTTTTTGGACTCAAGATGGTGCCGAGTATGGCTGCTGCATTGCGAGCTCCGACACAACATTGCAGTTTTTTGTTTGTTTTGTTTACAGTTCTTATGTTTTTTGTCTTGGATGTTGTCTGCCTCATTGTCTACAACAGACAAACACTTTTGGACATTGGTTCTGCAATTGCACACCATAAACCGGACTTCAAATTCCTCAGTGCCGACCCGCTGTTTACAATCATGGCAGCGGAGTCCTTTGTCTGGGCAGCCCGGCCGCAGAAACACAGAAGGAAAAGGGTCTCATCAGAGTAAGACGTCGTGCAAATCGACCCCCGCTGCCCAGTATTCTACTGGCAAATGTTCAGTCTCTAGACAACAAGTTCTGCGAGCTGAGAGCGCGGATCTCTTTCCAACGAGAGACTAGGGACTGCTGCATTATCTGCCTTACAGAAACTTGGATGTCTGCTGAGATTCCAGATTAAGACGTCGCGCAAATCGACCCCCCGCTACCCAGTATTCTACTGGCAAATGTTCAGTCTCTAGACAACAAGCTCTGCGAGCTGAGAGCGTGGATCTCTTTCCAACGAGAGACTAGGGACTGCTGCATTATCTGCCTTGCAGAAACTTGGATGTCTGCTGAGATTCCAGATTCAGCCATCGAACCTGCGGGGTTCTCCATGCACCGAGCGAACAGAGCGAAAGACCTCTCAGGTAAAAGCAGAGGTGGTGGTGTATGTTTTATGATCAACAAATCCTGGTGTGAACAGAGGAACGTACATTCTATCAAGTCTTTCTGCTCTCCAGATCTGGAATTTCTTATGCTTCTGTGTCGACCATTCTGGCTATTGAGGGAATTCACAGCAGTCATTATCACTGCTGTGTACATCCCGCCACAAGCCGACACAGACCGGGCACTCAAGGAACTGTATGGGAGTATAAGTGAGCAGGAAACCGCGCACCCTGAGGCCGTGTTCATTGTGACCGGGGACTTTAAAAAATCCAATTTCAAATCAATCGCACCAAAATACCCCCAACACATCAGTTTCAACACACGAGGGGACCGGGTTTTGGACCATTGCTATTCTCCCTTCCGGGATGGCTACAAATCCCTCCCCCGCCCACCATTTGGCAAATCGGACCATTCTTTCATTCTGCTTCTGTCCGCTTACAGGCAGAAACTGAAACAGGAAGCACCCACCCTCAGAATGATCCAGTGCTGGTCGGAACAGTCAGATTATACGCTACAAGACTGTTTTGATCACGTGGAATGGAAGATGTTCCGGTCCGCCTCTGATGATGACATCAAGATTTATGCTAATAGCATAACGTGTTTCATCAGAAAGTGCGTAGAGGATGTTGTTCCGACCAAAATAATACGGATCTACCCCAACCAGAAGCCATGGATTAATAGCGATGTTTGCGCGGCACTTGATGCGCGGACCTCCGCTTTTAATTCCGGGAACGCAGAGGAGCATAAACAAGTCAGTTATGCACTCCGCAAAACTATCAGAGCAGCCAAACGCTAGTACAGGGACAAGCTTGAAGGACAGTTTAACACCACCAGCTCTAGAAGCATGTGGCAGGGAATTAATATCATCACAGATTTAAAGGGAATAAAAACTCCGCCGTGAACATCTGCCTCTCTCCCGGATGAACTAAATACTTTTTATGCTCGTTTCGAGGGAAATAACACCGCCCTCGCGGAGAGAGCTCTCGTGGCCGAAGCTACAGAGGTTAGTTTACTCTCCGTCCCTGTAGCAGATGCAACCCGATCCTTCCAAGGGGTGAATATCCGTAAAGCCGCGGGTCCAGACGCCATTCCGGGCCACGTTATCAGAGCGTGCGCGAACCAACTGGCTGGTGTTTTTCAACCTTTCCCTCTCCTTGTCTGTGGTCCCCACATGCTTCAAAACATCCACCATTGTGCCTTATTTAGATTAGATTACATCTGCTCGGTGCTGCCTCCCTCGCTGGACCCATTGCAGTTTGCTTACCTCAACAACCGCTCCACTGATGATGCCATTGCATCTGCACTACACACTGCTCTCCCCCACCTGGAAAAAAGGAACACGTATGTGAGAATGCTGTTTGTAGACTACAGCTCAGCATTCAACACTATAGTGCCCTCCAAGCTTGATGTGAAACTCCAGGCTCTTGGCTTAAACAGCTCACTGTGCAGCTGGATCCCTGGAATTCCTGTCAAGCAGACGCCAGGTGGTTAGAATGGGTAGCAACATCTCCTCATCACTGATCCTCAACACTGGAGCCCCACAGGGCTGTGTTCTCAGCCCGTTCCTGTACACACATGACTGTGTGGCAACAGACAGCTCCAATGCCATTATTAAGTTTGCTGATGATACGACGTTGGTAGGTCTGATCACTGACTATGATGAAACAGCCTACAGAGAGGAAGTGCGCACTCTGACATGCTGGTGTCAGGAGCACAACCTCTCCCTCAATGTCAGCAAGACAAAGGAGCTTGTGGTGGACTTCAGGAGAAAAGACAGAGGACACAGCCCTATCATCATCAATGTAGCACCAGTGGAGAGAGTCAGCAGCTTCAAGTTCCTCTGTGTCCACATCACTGAGGAATTCACATGGTCCGTCCACACTGAGGCCATTGTGAAGAAGGCTCACCAGCGCCTCTTCTTCCTGAGATGGCTGAGGAAGTTTGGAGTGAACCACCACATCCTCACATGGTTCTACACCAGCACTGTAGAGAGCATCCTGACTGGCTGCATCACTGCCTGGTACGGCAATAGCACCGCCCACAACCGCAATGCCCTGCAAAGGGTGGTGCGAACTGCCAGACACATCATCGGAGGTGAGCTTCCCTCCCTCCAGGACATATATACCAAGCGGTGTCTGAAAAAAGCTCGGAGTATCATCAGAGACTCCAGCCACCCGAGCCATGGGCTGCTCTCACTGCTACCATCAGGACCCGCACCAACTGACTTCATGACAGCTTCTTCCCCCAAGCAATAAGACTTTTGAACTCTTGATCGTTCACGATCAATATACATCAGCACTGCACTTTATTAATCTCATACTGGACTGTCATAAATTATATTCTCTCTTAACAACACACTGGCAATTGACTATCAACCGACAGCCTGAATGTCAATCCAGTACAATACAACCTTCTGTATATTTTATATATACTATATATACTATTTTTATTGTATAATGTGTATTCTATATTGTGTGTATGTGTATTCTATATTGTGTGTATTGTATACTGTACATTGTATATTATTATTTGTATATTGTGTTGTGTGTAATTGTGTATATTAGATATGCAAATTGTGTTGTGTAAATCTGATGTTTATAGTAAATTGGTATATGTATCATCACTGTCATGACTGCTGTGTTGCTCGGAACTGCACCCAAGACTTTCACCCACTATTGCACTTGTGTATATGGTTGTGTGACAATAAAAGTGATTTGATTTGATTTTGATTTTCAGGCTAATTTTCTAAAGGGGCTTGACATAATTTTCTGGAATTTTCCAAGCTGCATAAGTTAATTTAGTGTATGTAAACTTCTGACCCACTGGAACCGTGATATAGTCACTTAAAAGTGAAACAATCTGTCTGTAAACAATTGTTGGAAAAATTACTTGTGTCAAGTAGATGTCCGAAATGACTTACCAAAACTATAGTTTACTAATATTAAATCTGTGGAGTAGTTAAAAATATTAGTTTAATGACTTCAACCTAAGTGTATGTAATCTTCTGACTTCAACTGTATATACTGTGTGTGTGTGTGTGTGTGTGTGTATATATATATATATATATATATATATATATATATATATATATATATATATATATACATAACTCATTGTAATAATTTTTATATATTTTTTATGTATTGGTATATTGAAAGATTGTGGTTAAATAAGTTATAGTGTGATTATAGTGAAATTGCATTACTTTTGTGGATTAAAACAAAAGAAAAGCCAACTTATTTAATATTCACTGAACTGGCGTTACACAATTATATGTGCCTTTGAACATTCTCTGTGTGTTTGTGTACATTTGTTTTTGGTTTCCTCTGTGAGCAGCACAGAAGTAGGCAGTTAACAGAAGAGAGAGAGAGAGAGAGAGAGAGAGAGAGAGAGAGAGATTGATGGTATTGATCAGGGCCAGTTCATTTTCTGTTGTCCCCGTTGAGTTGCTCTGTGGGAATAGCTAGTTTGTCTTCTGTCAGGGGGGCTGTAGAGCAACCTGGGTTCCATCCTGGTCAGTGATAGTCACTAATCTGGTCAATCTTTGCAAATATTCTTGCTCTGTATTTTACTGTGTGATCATTAATGTCAGGGAGGTTTCCCCAAAAATTTAACAGTTTACAAATAACTAATAGCTATTTTTAGATTGTAGTGAGATTACTTTACTGAGAACTTTTTCTGAACAGTTATCACATAACTCATTACTTTATATATGAATTTACTTTATTTCAACCTTTACTAGATGCACAAATTAAAGAAAGATACAAAATTGTCCTTTTTGCTATTTAAGATGAATAAATTGAAATACAGTTCATAACATAAAAACACTGAATCTCTCGCTAATAGTTTTTGTTTACAGGCCTCACAAAAAACTGTTATGAGCATAGAAGCCTCCGTTATTTGTTGCAGATAAGCTTTTAGACAGGTGTTCCCAGCCAGTGAACCGCTACAATAATCTTGAGAGAGATGCTCTAAAATTCCATGGTACTTTATGGTTTAAAAGAGTAGATTGTTTATGTGGCATGGAGAGACTTGCTCTGGCATCAAGCTGGCAAATGTGCTTGGGGGCAAACCATTGATCAGTGATGCATGGTGTATTTTTACCTGACTCTGATTGATAATCAGGCTGCCAATGCATTTATTCAAGTTTTTGGGTCAGTTCCCACTGCATATTTAAAAAAGTGACAGTAAGTTAATGCCAGCTCCCATGGTGGGTGGTGGTGGAGGGTGGGCGGTGTGGGGGTTCTATCTTTAAGGAACAGTGGACTCTATTGTATTGATTGTGTTATGTGTGGGAGATCCTTGCTTATGAAGTGGTCATTCGGTCTTAAAACCTTATGGTTTCAGTGGTTAAATGCTCCAAATGATCCAGATGTATGCACTCAAGCCCCTGAAATGCTCTTTGCATGTGGATGCTTCACTGTTCGTACATTATTTACTATGGATGAACACTCAATTTTATCATTTTCATATGCAAAAAGGTGTTTGTTTTTTGTTTTTTCTCCCCTTTTCTCCCCAATTTGGAATGCCCAATTCCCAACGCGCTCTAAGTCCTCATGGTGGCGTGACTCGCCTCAATCCGGGTGGCAGAGGATGAACCTCAGTTGCCTCTGTGTCTGAGACCATCAATCCACGCATCTTATCACGTGGCTTGTTGAGCGTGTTACTGTGGAGACCTAGAGCATGTGGAGGCTTCACGCTATTCTCCGCGGCATCCACGCACAACTCACCACACGCCCCACCGAGAGAGTGAACCACATTATAGTGACCACGAGGAGGTTAACCCAACGTGACTTTACCCACCCTAGCATCTGGGCCAATTGGTTGCTTAGGAAGCCTGACTGGAGTCACTCTGCATGCCCTGAACTCGAACTTGCGACTCATCCATAAGTGATTACAGCATTGATTGTTAAATAAATCTGAGCAGAAGTTTGATATAGAGTGTCTTAGCAGAAGCACTGTGGCATGCAACTCTACCTAATATTACATAAGTCATGGCCTTTTCCCAGGATCTCTGCCCCCAGATTATGCAAAACCACAGAGAAAGACACACAGTTTATGATTCTCTTTTAAAATAGGACTAGACAACGGTGTAGGATTGTGCACAGCTGTGTGTAAGAAGAGTTGGAGGAGATGTGAAAATTAAAATGCTTATTTTGATGCATACTGCATATTGAGTTCTAATGTTATTAACGATTTGTGTGATTTTTTTTAATTAGATCTTTTTATAGTCTAAATTATAGGGCTTCTCAGTGCAGCTCTATGGTAAGAGTTAGAATATTGCCTGGTCTATTTTAGGTGCAACTGATTTGCCCCTCTCCCTTCCCTGATGTGTCACATGTCATGTCCCAGATCCGCTTTCATGCCATTCTTCACTTAACAAGTTTGTGGAAACTGATGGCCAACTTGAGGCTGGCCCTCTTAGCTTACATTAGGTGAACAATGTCTCAATCTCCCCCTCCCTTTGCCTTCCCCATCACGGAAAGATTTGTAGTTTTTGTTTTTTGGCAAAGATCCTACCCTTAGCCAGTGCTCTGGTGTGATATCGGTTAATAAGTCCTCCCAAATGACACATCTGAAGTTGAGCGTGCTGATAAAATGAAGGTCAGGGGCTTAGCCTTTCTCCACGCCCTTGCAGTTGTCCTGGTGACATTGAGGGCAGCTGCTCCAGCGGTTAGGTGCCCTCCTCTCTGACTGCTCTGAACAGATGCCCATTGCCCTCAGTGCCAGCCTTACCCAGAGGGACCAATTAGAGCGTACAGCAGCTGCTGGCATCAGTGCCAGTCATAATGGAAGGATGAGTGTGGAGTGATGAAGAGATGAGTAGGGATATGTGTGAGAGGGACACTTACAGCGTCATGTACTTTTTGTCTTCTGAACACCTGCTTGACATCCAAAGGTCTGGAGTGCAAAGACAGGTCTTTGCACTCCCTGTAGGCAAAATTAACACAAAGCCTGGCAGTCCACCACCACACCTGACCTTTCCCCTGTGAACTCTGACCTTTGGTGAGCTGAATGTGGATGCTGTTTTGTGATCTAGTGTTCTGGACCTTTAGCCTGATGTTTACGTTGATGGATTAAAGGATAATTCTGATGCTTCTTTAGATGTTCATACGAATCTTAGTTCACTACAACCAATCTTCGTACTGTTGCATAAACATATATATTTAAGGAATATTTCACCAAAAAATGAATCTACACACCCTCATGTCATTTCAAACCTGTTTGATCCTTGAAACACATACAGAGTTATTTTTCAGGATGTCTTGGCCACTTTTTTTCTTCCATACATTGGAAATTAATGGGGATTGGCGCTGTCAAACTCCAAAAATTACAAAAAAGTGACATGTAATAAAAGTAGTTCATGTTCAACGGACCAAAAGTGGCTGAAAATTGCCAATCACCTCTCCCAAATCTTATTTGCGTTGGCAAACATTCAATATGGCCCCTCAAGAAACGTTGCAGCAGATTTGATGTTAATGAGGAGACATATGAGAACCAGTCATGTCCAATGTATTTGCTCTATTTACTGCCATTTAAACACTTTAGAGCATGGTAGATGAAAAAAACAAACTCATGCGAAAAAAAAAAAAAATGTCATTCCCTTGTGGGCGAAAGTTCAAGTTTTGTGAACACTTACCTGCGAATTTGAATGATGAGAAGATGTGTGACCAATAGAAGATTGAAATGTCACACACTGACTTACTGGCTTAATACAAAGAATGCATACACTTACTGAGAACATTATTAGGACACTATAAAACTGGGTAGGACCTCCCTTTGCTCTCAAAACAGCCATAATTATTCGTGACATTGATTTCACAAGATGTTGGAAACTTTCCTTTGAGATTCTGGTCCATGTTGACATGATTGCATCATACAGTTTCTGCAGATTTGTCAGCTGCAAATCAAATCAAAATCAAATCACTTTATTGTCACACAGCCATATACACAAGTGCAATGGTGTGTGAAATTCTTGGGTGCAGTTCCGATCAACATAGCAGTCGTGACAGTGATGAGACAGTACCAATTTACAATAACATCAAATTAACACAGCACAATTTAAACATCTGATATACACATAATTACACTCAACAATATACAAATAACAACATACACTGTACAGTATACAATACACACTATATAGATACACATTATTCAATAGAAATAAAAAAATATATATATAAAAAAGTATATATAGTATATATAGAATGTACAGTATTGTACTGTATTGACATTCAGGCTGTCGGTTGATAGTCAGTTGTTAAGAGAGAATATAATATAATATAATATAATTTATGACAGTCCGGTGTGAGATATAAGAGTAAGGGTAGTAAAGTGCAGTGCTGATGTATTTTGATCGTGGGAGATTAAGAGTTCAGAAGTCTGATTGCTTGGGGGAAGAAGCTGTCATGGAGTCGGCTGGTGCGGGTCCTGATGCTGCGATACCGCCTACCTGATGGTAGCAGTGAGAACAGCCCATGGCTCGGGTGGCTGGAGTCTCTGATGATCCTCCGAGCTTTTTTCAGACACCGCCTTGTATATATTTCCTGGAGGGAGGGAAGCTCACCTCCGATGATGTGTCTGGCAGTTCGCACCACCCTTTGCAGTGCTTTGCGGTTGTGGGCGGTGCTATTGCCGTACCAGGCGGAGATGCAGCCAGTCAGGATGCTCTCTACATTGCAGGTGTAGAACCGTGTGAGGATGTGGCGGTTCATTCCAAACTTCCTCAGCCGTCTCAGGAAGAAGAGGCGCTGATGAGCCTTCTTCACAACGACTTCAGTGTGGATGGACCATGTGAGTTCCTCAGTGATGTGGACACCCAGGAACTTGAAGCTGCTGACTCTCTCCACTGGTGCTCCATTGATGGTGATGGGACTGTGTTCTCTGTCTTTTCTTCTGAAGTCCGCAACAAGCTCCTTTGTCTTACTGACATTGAGGGAGACGTTGTGCTCCTGACACCAGTGTGTCAGAGTGTGCACCTCCTCTCTGTAGGCTGTTTCATCATTGTCAGTGATCAGACCTACCACCGTCATGTCATCAGCAAACTTAATGATGGCATTGGAGCTATGTGTTGCCACACAGTCATGTGTGTACAAGGAATACAGTAGTGGGCTGAGAACACAGCCCTGCGGGGCTCCAGTGTTGAGGGTCAGTGATGAGGAGATGTTGCTGCCTATTCTAACCACCTGGTGTCTGCTTGACAGGAAGTCCAGGATCCAGCTGCACAGCGAGCTGTTTAAGCCCAGAGCCCTGAGTTTCTCATCTAGCTTGGAGGGCACTATGGTGTTGAATGCTGAGCTGTAGTCTACAAACAGCATTCTCACATAAGTGTTCATTTTTTCCAGGTGGGAGAGAGCAGTGTGTATTGTAGATGCAATGGCATGCAAACTGCAACGGGTCAAGAGAGAGAGGCAGCACAGAGCAGATGTAATCTCTGATTAGTCTCTCAAAGCATTTGCTGATGATGGGGGTCAGAGAAACAGGAAGCCAGTCATTTAAGCAAGTTATTTTTGATTGCTTTGGAACAGGCACAATGGTGGATGTTTTAAAGCATATGTGGACTACAGACAAAGAGAGGGAAAGGTTGAAAAAACACCAGCCAGCTGGTTCGCGCACGCTCTGATGACGCGGCCTGGAATGCCGTCTGGGCCCGCGGCTTTGCGGATATTCACCCGTCGGAAGGATCGGGTTACATCTGCTACAGAGACAGAGAGTGAACTAACCTCTGTAGCTTCAGCCGTGAGAGCTCTCTCCGTGAGAGCGGTGCTATTTTCCTCAAAACGAGCATAAAAAGTATTTAGCTCATCTGGGAGAGAGGCAGCGGTGTTCATGGTGGAGTTTTTATTCCCTTTAAAGTCCGTGATGATGTTAATTCCCTGCCACATGCTTCTAGAGTTGGTGGTGTTAAACTGTCCTTCAATCTTGCTCCTGTTCTGGCGTTTTGCGGTTCTGATTTTCGGAGGGCATAACTGGCTTGTTTATGCTCCTCCGCGTTCCCGGAATTAAAAGCGGAGGTCCGCACATTAAGAGCCGTGCAAACATCGTTATTTATCCATGGTTTCTGATTCGGATGGATCCGTATTGTTCTGGTCAGAACGACGTCCTCCATGCACTTTTTGATGAAACACATTACGCTATCAGTGTAAAGCTCGATGTCGTCATCAGAGGCGGACCGGAACATCTCCCGGTCCGTGTGATCAAAACAGTCTTGTAGCATGGAATCTGATTGGTCCGACCAACACTGGATCGTTCTGAGGGTGTGTGCTTACTGTTTCAGTTTCTGCCTGTAAGCGGGCAGAAGCAGAATGGAAGAGTGGTCCGATTTGCCAAATGGTGGGCGGGGGAGGGATTTGTAGCCATCCCGGAAGGGAGAGTAGCAATGGTCCAAAACCCGGTCCCCTCGTGTGTTGAAACTAATGTGCTGGTGGTATTTTGGTGCGACTGATTTTAAACTGGCTTTATTAAATCCCCGGTCACAATGAACGTGGCCTCAGGGTGCGTGGTTTCCTGCCCACTTATACTCCCATACAGTTCCTTGAGTGCCCGGTCTGTGTCGGCTTGTGGGGGAATGTACACAGCTGTGATAATGACCGCTGTGAATTCCCTCTGTAGCCAGAATGGTCGACACAGAAGCATAAGAAATTCCAGATCAGGAGAGCAGAAAGACTTGATAGAATGTACATTCCTCTGATCACACCAGGATTTGTTGATCATAAAACATACACCACCTCCTCTGCTTTTACCTGAGTGGTCTTTCGCTCTGTCCGCTCGGCGCACGGAGAACCCCACGGGTTCAATGGCTGAATCTGGAATCTCCACAGACATCCAAGTTTTCGTAAGGCAGATAATGCAGCAGTCCCTTGTATCTCGTTGGAAAGAGATCTGCGCTTTCAGCTCGCAGAGCTTGTTATCCAGAGACTGAACATTTGCCAGTAGAATAGTGGGTAGCGGGGGTCGATTTGCGCAGCGTCTTACTCTGATGAGAATGCCGGCTCTGTTTCCCCTTTTCCTTTTGCGTTTCCGCGGCCGTGCTGCCCAGACAAAGGGCTCCACTTGTGTGTTTGTAAACAGCGGGTCGGCATTGAGAAATTTGAAGTCCGGTTTATGGTGTGAAATTGCTGAACCAATGTCCAAAAGTGTTTGTTTGTCGTAGACAATAAGGCAGACAACATCCAAGACAAAAAACATAAGAATTTTTTCTTATGTTTTGAGATGTTTGCACACTCCTGCTGCAAAAATTCCATTCTACCACATCCCAAAAGTGTTCTGTTGGATTCAGATCCGTTGATTGGGAAGTCCACTGAAGAACATTGTCATGTTTATGAAACCAGTTTGATAAGACTTTTGCTTTGTGACATGGTGCATTATCATGCTGAAAGTAGCTATTAGAAGATGGTAAATTGTGGCCATGAAGGGATGCACTTGGTCAGCAGCAATACTCAGATAGGCTGTGGCATTCAAGCAATGATTGATTGGTATTAAAGGAATAGTTCAATCCAAAATGAAAATTCTCTCATTGTTTTTTTACCCTCATGCCATGAATTTCTTTTTTCAGCAGAACACAAAGATTTTTAGAAGAATATCTCAGCTCTGTAGGTCCTTACAATGCAAGTGAATGGTGATCAGACATTTGTAGCTCCACAAATCACATAAAGGAACCATAGAAGTAATCCATAATACTCCAGTGGTTAAATCCATATCTTCAGAAGCGATATGATAAATGTGGGTGAAAAACAGATCAAAATTTAAGTATTTTTTTACCCTAAATTTCCACTTTTACTTTTACATCTGAAAGTCACATGTGGTGCCTTTTTAGTTTCATTTTCACATTTGAAAGTGAAAGTTAAAGTGGAGATTTAAAGGATAAAATGACTTAAATATTGTTCTGTTTCTCACCCACGCCTATCATATCGCTTCTGAATATATATATATATATATATATTTAAACACTGGGGTCATATAGATTACTTCTTCATTTCCTTTATGTAATTTTTGGAGCTACAAAGATCTGATCACCTTTCACTTGCATTGTATGGACCTGCAGAGCTGAAATATTTTTCAAAAAAATCTTTGTTTTCTACTGAAGAAAGCCATACAAATCTGGGATGGAATGAGGTATTGAGTGATCCAGATATATGCACTCAACTGACCTGTATATGCATGATTTTATGCATTTCACTGCTGCCACACTATTGGCTGATTAGATAATCACATGATTAAGTAGGTGTACAGTTAATAAAGTGTAATACAGTGTTCCTAATAAAGTGCTCAGTGAGTATTTCAAAGCTGAGTGTTTTATTGTTGCAGGAAAGTGATTAGACAGTTTATTTTAACATTTTTAATATATAATATAATTTTATTTGTGATTTATTGTTTATTTAAACCAGAGGCCCCCATGCATGAAATCAAATATTGTTTGTTGTAAAATAATTTGCATGCTTAAAGTCTCGTGTGACCACCCCTTACTGCATCTTTAGGAGATTCATAATAAGCTTGAGATTCATATAGATGAGGTACAAAAAATGAAATTAACTTTTCCAAATGTAAACAATATGGACAGTAAAATTGGCCAGCGACAATTTTGTTTTTCTTCAACAATGACAGACGTTATTGCATTACAAGTCTGGTGACGTCTAGTGGCCATAATTTATGATCCTGCTTAGTTGAAACGCGGTCCTCAACAAGACCTTCTCAAGCTTTTCCCCTCCAACTAGTTGAGTGTTTACCACTGTGACACTTTCATAACCACCATAAGTCACTCAGTGAGCCATTGACACTCACAACCACAGGGTTAGTGACTGGTTGGTTGCGCTCAATCTCTCACTCAGTGAGTGGAACTCAAGTTTTTTAGCCAGTTGAATGCTCAGACTTGATTGAGCATGGACAGCCAAACACCAACCCTTTTTAACAACACACACATTCACACCCTGTGATTAATGATCCCTTGCAAGGAGAATGATGCCCAGGGTTTTGTCTTTTGTTTTGACCTGCTGCAGACTCTTAGGTGCCCTTGTGGGCAGACAGGTGGCTGACAGGTAAAGTAGATGTTTGAGAGCGCCTTCTGCTCTCAGTGGACATACAAACTCAACCAAGAATGCATCAGTCAAGTTTATTCGCTCTGTCACCACACAGTGAAGCAGATGTATGCGCTTCATTGAGACATACATGCACACACATACGTTACCCATGTTCGTCCACATATTTTATATGAATATATGGAGTACTCTTGTCAACACATGGCATAATCACACCAGTTGATGTACAGTACAACCTTATGTTTGCTGTGCAATTCCTTTTTTTTTTTGTGTCTCTTTCAGACACTCATGCCGCATGTTTTTATAGACATGCCTTGATCCCTCAAAAGATATATAACTTTCAGCTGTGGCAGGCAGAGTTGCAGATCCCCAGTGCTTTATTGTGTGTTGGGGCACAGAGCAATTAACCTTCATAAGTGCCCCTGTGCAACAGACACATGTCATAACGGTGTGACTTCTTCAATCTTAGGCTCAACTGATAAACACTTGTTTCTTGTGACCTTAGTCACAGCCCTGAGGCACTTCCTTGAAATGTGACTCTCATGGGACACAAAGTGGTTTTGCAAAATAACGTTACACGGATTAACTTAAACAAAAAACAAAATCCTAGAATTATTAGATGTTTTAGAACATCGAACAGTATTTTTTTTGCAGCTGTTTTTTTTTAATTAATATAGTATCCCATCCAATGCATAGCTTATTGTTTTGTTTTGATAGAAACAAGGTCAGAATGCTTGACTCTCATCTCTAATTCATGCCTTTAATGCCATAACTGGATGAAAACAGCAATATATAAGGAAGTCAGTGCCATTACTTATTTGTGTTTTTCCTGCTCGGCTTCTAACCAGCAGTGACACACAACAGAGTGCTTGTAAGGAGGAAGCAATGCTGGAATCCCCAAGGAGTAAACATTAGCAATATGGAAACATTTCCATGATGTAGTCTCTGCTGTGTTGATGGACAGTGAGAGGCTTCTAGTGTGCATCAGGAAGTAACTTTAGTGTTAACACGCAGTAAAATAACAGCAAACATGTTGAATTACGACTGTCACCCTCCATTTCAGGTTTATAAGCAGTCAGGGATGCTCAGAGCAGGTCGTGTTCCTCTTATTAGTCCCAGCCATCTTGGGTACAGTCATCGTGTGATGTAAAAGCAAGCCCGAGTATTCATGTACGTTAATGTGGTGTTGGTTTCTGTGACGATAGCACCATGTTGATGACTGATGAGGCCTGGCCTCATGGCCGTCACTTGAGCCTCTCCCAATTTCGACTGGTATGGGATCACGGAGCCATCCACTGGTGCAGGCAGCAACTATGGTTCATGGTGAAGAGGAACTTCCTGTTCTCGATCTTTCCAAATCTTATATGGCTATGTGTGAATCTGCATTAGTTGAGGGTACTTATATTTCTGGCCTTTAAAACTTACCAAGGTCAAATCAGCTCCATTACACATGCACAAACAATTGGCTGAACAACAGGTCTCAGAGTTGGGGAGAGATTTTTGTTGGCACACCTTAACTACAGGTGCATCTCAATAAATTAGAATGTCGTGGAAAAGTTCATTTATTTCAGTAATTCAACTCAAATTGTGAAACTCGTGTATTCAATAAATTCAATGCACACAGACTGAAGTAGTTTAAGTCTTTGGTTCTTTTAATTGTGATGATTTTGGCTCACATTTAACAAAAACCCACCAATTCACTATCTCAAAAAATTAGAATATGGTGACATGCCAATCAGCTAATCAACTCAAAACACCTGCAAAGGTTTCCTGAGCCTTCAAAATGGTCTCTCAGTTTGGTTCACTAGGCTACACAATCATGGGGAAGACTGCTGATCTGACAGTTGTCCAGAAGACAATCATTGACACCCTTCACAAGGAGGGTAAGCCACAAACATTCATTGCCAAAGAAGCTGGCTGTTCACAGAGTGCTGTATCCAAGCATGTTAACAGAAAGTTGAGTGGAAGGAAAAAGTGTGGAAGAAAAAGATGCACAACCAACCGAGAGAACCGCAGCCTTATGATTGTCAAGCAAAATCGATTCAAGAATTTGGGTGAACTTCACAAGGAATGGACTGAGGCTGGGGTCAAGGCATCAAGAGCCACCACACACAGACATGTCAAGGAATTTGGCTACAGTTGTCGTATTCCTCTTGTTAAGCCACTCCTGAACCACAGACAACGTCAGAGGCATCTTACCTGGGCTAAGGAGAAGAAGAACTGGACTGTTGCCCAGTGTTCCAAAGTCCTCTTTTCAGGTGAGAGCAAGTTTTGTATTTCATTTGGAAACCAAGGTCCTAGAGTCTGGAGGAAGGGTGGAGAAGCTCATAGCCCAAGTTGCTTGAAGTCCAGTGTTAAGTTTCCACAGTCTGTGATGATTTGGGGTGCAATGTCATCTGCTGGTGTTGGTCCATTGTGTTTTTTGAAAACCAAAGTCACTGCACCCGTTTACCAAGAAATTTTGGAGCACTTCATGCTTCCTTCTGCTGACCAGCTTTTTAAAGATGCTGATTTCATTTTCCAGCAGGATTTGGCACCTGCCCACACTGCCAAAAGCACCAAATGTTGGTTAAATGACCATGGTGTTGGTGTGCTTGACTGGCCAGCAAATTCACCAGACCTGAACCCCATAGAGAATCTATGGGGTATTGTCAAGAGGAAATGAGAAACAAGAGACCAAAAAATGCAGATGAGCTGAAGGCCACTGTCAAAGAAACCTGGGCTTCCATACCACCTCAGCAGTGCCACAAACTGATCACCTCCATGCCACGCCGAATTGAGGCAGTAATTAAAGCAAAAGGAGCCCCTACCAAGTATTGAGTACATATACAGTAAATGAACATACTTTCCAGAAGGCCAACAATTCACTAAAAATGTTTTTTTTTATTGGTCTTATGATGTATTCAAATTTTTTGAGATAGTGAATTGGTGGGTTTTTGTTAAATGTGAGCCAAAATCATCACAATTAAAAGAACCAAAGACTTAAACTACTTCAGTCTGTGTGCACTGAATTTATTTAATACACGAGTTTCACAATTTGAGTTGAATTACTGAAATAAATGAACTTTTCCACGACATTCTAATTTATTGAGATGCACCTGTATATGTCAGGGGTTCTTATATTCAGAGGAACTCTTTAATTTGTGCCAGGATTGGAAAAGATGCATCTATATACTTGCGGTCATAATGTATTGGCCTCGCTCCAGTTTAGGGATTTGAAGATGTATCACCCGACAACTGACTAGTCGATTAGCCTTTAGACATTTTGCATGGTAAAACCCTCTCGAAAAAGTTGACTCTTAAATTCATCCCCTTTTAAGCGTTGCCACTACAGCTATGCACATTCAGACGGAGCTTTCCGTTCATTGTGTCACGCTTAAAGCTGTTTTTTGAGCATCTCGCCACAAGAGATTTTAAGACGCAGTGTCAGGTCAAAAATGTTTCTCAAGGATCCTTGTGTGTTTTGTTCCATTGTACCATTGTTCCTAATTATACAGGGCTTCCCAAGACCAACTGGTTGACTAGTCCTAAAGGCTACCCACCGATGATTGAATTTTGGAAACAAAATATATAGTTTTCCATATCTCTACTTTATTCGCACACTGACTGTTCCTCTTATTCCTTACACTCTTCATGAGAGAGCAGATGTCACCATATTACACAGACTTGTTTGCTTGCATACCACACGCCAGGCTATGGGACACTTCCAGACATAATGGGAATCTACATTAAAAAAAATGTTCTTGCTTTATAATTATTTTAATGTTTTGAGAGTGGGGTTAGATAATATCATAATCATGATTATTTTGGTCAATACTGAGATTACGATTATTTAACACGATTACTCATTGACTTTGGAAACATCATGCATTTATTGAACTTTGAACGTTTGAACGAACTTTGAAAGTCTTTTGAACAGTGGATTTCCTTGAACTTGAAATGTAAACGGCAATGGGTAGGGGAGGAGGCTATTGTCATATGATAATTATTTTATGTTATGTATGGTAGTCAAATAAAGGAAAGCCTCCATCGCCAACATTTACAGCAGGGGTGCTCTCACTTCTATGGAATGAGATCTACTTTTTCATCATGTTATTGCAGCAAGCTCTACCATGTACAATAAAGGCTACACATTATCACAATACCACAATTTCAGTAGTCGGTAGTGAAATTTGATGATTCTCAATACCAGCTTCAAAACCACAAAAAATAATAACACTGCTGTTAATTATTGTTAATTAACATGTTAATTATGGAAGAATGGTTTCAAGTAATTATTCAAGACTAGTAGGCAGTCAGTAATAACATGACAATAAAAAACATCAATGAACAGATATAGATTAAAAATAATAGAACAAAAATACAAATTAAGAAAATTCAGTGCTTTTTTTTTAACAGCTTTGAAAGTTTTTAACAGTAGTAGGCTATCAATTATTCAAGTAAACATTCAGAATGAAATGCAACATAAAACTACTACTGGTCTTCATTGTATGATAATAATACATTAATACTTTTTAAAGCTACTGATGTTATCCAGTCAAGAGCAGTGAGTGTTTTCTCATTTTCTTGTTATGTTGTTTGATTATTATAATGACACACTAGACAGCAGCAGGTCTATTAGCTTACATTTATACTAAGTCCAGCATTTTAATACAAATCTGCTTTTTTCTCTGCTGTTTACATTCAGTTTAGACATCACTCTCTGTGTTTACATGAATACCTCACCAAGACGGGCATTAGCACGAGCATTTTCGGAACAAACACGCATGTTCAGCACACACACATATGCCACCTGTCAATCAAACAGGGTGCAGCTGTTACTAGATCACGTGATTACGTGCTCTGGATTACGTTCAACAGCAGAATAAGAAAATTAACTTTCTAATAAGTGACACAGGCCTGTATAGCCGGTTATTTTTTGGTTATTGACATTTTAATCATTCTGCTTGTCCGGTCAGTCAAGTAAAATTATTTTTTACTTGCCCCTTCAAAAATCCACTTGTTCCGGATAAGATTTAATGTTGAGCCCTGATTAAATATTGTATTCAACATTCTTCCATAACAATCCTCAGTATTGCTCCTAAAGTAAATGTATGTTGTTTTAAAGGAGTTTTAGATATTATTTTGGAAAACAAGCCAAAAAGGACTAATCAAAAACGTATTTTGTTCCAGTGTATAATAGGCTAAGACTACACTCTCTCACCTTTATGTTCACTTCAGTCCATCTTTAACTCACAAAAAACAAACTTTCTCTTCTAAATAGAGCTGCATATTGCCAATTTTCTTCATGATAAGATACACACAGTGAATGTGACACATATATTATGATTCACTATGTCGCAAGCCATCACGTTATAATCTAGCTGCACCAAACGCGCAAGTGACGAGCGTCCCCGCGCCAGAGTGTGCATCAGCCTGGAGAAGATTCAATCTCTTCCCTGGTCACTTCAAGCAACTCATAGTCGTGGCACTGACTACACAGAGAAATGCCAGTTTTGGAGTTTATTTTCATAGCCCGCTTCCTTATTATTTGAACTTTAATAAAGAATGCTTTAAAGATATAATGCAGGGGTGTTTCATTGCGAAACGGAATGTGGCACAGTAATTGTTTTCATAATCATTGGAAGCCAAAATCGTAATTGAAAATAAAATTTGATTAATCGCCCAGCCCTATTTCACATGTGGTTAAAGTAATGCCTGTTAAACAACTCAAAAGGCACTGAGAATAATTGACTGAATTGCTTGGAGACAGACAGAAATGTATAGTACAATCAAACAATTTCCTATCAACTACTGCCAAGAGAACACTCCGGAGCTCTGCCACACTCTATTGCTGTCACACTTATTTTGTCCCATGAGATTCTGCTCTGCCTTAAGACTAGTTTGATAGCAGTGTTAAGTGTTGCTGGTTTACCAGAGAAGCATTTAATGGCAGTGATGCCGTCCCACTGGGAATCAGAGGATGAGTCCCTGGGGGATTGCTGAAGAAGCAGGGGGGATGTCTCTCACTGTCAATAATGAGATTAATGATGTGACAGAGACGGAATGGCAAAGAATTGGACTGCTGTTAAACGGAATTAGTTGTCAAATTTGGAGACGGGATCAGAGAATATGAGATTGTGTTCACCAGGGTGTCACTGGTGTCCTGTCATAACAGTGATGAGGGATCATTCTAAAAAGTTGAAAATAAATACTATACCAGTATTAAAGCAAAGAGAGTCTCTGTTTCAGTTCCAGAGATCAAGTAGTGCAGCTTGAATATCTGTTCTGTATTTTTCAAGAGTACGTCCTTCGAACATATCTGGGAAAGTCTGACAAGACTAGTTTGCCACCTTAAAGTCAACTTGAAATCATAATTGAACCTATTTCACATTTTTTTTTTTTTTTTTGAGGAACAGTTCACGTCAACTTTAAAGTGATAGCTCGCCCAAAAAAGAAAATTAATTGTGTGGGAAAATTATGCTATTAAACTGAGTAGTGACTGTCTGAGGCTTTCATTCCTTAACATGCAGTACTGCCATAACAGGTAGTTCAGGTTTGGAACAAAATGAGGGTGAGTAAATCATGACATGATTTTAATTTTTGGGTGAACTATTCCTTGAAAGTGTCACATAATTGCATAGTTACTAAATGGGCTGTGTGCCGATGTGCCTTTTTACTGTAACATCACCACTCAGTTATCCCGGGCAGCCCAACATAAAGTCCACGGAAAGTAGACCGAAAAATAACATGGGAACCTGTCAGAAAAATGAGTCTGTGCTCGTGACAGAGAGAGATACATAAAGGTGTGAGCTTGCAGCACTGAAGCTGGAGTGAGTTGAGTAAATAATCGGCGGTCTGAGGCGGTGCGGAGCTGGCGTGTCAGCGAGCGATGGATGAGTCCCCAGGCCTGATTGTATAGCCCAGCAGGTTGTGTTGGTTGAGTGAGTCTGTGCCGAGTGGAGTCTCAATCTTCCCTCTAATAGGCCACTGACAGGCCTTTACCACACACATATACACACACTTGCAAGCACACACATCAATAAAAGTGTCCTGACAGGGACCACAGCCTCAGCTTTGGCACCTAGCGTTCAGCACTACACTAAACCAGCCAACAGAGACCCAGGCGGCATCAATTCTGCGGCGCTATCATTAGACAATAGGTAAGGTGGAACAATACGGCAAAGTGCGTAGTATACGGCTGGCTGTGTGAGACACCAGCTGCCTGACAAGCCATATTTTTCATCCACAGGTATACAGGCAGGTCTGATATCTGCAGTATAGATGAGAGTGTGTTAAAAAGTGAATTTGAGCCAGACGACTAATCTTGCAGCCTTACATACACAACCTCTTGACAGAGGCCCACACAAAAGTATATTTGCTCCCTCACTTATGCAGTCCGGCCATATACTCCACAGCTCAAACACTCCATCATACAGTCTAAAGGACACATAAACACTCATAAGGGGTCCTCCGCATCACACACACATACAGTCGGACCCATCCCTCCGCCTGCATGCTCTGTCAATAGGCCATGCTGTGCCGAGATTTGATCATCGGTAAATGTTTGTCGAAGATTAATTCCCTGGCTGATACTGAGGTTTGTGTGGTGATAAATGAGAGAGGGCGTCCTGGCGTGAAAGACAGGGACAAATAGGAGGAGGAAGATTTTCTATTGCGACAGGAAATGTGAGTTTCCATTGTAACAATATGAAATGGCCATTAAAATCACACAGGAAGAGTAGATGTTTACATAACCAGGGATTTATTAATTGTTTTACCAAAAACTTTTCACCTTCCTTTTTTTTTTCTTTCTCTTCCATTCTGTCTGTCTGTCTTCTTTCCTTCCATCTGTTCTGTCTATCTGTCTTCCTTCCTTCCTTCCTTCCTTCCTTCCTTCTGTTCAATCTGCATTCCTTCCTTTCTGTTCTGTCTATCTGTCTTTCTTCCTCACTTCCTTCTGTCCTTTCTATCTGTCTTCCTTTCTTCCATCTGTTCTGTATATCTGTCTTCCGTTTCGTTCTTTCTATACTGTATGTCTTCCTCCTTTCTTTGTATGTTTCTTTCTTTCTTTTTTACATTCTATCTATCTCCCTTCCTTTCTTTCTTTCTTTTTCTTTCTTTCTTTCCTTTCTTCTCTTTTCTTTTCTTTCTGTCTGTCTTTCTGTCTTCCTTTGATTTGTTCTGTCTATCTGCATTCCTTCTGTTCCATTTTATCTGTCTGTCTTCCTCCCTTCCTTCCGTTCTTTCTATATATCTGTCTTCCTTCCTTCTGTTCTGTATATCTGTCTTCTTTGCATTCATTCTGTCTATCGGTCTTCCTTTTTTTTCTTCCTTCATTCCTTCCTCAATCCCAGCTAGCGTTTGTCCCTGGCTCTCATTGTCTTCCTCCTCTTTTCTCTCACCTCACTCAATAGGAAGACAAAGCGTTGTCAGAGTCTTGTTGAAAAATAGAAAGCTGTGTGTTTGTGTGTTCGTGTTTGTAGGCATGTTCATGTATGTGCGAGCAAAAGCCACAAACTATATCATTAAATGAATTCTTTCTGTCAATTTAATGACATTTATGCTACAGTTTATGGTTACGCATCTCAAGTGTTCTTATTCTGTGATACATGAGAGGAGCACAGCTGTGAATTCAGGTTTAATTTCATACTCACTAAATCAGTCTTCCCTGTAATTACAGTATTAACATAACTACTATCGTATTACCTATTTATAAGAAGTTATAAACACTTTATTTAATAAAGTTTCAACCAAAGCCTCTCTGCTCTGGATCTTTCTTCCACTAACCCTCTCTGATTTCTTAAGTTCTTTAAGTAATTCCATTCTCCTGCTGGCTTGTCTAACATGCTAAATTGTAGCTGCTGGGAATAAATCTTTGGGGTTTTTAGCTCCAGTGTAAAGCGGCAACGAGCGAAACCGCCACGCCGAGTCCATCTTTTACTCAGCTCGCATGCATGCATGTCACTTCAGCCCAGCCACTCATAAAGCAACATGATGGATAAATGAATATAGAAATAAATAAATAAAAGCCACACTTATTCTCTCCTGCACATTCTTCCCTCTGCCTTTCTGAAGGATCTGTAAAATGATATAAGGAATAAGACTTGGAGAGAGAGAGAGAAAAGAAGGGTTGGGGTGGAGAGACGGATATGATTTATTAGCCTGATAAAAATTCAGCCTTTGTTATTCAGTCATTTTTCCATGTGCAGCTTATTAAGGAGTGCACCTGCCAGTGAAAGAGTTTGTGTGTGCTGGTGGGTGTGTTGCTAAATGTGTGTTTCCCATGGAGTAGAAGGATTCAGACCTCACAGAGCCAGTCTAGATTGTTCTTTCTTGGTTTGCAGATACGTCTCTCTCCCACTTTGTTCAGTGGCTTAAAGAACTCGTCATAGATAAACTCTTTCATTTATGTCTACCAATGAAAATGAAATGGGATGTTTTTTTTTTGTTTTTGTTTTTTTCTAGATGTGAAATGTGAAATGTAACTGGCTCTAAAATGTGAGTTTATGCAAACCACAGGCTGACTTACTAATGACTTGGTTATAGCTCATGCGGCATCATTAGGTGATTAAGTATTATTGATCAGTAAAGTGACATGTCAACCATTAATTCCTTTCCATGATTTGTCTGTTGCTCTACAGGCCCCCCCTCTCCGTCACTGCGAAGCCTGGCATCACACAGGGTCATCAAAACACGCTACAAGATCGACACGCGTAGAGCCCATGCAATCCACCACAACCCTTCTCTTTCCTACAGGGTTAAGAGAGTCCAGTCAGCTAGGTAAGCCATGAAACTCATTCTCTTCATGAATATGTGCTTTCCTAAGTATATTAGCAAATGTAAGTGGTCAGCACTATCCACTTGTTTCCTCTTCAGCATGAATCATTTTTAATAGCTAAATTACATAATAAATTGTGTGTTCCCACCAGAGCATGTGAGCGAAGCAGAGCGGTGTGACACTCCGCTCAATAACCTGATCCATGCGTGTGCGCTCCGCTCAGCCGCTACCGGCCCAAGCGGACGCTCCGCTCAAGTACCGCAAATGCTCACCTGTAAAAAAGCGTTCGCTCAAATCCCGCTCCGACATTAAATTTCTCTGTATTATACTTGTGTGAAGGTTATACGGGAAAGGACGAGTCGGGAAGCACAGACACCATTGCAGTAAGGCTTTTATTCTCTGCCTTCTGCACAGCCTGTACACTCTTCCTAGTGTTTTTCTGGGCTCACGTAGGTAGCTTTACCAATAACAAAACTTTCTATAAACATAAACTTCTTAAAAGACATGCAGTTCTTTGATGTTCAGGAAACACGCCAACACTGGACTGACATGTCGCTCTCTCTCTCCTTCTGACGGTGGCGTGGCTGTTTATATGCCGCTCTCCCCAGCTCACTGGAATTAGAGACAGGTGTTAGACATAATTTAGCTCGGGTGTAAGCGCCTTACCGCTTTCTCTCTCTCCGGATGGGCGCTCAACCACACCCCCGCTGCCACAACTTGGTTCCAAACACACACACAGGGGGTAGCTACAGTGGCCCAAGCAACTGCCCCTTTGCCCACATGGGCTGATGTGCCCCTCTGGGTGAAATATAGACTATAGGCCAACATTTATTAAATTATCAAATGATTAGTAATGTACACATCTGAAATTATGTGATTGTATTGTTGTGTTTTTTTATATAAAATCTCGCTGTTTATTTTGTAATGGTTTACAACGGCTGTTAGATAATCGGGTCTACCAGACCTTCCTTATCATTTGTAATCAGTCAAATATTTATCTGTTAGCACATATATCATTAAACATCTTCAAATAATGCCTTAAAAAATTCCAGTTCTAAATTACCTTTATTCAGTTTAAACAAGTTATCAAACACACCTCTACAAGTGCTAAAACATATGTGCGTTGGCACGGAAACTCGCATACACGCAAATTTGTGCTTTTCAGTTTAAACTGGACCTGAGTGACACAACCGACCCAGAAAACCACAATCTTTTCAACTTTAAAGTTTGTTCGAGTCGTTTATGGCAATAATGAAAACATGGACTGGTACCAGGAAAAATATTGCAGGTAAAAGTGAAATTCATAAATGTTTTTCAGTTGTCTCCACTGAATGATTATACTGTAGATTTGATACATTAATATGTTTCTGATTTAATGCTATCAGACTTTGGGTCTGTAAATTAAAATGAGCAATTTCTCATCCTAATTTTGTGTTCAGTTTTAAAGGGTTTATTAATTTATCCGGAAAAGAGCAGTGGATGTTTTTCTCTTTTTCAGTGTTGTTGCTTTTATTAATATTCCCTACAATTTTATATGTACAAATCATACACAATCTAAAGGACTGTGGTTATTTATATAATAATTATTATATTAGTAGATACCATGTGTCCCCTTTGTTTTTTCTTGATATTTTTAAAGCATTATAAAGTGAATCTGGACTTTATATGCATCAAACGATCATGTCTTGTGCATGCACTCTGTATATGTACAGCAAGGTTTAACCATGGATTTAACAAATAAAAAATATTTGTCCTGCATAAAATGAGATTTTGTCCAATAATATATTAGATGAAATCATGTTTAATGATCCTAATAAAATTTATTTTGCCTTCGTTTAAGAAAAGTTTTTTTTTTTTCTAATGTATAATCATTTATAGATTTTTTTCTCTGCGCATGAATGCAGCAAGCGATGACGAAGATGTTATCTGCAACCACTAATCTAGAATCTTTTTTTTTTTTACATTTCACTTATCGTTAAGGTGTGGATTTGGCTTTGGGAAACTGACCAGCAGTTATGTGCCACTTTATCCCGAAGCAGAAATCGAAAGCATCAGGCGATCGATTAAGTGAGATAATTCCGCTATGAAATTCTCTATGTGAGAGTGGAAATTTTACCAATCAAATGCTTAATTGTACAATGGAGGTATGAAAGCAGAATGCTCCGCCTGCAAATTAGGACACACTGATCTGCAAGATCATACATGTTTATTGGTTTTGATGCAGGGATTTTTTTGTGTGTTCGCCGGGATTCAAGGAAAAATGCTTTGCCAATATACAGTAATATTAAGCTTACATATTCAGTTGAGGGTGCTCAAACGTTCACAACCCTGCAGAACCGGGCCTGCATTATAGGCAGTTGCACTGACATGATGGCAAAACAACAAGATACCTTACTTATCAAATAATTTATTATCGAATTGTAGTGTAGCCTACTAGCTCACCTTTTGCTGCACTACATGGCGTAGCACATCCTCGTGCTCTCTAGCAGTGTGACACGTATGATTCCAGAAGAAATATTTGCTAATTCTCACGGTCTCTCCACACTCCCTTTCGATTTCCTCGTTCTTAACTTTGATTAATACTTTGCATTTATTGAGGTTATAAGGTTTGCAACTTCACTAAAACAATGTTAGAGCTCCATAACCTCAGGCCTATTGCTTATTTCGCAGATTCCTAAACCAGCATATCACGAAGCGCATTCTGGGTTGAGCGAGCGGCACTGAGCGGCCTGAGAGAGTGGGATCTTCAAAAAAGCACTCTCTGCTCAGGTGAAATTATCACCGCTCCGCTCTGCTCACATGCTCTGGTTTCCACGCACACTGATTCTCATTCACTAATAATTCACTACGTTTCACACTTACGTGTGCAGAACAAGTTCTTGCACAAAATGTCCTCTGGATTCAAAACAGATCATTTGTTTTTACCCTCATTATAATAATGATTAATCCAGATTATACTATATCAGGGAGCGCATGCCCATATTTCGTAGTTTGCATAAAATATATTTAAACAATCTCCAAATAAGGTCTGTCTGTTCAACCTTTTGCTCTACAGCTTTTCATCACTCACCACAAACATATCTTCACACTCTCAAAGATGCATGTTTAACTGAGGTCAGGAAAGTAAAATAGCAAAATATTGTTTGATTTTATGTTTACTAATGTTTAATGAAAGCAGTGTAAATACTCAACTATTAGTCCAAGGCACTCAGGGCAGGGTATACAATTAAAAAGGCTTTATTAAATCATGGCCGTTAAATTAAAGATTTTCCACAAACCGATGCACTGCAGTTTAGACAGCCTTCATCAGTGAGCACCAGCGGGAATTGCTTCACATCCAAGCAGCACTCCTTGCATGCTTTGTTTGAAAGCAGTGTAAATTGGTAGTTAATACACAAATTAGATTCAAATTATGATTTTTTTATCAAAACATGCAATAAGTAACCTGAAAATAATCAGATTAGATTACAAAAGTGTAATCCAAAACATTGAGTAACTGATTACAATTGTAGTTGTGTAATTTGTAATCATTACCAGATTACATTTCAGAAGTAATCTACCCAACACTGCCCAAAACACAAATTACAATTTTTTTTTCATACATGTGGCTTCATTTGGTTCTAAATATTATCGTAAATTCTGAATACATTGTGTGAAATTCAAATAATTTTTAAATGTATTGATGCAAGATGACTTCTGTGTGAAAGCATTCGCTCACGGTTTTTTATGTGCACATGTGTGCGTATGCGCAGTTAGTGAGCGAGCATATTCCCTTCCATGAAAGTGTGCTTTTCTTGTGGAGATGGAAGCGGTCAGCACAACCCCCTTAGTCCTTGTACTTCCTGTTTGTTTCCTCTTTAACAGGGCTCATTTTAATGGCTTTATTCTATCATAAATGGTATGTTTGCTTATAGGTGTGCATCCCTCTCACAATCTCAGCCCAGCACAACCAATTACCAGACTGACTAAAACCTCTCTGTTGACATTTAATATTTTTATCAGTGTCTCAGTGCCTAATAAAACATTCATTAACTGCCTGGCCCTTAAAAACGCTACACAGAACCATAACTACTGTAACTACCTCATCACCGCTGATATTATGACAGAGAGAAGGTGCCACTCGTCATGGTAATCTATTACTGAAACCATAATATTAGACCATAAACATGTTCTACGGGATGGCCCACATGCTCATGAGAACATGTGGGTGGTTACTGAGACACTTATTTCAGACCATAGCTTTTAATGGCCAAAGACTCCTCTTAGTGGGTTTTATATATTAACATTAAAGTGTTAGGAAAGGAAATGGGGAAGAAATGCCAAAAAGGAAAGTGCCAATAGTTAAAGGATTTGATCGTTTGCTTGTTTATTTTTACAATGACCATTAAAATAGTTCTTCCTGTCAGAGCTGTGGCCTAATGGTTAGCACTCATGATCCACACAAGTTGAGCCATGGTGTTCATATGGGAGATGCCGAGTTGAATCTCACCTGCAATATGTCTCTATCTTATATTGCCCTTGACTCTCCCAAATAATTTTCTGTCCCCTCTTTGTCTCTGTTAATGAAAAGTCTTCCAGACCTGTTGAGCCACGGTGCTCATATTGAAGGCGGAGGTTTGAATCTAGCCTGTGATATGTCTTGATCCTATTCCCCCTCTTTCTCCGTAGTAATTTCCTGTTGGCTCTTTACTGTCTCTTTTAGTGAAAGTGTAAAATTGGCCAAAGAAAAAAATAAATAAATGGGTTGATCCTTTACATACATACATTTACAGTCCAAGCTTAAATAAGAAGTAAAATTAAGAAAGCTTGGAACGCTTTGAGATTGTGAATGCTTTATATGAAGGCAGAGAGAAGGAAGAGGGGTCACGGCTGTGTCTGTATAGCATTAGCTTTAGTCTGATAGGAGACAACTGAGAAATCCCATTCACTTAAGGGTGTAAATGAAGCACTCATGCGTATGGGTGTAAATTTTTTATTCCCATTCTTATCTACAGGGTTAAAATGATCTTCATAAATCCCCCTGCTGTGTGGCCCTGGCTTAGCCATGTAGAAAAAAAGGGGCTGTGGATTATAGGTGTTATATGTTAAGAAGGGTGCCACATTAAACAAAATAACCTTCTCTTTTATCTCCCCCTCTCTCGCACACGCTCTCTTTTCTTGTCCTACTGGTCTTTTCTGCCTTAGTGAGAATTGTTTTACTCTGCCTTGAGTGGATACTGCTTACCAAAATCACTCTTTCTGGTCATTTCCTGCAGGATCAGAGCCTGAAATCACTCTAAATATCTGATTGGCTGCTTTAATAGCTATAAGTGTGTGTTAATGGAGAGTAGGGAAGATATAAGCAGATCTGTTTACGTCTATGGGTTTTTAAATTTAGTAATGTAGCAGTGATCCCTGCTTATTAAGAACTCATAATAGTTAGATTTTTGAAGATTAGTGTCCGATGTTTTTATCTTAGCCTGTGTTTGCTACTTATGCCTATTGCTCTCATTTAAGAATGTTGGACAGGCTTGCTCATAGGCAACATACACACAGTGTTGTATAAAGTATCCATTTGTCATACTTGAGTAAAAGTATAGTTACCTTCATGGAAATTGACTCAAGTAAAAGTTGAAGTAGCTCATGAGAAAATGACTTAAGTAAAAGTATTAAAGTAACTGATATTAAATTTACTTAAGTATCAAAAGTACAGGTAAATTGCATAAATTACGGAACAGTTCATTAAACCCATGGCAACTTATTTGATTGTTGGTGCTCATCATTTACTCGCTCTCATGCCATCCCAGATGTGTATGACTTTCTTGTATCTGCAGAACACAAACAAAGCTTTTAGAAGGATATTCCAGCTCTATAGGTTAATTCAATGCAAGTGAATGGTGGCCAGACATTTCAAGCTACAAAAAGCACATTAAGGGAGCATAAAGTTATCCATACTACTACAGTGGTTAAAGCCATGTCTGCTGAAGCGATTCAGTTGGTTTTGGGTGAAAACAAACCAAACCATTACTCAGTTTCACTGAATATCTTGCCATTGCAATCTCTAGGCACGGTCATGATTTCAAGCTTGATTTCACTTTCTAGTGCTTGATGCATGTGCAGAGCCCTAGGTGGCGCTATAGGAAGTGTAATCGAACTTGAAATCCTGATCGCCAAGAAGACTGCTAATGTCAAAATTTATAGTCGAAAAAGGAGTTATATTTTGGTCTATTCTCACCCATAAACCAATTTGATTCGTTCAGAAGACATTGATGAAACCACTGGAGTCTTATGGATTACTCTTATGCTGCATTTATGTGCTTTTTGGAGCTATAAAGGTCTGGCCACTATTCACTTATGTTGAATTGACCTACATAACAGCAGTATTCTTCTAAAAATCTTTTTTTTTTTTTTGTGTTCTGCAGAAAAAAATAAAAATAAAAATTAGTCATACACATCTTGGATCAAATGAGGGTGAGAAAATTATGAGAAAATGTTCATTTTTAAACGAACCATCCCTTTAATGGCGCATTCAAGTCAAATCAGAATGATCATATTTATGGGATTATGGGGCCAGCAACCACCCAGAACACCCTGGCAACTGCATAGCAATGTGCTGAAACACAGTTAAAACAACTTAACACCATAGCAACAACCTGAAAACCACCTAGAACACCCTGTCAAGTGCAAAGCAATGTGCAAAAAACACAGAAACTTAGCAACAGCATAGTTACAACCTGGCAACCGCATACTGTAGTAATGTGCCAAAACACACAGCAGAGATCACCTTGATAACTGCATAGCATGCCCTAGCAACCAATCAGAAAACCCTAGTTACTACATACTGTAGCATAAATGTGCTACAAAACAAATATAACACTTTAGCAACCACCAGAAAACTAGTTTTGCTTCGGCAAAGACCATTCACATCTTCATAAAATATAAAAATAAATATTGTTGGACATTTTCATGAGTGCTGGTAATTATTCATGCACATCATATCTTGTTTAAATGTAAAATGTAAACGCATGTGATTGACTTTTATATGAACAGGTCTCCTGGAAAGGCAGGAGACTGATCACACATAACTTCATTATTTCACAGCTTTCATAATGTTTAAGCCTAAACTTGTAAATTTAATTAGTCGAAAAAAAAAAAAAATAACTCACATGAGCAGTTTCTAGTCTTCTCCAGACGATGGAACACGTAATCTGGCGCACGCTTCGCTTGTGATTTTGATTCAGATTCGTGATTCTCAAAATGAATCATTCAGACCGCTTTTTGAATCTTTTTATTCAGTTCAAAGGAATCAAATTTAAAAGATTTGATTCAAATGATTCTTTCAACGAATCACACATTACTATCACCGATCTGCACGCATTTGTGGACATACTGCTGTTATATATTTATTTAATTTTTTTAGGTGTTCAGTCGCAAATGTAACGAAAATGTCTGGAGAAATTTATCAGAGTAAAAGTACAAATTTCCTCTTCAAAATGTAGTAAAGTGAAAGTCCAAAGAAATATTTATATTCAATAAAGTACAAATATTAAAAAACTGTACTTAAGTACAGTAACGAAGTATTCGTTACTATACACCTCTGCATGCACGCAAAGTTTCGGGAGTGACAACCGCATTTAGATGCGGGAGTGAATCCCCTAAATTTTCATTCCACGTGTGTACGTTAGAGAGGATTGACAAGTGATAACCATAGTAACGCTGCAGTGACTTGTGCCTGTGAATTATGAATGCCACCATCTTAACCCATTTTGTGTTTGCTGTTTTTGAGCAAAGAGATTATCCACGACAGATATATTATCATTCGACAGTGTTTCGTTTGCTGCTGTCGACAGAATCGGCATGTTTTGTTTATGTGCATCTAAACGGCTGTTGTTAAACATTGCGCGTGCTATGAACTGCAATGAATCGGTTACCCTGAGTCCGAAGGGCTGATGAGAGAAATTACAGATGAGAGAGACGGACTGGAATATATGAATGAATGAAGACACATACCTCCAGGAGAAGATGGACACATCTCACACGCACCATTAATCACGTCTTTAACAACTAATTGTTCGGTTCGGTACACACTGTGTGGAATTTTTTTAAATGTGGTTGTCACTACCTGAATTTTTCAGGAGTTAATTCGTTTGTAGAATGCAAGTTGTCACTCTCCTATTTTATCAAACTGTGTGTGTGTACAGAACAGGATTAAGCACTAAAAAGCGAACTGACAACTGAATTTAGCTGTAGTGTGTATGTGGCCATAGTGAGTTAGTGATCGTGAATGTGTTTATTTAAATGTTTTTGTTGAACTTTAAATAGCTTGAATCATGCTAATGATTCCTAATTTAGTACGATTCCAATACGTGTTGTCATGACATGTCGCTTGAGAACATTTTGGCCAACAGACATGTAACAACTGCTATTGAAATAGATGATTAACAGGTCTACTGGTCAGACACTCGTCTGAGCTCATTATTGATGAGATGCTGACATTTTGACCTCAGTGGTTTGCTCTCAAGTATTCAACACATGCATTTATGCGTGCAACTAATTAATAAAATGTTGTACCACTACTAAATACTTTGTTAGTAGAACTACTGTACTTAATTTGACTTCAGTATGGTGTTACATTTAACGTAAATGGCCAGTTGACTTGAATTGTCAAGCAGTGTTCATAAGTTTTCTGTGGTGTTATTCATTTGTGACATCACAGATCTTTTAAATTAACTTTTAAAGGCAAAAAGAGATGCAAATGGTAAAAAACCTAAAAAACTACTCTTTCCCTTATATTCTGATACATTTAACATAAGAGCATGATGTTCATGGACATGTTACTTGTCAACTACCCAAATATCTGTAATTAATTATATTTACCATGGAAAATGAATTGTTAAGTGTTACTTATTTTTACAACCTTGTGTGATGGTGTGAAATGCTTCATTTGTGTAATTTAGATTTGGTGTGGGGTTCTCTTGGCTTTATAATGAGCAAGCTAGTGTGTGTTTGCAGAGCTTCATTTGTGTAATGCAGATTTTGTGAGAAAGTGCGCTTGGCTTCAGACCGCCTTTGAGCTGTGGTGACTTAGCGCCATTCATTTAGCTGCCTGCAATAAATATTGATTCATCAAGGGATTTTCAAATTTGAACCTCTGACGCATTGTGAAATATTACAGGAGGGAGGGAAATGAGAGGGAGAGAGAGATATTGTGGGGGAAGAGAAGATAAGGGAAGATTTTTTAACAATCCACCTTGCATTCATTCATTTATGCAGTTGTCTATGATTCTTATTTTTTTAGAGTATTTTGAAGTGCAGCAGTCTGCCACATCCTTATTGCATTTTGGCAGACATTACATTTAACTACATTTAACAAACTACACATTTTATCAGTATGCACAATCCCTGGGATTTGAACCTGTGACCTTAGCATTGCTGGTGCCATGCTCTACCAATTGACCTAGGAACATGTGGTGCAGGCGGCTGCACAACATGCTTTAAAAAAGCCATGACACCAAGAGTCTGTGTTGGTTGGTTGGTTAGTTAACAAACATGCTCACAGATGGCTGTTTGCAGTCCGCCACACAAGAACTCCCTCTCCGTCTCGCACATGATCAGACAGACGGGTTCTCTTTAGCCCCTCACCCTTCTGCACAGTGACCCGACGTCCAGCGCAGCGAGCTGGAGAGTGGTGGGAGTGTGTTGTCAGCAGTGCTGGTGTGCCTGGTGATTGAGTGTTCGAGGGGACCGTGTGGGGGAGGAAAGGCCCTCGTAAATCCATGGCAGCCACCAGAAAATAGATATAATCTCAACATTAACTACATTAATAGTAGCAGGAGTTGAATTAAGAAAGCCGTAAAGCATGGATGCCTGGGCATAAATTACACGAGTCCGTGCACACACACGCATGCACACATAAAAAAAAAGCCCTCCTCCCATTACACACTCTGTTTTGCTCATTCTTTTCTGGATCTCTATCTTTGTCTCGCTCTTTTTTGGTTGTGAATGTGGAGCTCGTTCTTATAGTTGGATTTAGCCATGGAATGCTGAGTAGACATGAGACCAAACTGTCAAGTTTAATTTTAGGCAAAAATGAATAAGAAATAATTTGCCAAAATGAAAATTCTGAAAATGAAAAATCATTTGCTCACCCTCTTGTTGTTCCAAAGACTTTCTTTCTTCCATAAAACACAAAAGGAGATGTTAGACAAAATTTTAGACTGGTGATGCCTAAATCACCCTATAATTTCAATGCATTTTTTTTTCTCCATATAATAAAAGTGAATGGTGACTGAGGCGAACATTCTGCTTTACATCTCATGTTTGTGTTCTGTGGAAGAAATAGTCTATGGTTTTGGAACAACATGAGGGTGAGTAAACTACTTTTTAGTAAACTATCCTTTTTATAAATTCATTCAAGCAGTACACAAGAATGAAACCAAATGTAAAGGTACAATTTGCTGAGTTGTCATTTGAAAAACCCATATTGATTCATTAGTAGATTTATAGATTCACTACTAATCTGATTATTGGGTGGAAGCTTCCCCCTCAAAAGTCTATAGTGGTTATGGCCCTGGCGATACAGGACAGAATGAGATTTTCTTGAAATCTGACACTGTTCATGTCTGAGAAACACAAACAGAACAATCATAATCTTTACCTTAATTTCTCTATTTGACACACTCCCACACGTGCGGTCACTCACACTCTCTCAGTGTGGGTGGAGTGGCTGGTGTGGCCCTCATCAGGTTTAGTGCTCTGGTATTGATCAGCACAGGATATGCTGCAGCATTGCTCCCTTTTCCTCTCCTTCACAACCTCTCCATTCATCTCGTCTACCCATCCTGGGAGCCAGAGCGAGGGGAAGTGAGAGTGAGGGAAAACAGGAGGAACAAGACAAGAGAACTGAGAAAGTTAGAGGTATACTCAAAGCAATAGAATTCATGTTTTAACTAGTGGTCGACTGATAAGTTTTTTTTAATGGTCCAAATCAATATTGAGAGACTAGAGTACAGACTGATATAATGTCTGTATATGTAAAATATATATAGTAAAAATTCATTATATATATAAAGGTTTGGATGATATTGCTGATCCTGCAAAGCTTTCGTGCCTGTTCTGCCACAAAAATGGAGAGAAGCGATCTAAATTGCCTCAGGA
This sequence comes from Myxocyprinus asiaticus, assembly GCF_019703515.2. NCBI lineage: Eukaryota > Metazoa > Chordata > Actinopteri > Cypriniformes > Catostomidae > Myxocyprinus > Myxocyprinus asiaticus. The sequence goes on from NC_059352.1 coordinate 23,315,427, forward strand.
ATTATGAAATCACTTCTTTGTCAATCGTGCGTTTATACCGATCAGCTACAACATTAAAACCACCTGGCTAATATTGTGTAGGTCCCCCTTGTGCCGCCAAAACAGCACCAACCCGCATCTGAGATGCTATCCTTCTCACCATAAATGTACAGAGTTACCGTAGACTTTGTCAGTTCAAACCAGTCTGGCCATTCTCTGTTGACCTCTCTCATCAACAAGGCATTTCCATCTGCAGTACTGATGCTCATGTTTTTTTGTTTTTGGCACAATTCTGAGTAAATTCTAGAGACTGTTGTGTGTGAAAATCTCAGAAGATCAGCAGTTACAGAAATACTCAAACTAGCCCATCTGGCACCAACAATCATCCATGCGATTATCTAATCAGCCAATCGTGTGGCAGCAGTGCAGTGCATAAAATCATGCAGATGCGGGTCAGGAGCTTCAGTTAATTTTCACATCAACCATCACAATGGGGAAAAAATTTGATCTCAGTGATTTGGACCGTGGCATGATTGTTGGTGCCAGATGGGCTGGTTTGAGTATTTCTGTATCTGCTGATCCCTTGGGATTTTCATGCACAACAGTCTCTAGAATTTACTACGAATGGTGAAAAAACATCCAGTGAGCAGCAGTTCTGTGGACGGAAACGCCTTGTTGATGAGAGAGGTCAACAGAGAATGGCCAAACTCATTCGAACTGACAAAGTCTATGGTAACTCAGATAACTGCTCTGTACAATTGTAGTGACCAGAATAGCATCTCAGAATGCTATTCTGAGATGCGGGTATCAGCTATATTTTTACTCAAATTAATTTCATGATATGCTGATTAAATAATCGCATGTATGTATGTATGTATGTGTATGTATGTGTATATATATATATAATTTGAGTAAAAATATAGTGTGTATATATATATATATATATATATATATATATATATATGTGTGTGTGTGTGTATATATATACAATAATTCAATATATAAAAATAGTTGTATTTAAATAATTATAACTATAATATATATTATAATTATAATCATTCAGATAATTAAAATGCAGTACATTTTAGTGGAAGACGTGTAAAGCATTGATAAGACAATACAGTCAGTGGCTTTAGAAGGCAGTATATTGTTTATTTCCATATTATTGAACATAAGCCTATTATTGGCCTACAGTCCACAGCAATCCATTTTAGATATTGAATTTGTCAATCTGTCTGAGATTGATTTATTATTAGGGCATCAATGTACACATGCATCAGAAGGACACTTTTGGAAAGTAGACTTCACTTTGGTTGCGTTGCATCATAAACACAGCATTTTTAGGTCAAGTTAAACGTAGTTTGAAACTAGATAAATAGGTCTCGAGATCCCTGCATTCTGAATGTTGTCTCTCCAGCTGTTTTTGAATGCAAAAACGCATTCTCATCATGTGCTGTCGCTAGTGCCATGCAAGCATGAATGTGGATATGTTGTCTGTACAGCTGCAGGTTGCATATACAGCTGTAATTTTGCTTACTGCCCTCTGCTGAAAACAGGTGGTACTTCAAGCTTGAATTGCTCCGATGGAAGGAATATTCCTTATTAGAGTCCAGGGACATGATTCATTACATTAGCCAATTTTTTTTTTTTTTTTAACGTGTCATTTTATATATATATATATATATATATATATATATATATATATATATATATATATACAGTATATATATAATTAATCACACTGATTAACTCGTTAAATCGACAGCCCTCATTAAAATATATAATTAGTTTTCTATAGATAATGTTTTTTAATTGCAATGGTCATGACAAGTTTACCACTACTTTGGACATCGTTTTAAATAAAAAATGAAACTGAATTATGTTTTTAGAAGTTTTTGAATCACTGTCAGTAAAATGTGTATCATGATTTATATTATTATTGACCAAAAAAAATCTAAGAATAAATCCCCAACACTAAACATTTTGTACATCTCTCTATTTTGACACACCCACTTCAGGTCGTAGAACGAGACATCAGCATTGAGAGTACTCCAGAACTAGGATTAGAAAACCTTATAAATGGTCAAATTTAATGATTAAATAATATCTACACAGAATTGCTGAATTTATATTAACACTTAACTCCATTTACTCTGAATTCCTTACAAATATTTGAAAACAGAAAATGTGCCCTGTCCATTACAAGGCTGTCAGTAGCTTTTGTAACTGACACCAGACAGTAATGCCACTTCTCTTTATTAGCCGCCCAGTACAATGTTGGTATTGCAATGCTGTGCCAGCCATTTCTGTTAATTGCTAAGAACACAACATATTGAATATATAAACCAGATATAAACCAGAGCATGAGCCTAAAAGAAAAAAAAAAATATGTAGGCAACAGAACTGGAATGATGATGACAACTGTTCAATTTACCTCCTGTCTTCTGCCCGCCAACCCTCCCCCTTTCCCTCATTTTTTACATTTCTGCCCACCTTTTTGCCCTTGAGGTGTTACTTTGTTCAAACAAACATTTTAGATGTTTCCCACCTCTAATTGATTTCAGTACGGTTAACACTTAGTTCCCCCATTATCTGCTTTGCTTTAAGCAAAAACTAATTTACACAATGAAAATTGGTTAAGTGAGACCAGCTAGCTCATTTCAAGGGTAACTCTTTTTGTCTATTCTTCAGGATGAGCTTACTAATGCTTTCTCTGCAGCCAAATAGACAAGACAAGCATTACTGTGAATGCCCGTGCGGCCTGTGAATTCCTCCCCGTCACCAGAACAAAAGTCACATCGTTAATCACCCTGCCAGAGTGCTGATTCGCTCTCTCCTTCATCTGCGCTCACCCCCGCGGTCGAAACCCAACAAGATGCACATACATGCATACACATGATCTCATGTGAAAGCACAGTCTAGCCCAGACAGTGGAGCATGCAGATGTAATTGTGAGTAATATTAGTGAAGTAGGCAATCTTCCTTCCTAATTGAGAGTTTTGTTTAACCTAATTAACTTCTTTGGCATTAATGTACACATTTTCGGTGAGACAACTCTTTGGCTTATGTTTGCAGGCATAGGCAATCCTCTTCTGATCGTCGCACACACCAGCACTGATGTGTTTTTGTCTTGGCACAGGTGTAAGTCCCTTGTGCTCATCCTTGCTCATCATTACTTACCATGCCCCCTAAATATGCTACATACAAGCAAAAAAAAGAGATTTGTGTCTAATGGGAGTGATAAAAATCATGATGCCTTCGAGAAGTTTGCTGTAAAAGCGTTTATTTTGACAGTGAATTAAAGGGACAAAAACAGCGATTTGCAACTGCCCCTTGAGGGATGGGTCATCATCAGCATAACCGGCATTTCTTCATAATATCATCTTTGCATTTCGTGCCTCTTTACTATGAGCACCTATCTTCAAAGTTGTGAGTGTGTGAATGATTTCTGTAAGCAAGTTCTTCCATTCTTCTTTCTCTTATATCCCCCAGTAGACCCTCAGATAGAGCATGAAGGCCTTTTTATATCATAGCCTCAGGGTCAGAGCCCCCCAATGCTAAATCATGTTTAACTCCAACAGTGCAATTACAACCCATCGTGTGTCCCATAAAAATAATTCCCCACTGCCATTCAAGTGATACATGGAACAACGTGATATGTCCCTTCAGACCCTGTGTATTAGTATGGCTGGTTCTCTCTACTGATATCAGATCAGCTTCACATTGAGTCTGAAGCTGTAGTCCGAGTCACATGGTTACCTATGTAGTGTTCACTACTCCCTATATACTGAGCAGGGGATTTATGTAGAAGTACACTTGTAAAAATTTGTTCATTTAAAATGTCCTGCACATCATTAAATGGATTAGGTGCAGATTCATGTATGATGACATAATATACTTGTAAAGTGTAAATAAACATAATATAAATTACCATGCATTTATGCATATTTGTAAATGTATATAATACATCCATGCATATTTATATAAAACATATTTTATTATTTAAATTAATATAATTGTACTCAAAATGGACCACTTAATTAAGTGATCAATGACTACTATGATGTTTAAAATGATAAATAATGTGTTATGTTAGTTAATTTACAACATGTATGTCTCTTCTTAAATGTTATATGTTCCATGGTCATGATAATGGCATTGTAACAGTCGCATGTTGTGCGTTTTATATCCACAAGCAACAATCCACAATTCCCTCCCCACTTCCTGTGAAGTCATGTATAGTTGAAGTCAGAAGTTTACATACACTTAGGTTGAAGTCATTTAAACTCATTTTTTAACCACTCCACAAATTTCATATTAGCAAACTATAGTTTTAGGAAGTCATTTAGGACATCTACTTTGTGCATGGTACAAGACATTTTTTCCAACAATTGTTTACAAAGATGGTTTCACATTTAATTAAGTGCCTCTTTGCTTGACATCATGGTAAAATCAAGCCTGAAAGGCTGCTCAGCAAGGAAGAAGCCACTGCTCCAAAACTGCCATAAAAAAGCCAGACTACAGTTTGAAAGTGCACATGGGGACAAAGATCTTACTTTTTGGAGAAAAGTCCTCTGGTCTGATGAAACAAAAATGGAACTGTTTGGCCATAATTACCATTGTTATGTTTGGAGGAAAAAGAGTGAGACTTGCAAACCGAAGAACACCATCCCAACCGTGAAGCATGGGAGTGGCAGCATCATGTTTTGAGGGTGCTTTGATGCAGGAGGGACTGGTGTACTTCACAAAATAGATGACATCATGAGGAAGGAAAATTATGTGGATATATTGAAGCAACATCTCAAGACATCAGCCAGGAATTTAAAGCTTGGTCACAAATGGGTCTTCCAAATGGACAATTACCCCAAGCATACCTCCAAAGTTGTGGCAAAATGGCTTAAAGACAAAGTCAAGGTATTGGAGTGGCCATCACAAAGCCCTGACCTCAGTCCGATTGAAAATGTGTGGGCAGAACTGAAAAAGTGTGTGCGAGCAAGGAGGCATACAAACCTGACTCAGTTACACCAGTTCTGTCTGGAGGAATTGGCCAAAATTCCAGCAGCTTATTGTGAGAAGCTTGTGGAAGGCTACACAAAACATTTGACCCAAGTTAAGCAATTTAAAGGCAATGCTACCAAATACTAACGAAGTGTATGTAAACTTCTGATCCAGTGGGAATATGATGAAAGAAATAATAGCTGAAAGAAATAATTATCTCTACTATTATTCTGACATTTCACATTCTTAAAATAAAGTAGTGATCCTAACTGACCTAAGACAGGGAATGTTTTCTATGATTAAATGTCAGGAATTGTGAGTTTAAATGTATTTGGCTAAGGTGTATGTAATCTTCTGACTTCAACTGTATATCGATGTACAGCTGTTCCCTATGCTTGCTTTCTATGATTTTAAATACTTTCAGGTGATTGGAACCAAGGCCGTAACCATGTCTTGAACATTGGGGGGGAACAAACCATTTTAGGGGTGTGGGGTCACGGGTGTTGAGGTCACAAATATAATGGTCCTCCTTGGTCCTTTAATATAGTAAGGCGCTAAATGCAATAATTTTTTGAATAAAGGCTTGAAATGCGATAACATTTTATAATTTTATACTTTTTGTTTTTAAAAGATACATGTATTTTTAGTACAGTACAAGACAAACACTGTGTCTGCATTGCTAGAATTTTGCCTGTTTCAGTCATCTTTTCTTTCTTTTGTGTGTTGTCTCAAAAAAAATAATTTATGTAATTTGAATTTTTTTTTTTTATCATTGATGTATCTGTAAAATGGCATGGATGTATTAGCTAGCTAACAAAAAGTAAATGCACAAAATTATTTACTGACCTCAAGTTGTCAATCATTGTTTTTTCCTCCCAGTAGAATCTTAACACAGTATTTTCTTCAAGAATCCTAATGCTGCTCTTTGGCCAAACAGTTCTTGACCACTGCTGTCAAGGTCCAAAGAAAATACAAAATAATTGAAAAAATACCATAAAAGTAGTCCATACAACACATAGCTGATGTATGGCCCCAGAAAGTTTGGAATATAGTGCACTTGTCATATATGGACTACTATAGTGTTTATAGTATGTCCTTTTTGAAGCTTGACAGCTCCTGCTCACTATAAACTGTTATTCTATGGAATAGAGCTGCTTAAAATATCTATTTTTATGTTCCAAGAAAAAAAGCAGCATATGGGTTTTGAACAACATAAGTGTGAGTAACTGAGTGAGTAAAAGTACATTTTCCATTTTTAGGTGAACTGCTCCTTTAAAGCTAGGGTGTGTAATCCAGAGAGGCTAGCAGTTAGCAAGCTAGCTTTGAAAGCATAGAGCCCGCCCTCGCTTCAGAGGTGTCTCCAAAGCCACGCCTCCTCTGTCTTAGCAATGTTAATTCTGCTTTTAGCACGCTCTTGATCCAGACGTTTTTTCATTGTAGAAGTTTCTAACACGTTCTTTCTTTTCTTGTTTCCTTTTACTGGTGGTTCAGGAGGAACATAAGGTAGCTGCGGTTCGCCTTCCATTCTCGCGCTCGCTCTGCACAGCGTCAAGGAACCCGCGCTGATGATGTGTGATTGTCTGCACGAACCGGTTGCGCGGCGGTATGCAAATATAGATTGACAGACAGGAAGGACATCCTATCATTACATTCAGACCGAATGCAATGATTGGTCAATCATTTTTTAGTCCTGTCCCTTCCACAGAAGATATATATATATATTTGTTTTACATTTAGACCACTTCAATTATTGATTGCTATCAGGATGTGAAGAGACTTTCAACCAGTATAACAAAAAAAAAAATTCTGGAAAAGATTGCACACCCTAGCTTTAACTGGTGGCTCATTTTGTGAGCACAAACCTGACAAGACATACTGAAAATAAAATGGTCTCTTTTAAAAGTAGACTCTTGGGAGATGCTGTAAAAAAAAAAAAAAAAAAAAAAAAAAAAAAAGAATTAATTAAAGACATAAATACATTATTTAGAAAGTCTTAAATTGATTTTAAATTATTACCTAATAATATTTGCATTAAGAATATATGACACTGTCTTTGCCAAAACCTTAAAGTACAATAGAAGTGATAAGTCACAGATCTTACCATGTTCTAGTTCTAATCTGAGTGTGATTAAAAAGCTTTACTTTTTTTTTTATAGATAATTTTCTTAGACAATGTCAAGAGAATTTTCTAAATAAAGCTACTTCAAAAGCCTTCCAGATTACCACATTCATTCAATTCCTTTACAATATACACACATTCGCTCTTTGTCTTGAGCCTGATTCGCTGAAAACTGCTCCGTTAATGTTTTCACATTCACAGTTATGAATGACATACAAATCACATACTGTACATGACATATTTTAAATTCAAAACGGCGAATTTTGCCAAATGGTGAATAGTTTGCACCCTTAGAAATTAATGTCAGTCGGTACAACATTTAAAGTGGTAAAATATTGCATGTTTAGTACAATAAACATGCAATATTTTAGTTAGATACTTACATCTCACATGACACAAAAACTCTTAACCTTAACTGCTTCCCGCTTAATGTCTTAAACTTAAGTTCTGCCTTCATCGATTTGATTGGCTATCTCATATGACATTGACGAGCGCTGTAAGACTACTGAGTGCGGTAAAAATTAAACTTTTTTTAAAACCATTTTTTAATTCCTGCAATAACTTAATGACAAATAGACAGCGGTGCATTTGGCCATATCTGATTACTGGGGCAGACTCAAAGTAAATTGTGGTTACGGCCCTGATTAGAACATACCTTGAGATACTGCAGTATCAGGAAGCGCAAGCATAACTGATACCAGAGCAGCAACTAAAGGTGCTTTGTACCTACATTGTGGGGATCTCAGATTTAGAAAGTGTCGGTTGGCTGAAGATAAGGTATCGATGTTTGAGGGTCAAGGACAACTGGCTTAGAGCTCTAAGGATGATAGAGCTCTCCTCTCGCCTTCTTTTTTTTTTTTTTTTTTACTTTTATTTCCCTCTTTCCCGGTGTTAAAACAAGATACCCAAGATGTTACAAGGCATAATGTGTTTCCAGCTTTTCTCTCTTCCATCGTATTCATCTTAAGCAAAGCCCACTGAAAGAAAATTTGCATGCTATTACATGTAATCTGCATTCACGTTTGGGCCTCATATATTTTGTCCATTTGTCACACAGGCTCACACAGTCACTATGACTAGGGTTAACTGCTGTGCATGTTCCATGATGTCCATGTCATGGCTACATTAGGCTCCATTATGGCTCATGGGTGTCCTGCCTCAACCTCAGTGAGGGCAGCAACTGTTCTCCCATTAAGCTTCATTATGGCTCCCATGGCTGCAGTCACTGAGCCGGTGTGGACCTGTCTGAGTTAAGATGTATGTGCGGCATATGCTCTTACAGCTAAAAGGAAGTAGATGAACCACAGGTCATTCGCCACTTTGATCTTGTGTCTGTGCATGTGATAAATGCTGATTTTAAATTAGTTGTGCGTTCCATGCCTTGGCCTATTATAGTGCCTTATCTTTTAATATTTTGCATGCTAGCTAAGGCAAGCATCACTATTACTATTGATCTTACTTAGGATGAACAAACCCCTAACTTTAAGGGAATGTTGCAGGCTCAATATAAGCTAAGCTCAATTGACAGAATTTGTGGCATTATGTTGAATACCACAAAAAAAAAAAAATAATTTCGACTTGTCCCTCGTGGTTACAGCAAGGCAATTATAATGGAAGTGAATGGGGCCAGTTCATAAACATTAAAATGCACACTGATTCAAAAGTATAGCCACAAGATGTAAACATTATACATGTTAGCAGGATTTTAGTCTGATTAAATTGCCTACCAATCTTTTCTGTGTAAAGTTATATCCAACAGTACAACTTTGTTGTTATGATAACTGTGGCAAGGAGGAGGGAGCTAATCAGGCTAATCAAGCCGTCGAGAGGGATAAAGGCCGCCGGTGGCGGCAGTTCTGGAGAGAGAGAGCTACAGGCAGCTGCCATGTATGTATTTATGTTTGTGTGTTTTTGTTTAATTAAATATTACTTTGACGCTTCGTCCGGTTCTCGCCGCCTCCTTTTCCATTTTACCCTGTTACAATAACATAATGGCGGTAAATGCTGTAATGCCAATAAATCCCTGATTTTATTACACTAAAAATTTTGTGGTAATCAGCATTATGCTACAAATGTTGTCGATTGAGCTTAACTACTAAACCCGGAACATTCCTTTAAGCAAACTTTGGAGTTGTCCCAGATCATCTGTTTCCCAGATATGAATGATGCCTCAAATCGTGTGGCTTGTTGAGATGTGTGCTATTACTTTTCTAAGCAATTACGATTCTTACCTGGTAGATGATAAAACGGGCAGAAAAATATGCTAAAGAACAGCATTGAAGAAGGGAACAAAGTCATATCTAGGGACCAGTAGGGGTGAGTAAATTATAGTTTTCCTGATGCATCGTGATCTTCATTTGAACAAAAATCCCAAGATCGATCTTATACTCTATGCGCAACCCTCTTCTACAATTAAAGGAAATCACTCGCATTTGCAACCAAATTCTGTGCTATGCGGCTAATATGTATAATTGTCAACTGGTTGGTAAATGTTTACATTTAACTCACCAGTAATTGTGTACTGTAGTGGTTGAGTATTCAGCAGCGAGATCCTTTCACTGCGTGTTGAGAGTAAAAGTTGTTCCGTGTAATTTATGTCCAAAGACGAGATCCATGCGACCCATTTGCCATTGAATAATGTCTCTTTTAATACCCTTTCTGTTCTCTACAGTCAGTTGTTGATCAAAAACACAAAAAATAAACATTTAATTCTAATTATGATGGCACAAATGAGATAAAGCCATTCGTGTCTCTCTTGTTAACATGCTCTACACTCTACAGAAATGCTGGTTTTGTGTTCAACAAATCTATGTAAATACTTGTAAATAGTACAAATTATGCAATTAAACAATTATGCAAAAAACAACATATGACAAAAAAATAATATATGCAATATAATGTCATATTTATTGATTGAATACATGAATTTGCTCATTTTTAGAAAGCCAAAAAGTGACATGATGAAAAATAAAATATAATCAGTATCATTTATATTTGTATTAATGTACCTAGTTAGAAGTTCCCCTGTATTATTAACAGCATTAGCTGGAGAGAGAATGTCTTTCATATGTAAGCAAAAGGGACATTATAACTGAAATATACCCATATGAATCGATATTGAATCTAAATCGGAATCGAATCGAGAGCTTGTGAATTGGAATCAAATCAAATCGGGAAATCTGTATCAATACCCAGCCCTAGGGACCAGTATATCATAGAGATTTGAGGGTGGCCTCTTTTGACTTGGGCCAGTAAGCAACCACCTAGCAAAGCCTTAACAACTGCCCAGAACACCCTAGCTAAATGCAAAGCAATCCGTTAAAACGACTAACAAACTTTAGCAACCACACTGCAATGCCCTAGCATTGTGGGAGCGACATTTGCAACAAGAATCAACACTCACATTTTCTTCAGAACGTTTTAAAGTCTTGTTAACAATATTGCAATGTTATTATAGTAATTATACAGGACAGTTTGTGGTGTCTTTTGATTGCGTGTGTGTGTGTGTGTGTGTAGGAGTGCTCGGGCTCAATGTTGATGCTGTGCTGTATGTGTGGGCTGGGGTTGGACATATTGGCTGAGGCAATAGGTTGTGTAATTGAAGCTCTTGTATTGGGTGTAGATTGATTTTGGAAGTGATTTGCTGTTGGGCTTTAGATGGGCTCTCGAAACGTTTGGTAGTATAGTTCATGTCTCCTAATACAGAGTAGCTACTTCACACACAACCTCTTCCACAATCAGTCTCAAAAATACAGAGGACTCCAAAAGTCCACATTGACCAAATTAAAAAAATCTGGGATACAAAATTGTATTTAAACCTGTAAACAAACAAAGCCAAGATAAATTTAAATCAAATAAATGTTATGATGTAAACTGAATAAAAAATATTTAATATTCTGCACTATTTCTTTGTCAAGGTCCAAATAAAGCAAATTTGTGACTTTGACCATGTTAACTTCTTTGTATAAAAGTTCAGAGTCCAGTTTCAAGAAAGCCCTTAACTATAATTTTAAGTATATTGTTAATAAGTGTCTTTCTTAACTGCAGATTTTCTTCCATTGAAGCACACAAGATGATCTTTGGAACATTTTACAGTAAATCATGAAATGCATCTCTGTTCATTTTACATAATAAAAGGGAATGTGAGGGGTGTGTATGCGTGCGCGCGCGCGCGTGCGTGCACGTGCACACTTGAACAAGAGACAGGAAGCATCAAGGAGTATGTTTGGAGGGCAGTCTCACTGCTCTGGCCTCATGCCCTGGCAATTATCTCAATGATTTCCTCCTCTTTTCAATTCTCTCCATTTCCACATGGCCGTCCCCTCCATTAGAAGAGCAATTTACCAGAGTGCTGTGACACGGGAGCCAGGAGAAAGAGAGAGAGATAGAGTGAGCATGATAGTGTGGGTGTGTTTGGGGAAGGTGAGGATGAGATTTGAAAAGAGTGTTAAAGGTGGGATAGTAAAAGACAGATGAAGCTGAAGTAGAGAAAGAGGAATTCAGAAATGTGTGACGTGATATGCACAAAATAAAGTTTCTTAAAGTAGTCATATCATGAGAAATAAATATTTATGTATGACTGCCCATCAGAAACCCAAACAGTTATATATGACAGCCCACATTTAAATGTCACTTGACACAAGACACTTATTGACACCTACTGGGTGATCAGACACTTTACCCACCTAGTCAAACTGAGCTAATAAGGAGGACATAGGATAGATAATAATATTCTGTTCCTGGCTGTGTAGCACCTGCTGCTCTGCATATCTAGATCCCAGCATTAGAAATGAGCCATTCATTTTTAACAAGATCCTGATCATTTCAGACCTTAACCATTTGTGTGGCCCATTTCACCGTGAATTGTTTTGTAAACCTATTACAATGTAATGCAGGCTTTGTAAAGGCCAAAACATACTCTTCACAACCACGTGAACGAGGGCACAAAAAATGGTACATTTTGTGCGTTGTTGCATTCTTTATTGTGAACTTAGGGGACATTAGTGTGAACTGTCTGCTCCTACTGTGAGTTCTCTTTCAAACCAACTACTGTCATGGTGGAACAACAGTTTGAAGAGAAAAATGCTGAGCAAGTAAGGTAAAGTCAGTATTTTTTAGCAATTTACCTGAATAATAACACATTCAGTTTAATGGTACAGCATTTTGAACTTAACTCTATCGCCCCCTTGAGTTTTACGGTTTGTTTCCGCCACAGTAACTCAAGAACGCATGTTATAAGCACATTCAACCAGACCATTGGCAAAGCACTCATATTTGCATACACTACTTGCATAAAAAAGGATTTTTGCAGGTTGTTCAGTTTACTTAATTAAAATCTACTAAAGCAACACAATTCTAGAACAATTTGTTCGTAGCTTGATTTCATTGTGTACTATCCACTTGAATTTGTAAAAATGTAAGATCACTTAATCCATTTGAGTTGGGACTACATAAATGCTTTTTGTAGCATTGATGAAACTGTGCAGGGGATTTAAATTTCCCAGCATGCTTTGCATGGGACTGGATTGGGTGACCAAATGTTGAAGTTAAGTGTTATGCATTTTTGAAAAAAAAAAAAAAATGAAAATAGGAGATTTGTTAATGTTTAATGTTCTGTTGTATTTAAAAGTGTGTCTGTTAGGCAGGAGTTTGGGGGTTACCATTGTGGTGGAGACTGGCACTTGTGCTTAGGTTGAGGATGGACTTGCATGTTTCAGTGATGTTTGATTTGAGCGCTGCTTGGCTCCATAAGCAATTGCTATCAAATTGACAGTGCAACAGTTTTACTGTCCTTACACATGCTCAACTGGCATATACTAATGATTAATAAAATAAATTAAGTCGGACAAACATAAGAAAATTAATTAAATTAAACATTATTAAATTGAGTTTGACTTACCTTATACAGTTGAGTTAAAACTACTAAACAATAAACAAATAACAATAAACAAATACTCTCAAGTGCCCATTCACTCATGTGCCATCTGTAGCGAAATTCATTCACACATCTGCCCAAAGTAAGATATATCTCTATCACGATTCTTTTGTCTGGATTCTGAATATCAACACTCTATTATAAACTTATCTTTGCACTTGTATCAGTGTCATCACACAATACAATTACAGAGTGTTATCGGCGCATATTATGGCTGCGTATAGCGTGTTAGCGCATTAGCACCATGAATCTAAACAAGACAAATTAAATATTTTGTACTGTATATATATTACTTTAAATCATCATCGAGTGGTTAAAAAGACTTTTACTGACCTCATGTGAATTCTACTCATAAAATGAGGCATTAAGTCATTGATAACACATTTTAATGTCACATTAGTTATGTTTTTTACATGTTGCATCCTCATATTTAAATATACTTCTAAACGCCTCCCACAGTGGTGTGGCGGGTGTCCGAATGTTCACAAACAGTATACCATTGCTTGGCTGTTTAGAACTTCTTTTTACCCCCGAACGAAGAATGAAGAATAACTTCTCCGGAAGTATAGCAGGGCCTTGAGTGTTGCACAGAGAGAAAAAAAAAAAAAAATATGATTAAAAGAAAGTTTGTTTGATCCCTTTAATTTACTAGAACTGGGTTTCCGCAAATCCTTAAGTCCTTAAATGTCTTTAAATCAGTTTTCTGAAATTTAAGGTCATAAGAAGTCTTACATATCTTAAATGATACAACAAAAGTCTTAATTTTTAATTAAAGAGGTCTTAAATTTGGGGGCGGAAAGATGGGAATCGTGATATGACAAAATGACAAAAGAATACGACTTAACTAAATAAATGCATGTGCTGCATCCTTCAAAGTGAAAACACGACACTTATATTTACTCCAAGTATGCGGGGGCTTGTGAGTGTTTTCAGCTGGTGCAGAGCAGCTCACAACAATGAAGCCATATCGGAAATTTATGACAAGCGATCACTAATGATCAACTGTTGAAGATGATGTAGTGTTGATGAAATATGACAATGTTTACTTTTAATTGTTTATATTGTAATGCGTTGTAGATTATTGTATGAATGCACATTTTATTTCCCTTATTTCTGTGGTTCTCAGAGTGTGGGGCGTATTGCAAGTGGGGCACAGAAAACTGACCTTTCCTCAAATCTCGTTCACTTTCACACATTCAACAAAAATAGTGGAAATACACATTAGAACCGATGTGCGCAATTTCCTCTGCCTTTTCTCCTGCCGTATTTAAACTTTCGCCTGGCACCACAGCACTCTTGACAGCTGAAAGCGTTGATGTCAGGTGCACTCATGTAAACCAGGTCATTCTTGCGTGCGCGGCAGTTTCAAATGAGTGACGAGGTAAATTAAATTTCAGTCTGTTGCCCACACAACACTATTATATGGCTTCAGAAGAATTGAAATCTAAGGCACGAGTGTTATGGACGACTTTAATGGCAATTTTATGTGTGCTTTCAGAGCTTGGACAGCCACAAAAATGATCCTCTTGTCCCTCAATCTTGTGTTTCACGGATGAAAAAAGTCATATTGTTTTTGAACGATGAGGGTTAGTAAATGATGGCGGAAAGGTCCGTTTTTATTAAAGATTATCAGTATCATTAATCAGGTGCAAATGATTGACTAGAGGTCCTGACCACTACCAAAACAGCACGTAGACGGCGCTGTCACATGATACTTTTTTCAGCGCTGGCTAGGATGCTACAATCACAGTCGTCATTACTGGATTAGGATTTAAAAAAAAAAAACTTTTATAGAGACTGACCCTCAACAAACATTCCTGTGGTCACACATGAGTATACACACACACACACACACACACAGAAAAAAAAAAAAAATAAAAAATATATATATATATATATATATATATATATATATATATATATATATATATATATATATATATATATATATATATATATATATATATACACACTACCGGTCAAAAGTTTTGAAACACTCATTCTTTATTATAATTTTTTATCACATTTTAGAATAATAGTAAAGTCATTGGAACTATGGGAAGTATGTTGTGACTGAACAAAATCCAAAATAAATCAAAACTGTGTTATATTTTAGCATCTTCAGAGTAGTCACCCTTTGCCTAGAATTTGCAGACATGTACTCTTGACATTTTCTCAACCAACTTCTTGAGGTATCACCCTGGGATGCTTTTTAAACAGTATTGAAGGAGTTCCCATCTATATGTTGGGCACTTATTGGCTGCTTTTCTTTATTATTTGGTCAAAATCATCAATTTCAAACCTTTTTTTTATTGTTATTACATATTAGTTTTATAATTACATTAATATGTTGGCACAATTATATTTTTGTCTACAAAACTAATTTCAAACATTTAAGCATACGCCTTCAGATCAAAAGATTTTTAAGATCACGAGAAACATTTCAGTCAAGTGTTTCAAAACTTTTGATCGATAGTGTGTGTGTGTGTGTGTGTGTGTGTGTGTATATATATATATATATATATATAATCACAGACATTTATAACTATATATATATATATATATAATCACACACATTTATAACTATACCTCTCTCTCCACTGCCCCTCCCCGAGAGCCCTCCAAGAACGCCAAATAGTTGCCCCATTTCCCAACAAACGAATCCAAGTTCCCAGTCTTCTAGATGACACTTCCTTGAAAGCTGCATCACTCCTAAAATGGGGGTGCTCCAACCGACTTCCATCCCCTTAAAACAATTTGTCTGGTGATCATAACACTGGTAAGGACCCAATTTTTAATGTGTTTATTTCCTATATTGATGACCGCCCTATCACCTAAAATACAGAGTCTAGGGCAAAATTACATTTGAGTGCCCAATACGTCACACATAAAACTCTGAACTTTCAACCAAAATTCTTGGATCTTAACACACCATCAAAAAACGTGGGTTGTGTCTCCATCAATCAATGTAAAATCTTGAATTGCATAAGGTGCACCCTTGCATCTCTAGATGCAGACTTGCCATTTTTTTAGAATCCTAGCCCACACTCCCTACTCCAGTACCAAGTTTAAATCTTTTTCCCATAATCTCTTGATAGAAATTAAAGCTTTGTCCCCCAGACACTGAATTAGCAGGGAGTAATACACTGATGCCTCATGACCTTTTCCAAAAGCAGTAATTACCACTCCCAGAGTATCTGCTGCTTTAGGGAGGTGTATGCTACTCCCAAAAATAGTACAGAGCAGGTGGCGCAGCTGTAAATATCTAAAGAACTGAGATCTGGGAATCCCAAAATGTTGAACCAAATTTGAACCAAGGATCTCAACACTTCACTCTCATATAGGTCTCTGAGTGTATTAACCTCCCTCACAATCCACTCTGACCAGCAGAAAGGGGACTTATTAATACATAATTTTGGGTTCAGCCATATGCTTGAGGCAACATTTAAATAAATGTCCGAATTAAACACTCTGGACACTTTTGTCCATACCGAGTGCAAATGTGAGATAACGGGGTGTAACTTAACTTACAAAAAAGAGCGCATTGGGAATTGGGCATTCCAAATTGTGGAGAAAAAAAAACATTAAACATTCTTGAACAAATTTCTTTAAAAAAAAAAAAAAAAACATTTCTTAATCATTTCAAATTGTATTCAACTTATCTCAAGAATAACCAACAGAGTCTAACCTCTAAAATGCCATCATTTTTTTTTTTTTTTAAATCTATTTGAATTTGCAACTAATGTCTAAGAAACATCTGATACCCCAACTGGCAGCTTGCCTAATAGTGTCTGTGAGTTTTAAAATTCATTCTATAAATTTAAATTTAAAATATTAAATTTTTTCTTTTTACTTTTTATTTTCACAAGTCAGACAAAAACAAAGATATTAATTCTGAATCATTAAAATGCTCTTTGGAAAACAATGGACAATTTTAACAGACAATTTGCTTTTATGAGTTTCACATATTCTGCATTTTTTAGGATTATTTTATAGTAATCACTTACTTTTGTACAGATAAATCAAGCTGAATTCTTAAGCCAAAGTGCAAACAATTTTTTGTAAGGGCAAGAACTTCCTGTTCAATACAAAACCAGGGAGGGGCTCTCTCAGGTGGAAGCGACCAATGAGCCAAATGTCTGAGACCGAATGCATAATAATAAAACAAAATCTTGGGTAGGCCTAGCCCACCTTTGTCAATCTGCCTATGCAATTTACTGAAATGTAATCTGGGACGTTTACCATTCCAAATGAATGTATTCACTATGCTATCAAATTGCTTGAAATAAGAGAGGGGGACATCTATATGGAGAGACTGTAGCAGGTAGTTGAATTTTGGAACAGAATTCATTTTAATAACATTAACCTTCCCAATCATAGATAAATGTAATGAAGCCCACCTGCCCACATCGCTTCAAAACCTTTTTATTATAAGGTCAAAGTTAACTCTAACTAAATCACACAAATTTGCTGGGAATAAAATACCCAAATACTTAATACCCTGTTTGCGCCCGGCTGAAAAGCCGTTACCAGGCAGCACGCTGTCAAAGCCAAAGCTTTGGATTTAGACCAATTAACTCTGTATCCCAAGAACTTTGAAAAGGAATTAATAATTCTGTGGAGGCAAGGCATATATCTAGTAGGGTCGGAGACGAATAATAAAATATGAAATGCGTAAAGCAAAAGCTTATTTGCCACACCTCCTGCTGGAAACTACCCCTGGAAAATCATCCTCCTTTCTTATTGCAGCTGCTAATGGTTCCAGGGCAAGACAAAACAATAATGGGGAAAGAGGGCAACCCTGCCGGATGCCCCTATCCAGAGTAAAACAATCTGAAATTAATCCATTCGTTTGTACCGCCGCTACCGGGTGTCTATAAAGTAACTTAATCCAACCAATAAAAGTATTTTCGAACCCGTACATTTCCAAAATCTTTAAAAGATAATCCCATTCTACCATATCAAACACATTTCGGCATCAAGTAAGATGGCAGCGACCGGAGTCTGATCATTCGCCACTGACCACATGATATTGATGAAATGCCTAATGTTATCTGAAGAGCTACAGCCCTGAATAAACACCACCTGATCTATATGTATAAGAGATGTCATAACTTAATCGGTTAGCCAAAATTTTTGACAATATTTTAACGTCTAGTTGGATCAAGGAGACTGGATGGTAACTCTTACACTCGCTTGGATCTTTGTCCTTTTTAAGAATCAGGCTGATCTGGGCTTGTGTCATGGTTGGCGGAAGCTTTCCATTCTTTAATGATTCCTTCTAGCAAAAGTGGAGCCAATTCTGTAGCATAAGATCTAAAAAACTCAGCGGCAAAGCCATATGGTCCCGGAGACTTGCCTGTGGGCAAGGCCTTAATTACCTCACCAAGCTCCTCCAAGGTTATCTTAGAATAAAGAGAATATTTTTGCTCAGCTGTCAGTTTAGGAAGTTCTAATGGTTCCACAAAGTTTCTAATATCCTCATCAGTAGATGAAGTCATGGAACTATAGAGATCAAGATAGAATTCTTTAAAAGCATTATTAACATCTTAAGGAATGGTAGAAAAAGACTCTTTCTGTTTTATATATCTAGCCAGAAGGTTTCCTGCCTTGTCCACCGACTCAAAGTATGACTGTCTTGCCCTGAATAGCCAAAACTCCACCTTCCGCGACAAAAAAGTATTATATCTATATTTCAATCGGGTCAATTCTCTGAGGCCATCAGATGACATTCGGCGCTTCAGCTCTGCCTCAGCATTTTTAATATTGCCTTCCAACTCCACGTGTTCTTGTGTTCTTGAATGAGGCAGACTGTATGATCGGGCCCCTAAGAACCGCCTTAATTGCCTCCCATGTCACGCCCACAGAGGATACTGAGGACCAGTTGGTCTCCATATAAACCTTGATTTCAGCCTTTAACATTTGTTGGAATTCAGGATTTTGCAAAAGGGATACATTAAAGCGCCAACTATATGATTTCCTTTTCTCCATATGTGGCAACACCTCTAAACTCACCAGGGCGTGATCTGCGAGACTAAAATGTTTCCAATTGAGCAATCAACAACAGATGAAATGAGGGACTTAGATATATATATATATATATATATATATATATATATATATATATATATATATATATATATATACACACATATATATATATATATATATATATATATATATATATACACACTATATATATATATATATATATATATATATATATATATATATATATATATACATATTCTAGAATAAATCTTATGGACTGATGAAAAAAATGAATAGTCCCTACCGGATGGGTTCAAAAGTC
Source organism: Myxocyprinus asiaticus (assembly GCF_019703515.2). NCBI lineage: Eukaryota > Metazoa > Chordata > Actinopteri > Cypriniformes > Catostomidae > Myxocyprinus > Myxocyprinus asiaticus. The sequence continues at coordinate 23,334,771 of NC_059352.1, forward strand.
TCCAAATATCTGTAAGACCAAGATTTTTACACATCCTGTGAAGCGTTAGTGTTGCTCTAGGGGGCTTGCACACTTTTAATTAAAGATTAAAGTCTCCTCCCAATATTATATCATGCAGCGGCTTGCAACATCCCTTCAAGATCTATAAAAAAGCCCTGATCATCAACATTAGGTGCGTAAATATTAGCCAAAATAAGAATTTGTCCCTGAATTTCTGCTAAAACAATAATGACTCTTCCTAATTTATCTTTAATCTATTTGAGACATTTGAATTGTAGATGCTTACTTATCAGTGTAATGACTCCCCTGATCTTACTTGTGCCAGCACTAAAGAAAACATGTCCACCCCATATCTTCCCAAATTTTTCAGCTTCCTGAGGGGAAATATGCATTAACACTATATCATATTTCTTATGCTTTAGAAGAGAAATAACCTTCCTTCTTTTTATGTGGTGCCCCAACCCATTCACATTCCACATGGAGAGAGACAAACCTCTCATATTATCATTTGACATTTTGACATATTAGAAAAAATTTATTGTTTGTCAAAAACAAAATTATAAAGACCACATTCCAACATTAGAGAAACAATCAAACCCCGAACTTCCCCCAGAATCAAACAAACAGAAAAAAGAAAATGTGCGCATTAACCCCACGCACGACAGTGCCAACTGGCGTCCATCCCTCTAAACTCAAACTGTCCATGTATGCCTACGAGAGCCCCTGCAACAAATTTGCCTTCGGATTGCTCAAGTCCGATGTTTCTATATACATTTTGTGAGACAGAATTACACAGCAAAAGATAATCTATAAAACAAACTCCAGCCAGTAGGCGGAATAAAAACAAAGAACATGTAGCTTCATCCACATAACTGTCCCGAAGGTGTGTTACTTCACAAAACAAACTCCAGCCGCTAGGCATAACCAGCACAAAAAAAAAAAAAAAAAAAAAAGGTGCTCAGTTTCCTCGGACAGTCAAACGAATGTTCAGTGAGCCGGCCCATTTGGCTGCTACATGAGTGCAACAAATTACCTAATCACTCCAATGTCTTGCAAGAAATACTCCACAAAACAAACTCCAGCCAATAGGAGGCATAAGCACAAAGAACGTGCAGATCCATCCACAGAACTGTCCCGAAGAAGTGTTACTCCACAAAACAAACGGCAACAAATTCCGCTAGGCAGAACCAGCACAAAAAGAAACAAAAAAGATGCTCAGTTTCCTCGAACAGTGACTGTTCAGCGAGTCAGTCCACTCAGCTGCAACGTGAGTACCACAAAATAACTTACTCACTCCATTGACTTTATGAAGGACATCGCTTGCTGGGGACATGTGAATTTTTTATGGCCATCCTTGGCATCTATTCTCAATTTGGCCGGGAACATCAGTGCAGAAGTGACCTAAGAGTTGTGTAAGAGTGATGTAAGAGTTTCTTTCATTCCTTGAATCGATCATGTTTCTCTCTTGTCGAATTTGCAAAGTCTAGGAACAAGAAAATGCTGTGGTTCTTCCAAAAAAGCCTTCCTTTACACCTCGCCTCGCATAACATAAGATCTTTATTGGATGATCTCAGAAATTTGGCCAGAATTGATTGGGGCCTGTCTCCCTCAGCGGATCGCCGAGCCAGAACCCTGTGAGCTTGCTCGATTTCCAGTTTATGGCCTGTTATGTCAAGCAGATATGGAAAGAGCCCGTCCAGGAATTTCACCATATCCTAACCCTCTTCGGCCTCAGGAATTCAGATGATTCGGGCGTTATTCCACCGGCTGTGGTTCTCCATGTCCTCCAGCTTCTCCCAGACACGCTCCAAATCCACCTTGATCGCTAGTGGATTAGCAGATAATTCCCTCTCTGATGGCTCCTGATAATCGATCTGTTTCTCGACATCCCCCACTCTTGTAACCACCTCAGTGAATTTCGTCTCCATGGCAGTGATCAGTCGATGTATTACAGCAAGATTCTCCAAATCAGCAACGACCTTCATCAGCATTGCCAACATGTTCAACATTTCTCGCCGAATTTCCCTCGTTTCTCTGACCAAATCAACTCCTGGGCTGGGGGCCTGCTCAGGGGTGTCAGCTTGAGCACATAAGTGTCTTTTAATGTCTCCAGAGCCCGACGATTTTGAATTCTTTGACATATTGTCCTGCTAGAACAGTTATGGAACAGAGTGTATCAGATCTCACTGGTTTATGTCATTAATAGTGTTAAAACTAGCAAAGTGCGCAGAGCTCACCGTTCACACGTCTGAACCTCGCATGGTGTAACATGACTCCACCAAACTTGGACTCTTGTAGCCTTTGTCTGGCCCTCCCCATAACAGAAAGGAAATACTAAGAACATGTAATATAGGCTACCAATTTAAAAAACGATTGGCAGACTAACTAGCTTTAAACACATCGAATCAGCACTATCCAACATCGGTCGACCTCTAATTTGTATTTTTTATATAATGGTACATAAACCAATTTTAATGTGGAAAACATGTCTTGAGTATTTTAAACTTGCATATAGCCTACACTGTTTTACTGACAATGTTAAGGCCATGTTGAATGTGTGCCCCTGCCTGTTTAAGTAAGAGTTTGTGATACATGATTTATTTTGAGATTGTGTGGGTTTGTTTTGGTATGGGGATACGGTAGTAATTTTATTTGTTCAGGTCTTGAAAAAGGTCTTAAAAAGTCTTAAATTTGATTTTAAAAACTCTGCAGCAGCCCTGTAGAACAAAACATGTCAGATGGATTGAATAAATTTTACATTTGGTGTTTAAGGTGTTATCTTCCTTTTCCTCATTTGTCTTTGTCTTTTTATTTGTTTTTTATTCAGAATCCTCCTACAGAATCGCCTAAGGACGAACTCAGAAAGGCACTGGAGGGGGCGGAGCATGAGGTGGATAGGCGGAGCGCTATACAGAGTCTCAGCCAATAAGCTCTCTCGCACTCATACCACCTGCTCACCTAATAGTAGATCAGGTAACTAACTTGCAGAGATTACTACCTGTTCAGAGATAAATTACATAAATGCTCCATTCATATGTAAATGTATTTAATATTTTTACATGAAAATGTGCCACTGTTTTAATTGTATAGCAGGTATTAAGGTGTATTGTTTTTGAGGGTCAGTATATATTGGTTGTATAAGAGTACACAGTGAAGATTATCAACCCATCCAGAGAGATAGGTGGCTATGGGTCGCCTTCTGAAATAATAAAGATATCATCTGTCACTGGCCACTGGTTGAGAGAGAGACAAACACAGAAAGAGAGAGATGGTGAATGCCCTAGATTAAAGTCTAAAGCCCCAGTCAGAACTGAAATTAAAGATCAGCTCCTGCCCTGTTATGAGAGTTCAACACAAACACACACTGTCTATTTATGATCTCGCCAACAAACTGTAGTCTCACCACACACAGGTCTGGTACAGCTAACACACACACAGTCAATTTCTCACTCACTTGTTCATACTGACTTCACAATAACATCCCACATATCCAGCCAGCCATTTCTCACATGCACCCAGATCTTAAATTCCTCCTCTGCCCTCATCGCTCTGTCACTCAGTGCTATACTTTACATAAAGTACAGAGTGTCTGGACCTACTTCTGTCTCATGTTACCATTTGCCCATGGGTGATGGACCTTGACATACAGTATAAATAAATATCATGATATCTTGTCATAGTTCTACTTACTGGCCTGAGACACTACCACTGAATGTGATGACCTGCAATTACTATACATGCTATTAAGATAGCTTGTTATGAATAGATATACTTTTACACAAGTTTGAATGAGGCAAGTGGTAAAAACAAGCATCTACCTACATCTAAGTTAAAGAAAGGATTCATAAAAACATAATATAGTGGTTTACACTTTGAACTTCAAGTGTAATGATTTTGTTCATTGTTTGTAGCTCTTCATATTGTGTAAATCAAAAGTTTTTAATGCTTCCTTATAATGGTGTATAATGTGTCTTACCCACAAGTTTTTGTCTCTCTCTATACTACAGGAGAATGGTATAGTCCGGATGTTTCCTCTACTAGTAGTCTGGGAAAAACGTCTGCCACACGTTACGTAGCCAGGTTAGTATTGTTTTGGAATTCAATGGTAATGCCACAGCATTACTACACTTTTCCTTACCTGGCGTAACTCAACAAGCAATAAAAGCTATCTCTTCCATGTTAGTACGAGTTTCTATCTTATATCCAGCCTTGACAACAATTTATTCTTGTTTTCTATCTTTGGACCCACTTTATATTAGGTGTCTTTAACTATTATGAACTTAAGCATTTGATACAATGTTCTTATTACATACATACCCCTAACCCTACCCCAACCCTTACCATAAACTCTAACCCCAATTTAAACCCTAACCCTACCCCTAAGCCTACCCGTACCTCAACCTCAGTAGCAGAAAATGTGAATTTTGTGAGAATTTTGAAAAACAACATGTAGTAACACACTAAGTACATTGTATGGTATGTATTTTTATGTTAGTACATAGTAGTTAAAGACACATTATATTAGTGTTGGGCTTGAGTCCACCTTAGTCGAGTCAGAGTCAAGTCCAAGTCTTTAAACAGTCGAGTCCGAGTTGAGTCCAAGTCCAGAAGGCGGCGAGTTGGACTCAAGACCGAGTCCATAACAGGCAGAGTCCGAGTCGAGTCCGAGTCTGAGTGAATCTGTTCATGAATCTGAATTAAATTTGTAACCGTAAACTCAACATTAATATTTTAAGCTTATTTTAAACTTCACAGCTAAGAAAAACAGTTTGTCAATATAAATGTAACAAAAACACCTCTGTTGCCTTTCATATATATAGTTTATGATTAGTTTCCTGCTGAACAAACTTCAAAGTGATTTCAGAAAGAAAGCATTTGCTTTAGGTGTATGAAGACAAAACTGTCCTTCAACACAATTCTTATTGCGTTCTGTTGACATTTCAATTATTTGTTGCTTTTCCCCTCCACTCAAACATAGACTAAAGAAAGTGAATGCTGCATTAGTCATTATAACTAGAGTTATTATGTTTTTAATTTTAATTTAGTTTTTATAGTTTCATTTTCAATTTGTCAATTCAAAGAAATAATAGTCTATACTGAGATTTCTTTCTGAATCTTTTCTCTATCTGCCGACTGATTTGGGAAAATACATACTGTACAAATGAGTCAACACAATAGTAATTAGCACTCGCTGAGAAGTTACATCTCACGATTTTACTGCAAGTGCTACATCAAAAACACTTGAAAAGCCCACTGATAATATTAGGGCCACGTTGTCAAAGACGTGATCTAGTTAATTTGCAGGAAACCGCACAATGCAGGGCAGTTCTGCGTGCTGCTCGTGTACCTACATCCCCGATGCATCCGTGTGCGTCTCGCAGCAGCTGCTGCAGAAGATAAAAAAATTTAAAATAATTAAAATTTGCTTGAGCGGAAGCCGCGTTGGTCTGCAATCAGTCTGAAATCTTTAAATACCAAGCAAAGAAAATTTAATTGAGCTCTTCTTTAACCACAAAACAGAGAATAATAATTTTGAGTCATAAATTTAACAGAATTGTCCATCTGAGAAGTGTCAGATGTATAGGCTAAAAAAAGATGCCCAGTGGTTTACAATAAAAATTTAAGAAAAATTTAAAATAAAAACGTCATAACCAACTAAATTCACCTCGTATTTTAGCTTCATATACAAACTCTGTCATCAAGTAATACATTTATTTTATAGCCAATAATTAAATTATAAACAAAACATTTCACTGCCCAAAATATCCTAATATTTTATTGTGCATGGTTGAATTTTGTGAATGATGGACAAATGCTGTTAAAGAATGTATTTTAAGCAGCTCGTCAATGTTTTGAAAATAGTCAATCAATAATAAATATGTGCTGTTTATCTGTTTAGAGTTGCTGTCTGCTTTAGCAATAATACTTTATTCCTTCGAATATTTAAAACATTACACAGTTAATTCATCAAGCTATTATGGACCAGTTCAAGCTGACAAAACTGCGTGGACCACAAGAGACTACAGAAGCCTACATGTGTAGATGCATTACACCTAAAAAAACTTAATATCCAATATTAATACTATTTTTATGTATTTCTATTTCGATATGCTGTTTTTAGTAAACTGAGAGAGACATGATGTGGGTGACTTGACTCATGAAGTTCTTGATTTTAAGTTTTTAACCATGATGAAACAGCAATCCGAGCACCGTCTTGGCTGCACAAATGCCACATGCAATTTTACCAGTTGTCAGGTCCCGTGTTGTGTGAAGCTGCCTTGTTTAGTTTCTATTACACTGGATACATACCCGTCTTTATGATTTCGTCATGCCAGCTGCCTCGGTAGTCAGTGTTATACAGTAGTCTCTGTAGTAACATTCAAGCGTATTGGTAGACTGATGAGTGTGCCTGTGCACGTGCGTATGTGTGTGTGTGTGTGTGCGCGTGTGTTTGCTTAAACACAGTGAAACAACTCTGGCGACATCTACGATTTCAGGGGCTATTACAGTTGCATGCAGACAGAGATGCGTTCATTAATTTCTGTTTTGTTTTTTTTATTTTTTTCATTGCATCACAAATGTCATATGACTTGGCTGGACTCTGCAAAAAATCCAGAGTCCCAAAGGCTCGAGTCTGAGTCCAAACTCGAGTTCCCCAACTCTCCCTTATATAAAGTGGGACCTTTTTTTATTTGTCTTTGTGCATATCAGTCGTGCTGTACAGAGGAGTATAGCTATAATCCGACAGGCCCGACAGAAGAAACAGACGGCCAAGCAGTACTGCATGTACTATAACCGGTTCGGCAAGTGTAACCATGGCGATGCCTGCCCCTACATCCATGATCCTGATAAGGTGGCCATCTGCACCAGGTATGGCTTATCTGTGCAAACTCACATCATCCAAAATCCAAAATGTCTAATGAATCATAAGATGGGTTCACATTAAACTTTTATTTGGTGTTTGAAAGTTATGTGCAGAGATCTGCAAAGCATTTCTAAGGGTGATCTTTTTCATATAGATAACCTTGATTGGTTGTATCCAACATTGAACTCTTGATTGGTTGGCAGGTTTCTCCGAGGCACATGTAAACAGACAGATGGAACCTGCTCTTTCTCTCATAAAGTAGTTAAAGAGAAGGTAAGTCAGCCATCACTACTTGATCTAAGGCAGTGTTTAACAACCGTTTGTGTCTTGTGCACCCCCACAACCCAGTCGGTAAGGCTCAAGTACCTTTTCATCTGAAACGTGTTCCTTTTAACTCATATTAAACTGGATTGCCTTGAAAAGGAACTGAATGTGTATTCACTACGAGAAAAAAATAAGACTTTTTTATTAATTATTATAATAATTCAAGTTTAAAGTTTCTGTTTCATATGTTTAAGGAAGCAAAATAAAAGCCTTTCCAAGTACGCCCCTGGGGTACGCCTATTCCTGGTTGGGAATCACTGATCTATGGCTTTGCAATTACAAGTTGTAGTGTAATGTTTTTTTTTGTTTTTTTTTTTACATTCTGATACTAATTACGGGTGTAAATTGCCAGTTTCATCACGATGCGATCTTATATTAATTATCTTAGCCAGCGATCCGATGTTTGCAATGCCTCAATATCTGCCGCAATTTCGATTTGATTTGAATTGCGGTATTATGTGCTATATTTTACACAATCAATTACATTTATTATCTCACAAATGCAACCAAAATGTAATTTGAATATTTTATTGAGCTCTATGAAAAGTGCAAATCCAGTATCCAGATTGGGTCATCCACAACAAAATAAGGTACTTAAGTTGTTGAAAAAAAATTATACAGAAAAATAAATAATACAAAAAATAAAGTCACATACATGTGATCATAAATCGTTTGATGACAGCTCATTGCCTTGTGGAATGAGGTAAACACTGCAATGACAGTTTCATCTCTACAACAATCGAGAAAGTCTTTCAATCCAAAATACTTGCATACCCACGACAGGAGAGTATGTGCTATACGTGTTTTTTTTTTTTCTTGGCTACAACTACCACAGTTGGATTGAATAATTCTGTTACAGTTTACTATGATATGAATTGTTGTTGGGGTAGGGCCAGTGTATTCTCTTTCCCGCGTCAGTGTTGTTCAGAATATCAGGGATGTTTAGCTGTTTGAATTGGTTGAATAGTCCTTTAAAACAGAACATTCTCATGTAGAATTCAAATGTGTTGCATCCCGTACGACACTGAGGGAAGCCCGATTTAATCGCGTATTTGAGCCGCTCAGCTATCCTGTAACCAGAGCTCACAGCCCTGTTGATGGGTGAGCATGGATAGAGCACAGCGCAACTTCAGGCTTCAATCACTCCGTGCACATCTGTGCGGTCACATGAGAAGCATATTTAAAGCAAGATGAATATGATAAGGTGTACGGACGTGGCTGGCAAGAGAATTTCAAAATAAAGGTGCATTTTAAAAATATATATAAATTGATGTTTATGCGTTGAATCAGTGACATTTTATCGTTGGTGATTTGATCGATGCTTCGATCCAGAGTGATGGATCGTTACAACCCTAATGCTAACTGAACCTGACTGATCATTCATATTTAGATTTATTATCAAAGGCATAAGAATCTTAACATCATTCATGATTGGCTATATGTGGTGGTATTAGGTTATTGTCAGTGCTTGCTAGCCTGTGGGGTGATAATTAAAGATGGCATGGCTGGTCCCTCTCTCAGGTTATGATATGGTGTGTTATAGTCTCAATATCTGTGAGACATTCCCAGTAGATTCCAAAGTTACATACTTTGAAATCTTGCCCAGGCATGGGAAACCATTGCCGTCATGGAGACAGGTGGAGATGGGATCAGTATTAAGCCAACATGTGATCATATACTAGTCTAGATTCTCCAAAAGTGAACATAATGATATCCTTACTTAATTACCCCTCTCAGACAGCACATGTGCATGGTCATATCTTTCATGGCTGTGGCTCTTCGGTGTTAATCAGTCTCATTGAATGTATGCTGCGGATGCTTCTTGCTAATTTAATATGGTCATTGCATGTAGTTTTAAATGTGCTATAGAAATAAACGTGCATTGTATTGCCTTATCAATCCAATACTTTATTCCAAGACTAATGGTTTGTATGGTTAAAAACCATTACATCTCTCTGCTTGAGCTGACCAATATAGATTTAGATCAATGAGAAATTATATAGGGTGTTTTAAATATGTTTTTTTTGTTTTGCTTGCCTATACAACGGTGGCCTTGGACTTTATACTGATGCCTTATTGGTGTGGATACAGTGTCATACAAAAGCAAAAGTTATTTTGCCAATACCATTGCAGAAATCCTGTACCCTATTTGCAAGCACATTTGTTAACAATAATTAATTTATTCTGCACCCGAAAGAAGCGGTCTCATTATATGGAGGTTGCCAAGATAAAGTTATGTGATCTCAATATGACTGCCACCATGAGAGGGGACCACCCCTTTGTAAATAACTTTTTCTATGCCTCTCACGTGAGTGTATCATTTTAAACATATTGCAGTTAATGTAACACTCGTTTATTTTATTTTATTTTTGTCCAGACCGATTTGACATTTTATATATATATATATATATATATATATATATATATATATAAAGAATGCAATTCACACAAAACAGTTACTGTCATTGCAAATTACAAATTCAATTTTGGAGTTCAGTGTCATGTTGATATTTTTTTTCTGGGGGTTAAAGTGAAAATGTCTAAGTGATGCAACCGTTCGAAGGCAGTAAAAAAAAAAAAAAAGGAAAAAAAAGCGTAAATTCTTGAAAAACATTTTTTGTCATAAATAATTATAATTATTTCTTCAGAAAATAAGCTGTGAAAATTTTTATTTTACAATATTATTAATATTTAAAAAAAATCTTCTGTCCACCAAATCAAATTCAGGTGGTTTAACCAACATGAAGGTAGCCATTTGGTTGTCATGGGTTCATATTAATCGGAAGGCTGCAGCTTCATTAGGCTGAATACTGTATCTCGGCTGCCACGTCATCAAGCACCGTCAAAGGCTGTCTCAATTGTGAGGACCCTTGGAAGGCAGCCTCATTTCACAGCCTTTGTTTGCTATGTTTTGGAGGATGCATCAAGTGCATCCTTCGTGGACTTCAATCACCCACAATCCCTTGCACATGTCCTAAATTATTTAAAACATTGTGGAAAAAGAGTTGCGTGACCGCGGAGGTAAAAACCTTTATGACGCAGCCATGTGCAGTTTTTTTTTTCTCTTCAAGTTTTATTTGCATTTGCAGCAATGATAATATGTAGAAAAATAAAAAGGGCAGGTAGTTTAGACAATTCAACAAATGAGAAGATACAAAGCACAAAAAAAGAAAGATGTTGTCAATAATCAGCAGAGGCAGGACTCAAACCCAGAGTAAAGAAACCCAAAAAGGATTTATTGAACCAAAAAGGCAAAAACCAAACATAAACAACCCCATAGGGGAAAACACTGTCCAGCATAGGGAATCCTGTGAAGCTGTACCGGGGCAGGCAAACAGAAACCAGGATCGACCGGAACCGACAGAAGAGACTAGAAACAGGACCGACATGAGACACGAAACAAGACGAACTGGCACTGGACAGCACACACGAGGAGACTAAAATAGGAGAGAAATCAAACAGGTTAAATGCAGGGCAGGTGAGACAGATTAACTAATAATGGGTAAACAAGGAGGCGGGTATGAGACTGAGAGACACATGTCAATACAGAAACAAAACAAAACCACGTGCTCTCACAAGACACAGAAACCCGAATGACATGAGCGCACATCGCCAAGACAATAAGGCAACATACGCTCATGCCAACCGACATGATGAGAGAATGCGTAGCAATGCCAAACAAAGCAGTGCCACGCATTCCCACACTAAACAAAGCCTGAGTGTACACCACGAGGCAAACATCACGTGATACATGCAACAGGCAGCAAAACGAGACAGGAAACCTGTGCGAGAGTTCGGCCACACACAAACCTGGCATCTCATACCGAAGTGAAAGAACCTCAGCACAACGTGAAGACAGCTCGCGACCCAGGCGTGCAACGCAAAGCGAGCACAACGCACATCCATGAGAGACAGACATAAACGATTGACGTGAGTGCATGCAAGATGACATAAACGCAATGCATTCACGCCAATAAAAGACATGGGGCATGAGTGTCCGAATCCTGACACCAACCGAAACCGAACCAGACAGGGAAGTCAGGATCCGGACACCATGCCCCGAACATGAAACATGAGACCAACAGAAGAGTGCACGGCAGGGAAATATCAACCGAAACAGTGCGCTCACACAAAGACAGAAAACGAAACACAAGACGATGATGTCACAGTCCTGTCGCACAAAAACCCAGACTGACAGAGTGACAGGTCTGTGATAGAAATAAAAGGACAATTACATGAATTTGAAAAGCTTTAAAAGTTGTATCGTATTTACAAGTCTAAGGTTCCGTATTTTCATATTTGAAAGAGTTTTAATATAAATTCTAGGATTTGAGTTGCAAAATGTAGTACATAAAGTTTTTTTTGAGTGACTCTAGCTTTGTGAATAAACTTTTTTGCTAAAACGATTTAGAGATTAAGGACATATTTCTCGTTTTCTGATATATATATATGGGTTTTCTAAGCAAAGTAAAATATCACATGGTTCTACACTTCTTGGCCAAAATAAAAAGTTGCTTACTCTAATATTTCGTTGGACCACCTTTAGCTTTGATTGCAGCACGCATTCGTCGTGGCATTGTTTCGACAAGCTTATGCAACGTCACAACATATTTCTGTCCAGAGTTGCATTCATTTTTGGCCGAGATCTTGTATTGATGATGGGACAGTCGAACCACTCCGTAAAGTTTTCTCCAGTACACACCAAAGACTTTCAAGGGGGTTAAGGTCAGGACTGTGTGGTGGCCAATTCATGTGTAAAAATTATTCCACATGCTCCCTGAACCACTCTTTTCACAATTTGAGCTTGATGAATCTTGGCATTGTTGTCCTAGAATATGCCCATGCCGCCAGGGAAGGAAAAATGCATTTATGGGATAACCTGGTCACTCAGTAAATTCAGGTAGTCAGATGACTTCATTTTATTGCTGCATAATTATGCTGAGCCTAGACCTGACCAATTGAAGAAACTCCAGATCATAACACTGCCTCCAGAGGCTTGTACAGTGGGCACTATGCATGACGGGTGCATCGCTTCATGCGCTTCCCTTCTTACCCTGACGCACCCATCGCTTTGGAATAGGGTAAATCTGGACTCATCAAACAACTTGACCTTTTTCCATTGCTCCACAGTCCAATCTTTATGCTCCCTAGCAAATTGAAGTCGTTTTTTCCGGTGAGCCTCACTAACAAGTAGCTTTCTTGTGGCCACACAGCTGTTTAGTCCCAATCCTGTAAATTCTCATCACATTGTGCATGTGGAAATGCTCTTACTTTCACTATTAAACATAGCCATGCGTTCTACTGTCGATTTTTTTACAATGTGTCTTCAAGCATTTTAGTGATCTCCGATCACGTTCATTCAAGATTTTTTTTCCGACCACATTTCTTCCGTGAAGCTGACGGTTCACCACTATCCTTCCAGGTTTTAATAATGCGTTGGACAGTTCTTATCCCAATTCCAGTGATTTCAGCAATCTTTTTAGTTGTTTCCTTTGCTTGATGCTGGCCAAAATTTGCCTCTTCTGAAACACAGTAACATCTTTTCCATGACCACAGGATACATCTTTCGACATGTTTAAGAAATGAGAAGGTACACACTGCATCAGTTAGGGTTAAAAGAATTGTTGCCAGCTGAAACATATTAATCACTGCAATAATGATCCAATCATAGGCTCTTAAGTATCTGCTTATTTAAATCCAAATGCCAGGCAGCGTACGCATATGGTTTGGCATGCACACTTACTAGACCGTCTCATTATAGCGCTGAATGCTGAGGAGCCTAGCCCACAGCCTCAGAAGGACTTGTCTAGGAAGGACACAGCCTAACTTGGCTGCAGCCTTCTGATTGAGAAGCACCCCATAATACAGAGAAAAGCCCTTTATGTAAAGACTGTATGTAAAGTTTTTTTTTTAAATAGATCATTTTTTTTAAAAGCATTTTTTAGGTTAAATAGAGTAACCCTAAGAAACATCTTTTTTATCTTAATATTTTTTCAACGTTTTAGTTTTTTTATTTTATTTTTTTATTAATAATGATAAACTTGCATACACTCACATGGATTCAAGGTGCAAGGAAGGCATTTTAATATATTTTCAATTGATGGCTACACCAATTTACATTTTTCACAAGTCATTAAATACATTTTTTGTTGAAAATGCAATATACACTTGCAGCCAAAAGTTTAGAATAATATACAGATTTTGCTCTTTTGGAAAGAAATTGGTACTTTTATTATCCAAAGTGGCATTCAACTGATCACAATGTATAGTCAGGACGTTAATAATGTGACAAATTACTATTACAATTTGAAAAAAAAAAAAAATTCAGAACTTCTTAAACTACTCAAAGAGTTCTCATCAAAAATCCTCCACGTGCAGCAATGACAGCTTTGCAGATCCTTGGCATTCTAGCTGTCAGTTTGTCCAGATACTCAGTTGACATTTCACCCCACACTTCCTGTAGCACTTGCCATAGATGTGGTTGTCTTGTCGGGCACTTCTCACGCACCTTACAGTCTAGCTGATCCCACAAAAGCTCAATGGGGTTAAGATCCATAACACTCTTTTCCAATTATCTGTTGCCCACTGACTGTTTCTTTGCCCACTCTAACCTTTTCTTTTTGTTTTTCTGTTTCAAAAGTGGCTTTTTCTTTGCAATTCTTCCCAAAAGGCCTGCACACCTGAGTCTTCTCTTTACTATTGTACATTAAACTGGTGTTGAGCAGGTAGAATTCAATGAAACTGTCAGTTGAGGACATGTGAGGCGTCTATTTCTCAAACTAGAGACTCTGATGTACTTATCCTCTTGTTTAGTTGTAAATATGGCCTTCACATCTCTTTCTGTCCTTGTTAGAGCCAGTTGTCCTTTGTCTTTGAAGACTGTAGTGTACACCTTTGTATGAAATCTTCAGTTTTTTGGCAATTTCAAGCATTGTATAGCCTTCATTCCTCGAAACAATGATTGACTGATGAGTTTCTAGAGAAAGCTGTTGCGTTTTTGCCATTTTTTACCTAATATTGACCTTAAGACATGGCAGTCTATTACATACTGTGGCAACTAAAAAAAATTAAAAAAAAAAAAACACAAAGACAATATTAAGCTTCATTTAACAAGCCAAATAGCTTTCAACTGTGTTTGTTATAATGGCAAGCGATTGTCTAGTACCAAATTAGCAATTTAGAATGATTACTCAAGGATAAGAGCCCTGTCCCAAATGGCGCACTTTATGTGGACTTGCGGTCTCGTGGCCTTCAGTTGCACGTGCTTGTGAAGTCTACGGGTCCGTAGTGTGTCCCATTTGTGATTTTAGTGCTTGCGAGGGTTCTCACGAGTGCCCCCTTTGCGCCCTCGGTGCGGTCTTCGTCCAAGCCCGCACTGCTCCGGGCTCACGGCAGTCCACTACCCAATAGTCCTTGCGACAGACCAATCAGAAGGACTCCAGTTTCTGAGCTAGAGGAAAAAACATGGCGGACAAGGCGATGTTCAATTGAGGATTAAAAATTTATTTTAATAATCGCTTTTTCCTGATTGTCAACGGTGGATCACTTGCTTATCGTGGGTATATAGAATCACTTTTAAGTCTGATGTGTAGAACTTGTTCAAAACTTTGTTTTATTTAATTTTCCAGAGATATGGAATTACTCCTATTCAATTTATTGTTATTGTTGTTTCAAAGAGGATTTTAGAATTATTGTGAGTCTCTAAAATATCAAGACAGGAAAGAATAATTTAATGCACATGACTGTAGCTTGTAAGATTGCTTACATTTATTGATATAGCAACATTCGGTCTAACAGTGCTATTTATACCTGCAGAAGTGTGGCTGTGTGTATTTTATAACTATTTTTGTGAATATATGGTGGTATGTTCTTTCTATACATTTTACTGTATTCTAAGCTGTAACCATCCATGTGTCTGAATAATGTATATTTGTTCTCTAAAGATATAAAACAATGGGGTTTTGTTGCTGTAGTCATATGTGCACTTTGTTTTTCAGAGATTCTTTATTATCTAATGCTTTATTGTCAGTGTGTTGCTTGAAATTATTTAATAAAAACAAATATTCAATAGTTAAAGTGTGTTCCTTTACCCTATCTATCAATGCCATGACTTTTTTAAATAATAATTTGTAAAACTGCATGTAAATTAAAACATAATGTAAAAATGCGTCATCTGATTGAAGTCTTGAAGTCTGTCCCAAATGCACACTTTTACCAATCATGCCCCCTCCTGGACTTGCTGACTAGTGCCCCATCGGTCTGCACTCTCTTACGTCATCAGAGTCTGCACTCAGAGGAAGACCACAAGGGTGGAGGGTACCATTTGGGACAGGGCCAAGAAGGTGTCGGAGTGATGGCTGCTGGAAATGGGGTCTGTCTAGATTTGATCAAAAATGACTTTTTTCAAATAGTGATGGTGCTGTTTTTACATCAGTATTGTCCTGACTATACTTTGTGATCAATTAAATACCACCTTGGTGAATAAAAGTACCAATTTCCTTCTGAAACAGCAAAATCTGTACATTATTCCAAACTTTTGGCCGCCAATGTATGTTTTTCACAAATGCATGAAACCAACATGGACACATATATTACATTTCTAAGAACTTGATGCATTTGTTTTAAACTAGATTAAAAAAAAAAAAAAAAAAAAAAAAACTTCTTGAGTCATTTTTATCATCTTGGACAACCTTATTTGTTGAGAGCTCTTCATTTATTTAGACATATAACTTTTATAAACTTAACTTTTAAGAGGAAGAGAAAAACATTACTTGGTGTGCATTTACAACCTCTTTAAAGTTTATATCAAAAGTTTGCATATATTTTTACTCTGCAAATCATAAAGCCTTTATAGTATAACATAGAAGTAACAGAGAAATAATATAATATTTTGAAAGAATTAACAGGTGAGCAATAATGAAAGCCAGATTGGCAAATGGAGAGGCATTTAAATGACAAGAGTAGTGATAGCATTCCTAATGGTGTATAACTTTTCCACACATTTCCTTCTCGCACTGACGATGAACACCTGTCTGTTTTGTTTGCTGTAAAAAACCTCTCTCCTGTGAGTGTTCACTTTCTGTAAAACACACACACACACATACACTCTCTCTTCTCCACACCATTCCTTCCTCTCCTCAAATTCTAACACTTGTTTAGACTTTTGCTTGTGTTCTGTCCAATGTCCTACACAACCCCCACCAACCCACATACAAACACCAAATCACTGCACCTGTGACAGTCATCAGCCTCTACTCCTCCAGTACACCAAGAGGCCAGCTGTTCATCTGTCTTAAAGGAGCAGAATCACCTCATTGCAGCACAAGCCCACCTGCTAGTCTTACCCCCCCCACCCCCCCCCCCCCCCACACACACACACACACACACACACACTCCTGTCTCACAGCCTTGGGGCTCAATTTAACCCCACACCCTGTGTCAACCATGAGCCATGAAGCATGGCTTGAGTTCACGCCTGCAATTGAAAACGATCCAGTGCCCCAACCCCTTCCCTCCAAATAACTGAGAAACAAGACCAAACCCCTTCACCCCACTCATGGCTAGCGTCCATTCCCCTCCCCTGCACATAAACACATCATGCAGGCAGTACAACGCCCCACTTGGGTCAATATTTCTGTTGCAGTTAATTAAGCAGAAGTGATATGACTCCCATGGAAATGAGATTCCACTTAAGAGGGCAGCGGTTTCCCCTCCCCACAAACTTCATCCTCTACTTTAAGGGAGGAGAGCGCTCAGTCATGTTCAGATTATTCATACATGCAGATCATATTCATGAGAAGTCAGTAAAGACTATGTGCAAATCTGTGTCATTGACACATGCACATAATTACTGATTAGACAATGTGTGATAAATTCATGTTTTGACTGGGGCTTCATAAGTGGTGTGTCTTTGAAGCCATATGTGTACAACTCACTTATGTTCTACGTCACTTGATATTTACGCACATTATGTCTGTTAGAAAGTGCATTTAAAGGCAAATCTGAATTGCTTCTGGTTTCCTCTTTTCGTTCATTGGTTCTTTGGTGTGTCCAACTAACAGTACTTTTGTTTAAGTACTGGAAATTGATTTCATGTATGGGGTTATTTGTAGTTTTAAAAAGTATAATTTGTTTGATTTATTTAAAATTGTTTGCATAGAACTTTGAGGTCATTTTCAAGCTCTAAATCACTGTTTCTTTCTTCTTAGATGCCTGTGTGCTCGTACTTCCTGAAGGGGATCTGTAATAACAGTAGCTGTCCCTACAGCCACGTCTATGTGTCTCGCAAAGCCGCTGTGTGCAAAGACTTTGTCCGAGGATATTGTCCTCAGGGAGATAAGGTAAGACATTTGGACACTTTGCATTTATTTATTTACATTTCAGGGACAATACACATTAATTAACAACATATTATGTGAATGTGTCAGATTTAGCCAAAATGGCTCATTTTTATTTGCCATCCCTGGGCAGGTTGATGTTATGATAAATCACACAATACAATTTTAATTGAGAGAAGTTAGACTAAACCAAAACATAATCTATGCACACTATGTACATAATCTTAAAAAAATAAATAAAAGCAAATCACATTAATCTCAGTACATATTAATTAAACATATGTAACCTTTATTGTAACTTTGAAAATATGTGTAAATATGTAACTTATATTGCACGTTCTGTATTCAGTGTAGGAAATAAACTTATATATACAGGTGCATCTCAATAAATTAGAATGTCGTGGAAAAGTTCATTTATTTCAGTATTTCAACTCAAATTGTGAAACTCGTGTATTAAATAAATTCAGTGCACACAGACTGAAGTAGTTTAAGTCTTTGGTTCTTTTAATTGTGATGATTTTGGCTCACATTTAACAAAAACCCACCAATTCACTATCTCAAAAAATTAGAATACATCATAAGACCAATAAAAAAAATATTTTTAGTGAATTGTTGGCCTTCTGGAAAGTATGTTCATTTACTGTATATGTACTCAATACTTGGTAGGGGCTCCTTTTGCTTTAATTACTGCCTCAATTCGGCGTGGCATGGAGGTGATCAGTTTGTGGCACTGCTGAGGTGGTATGGAAGCCCAGGTTTCTTTGACAGTGGCCTTCAGCTCATCTGCATTTTTTGGTCTCTTGTTTCTCATTTTCCTCTTGACAATACCCCATAGATTCTCTATGGGGTTCAGGTCTGGTGAGTTTGCTGGCCAGTCAAGCACACCAACACCATGGTCATTTAACCAACTTTTGGTGCTTTTGGCAGTGTGGGCAGGTGCCAAATCCTGTTGGAAAATGAAATCAGCATCTTTAAAAAGCTGGTCAGCAGAAGGAAGCATGAAGTGCTCCAAAATGTCTTGGTAAACGGGTGCAGTGACTTTGGTTTTTAAAAAACACAATGGACCAACACCAGCAGATGACATTGCAACCCAAATCATCACAGACTGTGGAAACTTAACACTGGACTTCAAGCAACTTGGGCTATGAGCTTCTCCACCCTTCCTCCAGACTCTAGGACCTTGGTTTCCAAATGAAATACAAAACTTGCTCTCATCTGAAAAGAGGACTTTGGACCACTGGGCAACAGTCCAGTTCTTCTTCTCCTTAGCCCAGGTAAGACGCCTCTGACATTGTCTGTGGTTGAGGTGTGGCTTAACAAGAGGAATACGACAACTGTAGCCAAATTCCTTGACACGTCTGTGTTTGGTGGCTCTTGATGCCTTGACCCCAGCCTCAGTCCATTCCTTGTGAAGTTCACCCAAATTCTTGAATCAATTTTGCTTGACAATCGTCATAAGGCTGCGGTTCTCTTGGTTGGTTGTGCATCTTTTTCTTCCACACTTTTTCCTTCCATTCAACTTTCTATTAACATGCTTGGATACAGCACTCTGCGAACAGCCAGCTTCTTTGGCAATGAATGTTTGTGGCTTACCCTCCTTGTGAAGGGTGTCAATGATTGTCTTCTGGACAACTGTCAGATCAGCAGTCTTCCCCATGATTGTGTAGCCTAGTGAACCAAACTGAGAGACCATTTTGAAGGCTCAGGAAACCTTTGCAGGTGTTTTGAGTTGATTAGCTGATTGGCATGTCACCATATTCTAATTTTTTGAGATGAGTGAATTGGTGGGTTTTTGTTAAATGTGAGCCAAAATCATCACAGTTAAAAGAACCAAAGACTTAAACTAGTTCAGTCTGTGTGCATTGAATTTATTTAATACACAAGTTTCACAATTTGAGTTGAATTACTGAAATAAATTAACTTTTCCACGACATTCTAATTTATTGAGATGCACCTGTATATATATATATATATATATATATATATATATATATATATATATATATATATATATATATATATATATATATGAAATAATTAGCTTTATATGTGAACTAAACTTCGACCAAAAAGTATTGTTATTGTTTTATCTTTGTATTGACATTGTACCTGGTCTTAGGTAAGTGGACGTGTCTGTGATTGTAGGTCTCTGTCCACTTTACATTAACCATATTGTTTTTTTGAATCATATTTAAGCTACCCCCTTTTTTTATGTAATAGGTTTCCTGTGCTACTTTTAGAAAATACTGGAAACATTCCCTTCCTGATTCCTGATTTTGTGAATCAGTTAATACTGTCCATTTCAGTGAATCAATTCAAAACTCTAATTTAACAAATTGTTTGCGTCATCACTCAAATGTTCAAAGAAGTCCCAGCTTGGCACTTATTTTGTATTTTATTTTTATTTTTATATATACACTATATTGCCAAAAGTATTCGCTCATCTGCCTTTAGAACTTAATGAACATATGAACTTAAGTGACATCCCATTCTTAATCCATAGGGTTTAATATGACGTCAGCCCACCCTTTGCAGCTATAACAGCTTCAACTCTTCTGGAAAGGCTTTCCATAAGGTTTAGGAGTGTGTTTATGGGAATTTTTGACCATTCTTCCAGAAGCGCATTTGTGAGGTCAGACACTGATGTTGGACGAGAAGGCCTGGCTCGCAGTCTTCGCTCTAATTCATCCCAAAGGTGCTCTATCGGGTTGAGGTCAGGACTCTGTGCAGGCCAGTCAAGTTCTTCCACACCAAACTTGCTCATCCATGTCTTTATGGACCTTGCTTTGTGCACTGGTGCGCAGTCATGTTGGAACAGGAAGGGGCCATCCCCAAACTGTTCCCACAAAGTTGGGAGCATGGAATTATCCAAAATCTCTTGGTATGCTGAAGCATTCAGAGTTCCTTTCACTGGAACTAAGGGGCCAAGCCCAGCTCCTGAAAAACAACCCCACACCATAATCCCCCTTCCACCAAACTTCACAGTTGGCACAATGCAGTCAGACAAGTACCATTCTCCTGGCAACCGCCAAACCCAGACTCGTCCATCAGATTGCCAGATGGAGAAGTGTGATTCGTCACTCCAGAGAACGCGTCTCCACTGCTCTAGAGTCCAGTGGCGGCGTGCTTTACACCACTGCATCCGACGCTTTGCATTGCACTTGGTGATGTATGGCTTGGATGCAGCTGCTCGGCCATGGAAACCCATTCCATGAAGCTCTATACGCACTGTTCTTGAGCTAATCTGAAGGCCACATGAACTTTGGAGGTCTGTAGCGATTGACTCTGCAGAAAGTTGGCGACCTCTGCGGACTATGCGCCTCAGCATCCGCTGACCCCGCTCTGTCATTTTACGTGGCCTACCACTTCGTGGCTGAGTTGCTGTCATTCCCAATCGCTTCCACTTTGTTATAATACCACTGATAGTTGACTGTGGAATATTTAGTAGCGAGGAAATTTCACGACTGGACTTGTTGCACAGGTGGCATCCTATCACAGTACCACGCTGGAATTCACTGAGCTCCTGAGAGCGGCCCATTCTTTCACAAATGTTTGTAGAAGCAGTCTGCATGCCTAGGTGCTTCATTTTATACACCTGTGGCCATGGAAGTGATTGGAACACCTGAATTCAATTATTTGGATGGGTGAGCAAATACTTTTGGCAATGTAGTGTATGTTGTTGCATATACAGTAAATGAAAAATATTTAATATTCTTTTTGTGTTCATTCAGTTAAAAACAGTGTGTAAAATACATATATATATTTTTTAAACCTGATTGGAAAAACAAAATAACCCCTTTAAGCCATTTCAAAGTAAATACATAAATATTAATGATGCAGTGGTATCAAATTTAGATTCAGATTATTTAGAACAACATCTGCTAATGCCTATAATTTGGTGGTTCTGCTTTTTTATGGTACTTTGTTTTAAATCACTGATAATAAATTGCACAACTTAATTTTTTTTTTTTTTTTTTTAATAATAACTATGTTCTCTGTCTCTACACATTTTCCATGTTTTAGAGAAACTGATCTCAGTTATAAACACAACACTGAAACAAAAAGGACATTATTCTTAACTAGCATTTACTGAATTCTGAATGTGAGGATCACATTAAATCGGTTAGTTGTTTTTTTTTTTTATGTTCTTAAAGCTGAAGTATGTAATTTCTGTGCCACCAAACGGAACTGCAAAAATAAACTTTGTTCTCAAAACAGCTTTCTAAATAAGCGGGATTTTACAACTACCGTTGGTAAAAAATAAAGATATAGTCCCTTCCCAACTCACGCCATTGGTTGAGTAACGTTGTTGGGATGAGTCTTAAGTGGGTCGCTTAAAAAAAAAAAAATCATTTTTCATTCTGTGGTGCTCAAAAAAAGAAATTTTCATAGAGCCACAGAAACACAGTGCTTACAGTTTTCAAGAAAATTAACCTATTAGTTGTCTATGCATATTACAGGTGCATCTCAATAAATTAGAATGTCATGGAAAAGTTCATTTATTTCAGTAATTCAACTCATATTGTGAAACTCGTGTATTAAATAAATTCAATGCATACAGACTGAAGTAGTTTAAGTCTTTGGTTCTTTTAATTGTGATGATTTAGGCTCACATTTAACAAAAACCCACCAATTCACTATCTCAAAAAATTAGAATACATCATAAGACCAATAAAAAAAACATTTTTAGTGAATTGTTGGCCTTCTGGAAAGTATGTTCATTTACTGTAATGTACTCAATACTTGGTAGGGGCTCCTTTTGCTTTAATTACTGCCTCAATTCGGCGTGGCATGGAGGTGATCAGTTTGTGGCACTGCTGAGGTGGTATGGAAGCCCAGGTTTCTTTGACAGTGGCCTTCAGCTCATCTGCATTTTTTGGTCTCTTGTTTCTCATTTTCCTCTTGACAATACCCCACAGATTCTCTATGGGGTTCAGGTCTGGTGAGTTTGCTGGCCAGTCAAGCACACCAACACCATGGTCATTTAACCAACTTTTGGTGCTTTTGGCAGTGTGGGCAAGTGCCAAATCCTGCTGGAAAATGAAATCAGCATCTTTAAAAAGCTGGTCAGCAGAAGGAAGCATGAAGTGCTCCAAAATTTCTTGGTAAACGGGTGCAGTGACTTTGGTTTTCAAAAAACACAATGGACCTACACCAGCAGATGACATTGCACCCCAAATCATCACAGACTGTGGAAACTTAACACTGGACTTCAAGCAACTTGTGCTATGAGCTTCTGCACCCTTCCTCCAGACTCTAGGACCTTGGTTTCCAAATGAAATACAAAACTTGCTCTCATCTGATAAGAGGACTTTGGACCACTGGGCAACAGTCCAGTTCTTCTTCTCCTTAGCCCAGGTAAGACGTCTCTGACGTTGTCTGTGGTTCAGGAGTGGCTTAACAAGAGGAATACGACAACTGTAGCCAAATTCCTTGACACGTCTATGTGTGGTGGCTCTTGATGCCTTGACCCCAGCCTCAGTCCATTCCTTGTGAAGTTCACCCAAATTCTTGAATCGATTTTGCTTGACAATCCTCATAAGGCTGTGGTTCTCTCGGTTGGTTGTGCATCTTTTTCTTCCACACTTTTTTCCTTCCACTCAACTTTCTGTTAACATGCTTGGATACAGCACTCTGTGAACAGCCAGCTTCTTTGGCAATGAATGTTTGTGGCTTACCCTCCTTGTGAAGGGTGTCAGTGATTGTTTTCTGGACAACTGTCAGATCAGCAGTCTTCCCCATGATTGTGTAGCCTAGTGAACCAAACTGAGAGACCATTTTGAAGGCTCAGGAAACTTTTGCAAGTGTTTTGAGTTGATTAGCTGATTGGCATGTCACCATATTCTAATTTTTTGAGATAGTGAATTGGTGGGTTTTTGTTAAATGTGAGCCAAAATCATCACAATTAAAAGAACCAAAGACTTAAACTACTTCAGTCTGTATGCATTGAATTTATTTAATACACGAGTTTCACAATTTGAGTTGAATTACTGAAATAAATGAACTTATCCACGACATTCTAATTTATTGAGATGCACCTGTAAGCTGTGATAGGAGAAAGTATTTTAACAAGTTATATACTTCAGCTTTAACTCACATTAACTGAATTTAGAATGATTAAGCTTGTACCTTTTTAGCTGAATTATCCTGCTTTAACTTTAAAAAACATAACAGTTCTTGCTATGGTGAGGTTTATGTTGAGTAATCAAATTAGTTGTGTTAAAGGGGTCATGAAATGCTCTTTTTTAATACGTATATAGTTTTATTATCTTCCCTGAGGTCCACTGAAAATGTTACTTTTTTTTTTTTTCATTTTTCCGATGCGGTTTTCCAGACCCTTTTAATTGACTGGAAATAATCGGCCCTCATCATCAGCTGTTTTTAAACAATTGCATGATGTCTGATAATGCAGATAAACGCTTTTATTGACAAAAACCGATGATTGGCATATATATCAGTGCATCGTTAATAAATGTCAAGATGTAAATTGAATATACTATGTGTGTGCTTGTGAAGAGTGCACACAATGCATGCATGAGTGACAGAGCTGCACTGCAGATCAGAAGAACAGCCACAATCTTCATGACACGCGCTTCACAAGCTTTTCTTTCATTTGTTCCTCAAAATGTAATCCAATATGTTACTTTAACAAGAGTGCATTGTTGTTACTAAACAACATTACTAAACAAGTGTTTTGGCCAATCCAAGACCCGTCACCGCTAAAGTGTTAATTTCCCACCCTTCTCATATTATGTTGTAAACACTTATTTTGACTGCAAATCTCAAAGGATAAAGGTAAATGGTGCTGTTTGGGAGAGAGAACAACCGTGACCAGTCTTTGGCACAAAACTCATGTTGTTCACCAACACTTTAGGTCATCACAATAAACAAAATGTATCTTCTCTCTGCTACTTCAACACAGATAAAGGCCTCATTATTTTAATGTACATGTAGTTTGATGTTCATAACATTTGTTAAATGACAGTGCTTTGATGTCGATGAGAGTTTTATGGGTCTTCATGAATTCATGTTATTTATTGGTAAACACTTTATGCAAGACTTATAAATAGAGCTCTTAAAAGTTGACTATGTTCCTGATATTAATCTGAACCTTCGTCAGGGTGCTAATGACATATGCATTCAGTTTCCTCCATGTTTGTGAGTGAGTGACATATTGAGTGCAGTAACAGGAGATGACCATATGACCCACATTCACCAAGTGTCCTCGTATGTCCTTAATCCTGTAGGTTCTAACTCATCCATGACCTCTATCCTCACCCCAGCTGTATCCCACACAGACACACATGCTCCTGTTGTTCCCTGTCACACCTGCCCCTTAGTCTCATAGAGTCATACACAAGCATACAAACCTATGCAATGCATTTGACAGGTGTAGCCTCTTTCATGTTATATCATAAATTATTATTCTCATCCAATTTGAATACATCTTCATTGTTTTCAACAGTTGGCAGCACTCTTGCTATTTCCAGGTTTTGATGCCAAGTTTACTCAACGTGATGTCTTGTTGTCATGCTCTTGGTTAGATTTCAGCAGTGTTAGCCTAATACGTAGTGGCATTGTTTGACAGATTTTAATAGACAAAACATTTGAGATGATAACATAATTCATAAATGCCAGGACATTTTTTTTACATTGGCCCCAAAAGTATTTGGATGCTTTATCCACGCTTAAAAGTGTATGTAATTTCATGAGATATCAAATATCAAACCAAGTCTAGCATTGGGAACCAAAAACCATTTTATTTATTTATTTATTTATTTATTTTTTAAATACTTGAACGGTGTGATTTTCAGAACTTTCAGGTTCGTTAACAGTTTCTGAACATGCAATTGTCCTGCCAGTGCAGACAGAACATCATACTAAAATACTCTGACAGTGTAATCTGCAGCGCAATTCAGTGGCAGCGCTGCCTCTCTACTGAATCT
Organism: Myxocyprinus asiaticus; assembly: GCF_019703515.2. Lineage (NCBI taxonomy): Eukaryota > Metazoa > Chordata > Actinopteri > Cypriniformes > Catostomidae > Myxocyprinus > Myxocyprinus asiaticus. Next base: position 23,360,243 of record NC_059352.1, read on the forward strand.
ACAGTGTGAAACATGCAGCGCGAACACTTTATTCCAATTCCTGAGCGAATGACGCTAATTATCTGGTTATTTTTACCCACATCTTGCAAAATACAGTACAGCTGACTTGTGGAGTCCGATTCTCAAATGAATGACTCTTATAAGCCAGTTCCTTTTAGTGAATCAAAAACATACAGCATGACCAGTGTTATCCAACTGCCGAGTGAATGGCTCTTATGAGCCGCACCTTTGAATAAAATACAGAGCGAATGATTTTTATGAGGCAGTTCTTTTTTATTGAATCAAAAACACAGCTAACCAGTATAGTCTGATTCCCAAACAAATGTCTCTTGTAAGCCAGTTCTTTTTATTGAATCAAAAACATACAGCTGGCCAGTGTAGTCTGATTCCCAAACAAATTACTCTTGTAAGCCAGTTCTTTTTAGTGAATCAAAAACATACAGCTGACCAGTGTAGTCTGATTCCCAAGTGAATGGCTCTTGTAAGCCATTTCTTTTTAATGAATCAGAAACACACAGCTGTCCAGTATAGTTGGATTCCCAAACAAATTACTCTTGTAAGCTAGTTCTTTTTAGTGAATCAAAAACATACAACTGACCGGTCTAGTCTGATTCTCAAATGATGGAATCTTGTAAGCCAGTTCTTTTTATTGAATTAAAAACATACATCGTGACCAGTGTAGTGCGGTTCCCGAATGAATGACTCTTATGAGCCAGTTCATTTTAGTGTATCAAAAACATATAGTTGACCAGTGTAGTGCGGAATCTACAGCTCGCAAAATACAGTACAGCTGACCTGTGTAGTCTGATTCCCGAATGAATGATTTTTATGAGGCAGTCCTTTTTAGTAAATCAAATATACAGCTGACCAGCGTAGTCTGATTCCCTATCGAATGACTCTTGTAAGCCAGTTCTTTTTATTGAATCAAAAACACACAGCGTGTCCAGTGTAGTGCGTTTCCCGAACAAATAACTCTTATGAGCCAGTTCTTTTTATTGAATCAAAAACATACAGTGTGACCAGTGTAGTCTGATTCCAAAATGAATGTCTCATATGAGCTGGATATTTTTAGTGAATTAAAAACACTTAGGCATATACATCAGTTGGAGGGGTTACTAAATTAATCTCACTGACCTGCAAGTAATGACTTTAGTCATGCCCATGCTATGCGACTAAAATTTATATATTTGGCAACTGGCTGGTAAATGTTTACATTTCACTCACCAGTAATTGTGTAGTATAGTGGTGGAGTGTTCAGCAGCGAGATCCTTTCACTGCGTTTTGAGAGTAAAGTTCCAAAAGTTCCATTGAATGTGTGTCCAAAGACGAGATCCGTGCGACCCATTTGTCATTGAATGTCTCTTTTAATACTCTTTTTGTTCTCTACAGTCTTTTAGAAATGCCGGTTTTGTTAAAGAGAGAGTTTTAGCATGTGTTCAACAAATCAATGTACAGTACTGTGCAAAAGTCTTAGGCACATAAGATGTTTCACAAAAGCATTTGTCTTAAGATGGTTAATTATATCTTCAGCTTTAGTGTGTCAATAAGAAATATAAATGTTAGACTACCAAACATTACTTTTGCAAATAGAAAAGATTAGAATAGAAGAACAGGGAGCCCTGCAACAGATGTCATTACCCCCACTGAACAGCGTGTCAGTCTGAGATTACATAAAGAGACAGAAGCAATTGAGACAGCCTAAATAGATAGAAGAACTGTGGCGAATTCTCCAAGAAGCTTGGAATATCCTATCTGCCAACAACCAAGTAAAACTGTGTCCAGGTGTACCTAGGAGAATTGGTGCTTTTTTAAAGGTAAAGGTGGTCAAACCGAATATTGATTTAGCTTTTTTTATGTTTACTGGACTTTGTATGACACAAGTGATAAATGAAACCTATTTATGTCATTATTTTGAAGACATCCTCACTATGCAACATTTTTCACAAGTGCCTAAAACTTTTGCACAGTACTGTAAATACTTGTAAATAGTACAAATTATGCAATTAAAAAAATAATCATGTAACAAAAAATAATATATGAAATATAATATCTTATTTATTGATCGAATACATGGATTTGTTCATTTTTAAAAAGCCAAAATGTGACCAAAATGATGAAAAAGGCCCACTGTATAATTACCAGGATTAGCTGGGAGATAATTACTTTTATATGTAAGAAAAAAGGGACAATATAACTGAAAAAACCCATGTGAATCTATATTGAATCGGAATCTAATCAAGACCTTGTGAATCGGAATTGAATCGTGAAATCTGTATTATTACCCAGTCCTAAAAAAGTCTGTGTAAACACGCTTTTTACAAAAATTGTATTAACATTATTTCTGCTTTGTTATATCTGCTCTGTCGAAATCTGAAATTATCTCATAATTTGGCAATAGTCTGCTGAAGCCAGTACATGCTATAAGAATTCTTCCTCAAAGAATCATTGATGGAACTGTTAAGGAACCAGAATCGTTTAGAGGAATCAGAATCTGAACTGGAAACTTTCATTCTTTATGATTCCCATCCAAGTGCACATTTCACAAAATAAAGCTTGTTAGGTTATAAATTTGGAAACTTTCTGGTTGTCAAATTTTAGTGGAACATGTCCACAACTAATGGGATCAACTACACCTGTGTGAACTTGAGCGTAGCTTTATACATGCTCTAGAATGACATTGAGATCAGTCAGTCAAAAGTAAATGCAAAATGGCTGAGAAAAGTAAAACTATAGTTCTGAGAAAAGGTCTAGCATCGTTTGTTTGCGGATGACACTATGCTTTGATATTGTGTCATCTAATGCAATGGCATTGATATATTTTAAGTGTGGCTTAAGTGTCCAAATACTTTTGGGGGCCACTGTATTATATGACACCATGCCTAGCTTCATTATTTTGCTCCTATCAGCTCTAATGAATTGTTTTGTCACAATGCATTTTGCCTATTACATCTTCTCTCTTTG